>NC_092132.1:106356967-106965728 GCF_043159975.1 Macaca nemestrina
TTCCAGATTTCATCTGAGGATATTTCCTTTTTCACCATAGCCCTCTATGGGCTTCCAAATATCACTTTGCCAATTCCACAAGAACTGTCTTAGCGAAAGTCTTCGTGAGGGGAAAGCTGTAACTCTGTGAGATGATTTCACAGAACACAAAGCAGTTTCTCAGAAATCTTCTTTCTCTTTGTTATCGGAGGATATTTCCTTTGGCCCTATAGTCTTCAAAGGGATCCGAAATATCTGTTCTCAGATTCCACAGAAATAAGGGTAGCAAAGAGATCCACGAAATACAGATGTAACTATGTGAGTGGAATTAACACATCACAGAGCAGTTTCTCAGAAAGCTTCTTTCCAGATATCATCTGAGGATATTTCCTTTTTCACCATAGCCCTCTATGGGCTTCCAAATATCACTTTGCCAATTCCACAAGAACTGTCTAAGCGAAAGGCTTCTTGAGGGGAAAGCTGTAACTCTGTGAGATGATTTCACAGAACACAAAGAAGTTTCTCAGAAAGCTTCCTTCTCTTTGTTATCGGAGGATATTTCCTTTGGCCCTATAGTCTTCAAAGGGATCCGAAATATCTGTTCTCAGATTCCACAGAAATAAGGCTAGCAAAGAGATCAACGAAATACAGATGTAACTCTGTGAGTGGAAGTCACACATCACAGAGCAGTTTCTAAGAAAGCGTCTTTCCAGATTTCATCTGAGGATATTTCCTTTTTCACCATAGCCCCCTATGGGCTTCCAAATATCACTTTGCCAATTCCACAAGAACTGTCTTAGCGAAAGTCTTCTTGAGTGGAAAGCTGTAACTCTGTGAGATGATTTTACAGAACACAAAGAAGTTTCTCAGAAAGCTTCCTTCTCTTTGTTATGGGAGGATATTTCCTTTGGCCCTATAGTCTTCAAAGGGATCCGAAATATCTGTTCTCAGATTCCACAGAAATAAGGCTAGCAAAGAGATCCGCTAAATACAGATGTAACTCTGTGAGTGGAAGTCACACATCACAGAGCAGTTTCTCAGAAAGCTTCTTTCCAGATTTCATCTGAGGATATTTCCTTTTTCACCATAGCCCTCTATGGGCTTCCAAATATCACTTTGCCAATTCCACAAGAACTGTCTTAGCGAAAGGTTTCTTGAGGGGAAAGCTGTAACTCTGTGAGATGATTTCACAGAACACAAAGTAGTTTCTCAGAAAGCTTCCTTCTCTTTGTTATGGGAGGATATTTCCATTGGCCCTATAGTCTTCAAAGGGATCCGAAATATCTGTTTTCAGATTCCACAGAAATAAGGCTAGCAAAGAGATCCACGAAATACAGATGTAAGTCTGTGAGATGAATGAACAGAACACTAAGGAGTTTCTCAGAAAGCTTCTTTACAGATTTCATCTGAGGATATTTCCTTTTTCACCATAGCCCTCTATGGGCTTCCAAATATCACTTTGCCAATTCCACAAGAACTGTCTTAGCGAAAGTCTTCTTGAGTGGAAAGCTGTAACTCTGTGAGATGATTTTACAGAACACAAAGAAGATTCTCAGAAAGCTTCCTTCTCTTTGTTATGGGAGGATATTTCCTTTGGCCCTATAGTCTTCAAAGGGATCCGAAATATCTGTTCTCAGATTCCACAGAAATAAGGCTAGCAAAGAGATCCACTAAATACAGATGTAACTCTGTGAGTGGAAGTCACACATCACAGAGCAGTTTCTCAGAAAGCTTCTTTCCAGATTTCATCTGAGGATATTTCCTTTTTCAACATAGCCCTCTATGGGCTTCCAAATATCACTTTGCCAATTCCACAAGAACTGTCTAAGCGAAAGGCTTCTTGAGGGGAAAGCTGTAACTCTGTGAGATGATTTCACAGAACACAAAGAAGTTTCTCAGAAAGCTTCCTTCTCTTTGTTATCGGAGGATATTTCCTTTGGCCCTATAGTCTTCAAAGGGATCCGAAATATCTGTTCTCAGATTCCACAGAAATAAGGGTAGCAAAGAGATCCACGAAATACAGATGTAACTCTGTGAGATGAATGAACAGAACACTAAGCAGTTTCTCAGAAAGCTTCTTTACAGATTTCATCTGAGGATATTTCCTTTTTCACCATAGCCCTCTATGGGCTTCCAAATATCACTTTGCCAATTCCACAAGAACTGTCTAAGCGAAAGGCTTCTTGAGGGGAAAGCTGTAACTCTGTGAGATGATTTCACAGAACACAAAGAAGTTTCTCAGAAAGCTTCCTTCTCTTTGTTATCGGAGGATATTTCCTTTGGCCCTATAGTCTTCAAAGGGATCCGAAATATCTGTTCTCAGATTCCACAGAAATAAGGCTAGCAAAGAGATCCACGAAATACAGATGTAACTCTGTGAGTGGAAGTCACACATCACAGAGCAGTTTCTAAGAAAGCGTCTTTCCAGATTTCATCTGAGGATATTTCCTTTTTCACCATAGCCCCCTATGGGCTTCCAAATATCACTTTGCCAATTCCACAAGAACTGTCTTAGCGAAAGTCTTCTTGAGTGGAAAGCTGTAACTCTGTGAGATGATTTTACAGAACACAAAGAAGTTTCTCAGAAAGCTTCCTTCTCTTTGTTATGGGAGGATATTTCCTTTGGCCCTATAGTCTTCAAAGGGATCCGAAATATCTGTTCTCAGATTCCACAGAAATAAGGCTAGCAAAGAGATCCGCTAAATACAGATGTAACTCTGTGAGTGGAAGTCACACATCACAGAGCAGTTTCTCAGAAAGCTTCTTTCCAGATTTCATCTGAGGATATTTCCTTTTTCACCATAGCCCTCTATGGGCTTCCAAATATCACTTTGCCAATTCCACAAGAACTGTCTTAGCGAAAGGTTTCTTGAGGGGAAAGCTGTAACTCTGTGAGATGATTTCACAGAACACAAAGTAGTTTCTCAGAAAGCTTCCTTCTCTTTGTTATGGGAGGATATTTCCATTGGCCCTATAGTCTTCAAAGGGATCCGAAATATCTGTTTTCAGATTCCACAGAAATAAGGCTAGCAAAGAGATCCACGAAATACAGATGTAAGTCTGTGAGATGAATGAACAGAACACTAAGGAGTTTCTCAGAAAGCTTCTTTACAGATTTCATCTGCGGATATTTCCTTTTTCACCATAGCCCTCTATGGGCTTCCAAATATCACTTTGCCAATTCCACAAGAACTGTCTTAGCGAAAGTCTTCTTGAGTGGAAAGCTGTAACTCTGTGAGATGATTTTACAGAACACAAAGAAGATTCTCAGAAAGCTTCCTTCTCTTTGTTATGGGAGGATATTTCCTTTGGCCCTATAGTCTTCAAAGGGATCCGAAATATCTGTTCTCAGATTCCACAGAAATAAGGCTAGCAAAGAGATCCACTAAATACAGATGTAACTCTGTGAGTGGAAGTCACACATCACAGAGCAGTTTCTCAGAAAGCTTCTTTCCAGATTTCATCTGAGGATATTTCCTTTTTCAACATAGCCCTCTATGGGCTTCCAAATATCACTTTGCCAATTCCACAAGAACTGTCTAAGCGAAAGGCTTCTTGAGGGGAAAGCTGTAACTCTGTGAGATGATTTCACAGAACACAAAGAAGTTTCTCAGAAAGCTTCCTTCTCTTTGTTATCGGAGGATATTTCCTTTGGCCCTATAGTCTTCAAAGGGATCCGAAATATCTGTTCTCAGATTCCACAGAAATAAGGGTAGCAAAGAGATCCACGAAATACAGATGTAACTCTGTGAGATGAATGAACAGAACACTAAGCAGTTTCTCAGAAAGCTTCTTTACAGATTTCATCTGAGGATATTTCCTTTTTCACCATAGCCCTCTATGGGCTTCCAAATATCACTTTGCCAATTCCACAAGAACTGTCTAAGCGAAAGGCTTCTTGAGGGGAAAGCTGTAACTCTGTGAGATGATTTCACAGAACACAAAGAAGTTTCTCAGAAAGCTTCCTTCTCTTTGTTATCGGAGGATATTTCCTTTGGCCCTATAGTCTTCAAAGGGATCCGAAATATCTGTTCTCAGATTCCACAGAAATAAGGCTAGCAAAGAGATCCACGAAATACAGATGTAACTCTGTGAGTGGAAGTCACACATCACAGAGCAGTTTCTCAGAAAGCGTCTTTCCAGATTTCATCTGAGGATATTTCCTTTTTCACCATAGCCCCCTATGGGCTTCCAAATATCACTTTGCCAATTCCACAAGAACTGTCTTAGCGAAAGTCTTCTTGAGTGGAAAGCTGTAACTCTGTGAGATGATTTTACAGAACACAAAGAAGTTTCTCAGAAAGCTTCCTTCTCTTTGTTATGGGAGGATATTTCCTTTGGCCCTATAGTCTTCAAAGGGATCCGAAATATCTGTTCTCAGATTCCACAGAAATAAGGCTAGCAATGAGATCCACGAAATACAGATGTAACTCTGTGAGATGAATGAACAGAACACTAAGCAGTTTCTCAGAAAGCTTCTTTCCAGATTTCATCTGAGAATATTTCCTTCTTCACCATAGCCCTCTATGGGCTTCCAAATATCACTTTGCCAATTCCACAAGAACTGGCTTACCGAAAGGCTTCTTGAGGGGAAAGCTGTAACTCTGTGAGATGATTTCACAGAACACAAAGAAGTTTCTCAGAAAGCTTCTTTCTCTTTGTTATCGGAGGATATTTCCTTTGGCCCTATAGTCTCCAAAGGGATGAGAAATATTTGTTCTCAGATTCCACAGAAATAAGGCTAGCAAAGAGATCCACGAAATACAGATGTAACTCTGTGAGTGGAAGTCACACATCACAGAGCAGTTTCTCAGAAAGCTTCTTTCCAGATTTCATCTGAGGATATTTCCTTTTTCACCATAGCCCTCTATGGGCTTCCAAATATCACTTTGCCAATTCCACAAGGACTGTCTTAGCGAAAGGCTTCTTGAGGGGAAAGCTGTAACTCTGTGAGATGATTTCACAGAACACAAAGTAGTTTCTCAGAAAGCTTCCTTCTCTTTGTTATGGGAGGATATTTCCATTGGCCCTATAGTCTTCAAAGGGATCCGAAATATCTGTTTTCAGATTCCACAGAAATAAGGCTAGCAAAGAGATCCACGAAATACAGATGTAAGTCTGTGAGATGAATGAACAGAACACTAAGGAGTTTCTCAGAAAGCTTCTTTACAGATTTCATCTGAGGATATTTCCTTTTTCACCATAGCCCTCTATGGGCTTCCAAATATCACTTTGCCAATTCCACAAGAACTGTCTTAGCGAAAGTCTTCTTGAGTGGAAAGCTGTAACTCTGTGAGATGATTTTACAGAACACAAAGAAGATTCTCAGAAAGCTTCCTTCTCTTTGTTATGGGAGGATATTTCCTTTGGCCCTATAGTCTTCAAAGGGATCCGAAATATCTGTTCTCAGATTCCACAGAAATAAGGCTAGCAAAGAGATCCACTAAATACAGATGTAACTCTGTGAGTGGAAGTCACACATCATAGAGCAGTTTCTCAGAAAGCTTCTTTCCAGATTTCATCTGAGGATATTTCCTTTTTCAACATAGCCCTCTATGGGCTTCCAAATATCACTTTGCCAATTCCACAAGAACTGTCTAAGCGAAAGGCTTCTTGAGGGGAAAGCTGTAACTCTGTGAGATGATTTCACAGAACACAAAGAAGTTTCTCAGAAAGCTTCCTTCTCTTTGTTATCGGAGGATATTTCCTTTGGCCCTATAGTCTTCAAAGGGATCCGAAATATCTGTTCTCAGATTCCACAGAAATAAGGGTAGCAAAGAGATCCACGAAATACAGATGTAACTCTGTGAGATGAATGAACAGAACACTAAGCAGTTTCTCAGAAAGCTTCTTTACAGATTTCATCTGAGGATATTTCCTTTTTCACCATAGCCCTCTATGGGCTTCCAAATATCACTTTGCCAATTCCACAAGAACTGTCTAAGCGAAAGGCTTCTTGAGGGGAAAGCTGTAACTCTGTGAGATGATTTCACAGAACACAAAGAAGTTTCTCAGAAAGCTTCCTTCTCTTTGTTATCGGAGGATATTTCCTTTGGCCCTATAGTCTTCAAAGGGATCCGAAATATCTGTTCTCAGATTCCACAGAAATAAGGCTAGCAAAGAGATCCACGAAATACAGATGTAACTCTGTGAGTGGAAGTCACACATCACAGAGCAGTTTCTAAGAAAGCGTCTTTCCAGATTTCATCTGAGGATATTTCCTTTTTCACCATAGCCCCCTATGGGCTTCCAAATATCACTTTGCCAATTCCACAAGAACTGTCTTAGCGAAAGTCTTCTTGAGTGGAAAGCTGTAACTCTGTGAGATGATTTTACAGAACACAAAGAAGTTTCTCAGAAAGCTTCCTTCTCTTTGTTATGGGAGGATATTTCCTTTGGCCCTATAGTCTTCAAAGGGATCCGAAATATCTGTTCTCAGATTCCACAGAAATAAGGCTAGCAAAGAGATCCGCTAAATACAGATGTAACTCTGTGAGTGGAAGTCACACATCACAGAGCAGTTTCTCAGAAAGCTTCTTTCCAGATTTCATCTGAGGATATTTCCTTTTTCACCATAGCCCTCTATGGGCTTCCAAATATCACTTTGCCAATTCCACAAGAACTGTCTTAGCGAAAGGTTTCTTGAGGGGAAAGCTGTAACTCTGTGAGATGATTTCACAGAACACAAAGTAGTTTCTCAGAAAGCTTCCTTCTCTTTGTTATGGGAGGATATTTCCATTGGCCCTATAGTCTTCAAAGGGATCCGAAATATCTGTTTTCAGATTCCACAGAAATAAGGCTAGCAAAGAGATCCACGAAATACAGATGTAAGTCTGTGAGATGAATGAACAGAACACTAAGGAGTTTCTCAGAAAGCTTCTTTACAGATTTCATCTGAGGATATTTCCTTTTTCACCATAGCCCTCTATGGGCTTCCAAATATCACTTTGCCAATTCCACAAGAACTGTCTTAGCGAAAGTCTTCTTGAGTGGAAAGCTGTAACTCTGTGAGATGATTTTACAGAACACAAAGAAGATTCTCAGAAAGCTTCCTTCTCTTTGTTATGGGAGGATATTTCCTTTGGCCCTATAGTCTTCAAAGGGATCCGAAATATCTGTTCTCAGATTCCACAGAAATAAGGCTAGCAAAGAGATCCACTAAATACAGATGTAACTCTGTGAGTGGAAGTCACACATCACAGAGCAGTTTCTCAGAAAGCTTCTTTCCAGATTTCATCTGAGGATATTTCCTTTTTCAACATAGCCCTCTATGGGCTTCCAAATATCACTTTGCCAATTCCACAAGAACTGTCTAAGCGAAAGGCTTCTTGAGGGGAAAGCTGTAACTCTGTGAGATGATTTCACAGAACACAAAGAAGTTTCTCAGAAAGCTTCCTTCTCTTTGTTATCGGAGGATATTTCCTTTGGCCCTATAGTCTTCAAAGGGATCCGAAATATCTGTTCTCAGATTCCACAGAAATAAGGGTAGCAAAGAGATCCACGAAATACAGATGTAACTCTGTGAGATGAATGAACAGAACACTAAGCAGTTTCTCAGAAAGCTTCTTTACAGATTTCATCTGAGGATATTTCCTTTTTCACCATAGCCCTCTATGGGCTTCCAAATATCACTTTGCCAATTCCACAAGAACTGTCTAAGCGAAAGGCTTCTTGAGGGGAAAGCTGTAACTCTGTGAGATGATTTCACAGAACACAAAGAAGTTTCTCAGAAAGCTTCCTTCTCTTTGTTATCGGAGGATATTTCCTTTGGCCCTATAGTCTTCAAAGGGATCCGAAATATCTGTTCTCAGATTCCACAGAAATAAGGCTAGCAAAGAGATCCACGAAATACAGATGTAACTCTGTGAGTGGAAGTCACACATCACAGAGCAGTTTCTCAGAAAGCGTCTTTCCAGATTTCATCTGAGGATATTTCCTTTTTCACCATAGCCCCCTATGGGCTTCCAAATATCACTTTGCCAATTCCACAAGAACTGTCTTAGCGAAAGTCTTCTTGAGTGGAAAGCTGTAACTCTGTGAGATGATTTTACAGAACACAAAGAAGTTTCTCAGAAAGCTTCCTTCTCTTTGTTATGGGAGGATATTTCCTTTGGCCCTATAGTCTTCAAAGGGATCCGAAATATCTGTTCTCAGATTCCACAGAAATAAGGCTAGCAATGAGATCCACGAAATACAGATGTAACTCTGTGAGATGAATGAACAGAACACTAAGCAGTTTCTCAGAAAGCTTCTTTCCAGATTTCATCTGAGAATATTTCCTTCTTCACCATAGCCCTCTATGGGCTTCCAAATATCACTTTGCCAATTCCACAAGAACTGGCTTACCGAAAGGCTTCTTGAGGGGAAAGCTGTAACTCTGTGAGATGATTTCACAGAACACAAAGAAGTTTCTCAGAAAGCTTCTTTCTCTTTGTTATCGGAGGATATTTCCTTTGGCCCTATAGTCTCCAAAGGGATGAGAAATATTTGTTCTCAGATTCCACAGAAATAAGGCTAGCAAAGAGATCCACGAAATACAGATGTAACTCTGTGAGTGGAAGTCACACATCACAGAGCAGTTTCTCAGAAAGCTTCTTTCCAGATTTCATCTGAGGATATTTCCTTTTTCACCATAGCCCTCTATGGGCTTCCAAATATCACTTTGCCAATTCCACAAGGACTGTCTTAGCGAAAGGCTTCTTGAGGGGAAAGCTGTAACTCTGTGAGATGATTTCACAGAACACAAAGTAGTTTCTCAGAAAGCTTCCTTCTCTTTGTTATGGGAGGATATTTCCATTGGCCCTATAGTCTTCAAAGGGATCCGAAATATCTGTTTTCAGATTCCACAGAAATAAGGCTAGCAAAGAGATCCACGAAATACAGATGTAAGTCTGTGAGATGAATGAACAGAACACTAAGGAGTTTCTCAGAAAGCTTCTTTACAGATTTCATCTGAGGATATTTCCTTTTTCACCATAGCCCTCTATGGGCTTCCAAATATCACTTTGCCAATTCCACAAGAACTGTCTTAGCGAAAGTCTTCTTGAGTGGAAAGCTGTAACTCTGTGAGATGATTTTACAGAACACAAAGAAGATTCTCAGAAAGCTTCCTTCTCTTTGTTATGGGAGGATATTTCCTTTGGCCCTATAGTCTTCAAAGGGATCCGAAATATCTGTTCTCAGATTCCACAGAAATAAGGCTAGCAAAGAGATCCACTAAATACAGATGTAACTCTGTGAGTGGAAGTCACACATCACAGAGCAGTTTCTCAGAAAGCTTCTTTCCAGATTTCATCTGAGGATATTTCCTTTTTCAACATAGCCCTCTATGGGCTTCCAAATATCACTTTGCCAATTCCACAAGAACTGTCTAAGCGAAAGGCTTCTTGAGGGGAAAGCTGTAACTCTGTGAGATGATTTCACAGAACACAAAGAAGTTTCTCAGAAAGCTTCCTTCTCTTTGTTATCGGAGGATATTTCCTTTGGCCCTATAGTCTTCAAAGGGATCCGAAATATCTGTTCTCAGATTCCACAGAAATAAGGGTAGCAAAGAGATCCACGAAATACAGATGTAACTCTGTGAGATGAATGAACAGAACACTAAGCAGTTTCTCAGAAAGCTTCTTTACAGATTTCATCTGAGGATATTTCCTTTTTCACCATAGCCCTCTATGGGCTTCCAAATATCACTTTGCCAATTCCACAAGAACTGTCTAAGCGAAAGGCTTCTTGAGGGGAAAGCTGTAACTCTGTGAGATGATTTCACAGAACACAAAGAAGTTTCTCAGAAAGCTTCCTTCTCTTTGTTATCGGAGGATATTTCCTTTGGCCCTATAGTCTTCAAAGGGATCCGAAATATCTGTTCTCAGATTCCACAGAAATAAGGCTAGCAAAGAGATCCACGAAATACAGATGTAACTCTGTGAGTGGAAGTCACACATCACAGAGCAGTTTCTCAGAAAGCGTCTTTCCAGATTTCATCTGAGGATATTTCCTTTTTCACCATAGCCCCCTATGGGCTTCCAAATATCACTTTGCCAATTCCACAAGAACTGTCTTAGCGAAAGTCTTCTTGAGTGGAAAGCTGTAACTCTGTGAGATGATTTTACAGAACACAAAGAAGTTTCTCAGAAAGCTTCCTTCTCTTTGTTATGGGAGGATATTTCCTTTGGCCCTATAGTCTTCAAAGGGATCCGAAATATCTGTTCTCAGATTCCACAGAAATAAGGCTAGCAAAGAGATCCGCTAAATACAGATGTAACTCTGTGAGTGGAAGTCACACATCACAGAGCAGTTTCTCAGAAAGCTTCTTTCCAGATTTCATCTGAGGATATTTCCTTTTTCACCATAGCCCTCTATGGGCTTCCAAATATCACTTTGCCAATTCCACAAGAACTGTCTTAGCGAAAGGCTTCTTGAGGGGAAAGCTGTAACTCTGTGAGATGATTTCACAGAACACAAAGAAGTTTCTCAGAAAGCTTCTTTCTCTTTGTTATCGGAGTATATTTCCTTTGGCCCTGTAGTCTTCAAAGGGATCCGAAATATCTGTTCTCAGATTCCACAGAAATAAGGCTAGCAAGAGATCCACGAAATACAGATGTAACTCTGTGAGATGAATGAACAGAACACTAAGGAGTTTCTCAGAAAGCTTCTTTCCAGATTTCATCTGAGGATATTTCCTTTTTCACCATAGCCCTCTAAGGGCTTCCAAATATCACTTTTCCAATTCCACAAGAACTGTCTTAGCGAAAGGCTTCTTGAGGGGAAAGCTGTAACTCTGTGAGATGATTTCACAGAACACAAAGTAGTTTCTCAGAAAGCTTCCTTCTCTTTGTTATGGGAGGATATTTCCTTTGGCCCTATAGTCTTCAAAGGGATCCGAAATATCTGTTCTCAGATTCCACAGAAATAAGGCTAGCAATGAGATCCACGAAATACAGATGTAACTCTGTGAGATGAATGAACAGAACACTAAGCAGTTTCTCAGAAAGCTTCTTTCCAGATTTCATCTGAGAATATTTCCTTCTTCACCATAGCCCTCTATGGGCTTCCAAATATCACTTTGCCAATTCCACAAGAACTGGCTTACCGAAAGGCTTCTTGAGGGGAAAGCTGTAACTCTGTGAGATGATTTCACAGAACACAAAGAAGTTTCTCAGAAAGCTTCTTTCTCTTTGTTATCGGAGGATATTTCCTTTGGCCCTATAGTCTCCAAAGGGATGAGAAATATTTGTTCTCAGATTCCACAGAAATAAGGCTAGCAAAGAGATCCACGAAATACAGATGTAACTCTGTGAGTGGAAGTCACACATCACAGAGCAGTTTCTCAGAAAGCTTCTTTCCAGATTTCATCTGAGGATATTTCCTTTTTCACCATAGCCCTCTATGGGCTTCCAAATATCACTTTGCCAATTCCACAAGGACTGTCTTAGCGAAAGGCTTCTTGAGGGGAAAGCTGTAACTCTGTGAGATGATTTCACAGAACACAAAGAAGTTTCTCAGAAATCTTCTTTCTCTTTGTTATCGGAGGATATTTCCTTTGGCCCTATAGTCTTCAAAGGGATCCGAAATATCTGTTCTCAGATTCCACAGAAATAAGGCTAGCAAAGAGATCCGCGAAATACAGATGTAACTCTGTGAGTGGAAGTCACACATCACAGAGCAGTTTCTCAGAAAGCTTCTTTCCAGATTTCATCTGAGGATATTTCCTTTTTCAACATAGCCCTCTATGGGCTTCCAAATATCACTTTGCCAATTCCACAAGAACTGTCTAAGCGAAAGGCTTCTTGAGGGGAAAGCTGTAACTCTGTGAGATGATTTCACAGAACACAAAGAAGTTTCTCAGAAAGCTTCCTTCTCTTTGTTATCGGAGGATATTTCCTTTGGCCCTATAGTCTTCAAAGGGATCCGAAATATCTGTTCTCAGATTCCACAGAAATAAGGCTAGCAAAGAGATCCACGAAATACAGATGTAACTCTGTGAGTGGAAGTCACACATCACAGAGGAGTTTCTCAGAAAGCTTCTTTCCAGATTTCATCTGAGGATATTTCCTTTTTCACCATAGCCCTCTATGGGCTTCCAAATATCACTTTGCCAATTCCACAAGAACTGGCTTACCGAAAGGCTTCTTGAGGGGAAAGGTGTAACTCTGTGACATGATTTCACAGAACACAAAGAAGTTTCTCAGAAAGCTTCCTTCTCTTTGTTATTGGAGGATATTTCCTTTGGCTCTATAGTCTTCAAAGGGATCCGAAATATCTGTTCTCAGATTCCAAAGATATATGGCTAGCAAGGAGATCCACGAAACAGATGTAACTCTGTGAGATGAATTAACAGGACACTAAGCAGTTTCTCAGAAAGCTTCTTTCCAGATTTCATCTGAGGATATTTCCTTTTTCACCATAGCCCTCTATGGGCTTCCAAATATCACTTTGCCAATTCCACAAGAACTGTCTTACCGAAGTCTTCTTGAGGGGAAAGCTGTAACTCTGTGAGATGATTTCACAGAACACAAAGAAGTTTCTCAGAAAGCTTCCTTCTCTTTGTTATCGGAGGATATTTCCTTTGGCCCTATAGTCTTCAAAGGGATCCGAAATATCTGTTCTCAGATTCCACAGAAATAAGGCTAGCAAAGAGATCCACGAAATACAGATGTAACTCTGTGAGTGGAATTCACACATCACAGAGCAGTTTCTCAGAAAGCTTCTTTCCAGATTTCATCTGAGGATATTTCCTTTTTCACCATAGCCCTCTATGGGCTTCCAAATATCACTTTGCCAATTCCACAAGAACTGTCTTAGCGAAAGGCTTCATGAGGGGAAAGCTGTAACTCTGTGAGATGATTTCACAGAACACAAAGCAGTTTCTCAGAAATCTTCTTTCTCTTTGTTATCGGAGGATATTTCCTTTGGCCCTATAGTCTTCAAAGGGATCCGAAATATCTGTTCTCAGATTCCACAGAAATAAGGCTAGCAAAGAGATCCACGAAATACAGATGTAACTCTGTGAGTGGAAGTAACACATCACAGAGCAGTTTCTCAGAAAGCTTCTTTCCAGATTTCATCTGAGGATATTTCCTTTTTCACCATAGCCCTCTATGGGCTTCCAAATATCACTTTGCCAATTCCACAAGAACTGTCTTAGCGAAAGGCTTCTTGAGGGGAAAGCTGTAACTCTGTGAGATGATTTCACAGAACACAAAGAAGTTTCTCAGAAAGCTTCATTCTCTTTGTTATGGGAGGATATTTCCTTTGGCCCTATAGTCTTCAAAGGGATCCGAAATATCTGTTCTCAGATTCCACAGAAATAAGGCTAGCAAAGAGATCCACGAAATACAGATGTAACTCTGTGAGATGAATGAACAGAACACTAAGCAGTTTCTCAGAAAGCTTCTTTACAGATTTCATCTGAGGATATTTCCTTTTTCACCATAGACCTCTATGGGCTTCCAAATATCACTTTGCCAATTCCACAAGAACTGTCTTACCGAAAGGCTTCTTGAGGGGAAAGCTGTAACTCTGTGAGATGATTTCACAGAACACAAAGAAGTTTCTCAGAAAGCTTCTTTCTCTTTGTTATCGGAGTATATTTCCTTTGGCCCTGTAGTCTTCAAAGGGATCCGAAATATCTGTTCTCAGATTCCACAGAAATAAGGCTAGCAAAGAGATCCACTAAATACAGATGTAACTCTGTGAGTGGAAGTCACACATCACAGAGCAGTTTCTCAGAAAGCTTCTTTCAAGATTTCATCTGAGGATATTTCCTTTTTCACCATAGCCCTCTATGGGCTTCCAAATATCACTTTGCCAATTCCACAAGAACTGTCTTAGAGAAAGGCTTCTTGAGGGGAAAGCTGTAACTCTGTGAGATGATTTCACAGAACACAAAGAAGTTTCTCAGAAAGCTTCTTTCTCTTTGTTATCGGAGGATATTTCCTTTGGCCCTATAGTCTCCAAAGGGATGCGAAATATTTGTTCTCAGATTCCACAGAAATAAGGCTAGCAAAGAGATCCACGAAATACAGATGTAACTCTGTGAGTGGAAGTCACACATCACAGAGGAGTTTCTCAGAAAGCTTCTTTCCAGATTTCATCTGAGGATATTTCCTTTTTCACCATAGCCCTCTATGGGCTTCCAAATATCACTTTGCCAATTCCACAAGAACTGGCTTACCGAAAGGCTTCTTGAGGGGAAAGCTGGAACTCTGTGAGATGATTTCACAGAACACAAAGAAGTTTCTCAGAAAGCTTCCTTCTCTTTGTTATCGGAGGATATTTCCTTTGGCCCTATAGTCTTCAAAGGGATCCGAAATATCTGTTCTCAGATTCCACAGAAATAAGGCTAGCAAAGAGATCCACGAAATACAGATGTAACTCTGTGAGTGGAAGTCACACATCACAGAGCAGTTTCTCAGAAAGCTTCTTTATAGATTTCAGCTGAGGATATTTCCTTTTTCAACATAGCCCTCTATGGGCTTCCAAATATCACTTTGCCAATTCCACAAGAATTGTCTTAGCGAAAGGCCTCTTGAGGGGAAAGCTGTAACTCTGTGAGATGATTTCACAGAACACAAAGAAGTTTCTCAGAGAGCTTCTTTCTCTTTGTTATCGGAGGATATTTCCTTTGACCCTATAGTCTTCAAAGGGATCCGAAATATCTGTTCTCAGATTCCACAGAAATATGGCTAGCAAAGAGATCCACGAAATACAGATGTAACTCTGTGAGTGGAAGTCACACATCACAGAGCAGTTTCTCAGAAAGCTTCTTTCCAGATTTCATCTGAGGATATTTCCTTTTTCACCATAGCCCTCTATGGGCTTCCAAATATCACTTTGCCAATTCCACAAGAACTGTCTTAGAGAAAGGCTTCTTGAGGGGAAAGCTGTAACTCTGTGAGATGATTTCACAGAACACAAAGAAGTTTCTCAGAAAGCTTCTTTCTCTTTGTTATCGGAGGATATTTCCTTTGGCCCTATAGTCTCCAAAGGGATGCGAAATATTTGTTCTCAGATTCCACAGAAATAAGGCTAGCAAAGAGATCCACGAAATACAGATGTAACTCTGTGAGTGGAAGTCACACATCACAGAGCAGTTTCTCAGAAAGCTTCTTTCCAGATTTCATCTGAGGATATTTCCTTTTTCACCATAGCCCTCTATGGGCTTCCAAATATCACTTTGCCAATTCCACAAGAACTGTCTAAGCGAAAGGCTTCTTGAGGGGAAAGCTGTAACTCTGTGAGATGATTTCACAGAACACAAAGAAGTTTCTCAGAAAGCTTCCTTCTCTTTGTTATCGGAGGATATTTCCTTTGGCCCTATAGTCTTCAAAGGGATCCGAAATATCTGTTCTCAGATTCCACAGAAATAAGGCTAGCAAAGAGATCCACGAAATACAGATGTAACTCTGTGAGTGGAAGTCACACATCACAGAGCAGTTTCTCAGAAAGCGTCTTTCCAGATTTCATCTGAGGATATTTCCTTTTTCACCATAGCCCCCTATGGGCTTCCAAATATCACTTTGCCAATTCCACAAGAACTGTCTTAGCGAAAGTCTTCTTGAGTGGAAAGCTGTAACTCTGTGAGATGATTTTACAGAACACAAAGAAGTTTCTCAGAAAGCTTCCTTCTCTTTGTTATGGGAGGATATTTCCTTTGGCCCTATAGTCTTCAAAGGGATCCGAAATATCTGTTCTCAGATTCCACAGAAATAAGGCTAGCAAAGAGATCCGCTAAATACAGATGTAACTCTGTGAGTGGAAGTCACACATCACAGAGCAGTTTCTCAGAAAGCTTCTTTCCAGATTTCATCTGAGGATATTTCCTTTTTCACCATAGCCCTCTATGGGCTTCCAAATATCACTTTGCCAATTCCACAAGAACTGTCTTAGCGAAAGGCTTCTTGAGGGGAAAGCTGTAACTCTGTGAGATGATTTCACAGAACACAAAGTAGTTTCTCAGAAAGCTTCCTTCTCTTTGTTATGGGAGGATATTTCCTTTGGCCCTATAGTCTTCAAAGGGATCCGAAATATCTGTTCTCAGATTCCACAGAAATAAGGCTAGCAAAGAGATCCACGAAATACAGATGTAACTCTGTGAGATGAATGAACAGAACACTAAGGAGTTTCTCAGAAAGCTTCTTTACTGATTTCATCTGAGGATATTTCCTTTTTCACCATAGCCCTCTATGGGCTTCCAAATATCACTTTGCCAATTCCACAAGAACTGTCTTAGCGAAAGTCTTCTTGAGTGGAAAGCTGTAACTCTGTGAGATGATTTTACAGAACACAAAGAAGTTTCTCAGAAAGCTTCCTTCTCTTTGTTATGGGAGGATATTACCTTTGGCCCTATAGTCTTCAAAGGGATCCGAAATATCTGTTCTCAGATTCCACAGAAATAAGGCTAGCAAAGAGATCCACTAAATACAAATGTAACTCTGTGAGTGGAAGTCACACATCACAGAGCAGTTTCTCAGAAAGCTTCTTTCCAGATTTCATCTGAGGATATTTCCTTTTTCAACATAGCCCTCTATGGGCTTCCAAATATCACTTTGCCAATTCCACAAGAACTGTCTAAGCGAAAGGCTTCTTGAGGGGAAAGCTGTAACTCTGTGAGATGATTTCACAGAACACAAAGAAGTTTCTCAGAAAGCTTCCTTCTCTTTGTTATCGGAGGATATTTCCTTTGGCCCTATAGTCTTCAAAGGGATCCGAAATATCTGTTCTCAGATTCCACAGAAATAAGGGTAGCAAAGAGATCCACGAAATACAGGTGTAACTCTGTGAGATGAATGAACAGAACACTAAGCAGTTTCTCAGAAAGCTTCTTTACAGATTTCATCTGAGGATATTTCCTTTTTCACCATAGACCTCTATGGGCTTCCAAATATCACTTTGCCAATTCCACAAGAACTGTCTTACCGAAAGGCTTCTTGAGGGGAAAGCTGTAACTCTGTGAGATGATTTCACAGAACACAAAGCAGTTTCTCAGAAAGCTTCTTTCTCTTTGTTATCGGAGTATATTTCCTTTGGCCCTGTAGTCTTCAAAGGGATCCGAAATATCTGTTCTCAGATTCCACAGAAATAAGGCTAGCAAAGAGATCCACTAAATACAGATGTAACTCTGTGAGTGGAAGTCACACATCACAGAGCAGTTTCTCAGAAAGCTTCTTTCCAGATTTCATCTGAGGATATTTCCTTTTTCACCATAGCCCTCTATGGGCTTCCAAATATCACTTTGCCAATTCCACAAGAACTGGCTTACCGAAAGGCTTCTTGAGGGGAAAGCTGGAACTCTGTGAGATGATTTCACAGAACACAAAGAAGTTTCTCAGAAAGCTTCCTTCTCTTTGTTATTGGAGGATATTTCCTTTGGCTCTATAGTCTTCAAAGGGATCCGAAATATCTGTCCTCAGATTCCACAGATATATGGCTAGCAAGGAGATCCACGAAACAGATGTAACTCTGTGAGATGAATTAACAGGACACTAAGCAGTTTCTCAGAAAGCTTCTTTCCAGATTTCATCTGAGGATATTTCCTTTTTCACCATAGCCCTCTATGGGCTTCCAAATATCACTTTGCCAATTCCACAAGAACTGTCTTACCGAAGTCTTCTTGAGGGGAAAGCTGTAACTCTGTGAGATGATTTCACAGAACACAAAGAAGTTTCTCAGAAAGCTTCCTTCTCTTTGTTATGGGAGGATATTTCCTTTGGCCCTATAGTCTTCAAAGGGATCCGAAATATCTGTTCTCAGATTCCACAGAAATAAGGCTAGCAAAGAGATCCACGAAATACAGATGTAACTCTGTGAGTGGAAGTCACACATCACAGAGCAGTTTCTCAGAAAGCTTCTTTATAGATTTCAGCTGAGGATATTTCCTTTTTCAACATAGCCCTCTATGGTCTTCCAAATATCACTTTGCCAATTCCACAAGAATTGTCTTAGCGAAAGGCCTCTTGAGGGGAAAGCTGTAACTCTGTGAGATGATTTCACAGAACACAAAGAAGTTTCTCAGAGAGCTTCTTTCTCTTTGTTATCGGAGGATATTTCCTTTGACCCTATAGTCTTCAAAGGGATCCGAAATATCTGTTCTCAGATTCCACAGAAATATGGCTAGCAAAGAGATCCACGAAATACAGATGTAACTCTGTGAGTGGAAGTCACACATCACAGAGCAGTTTCTCAGAAAGCTTCTTTCCAGATTTCATCTGAGGATATTTCCTTTTTCACCATAGCCCTCTATGGGCTTCCAAATATCACTTTGCCAATTCCACAAGAACTGTCTAAGCGAAAGGCTTCTTGAGGGGAAAGCTGTAACTCTGTGAGATGATTTCACAGAACACAAAGAAGTTTCTCAGAAAGCTTCCTTCTCTTTGTTATCGGAGGATATTTCCTTTGGCCCTAGAGTCTTCAAAGGGATCCGAAATATCTGTTCTCAGATTTCACAGAAATAAGGCTAGCAAAGAGATCCACGAAATACAGATGTAACTCTGTGAATGGAAGTCACACATCACAGAGCAGTTTTTCAGAAAGCTTCTTTCCAGATTTCATCTGAGGATATTTCCTTTTTCACCATAGCCCTCTATGGGCTTCCAAATATCACTTTGCCAATTCCACAAGAACTGTCTTTGCGAAAGGCTTCTTGAGGGGAAAGGTGTAACTCTGTGACATGATTTCACAGAACACAAAGAAGTTTCTCAGAAAGCTTCCTTCTCTTTGTTATCGGAGGATATTTCCTTTGGCCCTATAGTCTTCAAAGGGATCCGAAATATCTGTTCTCAGATTCCACAGAAATAAGGCTAGCAAAGAGATCCACGAAATACAGATGTAACTCTGTGAGTGGAAGTCACACATCACAGAGCAGTTTCTCAGAAAGCTTCTTTCTAGATTTCATCTGAGGATATTTCCTTTTTCACCATAGCCCTCTATGGGCTTCCAAATATCACTTTGCCAATTCCACAAGAACTGTCTTAGAGAAAGGCTTCTTGAGGGGAAAGCGGTAACTCTGTGAGATGATTTCACAGAACACAAAGAAGTTTCTCAGAAAGCTTCTTTCTCTTTGTTATCGGAGGATATTTCCTTTGGCCCTATAGTCTCCAAAGGGATGCGAAATATTTGTTCTCAGATTCCACAGAAATAAGGCTAGCAAAGAGATCCACGAAATACAGATGTAACTCTGTGAGTGGAATTCACACATCACAGAGCAGTTTCTCAGAAAGCTTCTTTCCAGATTTCATCTGAGGATATTTCCTTTTTCACCATAGCCCTCTATGGGCTTCCAAAAATCACTTTGCCAATTCCACAAGAACTGTCTTAGCGAAAGGCTTCGTGAGGGGAAAGCTGTAACTCTGTGAGATGATTTCACAGAACACAAAGCAGTTTCTCAGAAATCTTCTTTCTCTTTGTTATCGGAGGATATTTCCTTTGGCCCTATAGTCTTCAAAGGGATCCGAAATATCTGTTCTCAGATTCCACAGAAATAAGGCTAGCAAAGAGATCCACGAAATACAGATGTAATTCTGTGAGTGGAAGTAACACATCACTGAGCAGTTTCTCAGAAAGCTTCTTTCCAGATTTCATCTGAGGATATTTCCTTTTTCACCATAGCCCTCTATGGGCTTCCAAATATCACTTTGCCAATTCCACAAGAACTGTCTAAGCGAAAGGCTTCTTGAGGGGAAAGCTGTAACTCTGTGAGATGATTTCACAGAACACAAAGAAGTTTCTCAGAAAGCTTCCTTCTCTTTGTTATCGGAGGATATTTCCTTTGGCCCTATAGTCTTCAAAGGGATCCGAAATATCTGTTCTCAGATTCCACAGAAATAAGGCTAGCAAAGAGATCCACGAAATACAGATGTAACTCTGTGAGTGGAAGTCACACATCACAGAGCAGTTTCTCAGAAAGCGTCTTTCCAGATTTCATCTGAGGATATTTCCTTTTTCACCATAGCCCCCTATGGGCTTCCAAATATCACTTTGCCAATTCCACAAGAACTGTCTTAGCGAAAGTCTTCTTGAGTGGAAAGCTGTAACTCTGTGAGATGATTTTACAGAACACAAAGAAGTTTCTCAGAAAGCTTCCTTCTCTTTGTTATGGGAGGATATTTCCTTTGGCCCTATAGTCTTCAAAGGGATCCGAAATATCTGTTCTCAGATTCCACAGAAATAAGGCTAGCAAAGAGATCCGCTAAATACAGATGTAACTCTGTGAGTGGAAGTCACACATCACAGAGCAGTTTCTCAGAAAGCTTCTTTCCAGATTTCATCTGAGGATATTTCCTTTTTCACCATAGCCCTCTATGGGCTTCCAAATATCACTTTGCCAATTCCACAAGAACTGTCTTAGCGAAAGGCGTCTTGAGGGGAAAGCTGTAACTCTGTGAGATGATTTCACAGAACACAAAGAAGTTTCTCAGGAAGCTTCTTTCTCTTTGTTATCGGAGTATATTTCCTTTGGCCCTGTAGTCTTCAAAGGGATCCGAAATATCTGTTCTCAGATTCCACAGAAATAAGGCTAGCAAGAGATCCACGAAATACAGATGTAACTCTGTGAGATGAATGAACAGAACACTAAGGAGTTTCTCAGAAAGCTTCTTTCCAGATTTCATCTGAGGATATTTCCTTTTTCACCATAGCCCTCTAAGGGCTTCCAAATATCACTTTGCCAATTCCACAAGAACTGACTTAGCGAAAGGCTTCTTGAGGGGAAAGCTGTAACTCTGTGAGATGATTTCACAGAACACAAAGTAGTTTCTCAGAAAGCTTCCTTCTCTTTGTTATGGGAGGATATTTCCTTTGGCCCTATAGTCTTCAAAGGGATCCGAAATATCTGTTTTCAGATTCCACAGAAATAAGGCTAGCAAAGAGATCCACGAAATACAGATGTAACTCTGTGAGATGAATGAACAGAACACTAAGGAGTTTCTCAGAAAGCTTCTTTACAGATTTCATCTGAGGATATTTCCTTTTTCACCATAGCCCTCTATGGGCTTCCAAATATCACTTTGCCAATTCCACAAGAACTGTCTTAGCGAAAGTCTTCTTGAGTGGAAAGCTGTAACTCTGTGAGATGATTTTACAGAACACAAAGAAGTTTCTCAGAAAGCTTCCTTCTCTTTGTTATGGGAGGATATTTCCTTTGGCCCTATAGTCTTCAAAGGGATCCGAAATATCTGTTCTCAGATTCCACAGAAATAAGGCTAGCAAAGAGATCCACGAAATACAGATGTAACTCTGTGAGTGGAAGTCACACATCACAGAGCAGTTTCTCAGAAAGCTTCTTTCCAGATTTCATCTGAGGATATTTCCTTTTTCACCATAGCCCTCTATGGGCTTCCAAATATCACTTTGCCAATTACACAAGAACTGTCTTAGCGAAAGGCTTCTTGAGGGGAAAGGTGTAACTCTGTGACATGATTTCACAGAACACAAAGAAGTTTCTCACAAAGCTTCCTTCTCTTTGTTATCGGAGGATATTTCCTTTGTCCCTATAGTCTTCAAAGGGATCCGAAATATCTGTTCTCAGATTCCACAGAAATAAGGCTAGCAATGAGATCCACGAAATACAGATGTAACTCTGTGAGATGAATGAACAGAACACTAAGCAGTTTCTCAGAAAGCTTCTTTCCAGATTTCATCTGAGAATATTTCCTTCTTCACCATAGCCCTCTATGGGCTTCCAAATATCACTTTGCCAATTCCACAAGAACTGTCTTAGAGAAAGGCTTCTTGAGGGGAAAGCTGTAACTCTGTGAGATGATTTCACAGAACACAAAGAAGTTTCTCAGAAAGCTTCTTTCTCTTTGTTATCGGAGGATATTTCCTTTGGCCCTATAGTCTCCAAAGGGATGCGAAATATTTGTTCTCAGATTCCACAGAAATAAGGCTAGCAAAGAGATCCACGAAATACAGATGTAACTCTGTGAGTGGAAGTCTCACATCACAGAGCAGTTTCTCAGAAAGCTTCTTTCCAGATTTCATCTGAGGATATTTCCTTTTTCACCATAGCCCTCTATGGGCTTCCAAATATCACTTTGCCAATTCCACAAGGACTGTCTTAGCGAAAGGCTTCATGAGGGGAAAGCTGTAACTCTGTGAGATGATTTCACAGAACACAAAGAAGTTTCTCAGAAATCTTCTTTCTCTTTGTTATCGGAGGATATTTCTTTTGGCCCTATAGTCTTCAAAGGGATCCGAAATATCTGTTCTCAGATTCCACAGAAATAAGGCTAGCAAAGAGATCCGCGAAATACAGATGTAACACTGTGAGTGGAAGTCACACATCACAGAGCAGTTTCTCAGAAAGCTTCTTTCCAGATTTCATCTGAGGATATTTCCTTTTTCAACATAGCCCTCTATGGGCTTCCAAATATCACTTTGCCAATTCCACAAGAACTGTCTAAGCGAAAGGCTTCTTGAGGGGAAAGCTGTAACTCTGTGAGATGATTTCACAGAACACAAAGAAGTTTCTCAGAAAGCTTCCTTCTCTTTGTTATCGGAGGATATTTCCTTTGGCCCTATAGTCTTCAAAGGGATCCGAAATATCTGTTCTCAGATTCCACAGAAATAAGGCTAGCAAAGAGATCCACGAAATACAGATGTAACTCTGTGAGATGAATGAACAGAACACTAAGCAGTTTCTCAGAAAGCTTCTTTACAGATTTCATCTGAGGATATTTCCTTTTTCACCATAGACCTCTATGGGCTTCCAAATATCACTTTGCCAATTCCACAAGAACTGTCTTACCGAAAGGCTTCTTGAGGGGAAAGCTGTAACTCTGTGAGATGATTTCACAGAACACAAAGAAGTTTCTCAGAAAGCTTCCTTCTCTTTGTTATCGGAGGATATTTCCTTTGGCCCTATAGTCTCCAAAGGGATGCGAAATATTTGTTCTCAGATTCCACAGAAATAAGGCTAGCAAAGAGATCCACGAAATACAGATGTAACTCTGTGAGTGGAAGTCACACATCACAGAGGAGTTTCTCAGAAAGCTTCTTTCCAGATTTCATCTGAGGATATTTCCTTTTTCACCATAGCCCTCTATGGGCTTCCAAATATCACTTTGCCAATTCCAAAAGAACTGGCTTACCGAAAGGCTTCTTGAGGGGAAAGCTGGAACTCTGTGAGATGATTTCACAGAACACAAAGAAGTTTCTCAGAAAGCTTCCTTCTCTTTGTTATTGGAGGATATTTCCTTTGGCTCTATAGTCTTCAAAGGGATCCGAAATATCTGTTCTCAGATTCCACAGATATATGGCTAGCAAGGAGATCCACGAAACAGATGTAACTCTGTGAGATGAATTAACAGGACACTAAGCAGTTTCTCAGAAAGCTTCTTTCCAGATTTCATCTGAGGATATTTCCTTTTTCACCATAGCCCTCTATGGGCTTCCAAATATCACTTTGCCAATTCCACAAGAACTGTCTTACCGAAGTCTTCTTGAGGGGAAAGCTGTAACTCTGTGAGATGATTTCACAGAACACAAAGAAGTTTCTCAGAAAGCTTCCTTCTCTTTGTTATCGGAGGATATTTCCTTTGGCCCTATAGTCTTCAAAGGGATCCGAAATATCTGTTCTCAGATTCCACAGAAATAAGGCTAGCAAAGAGATCCACGAAATACAGATGTAACTCTGTGAGTGGAAGTCACACATCACAGAGCAGTTTCTCAGAAAGCTTCTTTATAGATTTCAGCTGAGGATATTTCCTTTTTCAACATAGCCCTCTATGGGCTTCCAAATATCACTTTGCCAATTCCACAAGAATTGTCTTAGCGAAAGGCCTCTTGAGGGGAAAGCTGTAACTCTGTGAGATGATTTCACAGAACACAAAGAAGTTTCTCAGAGAGCTTCTTTCTCTTTGTTATCGGAGGATATTTCCTTTGACCCTATAGTCTTCAAAGGGATCCGAAATATCTGTTCTCAGATTCCACAGAAATATGGCTAGCAAAGAGATCCACGAAATACAGATGTAACTCTGTGAGTGGAAGTCACACATCACAGAGCAGTTTCTCAGAAAGCTTCTTTCCAGATTTCATCTGAGGATATTTCCTTTTTCACCATAGCCCTCTATGGGCTTCCAAATATCACTTTGCCAATTCCACAAGAACTGTCTAAGCGAAAGGCTTCTTGAGGGGAAAGCTGTAACTCTGTGAGATGATTTCACAGAACACAAAGAAGTTTCTCAGAAAGCTTCCTTCTCTTTGTTATCGGAGGATATTTCCTTTGGCCCTATAGTCTTCAAAGGGATCCGAAATATCTGTTCTCAGATTTCACAGAAATAAGGCTAGCAAAGAGATCCACGAAATACAGATGTAACTCTGTGAGTGGAAGTCACACATCACAGAGCAGTTTCTCAGAAAGCTTCTTTCCAGATTTCATCTGAGGATATTTCCTTTTTCACCATAGCCCTCTATGGGCTTCCAAATATCACTTTGCCAATTCCACAAGAACTGTCTTTGCGAAAGGCTTCTTGAGGGGAAAGGTGTAACTCTGTGACATGATTTCACAGAACACAAAGAAGTTTCTCAGAAAGCTTCCTTCTCTTTGTTATCGGAGGATATTTCCTTTGGCCCTATAGTCTTCAAAGGGATCCGAAATATCTGTTTTCAGATTCCACAGAAATAAGGCTAGCAAAGAGATCCACGAAATACAGATGTAACTCTGTGAGTGGAAGTCACACATCACAGAGCAGTTTCTCAGAAAGCTTCTTTCCAGATTTCATCTGAGGATATTTCCTTTTTCACCATAGCCCTCTATGGGCTTCCAAATATCACTTTGCCAATTCCACAAGAACTGTCTTAGAGAAAGGCTTCTTGAGGGGAAAGCGGTAACTCTGTGAGATGATTTCACAGAACACAAAGAAGTTTCTCAGAAAGCTTCTTTCTCTTTGTTATCGGAGGATATTTCCTTTGGCCCTATAGTCTCCAAAGGGATGCGAAATATTTTTTCTCAGATTCCACAGAAATAAGGCTAGCAAAGAGATCCACGAAATACAGATGTAACTCTGTGAGTGGAATTCACACATCACAGAGCAGTTTCTCAGAAAGCTTTTTCCAGATTTCATCTGAGGATATTTCCATTTTCACCATAGCCCTCTATGGGCTTCCAAATATCACTTTGCCAATTCCACAAGAACTGTCTTAGCGAAAGGCTTCGTGAGGGGAAAGCTGTAACTCTGTGAGATGATTTCACAGAACACAAAGCAGTTTCTCAGAAATCTTCTTTCTCTTTGTTATCGGAGGATATTTCCTTTGGCCCTATAGTCTTCAAAGGGATCCGAAATATCTGTTCTCAGATTCCACAGAAATAAGGCTAGCAAAGAGATCCACGAAATACAGATGTAACTCTGTGAGTGGAAGTCACACATCACAGAGCAGTTTCTCAGAAAGCTTCTTTCCAGATTTCATCTGAGGATATTTCCTTTTTCACCATAGCCCTCTATGGGCTTCCAAATATCACTTTGCCAATTCCACAAGAACTGTCTAAGCGAAAGGCTTCTTGAGGGGAAAGCTGTAACTCTGTGAGATGATTTCACAGAACACAAAGAAGTTTCTCAGAAAGATTCCTTCTCTTTGTTATCGGAGGATATTTCCTTTGGCCCTATAGTCTTCAAAGGGATCCGAAATATCTGTTCTCAGATTCCACAGAAATAAGGCTAGCAAAGTGATCCACGAAATACAGATGTAACTCTGTGAGTGGAAGTCACACATCACAGAGCAGTTTCTCAGAAAGCGTCTTTCCAGATTTCATCTGAGGATATTTCCTTTTTCACCATAGCCCCCTATGGGCTTCCAAATATCACTTTGCCAATTCCACAAGAACCGTCTTAGCGAAAGGCTTCTTGAGTGGAAAGCTGTAACTCTGTGAGATGATTTTACAGAACACAAAGAAGTTTCTCAGAAAGCTTCCTTCTCTTTGTTATGGGAGGATATTTCCTTTGGCCCTATAGTCTTCAAAGGGATCCGAAATATCTGTTCTCAGATTCCACAGAAATAAGGCTAGCAAAGAGATCCGCTAAATACAGATGTAACTCTGTGAGTGGAAGTCACACATCACAGAGCAGTTTCTCAGAAAGCTTCTTTCCAGATTTCATCTGAGGATATTTCCTTTTTCATCATATCCCTCTATGGGCTTCCAAATATCACTTTGCCAATTCCACAAGAACTGTCTTAGCGAAAGGCTTCTTGAGGGGAAAGCTGTAACTCTGTGAGATGATTTCACAGAACACAAAGAAGTTTCTCAGAAAGCTTCTTTCTCTTTGTTATCGGAGTATATTTCCTTTGGCCCTGTAGTCTTCAAAGGGATCCGAAATATCTGTTCTCAGATTCCACAGAAATAAGGCTAGCAAGAGATCCACGAAATACAGATGTAACTCTGTGAGATGAATGAACAGAACACTAAGGAGTTTCTCAGAAAGCTTCTTTCCAGATTTCATCTGAGGATATTTCCTTTTTCACCATAGCCCTCTAAGGGCTTCCAAATATCACTTTTCCAATTCCACAAGAACTGTCTTAGCGAAAGGCTTCTTGAGGGGAAAGCTGTAACTCTGTGAGATGATTTCACAGAACACAAAGTAGTTTCTCAGAAAGCTTCCTTCTCTTTGTTATGGGAGGATATTTCCTTTGGCCCTATAGTCTTCTAAGGGATCCGAAATATCTGTTCTCAGATTCCACAGAAATAAGGCTAGCAAAGAGATCCACTAAATACAGATGTAACTCTGTGAGTGGAAGTCACACATCACAGAGCAGTTTCTCAGAAAGCTTCTTTCCAGATTTCATCTGAGGATATTTCCTTTTTCACCATAGCCCTTTATGGGCTTCCAAATATCACTTTGCCAATTACACAAGAACTGTCTTAGCGAAAGGCTTCTTGAGGGGAAAGGTGTAACTCTGTGACATGATTTCACAGAACACAAAGAAGTTTCTCACAAAGCTTCCTTCTCTTTGTTATCGGAGGATATTTCCTTTGGCCCTATAGTCTTCAAAGGGATCCGAAATATCTGTTCTCAGATTCCACAGAAATAAGGCTAGCAATGAGATCCACGAAATACAGATGTAACTCTGTGAGATGAATGAACAGAACACTAAGCAGTTTCTCAGAAAGCTTCTTTCCGGATTTCATCTGAGGATATTTCCTTCTTCACCATAGCCCTCTATGGGCTTCCAAATATAACTTTGCCAATTCCACAAGAACTGTCTTAGAGAAAGGCTTCTTGAGGGGAAAGCTGTAACTCTGTGAGATGATTTCACAGAACACAAAGAAGTTTCTCAGAAAGCTTCTTTCTCTTTGTTATCGGAGGATATTTCCTTTGGCCCTATAGTCTCCAAAGGGATGCGAAATATTTGTTCTCAGATTCCACAGAAATAAGGCTAGCAAAGAGATCCACGAAATACAGATGTAACTCTGTGAGTGGAAGTCACACATCACAGAGCAGTTTCTCAGAAAGCTTCTTTCCAGATTTCATCTGAGGATATTTCCTTTTTCACCATAGCCCTCTATGGGCTTCCAAATATCACTTTGCCAATTCCACAAGAACTGTCTTAGCGAAAGGCTTCTTGAGGGGAAAGCTGTAACTCTGTGAGATGATTTCACAGAACACAAAGAAGTTTCTCAGAAATCTTCTTTCTCTTTGTTATCGGAGGATATTTCCTTTGGCCCTATAGTCTTCAAAGGGATCCGAAATATCTGTTCTCAGATTCCACAGAAATAAGGCTAGCAAAGAGATCCGCGAAATACAGATGTAACTCTGTGAGTGGAAGTCACACATCACAGAGCAGTTTCTCAGAAAGCTTCTTTCCAGATTTCATCTGAGGATATTTCCTTTTTCAACATAGCCCTCTATGGTCTTCCAAATATCACTTTGCCAATTCCACAAGAACTGTCTAAGCGAAAGGCTTCTTGAGGGGAAAGCTGTAACTCTGTGAGATGATTTCACAGAACACAAAGAAGTTTCTCAGAAAGCTTCCTTCTCTTTGTTATCGGAGGATATTTCCTTTGGCCCTATATTCTTCTAAGGGATCCGAAATATCTGTTCTCAGATTCCACAGAAATAAGGCTAGCAAAGAGATCCACGAAATACAGATGTAACTCTGTGAGATGAATGAACAGAACACTAAGCAGTTTCTCAAAAAGCTTCTTTACAGATTTCATCTGAGGATATTTCCTTTTTCACCATAGCCCTCTATGGGCTTCCAAATATCACTTTGCCAATTCCACAAGAACTGTCTTAGCGAAAGACTTCTTGAGGGGAAAGCTGTAACTCTGTGAGATGATTTCACAGAACACAAAGAAGTTTCTCAGAAAGCTTCTTTCTCTTTGTTATCGGAGTATATTTCCTTTGGCCCTGTAGTCTTCAAAGGGATCCGAAATATCTGTTCTCAGATTCCACAGAAATAAGGCTAGCAAAGAGATCCACTAAATACAGATGTAACTCTGTGAGTGGAAGTCACACATCACAGAGCAGTTTCTCAGAAAGCTTCTTTCCAGATTTCATCTGAGGATATTTCCTTTTTCACCATAGCCCTCTATGGGCTTCCAAATATCACTTTGCCAATTCCACAAGAACTGTCTTAGAGAAAGGCTTCTTGAGGGGAAAGCTGTAACTCTGTGAGATGATTTCACAGAACACAAAGAAGTTTCTCAGAAAGCTTCTTTCTCTTTGTTATCGGAGGATATTTCCTTTGGCCCTATAGTCTCCAAAGGGATGCGAAATATTTGTTCTCAGATTCCACAGAAATAAGGCTAGCAAAGAGATCCACGAAATACAGATGTAACTCTGTGAGTGGAAGTCACACATCACAGAGCAGTTTCTCAGAAAGCTTCTTTCCAGATTTCATCTGAGGATATTTCCTTTTTCACCATAGCCCTCTATGGGCTTCCAAATATCACTTTGCCAATTCCACAAGAACTGTCTTAGCGAAAGGCTTCGTGAGGGGAAAGCTGTAACTCTGTGAGATGATTTCACAGAACACAAAGCAGTTTCTCAGAAATCTTCTTTCTCTTTGTTATCGGAGGATATTTACTTTGGCCCTATAGTCTTCAAAGGGATCCGAAATATCTGTTCTCAGATTCCACAGAAATAAGGCTAGCAAAGAGATCCACGAAATACAGATGTAACTCTGTGAGTGGAAGTAACACATCACAGAGTAGTTTCTCAGAAAGCTTCTTTCCAGATTTCATCTGAGGATATTTCCTTTTTCACCATAGCCCTCTATGGGCTTCCAAATATCACTTTGCCAATTCCACAAGAACTGTCTAAGCGAAAGGCTTCTTGAGGGGAAAGCTGTAACTCTGTGAGATGATTTCACAGAACCAAAGAAGTTTCTCAGAAAGCTTCCTTCTCTTTGTTATCGGAGGATATTTCCTTTGGCCCTATAGTCTTCAAAGGGATCCGAAATATCTGTTCTCAGATTCCACAGAAATAAGGCTAGCAAAGAGATCCACGAAATACAGATGTAACTCTGTGAGTGGAAGTCACACATCACAGAGCAGTTTCTCAGAAAGCGTCTTTCCAGATTTCATCTGAGGATATTTCCTTTTTCACCATAGCCCCCTATGGGCTTCCAAATATCACTTTGCCAATTCCACAAGAACTGTCTTAGCGAAAGTCTTCTTGAGTGGAAAGCTGTAACTCTGTGAGATGATTTTACAGAACACAAAGAAGTTTCTCAGAAAGCTTCCTTCTCTTTGTTATGGGAGGATATTTCCTTTGGCCCTATAGTCTTCAAAGGGATCCGAAATATCTGTTCTCAGATTCCACAGAAATAAGGCTAGCAAAGAGATCCGCTAAATACAGATGTAACTCTGTGAGTGGAAGTCACACATCACAGAGCAGTTTCTCAGAAAGCTTCTTTCCAGATTTCATCTGAGGATATTTCCTTTTTCACCATAGCCCTCTATGGGCTTCCAAATATCACTTTGCCAATTCCACAAGAACTGTCTTAGCGAAAGTCTTCTTGAGTGGAAAGCTGTAACTCTGTGAGATGATTTTACAGAACACAAAGAAGTTTCTCAGAAACCTTCCTTCTCTTTGTTATGGGAGGATATTTCCTTTGGCCCTATAGTCTTCAAAGGGATCCGAAATATCTGTTCTCAGATTCCACAGAAATAAGGCTAGCAAAGAGATCCACTAAATACAGATGTAACTCTGTGAGTGGAAGTCACACATCACAGAGCAGTTTCTCAGAAATCTTCTTTCCAGATTTCATCTGAGGATATTTCCTTTTTCACCATAGCCCTCTATGGGCTTCCAAATATCACTTTGCCAATTACACAAGAACTGTCTTAGCGAAAGGCTTCTTGAGGGGAAAGGTGTAACTCTGTGACATGATTTCACAGAACACAAAGAAGTTTCTCACAAAGCTTCCTTCTCTTTGTTATCGGAGGATATTTCCTTTGGCCCTATAGTCTTCAAAGGGATCCGAAATATCTGTTCTCAGATTCCACAGAAATAAGGCTAGCAATGAGATCCACGAAATACAGATGTAACTCTGTGAGATGAATGAACAGAACACTAAGCAGTTTCTCAGAAAGCTTCTTTCCAGATTTCATCTGAGGATATTTCCTTCTTCACCATAGCCCTCTATGGGCTTCCAAATATCACTTTGCCAATTCCACAAGAACTGTCTTAGAGAAAGGCTTCTTGAGGGGAAAGCTGTAACTCTGTGAGATGATTTCACAGAACACAAAGAAGTTTCTCAGAAAGCTTCTTTCTCTTTGTTATCGGAGGATATTTCCTTTGGCCCTATAGTCTCCAAAGGGATGCGAAATATTTGTTCTCAGATTCCACAGAAATAAGGCTAGCAAAGAGATCCACGAAATACAGATGTAACTCTGTGAGTGGAAGTCACACATCACAGAGCAGTTTCTCAGAAAGCTTCTTTCCAGATTTCATCTGAGGATATTTCCTTTTTCACCATAGCCCTCTATGGGCTTCCAAATATCACTTTGCCAATTCCACAAGAACTGTCTTAGCGAAAGGCTTCTTGAGGGGAAAGCTGTAACTCTGTGAGATGATTTCACAGAACACAAAGAAGTTTCTCAGAAATCTTCTTTCTCTTTGTTATCGGAGGATATTTCCTTTGGCCCTATAGTCTTCAAAGGGATCCGAAATATCTGTTCTCAGATTCCACAGAAATAAGGGTAGCAAAGAGATCCGCGAAATACAGATGTAACTCTGTGAGTGGAAGTCACACATCACAGAGCAGTTTCTCAGAAAGCTTCTTTCCAGATTTCATCTGAGGATATTTCCTTTTTCAACATAGCCCTCTATGGGCTTCCAAATATCACTTTGCCAATTCCACAAGAACTGTCTAAGCGAAAGGCTTCTTGAGGGGAAAGCTGTAACTCTGTGAGATGATTTCACAGAACACAAAGAAGTTTCTCACAAAGCTTCCTTCTCTTTGTTATCGGAGGATATTTCCTTTGGCCCTATAGTCTTCAAAGGGATCCGAAATATCTGTTCTCAGATTCCACAGAAATAAGGCTAGCAAAGAGATCCACGAAATACAGATGTAACTCTGTGAGTGGAAGTAACACATCACAGAGCAGTTTCTCAGAAAGCTTCTTTCCAGATTTCATCTGAGGATATTTCCTTTTTCACCATAGCCCTCTATGGGCTTCCAAATATCACTTTGCCAATTCCACAAGAACTGTCTAAGCGAAAGGCTTCTTGAGGGGAAAGCTGTAACTCTGTGAGATGATTTCACAGAACACAAAGAAGTTTCTCAGAAAGCTTCCTTCTCTTTGTTATCGGAGGATATTTCCTTTGGCCCTATAGTCTTCAAAGGGATCCGAAATATCTGTTCTCAGATTCCACAGAAATAAGGCTAGCAAAGAGATCCACGAAATACAGATGTAACTCTGTGAGTGGAAGTCACACATCACAGAGCAGTTTCTCAGAAAGCGTCTTTCCAGATTTCATCTGAGGATATTTCCTTTTTCACCATAGCACCCTATGGGCTTCCAAATATCACTTTGCCAATTCCACAAGAACTGTCTTAGCGAAAGTCTTCTTGAGTGGAAAGCTGTAACTCTGTGAGATGATTTTACAGAACACAAAGAAGTTTCTCAGAAAGCTTCCTTCTCTTTGTTATGGGAGGATATTTCCTTTGGCCCTATAGTCTTCAAAGGGATCCGAAATATCTGTTCTCAGATTCCACAGAAATAAGGCTAGCATAGAGATCCGCTAAATACAGATGTAACTCTGTGAGTGGAAGTCACACATCACAGAGCAGTTTCTCAGAATGCTTCTTTCCAGATTTCATCTGAGGATATTTCCTTTTTCACCATAGCCCTCTATGGGCTTCCAAATATCACTTTGCCAATTCCACAAGAACTGTCTTAGCGAAAGGCTTCTTGAGGGGAAAGCTGTAACTCTGTGAGATGATTTCACAGAACACAAAGAAGTTTCTCACAAAGCTTCTTTCTCTTTGTTATCGGAGTATATTTCCTTTGGCCCTGTAGTCTTCAAAGGGATCCGAAATATCTGTTCTCAGATTCCACAGAAATAAGTCTAGCAAGAGATCCACGAAATACAGATGTAACTCTGTGAGATGAATGAACAGAACACTAAGGAGTTTCTCAGAAAGCTTCTTTCCAGATTTCATCTGAGGATATTTCCTTTTTCACCATAGCCCTCTAAGGGCTTCCAAATATCACTTTTCCAATTCCACAAGAACTGTTTTAGCGAAAGGCTTCTTGAGGGGAAGGCTGTAACTCTGTGAGATGATTTCACAGAACACAAAGTAGTTTCTCAGAAAGCTTCCTTCTCTTTGTTATGGGAGGATATTTCCTTTGGCCCTATAGTCTTCAAAGGGATCCGAAATATCTGTTTTCAGATTCCACAGAAATAAGGCTAGCAAAGAGATCCACGAAATACAGATGTAACTCTGTGAGATGAATGAACAGAACACTAAGGAGTTTCTCAGAAAGCTTCTTTACAGATTTCATCTGAGGATATTTCCTTTTTCACCATAGCCCTCTATGGGCTTCCAAATATCACTTTGCCAATTCCACAAGAACTGTCTTAGCGAAAGTCTTCTTGAGTGGAAAGCTGTAACTCTGTGAGATGATTTTACAGAACACAAAGAAGTTTCTCAGAAAGCTTCCTTCTCTTTGTTATGGGAGGATATTTCCTTTGGCCCTATAGTCTTCAAAGGGATCCGAAATATCTGTTCTCAGATTCCACAGAAATAAGGCTAGCAAAGAGATCCACTAAATACAGATGTAACTCTGTGAGTGGAAGTCACACATCACAGAGCAGTTTCTCAGAAAGCTTCTTTCCAGATTTCATCTGAGGATATTTCCTTTTTCACCATAGCCCTCTATGGGCTTCCAAATATCACTTTGCCAATTACACAAGAACTGTCTTAGCGAAAGGCTTCTTGAGGGGAAAGGTGTAACTCTGTGACATGATTTCACAGAACACAAAGAAGTTTCTCAGAAAGCTTCCTTCTCTTTGTTATCGGAGGATATTTCCTTTGGCCCTATAGTCTTCAAAGGGATCCGAAATATCTGTTCTCAGATTCCACAGAAATAAGGCTAGCAATGAGATTCACGAAATACAGATGTAACTCTGTGAGATGAATGAACAGAACACTAAGCAGTTTCTCAGAAAGCTTCTTTCCAGATTTCATCTGCGGATATTTCCTTCTTCACCATAGCCCTCTATGGGCTTCCAAATATCACTTTGCCAATTCCACAAGAACTGTCTTAGCGAAAGGCTTCTTGAGGGGAAAGCTGTAACTCTGTGAGATGATTTCACAGAACACAAAGAAGTTTCTCAGAAATCTTCTTTCTCTTTGTTATCGGAGGATATTTCCTTTGGCCCTATAGTCTTCAAAGGGATCCGAAATATCTGTTCTCAGATTCCACAGAAATAAGGCTAGCAAAGAGATCCGCGAAATACAGATGTAACTCTGTGAGTGGAAGTCACACATCACAGAGCAGTTTCTCAGAAAGCTTCTTTCCAGATTTCATCTGAGGATATTTCCTTTTTCAACATAGCCCTCTATGGGCTTCCAAATATCACTTTGCCAATTCCACAAGAACTGTCTAAGCGAAAGGCTTCTTGAGGGGAAAGCTGTAACTCTGTGAGATGATTTCACAGAACACAAAGAAGTTTCTCAGAAAGCTTCCTTCTCTTTGTTATCGGAGGATATTTCCTTTGGCCCTGTAGTCTTCAAAGGGATCCGAAATATCTGTTCTCAGATTCCACAGAAATAAGGCTAGCAAAGAGATCCACGAAATACAGATGTAACTCTGTGAGATGAATGAACAGAACACTAAGCAGTTTCTCAGAAAGCTTCTTTACAGATTTCTTCTGAGGATATTTCCTTTTTCACCATAGCCCTCTAGGGGCTTCCAAATATCACTTTGCCAATTCCACAAGAACTGTCTTACCGAAAGGCTTCTTGAGGGGAAAGCTGTAACTCTGTGAGATGATTTCACAGAACACAAAGAAGTTTCTCAGAAAGCTTCTTTCTCTTTGTTATCGGAGTATATTTCCTTTGGCCCTGTAGTCTTCAAAGGGACCCGAAATATCTGTTCTCAGATTCCACAGAAATAAGGCTAGCAAAGAGATCCACGAAATACAGATGTAACTCTGTGAGATGAATGAACAGAACACTAAGGAGTTTCTCAGAAAGCTTCTTTCCAGATTTCATCTGAGGATATTTCCTTTTTCACCATAGCCCTCTATGGGCTTCCAAATATCACTTTGCCAATTCCACAAGAACTGTCTTAGCGAAAGGCTTCTTGAGGGGAAAGCTGTAACTCTGTGAGATGATTTCACAGAACACAAAGTAGTTTCTCAGAAAGCTTCCTTCTCTTTGTTATGGGAGGATATTTCCTTTGGCCCTATAGTCTTCAAAGGGATCCGAAATATCTGTTTTCAGATTCCACAGAAATAAGGCTAGCAAAGAGATCCACGAAATACAGATGTAACTCTGTGAGATGAATGAACAGAACACTAAGCAGTTTCTCAGAAAGCTTCTTTACAGATTTCATCTGAGGATATTTCCTTTTTCACCATAGCCCTCTATGGGCTTCCAAATATCACTTTGCCAATTCCACAAGAACTGTCTTAGCGAAAGTCTTCTTGAGTGGAAAGCTGTAACTCTGTGAGATGATTTTACAGAACACAAAGAAGTTTCTCAGAAAGCTTCCTTCTCTTTGTTATGGGAGGATATTTCCTTTGGCCCTATAGTCTTCAAAGGGATCCGAAATATCTGTTCTCAGATTCCACAGAAATAAGCCTAGCAAAGAGATCCACTAAATACAGATGTAACTCTGTGAGTGGAAGTCACACATCACAGAGCATTTTCTCAGAAAGCTTCTTTCCAGATTTCATCTGAGCATATTTCCTTTTTCACCATAGCCCTCTATGGGCTTCCAAATATCACTTTGCCAATTACACAAGAACTGTCTTAGCGAAAGGCTTCTTGAGGGGAAAGGTGTAACTCTGTGACATGATTTCACAGAACACAAAGAAGTTTCTCAGAAAGCTTCCTTCTCTTTGTTATCGGAGGATATTTCCTTTGGCCCTATAGTCTTCAAAGGGATCCGAAATATCTGTTCTCAGATTCCACAGAAATAAGGCTAGCAATGAGATTCACGAAATACAGATGTAACTCTGTGAGATGAATGAACAGAACACTAAGCAGTTTCTCAGAAAGCTTCTTTCCAGATTTCATCTGAGGATATTTCCTTCTTCACCATAGCCCTCTATGGGCTTCCAAATATCACTTTGCCAATTCCACAAGAACTGTCTTAGCGAAAGGCTTCTTGAGGGGAAAGCTGTAACTCTGTGAGATGATTTCACAGAACACAAAGAAGTTTCTCAGAAATCTTCTTTCTCTTTGTTATCGGAGGATATTTCCTTTGGCCCTATAGTCTTCAAAGGGATCCGAAATATCTGTTCTCAGATTCCACAGAAATAAGGCTAGCAAAGAGATCCGCGAAATACAGATGTAACTCTGTGAGTGGAAGTCACACATCACAGAGCAGTTTCTCAGAAAGCTTCTTTCCAGATTTCATCTGAGGATATTTTCTTTTTCAACATAGCCCTCTATGGGCTTCCAAATATCACTTTGCCAATTCCACAAGAACTGTCTAAGCGAAAGGCTTCTTGAGGGGAAAGCTGTAACTCTGTGAGATGATTTCACAGAACACAAAGAAGTTTCTCAGAAAGCTTCCTTCTCTTTGTTATCGGAGGATATTTCCTTTGGCCCTGTAGTCTTCAAAGGGATCCGAAATATCTGTTCTCAGATTCCACAGAAATAAGGCTAGCAAAGAGATCCACGAAATACAGATGTAACTCTGTGAGATGAATGAACAGAACACTAAGCAGTTTCTCAGAAAGCTTCTTTACAGATTTCTTCTGAGGATATTTCCTTTTTCACCATAGCCCTCTAGGGGCTTCCAAATATCACTTTGCCAATTCCACAAGAACTGTCTTACCGAAAGGCTTCTTGAGGGGAAAGCTGTAACTCTGTGAGATGATTTCACAGAACACAAAGAAGTTTCTCAGAAAGCTTCTTTCTCTTTGTTATCGGAGTATATTTCCTTTGGCCCTGTAGTCTTCAAAGGGATCCGAAATATCTGTTCTCAGATTCCACAGAAATAAGGCTAGCAAAGAGATCCACGAAATACAGATGTAACTCTGTGAGATGAATGAACAGAACACTAAGGAGTTTCTCAGAAAGCTTCTTTCCAGATTTCATCTGAGGATATTTCCTTTTTCACCATAGCCCTCTATGGGCTTCCAAATATCACTTTGCCAATTCCACAAGAACTGTCTTAGCGAAAGGCTTCTTGAGGGGAAAGCTGTAACTCTGTGAGATGATTTCACAGAACACAAAGAAGTTTCTCAGAAATCTTCTTTCTCTTTGTTATCGGAGGATATTTCCTTTGGCCCTATAGTCTTCAAAGGGATCCGAAATATCTGTTCTCAGATTCCACAGAAATAAGGCTAGCAAAGAGATCCGCGAAATACAGATGTAACTCTGTGAGTGGAAGTCACACATCACAGAGCAGTTTCTCAGAAAGCTTCTTTCCAGATTTCATCTGAGGATATTTCCTTTTTCAACATAGCCCTCTATGGGCTTCCAAATATCACTTTGCCAATTCCACAAGAACTGTCTAAGCGAAAGGCTTCTTGAGGGGAAAGCTGTAACTCTGTGAGATGATTTCACAGAACACAAAGAAGTTTCTCACAAAGCTTCCTTCTCTTTGTTATCGGAGGATATTTCCTTTGGCCCTATAGTCTTCAAAGGGATCCGAAATATCTGTTCTCAGATTCCACAGAAATAAGGCTAGCAAAGAGATCCACGAAATACAGATGTAACTCTGTGAGTGGAAGTAACACATCACAGAGCAGTTTCTCAGAAAGCTTCTTTCCAGATTTCATCTGAGGATATTTCCTTTTTCACCATAGCCCTCTATGGGCTTCCAAATATCACTTTGCCAATTCCACAAGAACTGTCTAAGCGAAAGGCTTCTTGAGGGGAAAGCTGTAACTCTGTGAGATGATTTCACAGAACACAAAGAAGTTTCTCAGAAAGCTTCCTTCTCTTTGTTATCGGAGGATATTTCCTTTGGCCCTATAGTCTTCAAAGGGATCCGAAATATCTGTTCTCAGATTCCACAGAAATAAGGCTAGCAAAGAGATCCACGAAATACAGATGTAACTCTGTGAGTGGAAGTCACACATCACAGAGCAGTTTCTCAGAAAGCGTCTTTCCAGATTTCATCTGAGGATATTTCCTTTTTCACCATAGCACCCTATGGGCTTCCAAATATCACTTTGCCAATTCCACAAGAACTGTCTTAGCGAAAGTCTTCTTGAGTGGAAAGCTGTAACTCTGTGAGATGATTTTACAGAACACAAAGAAGTTTCTCAGAAAGCTTCCTTCTCTTTGTTATGGGAGGATATTTCCTTTGGCCCTATAGTCTTCAAAGGGATCCGAAATATCTGTTCTCAGATTCCACAGAAATAAGGCTAGCATAGAGATCCGCTAAATACAGATGTAACTCTGTGAGTGGAAGTCAAACATCACAGAGCAGTTTCTCAGAATGCTTCTTTCCAGATTTCATCTGAGGATATTTCCTTTTTCACCATAGCCCTCTATGGGCTTCCAAATATCACTTTGCCAATTCCACAAGAACTGTCTTAGCGAAAGGCTTCTTGAGGGGAAAGCTGTAACTCTGTGAGATGATTTCACAGAACACAAAGAAGTTTCTCACAAAGCTTCTTTCTCTTTGTTATCGGAGTATATTTCCTTTGGCCCTGTAGTCTTCAAAGGGATCCGAAATATCTGTTCTCAGATTCCACAGAAATAAGTCTAGCAAGAGATCCACGAAATACAGATGTAACTCTGTGAGATGAATGAACAGAACACTAAGGAGTTTCTCAGAAAGCTTCTTTACAGATTTCATCTGAGGATATTTCCTTTTTCACCATAGCCCTCTATGGGCTTCCAAATATCACTTTGCCAATTCCACAAGAACTGTCTTAGCGAAAGTCTTCTTGAGTGGAAAGCTGTAACTCTGTGAGATGATTTTACAGAACACAAAGAAGTTTCTCACAAAGCTTCCTTCTCTTTGTTATGGGAGGATATTTCCTTTGGCCCTATAGTCTTCAAAGGGATCCGAAATATCTGTTCTCAGATTCCACAGAAATAAGGCTAGCAAAGAGATCCACTAAATACAGATGTAACTCTGTGAGTGGAAGTCACACATCACAGAGCAGTTTCTCAGAAAGCTTCTTTCCAGATTTCATCTGAGGATATTTCCTTTTTCACCATAGCCCTCTATGGGCTTCCAAATATCACTTTGCCAATTACACAAGAACTGTCTTAGCGAAAGGCTTCTTGAGGGGAAAGGTGTAACTCTGTGACATGATTTCACAGAACACAAAGAAGTTTCTCAGAAAGCTTCCTTCTCTTTGTTATCGGAGGATATTTCCTTTGGCCCTATAGTCTTCAAAGGGATCCGAAATATCTGTTCTCAGATTCCACAGAAATAAGGCTAGCAATGAGATTCACGAAATACAGATGTAACTCTGTGAGATGAATGAACAGAACACTAAGCAGTTTCTCAGAAAGCTTCTTTCCAGATTTCATCTGAGGATATTTCCTTCTTCACCATAGCCCTCTATGGGCTTCCAAATATCACTTTGCCAATTCCACAAGAACTGTCTTAGCGAAAGGCTTCTTGAGGGGAAAGCTGTAACTCTGTGAGATGATTTCACAGAACACAAAGAAGTTTCTCAGAAATCTTCTTTCTCTTTGTTATCGGAGGATATTTCCTTTGGCCCTATAGTCTTCAAAGGGATCCGAAATATCTGTTCTCAGATTCCACAGAAATAAGGCTAGCAAAGAGATCCGCGAAATACAGATGTAACTCTGTGAGTGGAAGTCACACATCACAGAGCAGTTTCTCAGAAAGCTTCTTTCCAGATTTCATCTGAGGATATTTCCTTTTTCAACATAGCCCTCTATGGGCTTCCAAATATCACTTTGCCAATTCCACAAGAACTGTCTAAGCGAAAGGCTTCTTGAGGGGAAAGCTGTAACTCTGTGAGATGATTTCACAGAACACAAAGAAGTTTCTCAGAAAGCTTCCTTCTCTTTGTTATCGGAGGATATTTCCTTTGGCCCTGTAGTCTTCAAAGGGATCCGAAATATCTGTTCTCAGATTCCACAGAAATAAGGCTAGCAAAGAGATCCACGAAATACAGATGTAACTCTGTGAGATGAATGAACAGAACACTAAGCAGTTTCTCAGAAAGCTTCTTTACAGATTTCTTCTGAGGATATTTCCTTTTTCACCATAGCCCTCTAGGGGCTTCCAAATATCACTTTGCCAATTCCACAAGAACTGTCTTACCGAAAGGCTTCTTGAGGGGAAAGCTGTAACTCTGTGAGATGATTTCACAGAACACAAAGAAGTTTCTCAGAAAGCTTCTTTCTCTTTGTTATCGGAGTATATTTCCTTTGGCCCTGTAGTCTTCAAAGGGATCCGAAATATCTGTTCTCAGATTCCACAGAAATAAGGCTAGCAAAGAGATCCACGAAATACAGATGTAACTCTGTGAGATGAATGAACAGAACACTAAGGAGTTTCTCAGAAAGCTTCTTTCCAGATTTCATCTGAGGATATTTCCTTTTTCACCATAGCCCTCTATGGGCTTCCAAATATCACTTTGCCAATTCCACAAGAACTGTCTTAGCGAAAGGCTTCTTGAGGGGAAAGCTGTAACTCTGTGAGATGATTTCACAGAACACAAAGTAGTTTCTCAGAAAGCTTCCTTCTCTTTGTTATGGGAGGATATTTCCTTTGGCCCTATAGTCTTCAAAGGGATCCGAAATATCTGTTTTCAGATTCCACAGAAATAAGGCTAGCAAAGAGATCCACGAAATACAGATGTAACTCTGTGAGATGAATGAACAGAACACTAAGCAGTTTCTCAGAAAGCTTCTTTACAGATTTCATCTGAGGATATTTCCTTTTTCACCTTAGCCCTCTATGGGCTTCCAAATATCACTTTGCCAATTCCACAAGAACTGTCTTAGCGAAAGTCTTCTTGAGTGGAAAGCTGTAACTCTGTGAGATGATTTTACAGAACACAAAGAAGTTTCTCAGAAAGCTTCCTTCTCTTTGTTATGGGAGGATATTTCCTTTGGCCCTATAGTCTTCAAAGGGATCCGAAATATCTGTTCTCAGATTCCACAGAAATAAGGCTAGCAAAGAGATCCACTAAATACAGATGTAACTCTGTGAGTGGAAGTCACACATCACAGAGCAGTTTCTCAGAAAGCTTCTTTCCAGATTTCATCTGAGGATATTTCCTTTTTCACCATAGCCCTCTATGGGCTTCCAAATATCACTTTGCCAATTACACAAGAACTGTCTTAGCGAAAGGCTTCTTGAGGGGAAAGGTGTAACTCTGTGACATGATTTCACAGAACACAAAGAAGTTTCTCAGAAAGCTTCCTTCTCTTTGTTATCGGAGGATATTTCCTTTGGCCCTATAGTCTTCAAAGGGATCCGAAATATCTGTTCTCAGATTCCACAGAAATAAGGCTAGCAATGAGATTCACGAAATACAGATGTAACTCTGTGAGATGAATGAACAGAACACTAAGCAGTTTCTCAGAAAGCTTCTTTCCAGATTTCATCTGAGGATATTTCCTTCTTCACCATAGCCCTCTATGGGCTTCCAAATATCACTTTGCCAATTCCACAAGAACTGTCTTAGCGAAAGGCTTCTTGAGGGGAAAGCTGTAACTCTGTGAGATGATTTCACAGAACACAAAGAAGTTTCTCAGAAATCTTCTTTCTCTTTGTTATCGGAGGATATTTCCTTTGGCCCTATAGTCTTCAAAGGGATCCGAAATATCTGTTCTCAGATTCCACAGAAATAAGGCTAGCAAAGAGATCCGCGAAATACAGATGTAACTCTGTGAGTGGAAGTCACACATCACAGAGCAGTTTCTCAGAAAGCTTCTTTCCAGATTTCATCTGAGGATATTTCCTTTTTCAACATAGCCCTCTATGGGCTTCCAAATATCACTTTGCCAATTCCACAAGAACTGTCTAAGCGAAAGGCTTCTTGAGGGGAAAGCTGTAACTCTGTGAGATGATTTCACAGAACACAAAGAAGTTTCTCAGAAAGCTTCCTTCTCTTTGTTATCGGAGGATATTTCCTTTGGCCCTGTAGTCTTCAAAGGGATCCGAAATATCTGTTCTCAGATTCCACAGAAATAAGGCTAGCAAAGAGATCCACGAAATACAGATGTAACTCTGTGAGATGAATGAACAGAACACTAAGCAGTTTCTCAGAAAGCTTCTTTACAGATTTCTTCTGAGGATATTTCCTTTTTCACCATAGCCCTCTAGGGGCTTCCAAATATCACTTTGCCAATTCCACAAGAACTGTCTTACCGAAAGGCTTCTTGAGGGGAAAGCTGTAACTCTGTGAGATGATTTCACAGAACACAAAGAAGTTTCTCAGAAAGCTTCTTTCTCTTTGTTATCGGAGTATATTTCCTTTGGCCCTGTAGTCTTCAAAGGGATCCGAAATATCTGTTCTCAGATTCCACAGAAATAAGGCTAGCAAAGAGATCCACGAAATACAGATGTAACTCTGTGAGATGAATGAACAGAACACTAAGGAGTTTCTCAGAAAGCTTCTTTCCAGATTTCATCTGAGGATATTTCCTTTTTCACCATAGCCCTCTATGGGCTTCCAAATATCACTTTGCCAATTCCACAAGAACTGTCTTAGCGAAAGGCTTCTTGAGGGGAAAGCTGTAACTCTGTGAGATGATTTCACAGAACACAAAGAAGTTTCTCAGAAAGCTTCCTTCTCTTTGTTATCGGAGGATATTTCCTTTGGCCCTATAGTCTTCAAAGGGATCCGAAATATCTGTTTTCAGATTCCACAGAAATAAGGCTAGCAAAGAGATCCACGAAATACAGATGTAACTCTGTGAGATGAATGAACAGAACACTAAGCAGTTTCTCAGAAAGCTTCTTTACAGATTTCATCTGAGGATATTTCCTTTTTCACCATAGCCCTCTATGGGCTTCCAAATATCACTTTGCCAATTCCACAAGAACTGTCTTAGCGAAAGGCTTCTTGAGGGGAAAGCTGTAACTCTGTGAGATGATTTCACAGAACACAAAGAAGTTTCTCAGAAAGCTTCCTTCTCTTTGTTATGGGAGGATATTTCCTTTGGCCCTATAGTCTTCAAAGGGATCCGAAATATCTGTTCTCAGATTCCACAGAAATAAGGCTAGCAAAGAGATCCACGAAATACAGATGTAACTCTGTGAGTGGAAGTCACACATCACAGAGCAGTTTCTCAGAAAGCTTCTTTCCAGATTTCATCTGAGGATATTTCCTTTTTCACCATAGCCCCCAAGGGGCTTCCAAATATCACTTTGCCAATTCTACAAGAACTGTCTTAGCGAAAGTCTTCTTGAGTGGAAAGCTGTAACTCTGTGAGATGATTTTACAGAACACAAAGAAGTTTCTCAGAAAGCTTCCTTCTCTTTGTTATGGGAGAATATTTCCTTTGGCCCTATAGTCTTCAAAGGGATCCGAAATATCTGTTCTCAGATTCCACAGAAATAAGGCTAGCAAAGAGATCCACTAAATACAGATGTAACTCTGTGAGTGGAAGTCACACATCACAGAGCAGTTTCTCAGAAAACTTCTTTCCAGATTTCATCTGAGGATATTTCCTTTTTCACCATAGCCCTCTAAGGGCTTCCAAATATCACTTTGCCAATTCCACAAGAACTGTCTTAGCGTAAGGCTTCTTGAGGGAAAAGGTGTAACTCTGTGAGATGATTTCACAGAACACAAAGAAGTTTCTCAGAAAGCTTTTTTCTCTTTGTTATCGCAGGATATTTCCTTTGGCCCTATAATCTTCAAAGGGATCCGAAATATCTGTTCTCAGATTCCACAGAAATAAGGCTAGCAAAGAGATCCACGAAATACAGATGTAACTCTGTGAGTGGAAGTCACACATCACAGAGCAGATTCTCAGAAAGCTTCTTTCCAGATTTCATCTGAGGATATTTCCTTTTTCACCATAGCCCTCTATGGGCTTCCAAATATCACTTTTCCAATTCCACAAGAACTGTCTTAGCGAAAGGCTTCTTGAGGGGAAAGCTGTAACTCTGTGAGATGATTTCACAGAACACAAAGAAGTTTCTCAGAAAGCTTCCTTCTCTTTGTTATGGGAGGATATTTCCTTTGGCCCTATAGTCTTCAAGGGGATCCGAAATATCTGTTTTCAGATTCCACAGAAATAAGGCTAGCAAAGAGATCCACGAAATACAGATGTAACTCTGTGAGATGAATGAACAGAACACTAAGGAGTTTCTCAGAAAGCTTCTTTACAGATTTCATCTGAGGATATTTCCTTTTTCACCATAGCCCTCTATGGGCTTACAAATATCACTTTGCCAATTACACAAGAACTGTCTTAGCGAAAGGCTTCTTGAGGTGAAAGGTGTAACTCTGTGACATGATTTCACAGAACACAAAGAAGTTTCTCACAAAGCTTCCTTCTCTTTGTTATCGGAGGATATTTCCTTTGGCCCTATAGTCTTCAAAGGGATCCGAAATATCTGTTCTCAGATTCCACAGAAATAAGGCTAGCAAAGAGATCCACGAAATACAGATGTAACTCTGTGAGTGGAAGTCACACATCACAGAGCAGTTTCTCAGAAAGCTTCTTTCCAGATTTCATCTGAGGATATTTCCTTTTTCACCATAGCCCTCTATGGGCTTCCAAATATCACTTTGCCAATTCCAAAAGAACTGTCTTAGCGATAGGCTTCTTGAGGGGAAAGCTGTAACTCTGTGAGATGATTTCACAGAACACAAAGAAGTTTCTCAGAAAGCTTCTTTCTCTCTGTTATCGGAGGATATTTCCTATGGCCCTATAGTCTTCAAAGGGATCCGAAATATCTGTTCTCAGATTCCACAGAAATAAGGCTAGCAAAGAGATCCACGAAATAGAGATGTAACTCTGTGAGATGAATGAACAGAACACTAAGCAGTTTCTCAGAAAGCTTCTTTACAGATTTCATCTGAGGATATTTCCTTTTTTACCATAGCCCTCTATGGGCTTCGAAATATCACTTTGCCAATTCCACAAGAACTGTCTTAGCGAAAGGCTTCTTGAGGGGAAAGCTGTAACTCTGTGAGATGATTTCACAGAACACAAAGAAGTTTCTCAGAAAGCTTCCTTCTCTTTGTTATCGGAGGATATTTCCTTTGGCCCTATAGTCTTCAAAGGGATCCGAATTATCTGTTTTCAGATTCCACAGAAATAAGGCTAGCAAAGAGATCCACGAAATACAGATGTAACCCTGTGAGTGGAAGGCACACATCAGAGAGCAGTTTCTCAGAAAGCTTCTTTCTAGATTTCATCTGAGGATATTTCCTTTTTCACCATAGCCCTCTATGGGCTTCCAAATATCACTTTGCCAATTCCACAAGAACTGTCTAAGCGAAAGGCTTCTTGAGGGGAAAGCTGTAACTCTGTGAGATGATTTCACAGAACACAAAGAAGTTTCTCAGAAATCTTCTTTCTCTTTGTTATCGGAGGATATTTCCTTTGGCCCTATAGTCTTTAAAGGGATCCGAAATATCTGTTCTCAGATTCCACAGAAATAAGGCTAGCAAAGAGATCCACGAAATACAGATGTAACTCTGTGAGATGAATGAACAGAACACTAAGCAGTTTATCAGAAAGCTTCTTTCCAGATTTCATCTGAGGATATTTCCTTTTTCACCATAGCCCTCTATGGGCTTTGAAATATCACTTTGCCAATTCCACAAGAACTGTCTTAGCGAAAGGCTTCTTGAGGGGAAAGCTGTAACTCTGTGAGATGATTTCACAGAACACAAAGAAGTTTCTCAGAAAGCTTCCTTCTCTTTGTTATCGGAGGATATTTCCTTTGGCCCTATAGTCTTCAAAGGGATCCGAAATATCTGTTCTCAGATTCCACAGAAATAAGGCTAGCAAAGAGATCCACGAAATACAGATGTAACTCTGTGAGTGGAAGTCACACATCACAGAGCAGTTTCTCAGAAAGCTTCTTTCCAGATTTCATCTGAGGATATTTCCTTTTTCACCATAGCCCTCTATTGGCTTCCAAATATCACTTTGCCAATTACACAAGAACTGACTAAGCGAAGGACTTCTTGAGGGGAACTCTGTAACTCTGTGAGATGATTTCACAGAACACAAAGAAGTTTCTCAGAAAGCTTCCTTCTCTTTTTTATCGGAGGATATTTCCTTTGGCCCTATAGTCTTCAAAGGGATCCGAAATATCTGTTCTCAGATTCCACAGAAATAAGGCGAGCAAAGAGATCCACGAAATACAGATGTAACTCTGTGAGTGGAAGTCACACATCACAGAGCAGTTTCTCAGAAAGCTACTTTCCAGATTTCATCTGAGGATATTTCCTTTTTCACCATAGCCCTCTATGGGCTTCCAAATATCACTTTGCCAATTCCACAAGAACTGTCTTAGCGAGAGGCTTCTTGAGGGGAAAGCTGTAACTCTGTGAGATGATTTCACAGAACACAAAGAAGTTTCTCAAAAAGCTTCTTTCTCTTTGTTATCGGAGTATATTTCCTTAGGCCCTATAGTCTTCAAAGGGATCCGAAATATCTGTTCTCAGATTCCACAGAAATAAGGCTAGCAAAGAGATCCAAGAAATACAGATGTAACTCTGTGAGATGAATGAACAGAACACTAAGGAGTTTCTCAGAAAGCTTCTTTCCAGATTTCATCTGAGGATATTTCCTTTTTCACCATAGCCCTCTATGGGCTTCCAAATATCACTTTGCCAATTCCACAAGAACTGTCTTAGCGAAAGGCTTCTTGAGGGGAAAGCTGTAACTCTGTGAGATGATTTCACAGAACACAAAGAAGTTTCTCAGAAAGCTTCCTTCTCTTTGTTATCGGAGGATATTTCCTTTGGCCCTATAGTCTTCAAAGGGATCCGAAATATCTGTTTTCAGATTCCACAGAAATAAGGCTAGCAAAGAGATCCACGAAATACAGATGTAACTCTGTGAGATGAATGAACAGAACACTAAGCAGTTTCTCAGAAAGCTTCTTTACAGATTTCATCTGAGGATATTTCCTTTTTCACCATAGCCCTCTATGGGCTTCCAAATATCACTTTGCCAATTCCACAAGAACTGTCTTAGCGAAAGGCTTCTTGAGGGGAAAGCTGTAACTCTGTGAGATGATTTCACAGAACACAAAGAAGTTTCTCAGAAAGCTTCCTTCTCTTTGTTATGGGAGGATATTTCCTTTGGCCCTATAGTCTTCAAAGGGATCCGAAATATCTGTTCTCAGATTCCACAGAAATAAGGCTAGCAAAGAGATCCACGAAATACAGATGTAACTCTGTGAGTGGAAGTCACACATCACAGAGCAGTTTCTCAGAAAGCTTCTTTCCAGATTTCATCTGAGGATATTTCCTTTTTCACCTAGCCCCCAAGGGGCTTCCAAATATCACTTTGCCAATTCTACAAGAACTGTCTTAGCGAAAGTCTTCTTGAGTGGAAAGCTGTAACTCTGTGAGATGATTTTACAGAACACAAAGAAGTTTCTCAGAAAGCTTCCTTCTCTTTGTTATGGGAGAATATTTCCTTTGGCCCTATAGTCTTCAAAGGGATCCGAAATATCTGTTCTCAGATTCCACAGAAATAAGGCTAGCAAAGAGATCCACTAAATACAGATGTAACTCTGTGAGTGGAAGTCACACATCACAGAGCAGTTTCTCAGAAAACTTCTTTCCAGATTTCATCTGAGGATATTTCCTTTTTCACCATAGCCCTCTATGGGCTTCCAAATATCACTTTGCCAATTCCACAAGAACTGTCTTAGCGTAAGGCTTCTTGAGGGAAAAGGTGTAACTCTGTGAGATGATTTCACAGAACACAAAGAAGTTTCTCAGAAAGCTTTTTTCTCTTTGTTATCGCAGGATATTTCCTTTGGCCCTATAATCTTCAAAGGGATCCGAAATATCTGTTCTCAGATTCTACAGAAATAAGGCTAGCAAAGAGATCCACGAAATACAGATGTAACTCTGTGAGTGGAAGTCACACATCACAGAGCAGATTCTCAGAAAGCTTCTTTCCAGATTTCATCTGAGGATATTTCCTTTTTCACCATAGCCCTCTATGGGCTTCCAAATATCACTTTTCCAATTCCACAAGAACTGTCTTAGCGAAAGGCTTCTTGAGGGGAAAGCTGTAACTCTGTGAGATGATTTCACAGAACACAAAGAAGTTTCTCAGAAAGCTTCCTTCTCTTTGTTATGGGAGGATATTTCCTTTGGCCCTATAGTCTTCAAGGGGATCCGAAATATCTGTTTTCAGATTCCACAGAAATAAGGCTAGCAAAGAGATCCACGAAATACAGATGTAACTCTGTGAGATGAATGAACAGAACACTAAGGAGTTTCTCAGAAATCTTCTTTACAGATTTCATCTGAGGATATTTCCTTTTTCACCATAGCCCTCTATGGGCTTCCAAATATCACTTTGCCAATTACACAAGAACTGTCTTAGCGAAAGGCTTCTTGAGGTGAAAGGTGTAACTCTGTGACATGATTTCACAGAACACAAAGAAGTTTCTCACAAAGCTTCCTTCTCTTTGTTATCGGAGGATATTTCCTTTGGCCCTATAGTCTTCAAAGGGATCCGAAATATCTGTTCTCAGATTCCACAGAAATAAGGCTAGCAAAGAGATCCACGAAATACAGATGTAACTCTGTGAGTGGAAGTCACACATCACAGAGCAGTTTCTCAGAAAGCTTCTTTCCAGATTTCATCTGAGGATATTTCCTTTTTCACCATAGCCCTCTATGGGCTTCCAAATATCACTTTGCCAATTCCAAAAGAACTGTCTTAGCAATAGGCTTCTTGAGGGGAAAGCTGTAACTCTGTGAGATGATTTCACAGAACACAAAGAAGTTTCTCAGAAAGCTTCTTTCTCTTTGTTATCGGAGGATATTTCCTATGGCCCTATAGTCTTCAAAGGGATCCGAAATATCTGTTCTCAGATTCCACAGAAATAAGGCTAGCAAAGAGATCCACGAAATAGAGATGTAACTCTGTGAGATGAATGAACAGAACACTAAGCAGTTTCTCAGAAAGCTTCTTTACAGATTTCATCTGAGGATATTTCCTTTTTTACCATAGCCCTCTATGGGCTTCCAAATATCACTTTGCCAATTCCACAAGAACTGTCTTAGCGAAAGGCTTCTTGAGGGGAAAGCTGTAACTCTGTGAGATGATTTCACAGAACACAAAGAAGTTTCTCAGAAAGCTTCCTTCTCTTTGTTATCGGAGGATATTTCCTTTGGCCCTATAGTCTTCAAAGGGATCCGAATTATCTGTTTTCAGATTCCACAGAAATAAGGCTAGCAAAGAGATCCACGAAATACAGATGTAACTCTGTGAGTGGAAGGCACACATCAGAGAGCAGTTTCTCAGAAAGCTTCTTTCTAGATTTCATCTGAGGATATTTCCTTTTTCACCATAGCCCTCTATGGGCTTCCAAATATCACTTTGCCAATTCCACAAGAACTGTCTTAGCGAAAGGCTTCTTGAGGGGAAAGCTGTAACTCTGTGAGATGATTTCACAGAACACAAAGAAGTTTCTCAGAAATCTTCTTTCTCTTTGTTATCGGAGGATATTTCCTTTGGCCCTATAGTCTTTAAAGGGATCCGAAATATCTGTTCTCAGATTCCACAGAAATAAGGCTAGCAAAGAGATCCACGAAATACAGATGTAACTCTGTGAGATGAATGAACAGAACACTAAGCAGTTTCTCAGAAAGCTTCTTTCCAGATTTCATCTGAGGATATTTCCTTTTTCACCATAGCCCTCTATGGGCTTTGAAATATCACTTTGCCAATTCCACAAGAACTGTCTTAGCGAAAGGCTTCTTGAGGGGAAAGCTGTAACTCTGTGAGATGATTTCACAGAACACAAAGAAGTTTCTCAGAAAGCTTCCTTCTCTTTGTTATCGGAGGATATTTCCTTTGGCCCTATAGTCTTCAAAGGGATCCGAAATATCTGTTCTCAGATTCCACAGAAATAAGGCGAGCAAAGAGATCCACGAAATACAGATGTAACTCTGTGAGTGGAAGTCACACATCACAGAGCAGTTTCTCAGAAAGCTACTTTCCAGATTTCATCTGAGGATATTTCCTTTTTCACCATAGCCCTCTATGGGCTTCCAAATATCACTTTGCCAATTCCACAAGAACTGTCTTAGCGAAAGGCTTCTTGAGGGGAAAGCTGTAACTCTGTGAGATGATTTCACAGTACACAAAGAAGTTTCTCAAAAAGCTTCTTTCTCTTTGTTATCGGAGTATATTTCCTTAGGCCCTATAGTCTTCAAAGGGATCCGAAATATCTGTTCTCAGATTCCACAGAAATAAGGCTAGCAAAGAGATCCAAGAAATACAGATGTAACTCTGTGAGATGAATGAACAGAACACTAAGGAGTTTCTCAGAAAGCTTCTTTCCAGATTTCATCTGAGGATATTTCCTTTTTCACCATAGCCCTCTATGGGCTTCCAAATATCACTTTGCCAATTCCACAAGAACTGTCTTAGCGAAAGGCTTCTTGAGGGGAAAGCTGTAACTCTGTGAGATGATTTCATAAAACACAAAGAAGTTTCTCAGAAAGCTTCCTTCCCTTTGTTATCGGAGGATATTTCCTTTGGCCCTATAGTCTTCAAAGGGATCCGAAATATCTGTTCTCAGATTCCACAGAAATAAGGCTAGCAAAGAGATCCACGAAATACAGATGTAACTCTGTGAGTGGAAATCACACATCACAGAGCAGTTTCTCAGAAAGCTTCTTTCCAGATTTCATCTGAGGATATTTCCTTTTTCACCATAGCCCTCTAAGGGCTTCCAAATATCACTTTGCCAATTCCACAAGAACTGGCTTAACGAAAGGCTTCTTGAGGGGAAAGCTGTAACTCTGTGAGATGATTTCACAGAACTCAAAGAAGTTTCTCAGAAAGATTCCTTCTCTTTGTTATGGGAGGATATTTCCTTTGGCCCTATAGTCTTCAAAAGGATCCGAAATATCTGTTCTCAGATTCCACAGAAATAAGGCTAGCAAAGAGATCCACGAAATACAGATGTAACTCTGTGAGATGAATGAAGAGAACACTAAGGAGTTTCTCAGAAAGCTTCTTTCCAGATTTCATCTGAGGATATTTCCTTTTTCACCATAGCCCTCTATGGGCTTCCAAATATCACTTTGCCAATTCCACAAGGACTGTCTTAGCGAAAGGCTTCTTGAGGGGAAAGCTGTAACTCTGTGAGATGATTTCACAGAACACAAAGAAGTTTCTCAGAAAGCTTCCTTCTCTTTGTTATGGGAGGATATTTCCTTTGGCCCTATAGTATTCAAAAGGATCCGAAATATCTGTTCTCAGATTCCACAGAAATAAGGCTAGCAAAGAGATCCACGAAATAGAGATGTAACTCTGTGAGATGAATGAACAGAACACTAAGCAGTTTCTCAGAAAGCTTCTTTCCAGATTTCATCTGAGGATATTTCCTTTTTCACCATAGCCCTCTATGGGCTTTGAAATATCACTTTGCCAATTCCACAAGAACTGTCTTAGCGAAAGGCTTCTTGAGGGGAAAGCTGTAACTCTGTGAGATGATTTCACAGAACACAAAGAAGTTTCTCAGAAAGCTTCCTTCTCTTTGTTATCGGAGGATATTTCCTTTGGCCCTATAGTCTTCAAAGGGATCCGAAATATCTGTTCTCAGATTCCACAGAAATAAGGCTAGCAAAGAGATCCACGAAATACAGATGTAACTCTGTGAGTGGAAGTCACACATCACAGAGCAGTTTCTCAGAAAGCTTCTTTCCAGATTTCATCTGAGGATATTTCCTTTTTCACCATAGCCCTCTATTGGCTTCCAAATATCACTTTGCCAATTACACAAGAACTGACTAAGCGAAGGACTTCTTGAGGGGAACTCTGTAACTCTGTGAGATGATTTCACAGAACACAAAGAAGTTTCTCAGAAAGCTTCCTTCTCTTTTTTATCGGAGGATATTTCCTTTGGCCCTATAGTCTTCAAAGGGATCCGAAATATCTGTTCTCAGATTCCACAGAAATAAGGCGAGCAAAGAGATCCACGAAATACAGATGTAACTCTGTGAGTGGAAGTCACACATCACAGAGCAGTTTCTCAGAAAGCTACTTTCCAGATTTCATCTGAGGATATTTCCTTTTTCACCATAGCCCTCTATGGGCTTCCAAATATCACTTTGCCAATTCCACAAGAACTGTCTTAGCGAGAGGCTTCTTGAGGGGAAAGCTGTAACTCTGTGAGATGATTTCACAGAACACAAAGAAGTTTCTCAAAAAGCTTCTTTCTCTTTGTTATCGGAGTATATTTCCTTAGGCCCTATAGTCTTCAAAGGGATCCGAAATATCTGTTCTCAGATTCCACAGAAATAAGGCTAGCAAAGAGATCCAAGAAATACAGATGTAACTCTGTGAGATGAATGAACAGAACACTAAGGAGTTTCTCAGAAAGCTTCTTTCCAGATTTCATCTGAGGATATTTCCTTTTTCACCATAGCCCTCTATGGGCTTCCAAATATCACTTTGCCAATTCCACAAGAACTGTCTTAGCGAAAGGCTTCTTGAGGGGAAAGCTGTAACTCTGTGAGATGATTTCACAGAACACAAAGAAGTTTCTCAGAAAGCTTCCTTCTCTTTGTTATCGGAGGATATTTCCTTTGGCCCTATAGTCTTCAAAGGGATCCGAAATATCTGTTTTCAGATTCCACAGAAATAAGGCTAGCAAAGAGATCCACGAAATACAGATGTAACTCTGTGAGATGAATGAACAGAACACTAAGCAGTTTCTCAGAAAGCTTCTTTACAGATTTCATCTGAGGATATTTCCTTTTTCACCATAGCCCTCTATGGGCTTCCAAATATCACTTTGCCAATTCCACAAGAACTGTCTTAGCGAAAGGCTTCTTGAGGGGAAAGCTGTAACTCTGTGAGATGATTTCACAGAACACAAAGAAGTTTCTCAGAAAGCTTCCTTCTCTTTGTTATGGGAGGATATTTCCTTTGGCCCTATAGTCTTCAAAGGGATCCGAAATATCTGTTCTCAGATTCCACAGAAATAAGGCTAGCAAAGAGATCCACGAAATACAGATGTAACTCTGTGAGTGGAAGTCACACATCACAGAGCAGTTTCTCAGAAAGCTTCTTTCCAGATTTCATCTGAGGATATTTCCTTTTTCACCTAGCCCCCAAGGGGCTTCCAAATATCACTTTGCCAATTCTACAAGAACTGTCTTAGCGAAAGTCTTCTTGAGTGGAAAGCTGTAACTCTGTGAGATGATTTTACAGAACACAAAGAAGTTTCTCAGAAAGCTTCCTTCTCTTTGTTATGGGAGAATATTTCCTTTGGCCCTATAGTCTTCAAAGGGATCCGAAATATCTGTTCTCAGATTCCACAGAAATAAGGCTAGCAAAGAGATCCACTAAATACAGATGTAACTCTGTGAGTGGAAGTCACACATCACAGAGCAGTTTCTCAGAAAACTTCTTTCCAGATTTCATCTGAGGATATTTCCTTTTTCACCATAGCCCTCTATGGGCTTCCAAATATCACTTTGCCAATTCCACAAGAACTGTCTTAGCGTAAGGCTTCTTGAGGGAAAAGGTGTAACTCTGTGAGATGATTTCACAGAACACAAAGAAGTTTCTCAGAAAGCTTTTTTCTCTTTGTTATCGCAGGATATTTCCTTTGGCCCTATAATCTTCAAAGGGATCCGAAATATCTGTTCTCAGATTCTACAGAAATAAGGCTAGCAAAGAGATCCACGAAATACAGATGTAACTCTGTGAGTGGAAGTCACACATCACAGAGCAGATTCTCAGAAAGCTTCTTTCCAGATTTCATCTGAGGATATTTCCTTTTTCACCATAGCCCTCTATGGGCTTCCAAATATCACTTTTCCAATTCCACAAGAACTGTCTTAGCGAAAGGCTTCTTGAGGGGAAAGCTGTAACTCTGTGAGATGATTTCACAGAACACAAAGAAGTTTCACAGAAAGCTTCCTTCTCTTTGTTATGGGAGGATATTTCCTTTGGCCCTATAGTCTTCAAGGGGATCCGAAATATCTGTTTTCAGATTCCACAGAAATAAGGCTAGCAAAGAGATCCACGAAATACAGATGTAACTCTGTGAGATGAATGAACAGAACACTAAGGAGTTTCTCAGAAAGCTTCTTTACAGATTTCATCTGAGGATATTTCCTTTTTCACCATAGCCCTCTATGGGCTTCCAAATATCACTTTGCCAATTACACAAGAACTGTCTTAGCGAAAGGCTTCTTGAGGTGAAAGGTGTAACTCTGTGACATGATTTCACAGAACACAAAGAAGTTTCTCACAAAGCTTCCTTCTCTTTGTTATCGGAGGATATTTCCTTTGGCCCTATAGTCTTCAAAGGGATCCGAAATATCTGTTCTCAGATTCCACAGAAATAAGGCTAGCAAAGAGATCCACGAAATACAGATGTAACTCTGTGAGTGGAAGTCACACATCACAGAGCAGTTTCTCAGAAAGCTTCTTTCCAGATTTCATCTGAGGATATTTCCTTTTTCACCATAGCCCTCTATGGGCTTCCAAATATCACTTTGCCAATTCCAAAAGAACTGTCTTAGCAATAGGCTTCTTGAGGGGAAAGCTGTAACTCTGTGAGATGATTTCACAGAACACAAAGAAGTTTCTCAGAAAGCTTCTTTCTCTTTGTTATCGGAGGATATTTCCTATGGCCCTATAGTCTTCAAAGGGATCCGAAATATCTGTTCTCAGATTCCACAGAAATAAGGCTAGCAAAGAGATCCACGAAATAGAGATGTAACTCTGTGAGATGAATGAACAGAACACTAAGCAGTTTCTCAGAAAGCTTCTTTACAGATTTCATCTGAGGATATTTCCTTTTTTACCATAGCCCTCTATGGGCTTCCAAATATCACTTTGCCAATTCCACAAGAACTGTCTTAGCGAAAGGCTTCTTGAGGGGAAAGCTGTAACTCTGTGAGATGATTTCACAGAACACAAAGAAGTTTCTCAGAAAGCTTCCTTCTCTTTGTTATCGGAGGATATTTCCTTTGGCCCTATAGTCTTCAAAGGGATCCGAATTATCTGTTTTCAGATTCCACAGAAATAAGGCTAGCAAAGAGATCCACGAAATAGAGATGTAACTCTGTGAGTGGAAGGCACACATCAGAGAGCAGTTTCTCAGAAAGCTTCTTTCTAGATTTCATCTGAGGATATTTCCTTTTTCACCATAGCCCTCTATGGGCTTCCAAATATCACTTTGCCAATTCCACAAGAACTGTCTTAGCGAAAGGCTTCTTGAGGGGAAAGCTGTAACTCTGTGAGATGATTTCACAGAACACAAAGAAGTTTCTCAGAAATCTTCTTTCTCTTTGTTATCGGAGGATATTTCCTTTGGCCCTATAGTCTTTAAAGGGATCCGAAATATCTGTTCTCAGATTCCACAGAAATAAGGCTAGCAAAGAGATCCACGAAATACAGATGTAACTCTGTGAGATGAATGAACAGAACACTAAGCAGTTTCTCAGAAAGCTTCTTTCCAGATTTCATCTGAGGATATTTCCTTTTTCACCATAGCCCTCTATGGGCTTTGAAATATCACTTTGCCAATTCCACAAGAACTGTCTTAGCGAAAGGCTTCTTGAGGGGAAAGCTGTAACTCTGTGAGATGATTTCACAGAACACAAAGAAGTTTCTCAGAAAGCTTCCTTCTCTTTGTTATCGGAGGATATTTCCTTTGGCCCTATAGTCTTCAAAGGGATCCGAAATATCTGTTCTCAGATTCCACAGAAATAAGGCGAGCAAAGAGATCCACGAAATACAGATGTAACTCTGTGAGTGGAAGTCACACATCACAGAGCAGTTTCTCAGAAAGCTACTTTCCAGATTTCATCTGAGGATATTTCCTTTTTCACCATAGCCCTCTATGGGCTTCCAAATATCACTTTGCCAATTCCACAAGAACTGTCTTAGCGAAAGGCTTCTTGAGGGGAAAGCTGTAACTCTGTGAGATGATTTCACAGTACACAAAGAAGTTTCTCAAAAAGCTTCTTTCTCTTTGTTATCGGAGTATATTTCCTTAGGCCCTATAGTCTTCAAAGGGATCCGAAATATCTGTTCTCAGATTCCACAGAAATAAGGCTAGCAAAGAGATCCAAGAAATACAGATGTAACTCTGTGAGATGAATGAACAGAACACTAAGGAGTTTCTCAGAAAGCTTCTTTCCAGATTTCATCTGAGGATATTTCCTTTTTCACCATAGCCCTCTATGGGCTTCCAAATATCACTTTGCCAATTCCACAAGAACTGTCTTAGCGAAAGGCTTCTTGAGGGGAAAGCTGTAACTCTGTGAGATGATTTCATAAAACACAAAGAAGTTTCTCAGAAAGCTTCCTTCCCTTTGTTATCGGAGGATATTTCCTTTGGCCCTATAGTCTTCAAAGGGATCCGAAATATCTGTTCTCAGATTCCACAGAAATAAGGCTAGCAAAGAGATCCACGAAATACAGATGTAACTCTGTGAGTGGAAATCACACATCACAGAGCAGTTTCTCAGAAAGCTTCTTTCCAGATTTCATCTGAGGATATTTCCTTTTTCACCATAGCCCTCTAAGGGCTTCCAAATATCACTTTGCCAATTCCACAAGAACTGGCTTAACGAAAGGCTTCTTGAGGGGAAAGCTGTAACTCTGTGAGATGATTTCACAGAACTCAAAGAAGTTTCTCAGAAAGATTCCTTCTCTTTGTTATGGGAGGATATTTCCTTTGGCCCTATAGTCTTCAAAAGGATCCGAAATATCTGTTCTCAGATTCCACAGAAATAAGGCTAGCAAAGAGATCCACGAAATACAGATGTAACTCTGTGAGATGAATGAAGAGAACACTAAGGAGTTTCTCAGAAAGCTTCTTTCCAGATTTCATCTGAGGATATTTCCTTTTTCACCATAGCCCTCTATGGGCTTCCAAATATCACTTTGCCAATTCCACAAGGACTGTCTTAGCGAAAGGCTTCTTGAGGGGAAAGCTGTAACTCTGTGAGATGATTTCACAGAACACAAAGAAGTTTCTCAGAAAGCTTCCTTCTCTTTGTTATGGGAGGATATTTCCTTTGGCCCTATAGTATTCAAAAGGATCCGAAATATCTGTTCTCAGATTCCACAGAAATAAGGCTAGCAAAGAGATCCACGAAATAGAGATGTAACTCTGTGAGATGAATGAACAGAACACTAAGCAGTTTCTCAGAAAGCTTCTTTACAGATTTCATCTGAGGATATTTCCTTTTTCACCATAGCCCTCTATGGGCTTCCAAATATCACTTTGCCAATTCCACAAGAACTGTCTTAGCGAAAGGCTTCTTGAGGGGAAAGCTGTAACTCTGTGAGATGATTTCACAGAACACAAAGAAGTTTCTCAGAAAGCTTCTTTCTCTTTGTTATCGGAGGATATTTCCTTTGGCCCTATAGTCTTCAAAGGGATCCGAAATATCTGTTCTCAGATTCCACAGAAAAAAGGCTAGCAAAGAGATCCACGAAATACAGATGTAACTCTGTGAGTGGAAGTAACACATCACAGAGCAGTTTCTCAGAGAGCTTCTTTCTAGATTTCATCTGAGGATATTTCCTTTTTCACCATAGCCCTCTATGGGCTTCCAAATATCACTTTGCCAATTCCACAAGAACTGTCTTATCGAAAGGCTTCTTGAGGGGAAAGCTGTAACTCTGTGAGATGATTTCACAGAACACAAAGAAGTTTCTCAGAAAGCTTCTTTCTCTTTGTTATCGGAGGATATTTCCTTTGGACTATAGTATTCAAAGGGATCCGAAATATCTGTTCTCAGATTCCACAGAAATAAGGCTAGCAAAGAGATCCACGAAATACAGATGTAACTCTGTGCGTGGAAGTCACATATCACAGAGCAGTTTCTCAGAAAGCTTCTTTCCAGATTTCATCTGTGGATATTTCCTTTTTCACCATAGCCCTCTATGCGCTTCCAAATATCACTTTGCCAATTCCACAAGAACTGGCTTACCGAAAGGCATCTTGAGGGGAAAGCTGTAACTCTGTGAGATGATTTCACAGAACACAAAGAAGTTTCTCAGAAAGCTTCTTTCTCTTTGTTATCGCAGGATATTTCCTTTGGCCCTATAGTCTTCAAAGGGATCCGAAATATCTGTTCTCAGATTCCACAGAAATAAGGCTAGCAAAGAGATCCACGAAATACAGATGTAACTCTGTGAGGGGAAGTCACACATCACAGAGCAGTTTCTCAGAAAGCTTCTTTCCAGATTTTATCTGAGGATATTTCCTTTTTCACCATAGCTCTCTATGGGCTTCCAAATATCACTTTGCCAATTCCACAAGAACTGTCTTAGCCAAAGTCTTCTTGAGTGGAAAGCTGTAACTCTGTGAGATGATTTCACAGAACACAAAGAAGTTTCTCAGAAATCTTCTTTCTCTTTGTTATCGGAGTATATTTCCTTTGGCCCTATAGTCTTCAAAGGGATCCGAAATATCTGTTCTCAGATTCCACAGAAATAAGGCTAGCAAAGAGATCCACGAATACAGATGTAACTCTGTGAGTGGAAGTCACACATCACAGAGTAGTTTCTCAGAAAGCTTCTTTCCAGATTTCATCTGAGGATATTTCCTTTTTCACCATAGCCCTCTATGGGCTTCCAAATATCACTTTGCCAATTCCACAAGAACTGTCTTACCGAAAGGCTTCTTGAAGGGAAAGCTGTAACTCTGTGAGATGATTTCACAGAACACAAAGAAGTTTCTCAGAAAGCTTCTTTCTCTTTGTTATCGGAGTATATTTCCTTTGGCCCTATAGTCTTCAAAGGGATCCGAAATATCTGTTCTCAGATTCCACAGAAATAAGGCTAGCAAAGAGGTCCACGAAATACAGATGTAACTCTGTGAGATGAATGAACAGAACACTAAGCAGTTTCTCAGAAAGCTTCTTTCCAGATTTCATCTGAGGATATTTCCTTTTTCACCATAGCCCTCTATGGGCTTCCAAATATCACTTTGCCAATTCCACAAGAACTGTCTTAGCGAAAGGCTTCTTGAGGGGAAAGCTGTAACTCTGTGAGATGATTTCACAGAACACAAAGAAGTTTCTCAGAAAGCTTCCTTCTCTTTGTTATCGGAGGATATTTCCTTTGGCCCTATAGTCTTCAAAGGGATGCGAAATATTTGTTCTCAGATTCCACAGAAAAAAGGCTAGCAAAGAGATCCACGAAATACAGATGTAACTCTGTGAGTGGAAGTAACACATCACAGAGCAGTTTCTCAGAGAGCTTCTTTCTAGATTTCATCTGAGGATATTTCCTTTTTCACCATAGCCCTCTATGGGCTTCCAAATATCACTTTGCCAATTCCACAAGAACTGTCTTAGCGAAAGGCTTCTTGAGGGGAAAGCTGTAACTCTGTGAGATGATTTCACAGAACACAAAGAAGTTTCTCAGAAAGCTTCCTTCTCTTTGTTATGGGAGGATATTTCCTTTGGCCCTATAGTCTTCAAAAGGATCCGAAATATCTGTTCTCAGATTCCACAGAAATAAGGCTAGCAAAGAGACCCACGAAATAGAGATGTAACTCTGTGAGATGAATGAACAGAACACTAAGCAGTTTCTCAGAAAGCTTCTTTACAGATTTCATCTGAGGATATTTCCTTTTTCACCATAGCCCTCTATGGGCTTCCAAATATCACTTTGCCAATTCCACAAGAACTGTCTTAGCGAAAGGCTTCTTGAGGGGAAAGCTGTAACTCTGTGAGATGATTTCACAGAACACAAAGAAGTTTCTCAGAAAGCTTCCTTCTCTTTGTTATGGGAGGATATTTCCTTTGGCCCTATAGTCTTCAAAGGGAACCGAAATATCTGTTCTCAGATTCCACAGAAATAAGGCTAGCAAAGAGATCCACGAAATACAGATGTAACTCTGTGAGATGAATGAACAGAACACTAAGCAGTTTCTCAGAAAGCTTCTTTCCAGATTTCATCCAGGATATTTCCTTTTTCACCATAGCCCTCTATGGGCCTCTAAATATCACTTTGCCAATTCCACAAGAACTGTCTTAGCGAAAGGCTTCTTGAGGGGAAAGCTGTAACTCTGTGAGATGATTTCACAGAACACAAAGAAGTTTCTCAGAAAGCTTCTTTCTCTTTGTTATCGCAGGATATTTCCTTTGGCCCTATAGTCTTCAAAGGGATCCGAAATACCTGTTCTCAGATTCCACAGAAATAAGGCTAGCAAAGAGATCCACGAAATACAGATGTAACTCTGTGAGTGGAAGTCACACATCACAGAGCAGTTTCTCAGAAAGCTTCCTTCCAGATTTCATCTGAGGATATTTCCTTTTTCACCTTAGCCCTCTATGGGCTTCCAAATATCACTTTGCCAATTACACAAGAACTGTCTTAGCGAAAGTCTTCTTGAGTGGAAAGCTGTAACTCTGTGAGATGATTTCACAGAACACAAAGAAGTTTCTCAGAAAGCTTCTTTCTCTTTGTTATCGGAGGATATTTCCTTTGGCCCTATAGTCTTCAAAGGGATCCGAAATATCTGTTCTCAGATTCCACAGAAATAAGGCTAGCAAAGAGATCCACGAAATACAGATGTAACTCTGTGAGATGAATGAACAGAACACTAAGCAGTTTCTCAGAAAGCTTCTTTCCAGATTTCATCTGAGGATATTTCCTTTTTCACCATAGCCCTCTATGGGCTTCCAAATATCACTTTGCCAATTCCACGAGAACTGTCTTAGCGAAAGGCTTCTTGAGGGGAAAGCTGTAACTCTGTGAGATGATTTCACAGAACACAAAGAAGTTTCTCAGAAAGCTTCTTTCTCTTTGTTATCGGAGGATATTTCCTTTGGCCCTATAGTCTTCAAAGGGATGCGAAATATTTGTTCTCAGATTCCACAGAAAAAAGGCTAGCAAAGAGATCCACGAAATACAGATGCAACTCTGTGAGTGGAAGTAACACATCACAGAGCAGTTTCTCAGAGAGCTTCTTTCTAGATTTCATCTGAGGATATTTCCTTTTTCACCATAGCCCTCTATGGGCTTCCAAATATCACTTTGCCAATTCCACAAGAACTGTCTTATCGAAAGGCTTCTTGAGGGGAAAGCTGTAACTCTGTGATATGATTTCACAGAACACAAAGAAGTTTCTCAGAAAGCTTCTTTCTCTTTGTTATCGGAGGATATTTCCTTTGGACTATAGTCTTCAAAGGGATCCGAAATATCTGTTCTCAGATTCCACAGAAATAAGGCTAGCAAAGAGATCCACGAAATACAGCTGTAACTCTGTGAGTGGAAGTCACATATCACAGAGCAGTTTCTCAGAAAGCTTCTTTCCAGATTTCATCTGAGGATATTTCCTTTTTCACCATAGCCCTCTATGCGCTTCCAAATATCACTTTGCCAATTCCACAAGAACTGGCTTACCGAAAGGCATCTTGAGGGGAAAGCTGTAACTCTGTGAGATGATTTCACAGAACACAAAGAAGTTTCTCAGAAAGCTTCTTTCTCTTTGTTATCGCAGGATATTTCCTTTGGCCCTATAGTCTTCAAAGGGATCCGAAATATCTGTTCTCAGACTCCACAGAAATAAGGCTAGCAAAGAGATCCACGAAATACAGATGTAACTCTGTGAGGGGAAGTCACACATCACAGAGCAGTTTCTCAGAAAGCTTCTTTCCAGATTTTATCTGAGGATATTTCCTTTTTCACCATAGCTCTCTATGGGCTTCCAAATATCACTTTGCCAATTCCACAAGAACTGTCTTAGCCAAAGTCTTCTTGAGTGGAAAGCTGTAACTCTGTGAGATGATTTCACAGAACACAAAGCAGTTTCTCAGAAATCTTCTTTCTCTTTGTTATCGGAGGATATTTCCTTTGGCCCTATAGTCTTCAAAGGGATCCGAAATATCTGTTCTCAGATTCCACAGAAATAAGGCTAGCAAAGAGATCCACGAATACAGATGTAACTCTGTGAGTGGAAGTCACACATCACAGAGCAGTTTCTCAGAAAGCTTCTTTCCAGATTTCATCTGAGGATATTTCCTTTTTCACCATAGCCCTCTATGGGCTTCCAAATATCACTTTGCCAATTCCACAAGAACTGTCTTACCGAAAGGCTTCTTGAGGGGAAAGCTGTAACTCTGTGAGATGATTTCACAGAACACAAAGAAGTTTCTCAGAAAGCTTCTTTCTCTTTGTTATCGGAGTATATTTCCTTTGGCCCTATAGTCTTCAAAGGGATCCGAAATATCTGTTCTCAGATTCCACAGAAATAAGGCTAGCAAAGAGATCCACGAAATACAGATGTAACTCTGTGAGATGAATGAACAGAACACTAAGCAGTTTCTCAGAAAGCTTCTTTCCAGATTTCATCTGAGGATATTTCCTTTTTCACCATAGCCCTCTATGGGCTTCCAAATATCACTTTGCCAATTCCACGAGAACTGTCTTAGCGAAAGGCTTCTTGAGGGGAAAGCTGTAACTCTGTGAGATGATTTCACAGAACACAAAGAAGTTTCTCAGAAAGCTTCCTTCTCTTTGTTATCGGAGGATATTTCCTTTGGCCCTATAGTATTCAAAGGGATGCGAAATATTTGTTCTCAGATTCCACAGAAAAAAGGCTAGCAAAGAGATCCACGAAATACAAATGTTACTCTGTGAGTGGAAGTAACACATCACAGAGTAGTTTCTCAGAGAGCTCCTTTCTAGATTTCATCTGAGGATATTTCCTTTTTCACCATAGCCCTCTATGGGCTTCCAAATATCACTTTGCCAATTCCACAAGAACTGTCTTAGCGAAAGGCTTCTTGAGGGGAAAGCTGTAACTCTGTGAGATGATTTCACAGAACACAAAGAAGTTTCTCAGAAAGCTTCCTTCTCTTTGTTATGGGAGGATATTTCCTTTGGCCCTATAGTCTTCAAAAGGATCCGAAATATCTGTTCTCAGATTCCACAGAAATAAGGCTAGCAAAGAGATCCACGAAATAGAGATGTAACTCTGTGAGATGAATGAACAGAACACTAAGCAGTTTCTCAGAAAGCTTCTTTACAGATTTCATCTGAGGATATTTCCTTTTTCACCATAGCCCTCTATGGGCTTCCAAATATCACTTTGCCAATTCCACAAGAACTGTCTTAGCGAAAGGCTTCTTGAGGGGAAAGCTGTAACTCTGTGAGATGATTTCACAGAACACAAAGAAGTTTCTCAGAAAGCTTCTTTCTCTTTGTTATCGGAGTATATTTCCTTTGGCCCTATAGTCTTCAAAGGGATCCGAAATATCTGTTCTCAGATTCCACAGAAATAAGGCTAGCAAAGAGATCCACGAAATACAGATGTAACTCTGTGGGATGAATGAACAGAACACTAAGCAGTTTCTCAGAAAGCTTCTTTCCAGATTTCATCTGAGTATATTTCCTTTTTCACCATAGCCCTCTATGGGCTTCCAAATATCACTTTGCCAATTCCACGAGAACTGTCTTAGCGAAAGGCTTCTTGAGGGGAAAGCTGTAACTCTGTGAGATGATTTCACAGAACACAAAGAAGTTTCTCAGAAAGCTTCCTTCTCTTTGTTATCGGAGGATATTTCCTTTGGCCCTATAGTCTTCAAAGGGATGGGAAATATTTGTTCTCAGATTCCACAGAAAAAAGGCTAGCAAAGAGATCCACGAAATACAGATGTAACTCTGTGAGTGGAAGTAACACATCACAGAGCAGTTTCTCAGAGAGCTTCTTTCTAGATTTCATCTGAGGATATTTCCTTTTTCACCATAGCCCTCTATGGGCTTCCAAATATCACTTTGCCAATTCCACAAGAACTGTCTTAGCGAAAGGCTTCTTGAGGGGAAAGCTGTAACTCTGTGAGATGATTTCACAGAACACAAAGAAGTTTCTCAGAAAGCTTCTTTCTCTTTGTTATCGGAGGCTATTTCCTTTGGACTATAGTCTTCAAAGGGATCCGAAATATCTGTTCTCAGATTCCACAGAAATAAGGCTAGCAAAGAGATCCACGAAATACTGATGTAACTCTGTGAGTGGAAGTCACATATCACAGAGCAGTTTCTCAGAAAGCTTCTTTCCAGATTTCATCTGAGGATATTTCCTTTTTCACAATAGCCCTCTATGAGCTTCCAAATATCACTTTGCAAATTCCACCAGAACTGGCTTACCGAAAGGCATCTTGGGGGGAAAGCTGTAACTCTGTGAGATGATTTCACAGAACACAAAGAAGTTTCTCAGAAAGCTTCTTTCTCTTTGTTATCGCAGGATATTTCCTTTGGCCCTATAGTCTTCAAAGGGATCCGAAATATCTGTTCTCAGATTCCACAGAAATAAGGCTTGCAAAGAGATCCACGAAATACAGATGTAACTCTGTGAGGGGAAGTCACACATCACAGAGCAGTTTCTCAGAAAGCTTCTTTCCAGATTTTATCTGAGGATATTTCCTTTTTCACCATAGCTCTCTATGGGCTTCCAAATATCACTTTGCCAATTCCACAAGAACTGTCTTAGCCAAAGTCTTCTTGAGTGGAAAGCTGTAACTCTGTGAGATGATTTCACAGAACACAAAGAAGTTTCTCAGAAATCTTCTTTCTCTTTGTTATCGGAGGATATTTCCTTTGGCCCTATAGTCTTCAAAGGGATCCGAAATATCTGTTCTCCGATTCCACAGAAATAAGGCTAGCAAAGAGATCCACGAAATACAGATGTAACTCTGTGAGATGAATGAACAGAACACTAAGCAGTTTCTCAGAAAGCTTCTTTCCAGATTTCATCCAGGATATTTCCTTTTTCACCATAGCCCTCTATGGGCTTCCAAATATCACTTTGCCAATTCCACAAGAACTGTCTTAGCGAAAGGCTTCTTGAGGGGAAAGCTGTAACTCTGTGAGATGATTTCACAGAACACAAAGAAGTTTCTCAGAAAGCTTCTTTCTCTTTGTTATCGCAGGATATTTCCTTTGGCCCGATAGTCTTCAAAGGGATCCGAAATATCTGTTCTCAGATTCCACAGAAATAAGGCTAGCAAAGAGATCCACGAAATACAGATGTAACTCTGTGAGTGGAAGTCACACATCAAAGAGCCGTTTCTCAGAAAGCTTCTTTCCAGATTTCATCTGAGGATATTTCCTTTTTCAGCATAGCCCTCTATGGGCTTCCAAATATCACTTTGCCAATTCCACAAGAACTGTCTTAGCGAAAGGCTTCTTGAGGGGAAAGCTGTAACTCTGTGAGGTGATTTCACAGAACACAAAGAAGTTTCTCAGAAAGCTTCCTTCTCTTTGTTATCGGAGGATATTTCCTTTGGCCCTATTGTCTTCAAAGGGATCCGAAATACCTGTTCTCAGATTCCACAGAAATAAAGCTAGCAAAGAGATCCACGAAATACAGATGTAACTCTGTGAGTGGAAGTCACACATCACAGAGCAGTTTCTCAGAAAGCTTCTTTCCAGATTTCATCTGAGGATATTTCCTTTTTCACCATAGCACTCTATGGGCTTCCAAATATCACTTTGCCAATTCCACGAGAACTGTCTTAGCGAAAGGCTTCTTGAGGGGAAAGCTGTAACTCTGTGAGATGATTTCACAGAACACAAAGAAGTTTCTCAGAAAGCTTCCTTCTCTTTGTTATCGGAGGATATTTCCTTTGGCCCTATAGTCTTCAAAGGGATGCGAAATATTTGTTCTCAGATTCCACAGAAAAAAGGCTAGCAAAGAGATCCACGAAATACAAATGTAACTCTGTGAGTGGAAGTAACACATCACAGAGCAGTTTCTCAGAGAGCTTCTTTCTAGATTTCATCTGAGGGTATTTCCTTTTTCACCATAGCCCTCTATGGGCTTCCAAATATCACTTTGCCAATTCCATAAGAACTGTCTTATCGAAAGGCTTCTTGAGGGGAAAGCTGTAACTCTGTGAGATGATTTCACAGAACACAAAGAAGTTTCTCAGAAAGCTTCTTTCTCTTTGTTATCGGAGGATATTTCCTTTGGACTATAGTCTTCAAAGGGATCCGAAATATCTGTTCTCAGATTCCACAGAAATAAGGCTAGCAAAGAGATCCACGAAATACAGATGTAACTCTGTGAGTGGAAGCCACACATCACAGAGCAGTTTCTCAGAAAGCTTCTTTCCAGATTTCATCTGAGGATATTTCCTTTTTCACCATAGCCCTCTATGCGCTTCCAAATATCACTTTGCCAATTCCACAAGAACTGTCTTATCGAAAGGCTTCTTGAGGGGAAAGCTGTAACTCTGTGAGATGATTTCACAGAACACAAAGAAGTTTCTCAGAAAGCTTCTTTCTCTTTGTTATCGGAGGATATTTCCTTTGGACTATAGTCTTCAAAGGGATCCGAAATACCTGTTCTCAGATTCCACAGAAATAAGGCTAGCAAAGAGATCCACGAAATACAGATGTAACTCTGTGAGTGGAAGTCACACATCACAGAGCAGTTTCTCAGAAAGCTTCTTTCCAGATTTCATCTGAGGATATTTCCTTTTTCACCATAGCCCTCTATGCGCTTCCAAATATCACTTTGCCAATTCCACAAGAACTGGCTTACCGAAAGGCATCTTGAGGGGAAAGCTGTAACTCTGTGAGATGATTTCACAGAACACAAAGAAGTTTCTCAGAAAGCTTCTTTCTCTTTGTTATCGCAGGATATTTCCTTTGGCCCTATAGTCTTCAAAGGGATCCGAAATATCTGTTCTCAGATTCCACAGAAATAAGGCTAGCAAAGAGATCCACGAAATACAGATGTAACTCTGTGAGATGAATGAACAGAACACTAAGCAGTTTCTCAGAAAGCTTCTTTCCAGATTTCATCTGAGGATATTTCCTTTTTCACCATAGCCCTCTATGGGCTTCCAAATATCACTTTGCCAATTCCACGAGAACTGTCTTAGCGAAAGGCTTCTTGAGGGGAAAGCTGTAACTCTGTGAGATGATTTCACAGAACACAAAGAAGTTTCTCAGAAAGCTTCCTTCTCTTTGTTATCGGAGGATATTTCCTTTGGCCCTATAGTCTTCAAAGGGATGCGAAATATTTGTTCTCAGATTCCACAGAAATAAGGCTAGCAAAGAGATCCACGAAATACAGATGTAACTCTGTGAGTGGAAGTCACATATCACAGAGCAGTTTCTCAGAAAGCTTCTTTCCAGATTTCATCTGAGGATATTTCCGTTTTCACCATAGCCCTCTATGAGCTTCCAAATATCACTTTGCCAATTCCACAAGAACTGGCTTACCGAAAGGCATCTTGAGGGGAAAGCTGTAACTCTCTGAGATGATTTCACAGAACACAAAGAAGTTTCTCAGAAAGCTTCTTTCTCTTTGTTATCGCAGGATATTTCCTTTGGCCCTATAGTCTTCAAAGGGATCCGAAATATCTGTTCTCAGATTCCACAGAAATAAGGCATGCAAAGAGATCCACGAAATACAGATGTAACTCTGTGAGGGGAAGTCACACATCACAGAGCAGTTTCTCAGAAAGCTTCTTTCCAGATTTTATCTGAGGATATTTCCTTTTTCACCATAGCTCTCTATGGGCTTCCAAATATCACTTTGCCAATTCCACAAGAACTGTCTTAGCCAAAGTCTTCTTGAGTGGAAAGCTGTAACTCTGTGAGATGATTTCACAGAACACAAGGAAGTTTCTCAGAAATCTTCTTTCTCTTTGTTATCGGAGGATATTTCCTTTGGCCCTATAGTCTTCAAAGGGATCCGAAATATCTGTTCTCAGATTTCACAGAAATAAGGCTAGCAAAGAGATCCACGAAATACAGATGTAACTCTGTGAGATGAATGAACAGAACACTAAGCAGTTTCTCAGAAAGCTTCTTTCCAGATTTCATCCAGGATATTTCCTTTTTCACCATAGCCCTCTAGGGGTTCCAAATATCACTTTGCCAATTCCACAAGAACTGTCTTAGCGAAAGGCTTCTTGAGGGGAAAGCTGTAACTCTGTGAGATGATTTCACAGAACACAAAGAAGTTTCTCAGAAAGCTTCTTTCTCTTTGTTATCGCAGGATATTTCCTTTGGCCCGATAGTCTTCAAAGGGATCCGAAATATCTGTTCTCAGATTCCACAGAAATAAGGCTAGCAAAGAGATCCACGAAATACAGATGTAACTCTGTGAGTGGAAGTCACACATCAAAGAGCCGTTTCTCAGAAAGCTTCTTTCCAGATTTCATCTGAGGATATTTCCTTTTTCACCATAGCCCTCTATGGGCTTCCAAATATCACTTTGCCAATTCCACAAGAACTGTCTTAGCGAAAGGCTTCTTGAGGGGAAAGCTGTAACTCTGTGAGGTGATTTCACAGAACACAAAGAAGTTTCTCAGAAAGCTTCCTTCTCTTTGTTATCGGAGGATATTTCCTTTGGCCCTATTGTCTTCAAAGGGATCCGAAATACCTGTTCTCAGATTCCACAGAAATAAGGCTAGCAAAGAGATCCACGAAATACAGATGTAACTCTGTGAGTGGAAGTCACACATCACAGAGCAGTTTCTCAGAAAGCTTCTTTCCAGATTTCATCTGAGGATATTTCCTTTTTCACCATAGCCCTCTATGGGCTTCCAAATATCACTTTGCCAATTACACAAGAAGTGTCTTAGCGAAAGTCTTCTTGAGTGGAAAGCTGTAACTCTGTGAGATGATTTCACAGAACAAAAAGAAGTTTCTCAGAAAGCTTCTTTCTCTTTGTTATCGGAGGATATTTCCTTTGGCCCTATAGTCTTCAAAGGGATCCGAAATATCTGTTCTCAGATTCCACAGAAATAAGGCTAGCAAAGAGATCCACGAAATACAGATGTAACTCTGTGAGATGAATGAACAGAACACTAAGCAGTTTCTCAGAAAGCTTCTTTCCAGATTTCATCTGAGGATATTTCCTTTTTCACCATAGCCCTCTATGGGCTTCCAAATATCACTTTGCCAATTCCACGAGAACTGTCTTAGCGAAAGGCTTCTTGAGGGGAAAGCTGTAACTCTGTGAGATGATTTCACAGAACACAAAGAAGTTTCTCAGAAAGCTTCCTTCTCTTTGTTATCGTAGGATATTTCCTTTGGCCCTATAGTCTTCAAAGGGATGCGAAATATTTGTTCTCAGATTCCACAGAAAAAAGGCTAGCAAAGAGATCCACGAAATACAGATGTAACTCTGTGAGTGGAAGTAACACATCACAGAGCAGTTTCTCAGAGAGCTTCTTTCTAGATTTCATCTGAGGATATTTCCTTTTTCACCATAGCCCTCTAAGGGCTTCCAAATATCACTTTGCCAATTCCACAAGAACGGTCTTATCGAAAGGCTTCTTGAGGGGAAAGCTGTAACTCTGTGAGATGATTTCACAGAACACAAAGAAGTTTCTCAGAAAGCTTCTTTCTCTTTGTTATCGGAGGATATTTCCTTTGGACTATAGTCTTCAAAGGGATCCGAAATATCTGTTCTCAGATTCCACAGAAATAAGGCTAGCAAAGAGATCCACGAAATACAGATGTAACTCTGTGAGTGGAAGTCACATATCACAGAGCAGTTTCTCAGAAAGCTTCTTTCCAGATTTCATCTGAGGATATTTCCTTTTTCACCATAGCCCTCTATGAGCTTCCAAATATCACTTTGCCAATTCCACAAGAACTGTCTTAGCCAAAGTCTTCTTGAGTGGAAAGCTGTAACTCTGTGAGATGATTTCACAGAACACAAAGAAGTTTCTCAGAAATCATCTTTCTCTTTGTTATCGGAGGATATTTCCTTTGGCCCTATAGTCTTCAAAGGGATCCGATATATCTGTTCTCAGATTCCACAGAAATAAGGCTAGCAAAGAGATCCACGAAGTACAGATGTAACTCTGTGAGGGGAAGTCACACATCACAGAGCACTTTCTCAGAAAGCTTCTTTCCAGATTTTATCTGAGGATATTTCCTTTTTCACCATAGCTCTCTATGGGCTTCCTAATATCACTTTGCCAATTCCACAAGAACTGTCTTAGCCAAAGTCTTCTTGAGTGGAAAGCTGTAACTCTGTGAGATGATTTCACAGAACACAAAGAAGTTTCTCAGAAATCTTCTTTCTCTTTGTTATCGGAGGATATTTCCTTTGGCCCTATAGTCTTCAAAGGGATCCGAAATATCTGTTCTCAGATTCCACAGAAATAAGGCTAGCAAAGAGATCCACGAAATACAGATGTAACTCTGTGAGATGAATGAACAGAACACTAAGCAGTTTCTCAGGAATCTTCTTTCCAGATTTCATCCAGGATATTTCCTTTTTCACCATAGCCCTCTATGGGCTTCCAAATATCACTTTGCCAATTCCACAAGAACTGTCTTAGCGAAAGGCTTCTTGAGGGGAAAGCTGTAACTCTGTGAGATGATTTCACAGAACACAAAGAAGTTTCTCAGAAAGCTTCTTTCTCTTTGTTATCGCAGGATATTTCCTTTGGCCCTATAGTCTTCAAAGGGATCCGAAATATCTGTTCTCAGATTCCACAGAAATAAGGCTAGCAAAGAGATCCACGAAATACAGATGTAACTCTGTGAGTGGAAGTCACACATCACAGAGCAGTTTCTCAGAAAGCTTCTTTCCAGATTTCATCTGAGGATATTTCCTTTTTCACCATAGCCCTCTATGGGCTTCCAAATATCACTTTGCCAATTCCACAAGAACTGTCTTATCGAAAGGCTTCTTGAGGGGAAAGCTGTAACTCTGTGAGATGATTTCACAGAACACAAAGAAGTTTCTCAGAAAGCTTCTTTCTCTTTGTTATCGGAGGATATTTCCTTTGGACTATAGTCTTCAAAGGGATCCGAAATATCTGTTCTCAGATTCCACAGAAATAAGGCTAGCAAAGAGATCCACGAAATACAGATGTAACTCTGTGAGTGGAAGCCACACATCACAGAGCAGTTTCTCAGAAAGCTTCTTTCCAGATTTCATCTGAGGATATTTCCTTTTTCACCATAGCCCTCTATGCGCTTCCAAATATCACTTTGCCAATTCCACAAGAACTGTCTTATCGAAAGGCTTCTTGAGGGGAAAGCTGTAACTCTGTGAGATGATTTCACAGAACACAAAGAAGTTTCTCAGAAAGCTTCTTTCTCTTTGTTATCGGAGGATATTTCCTTTGGACTATAGTCTTCAAAGGGATCCGAAATACCTGTTCTCAGATTCCACAGAAATAAGGCTAGCAAAGAGATCCACGAAATACAGATGTAACTCTGTGAGTGGAAGTCACACATCACAGAGCAGTTTCTCAGAAAGCTTCTTTCCAGATTTCATCTGAGGATATTTCCTTTTTCACCATAGCCCTCTATGCGCTTCCAAATATCACTTTGCCAATTCCACAAGAACTGGCTTACCGAAAGGCATCTTGAGGGGAAAGCTGTAACTCTGTGAGATGATTTCACAGAACACAAAGAAGTTTCTCAGAAAGCTTCTTTCTCTTTGTTATCGCAGGATATTTCCTTTGGCCCTATAGTCTTCAAAGGGATCCGAAATATCTGTTCTCAGATTCCACAGAAATAAGGCTAGCAAAGAGATCCACGAAATACAGATGTAACTCTGTGAGATGAATGAACAGAACACTAAGCAGTTTCTCAGAAAGCTTCTTTCCAGATTTCATCTGAGGATATTTCCTTTTTCACCATAGCCCTCTATGGGCTTCCAAATATCACTTTGCCAATTCCACGAGAACTGTCTTAGCGAAAGGCTTCTTGAGGGGAAAGCTGTAACTCTGTGAGATGATTTCACAGAACACAAAGAAGTTTCTCAGAAAGCTTCCTTCTCTTTGTTATCGGAGGATATTTCCTTTGGCCCTATAGTCTTCAAAGGGATGCGAAATATTTGTTCTCAGATTCCACAGAAATAAGGCTAGCAAAGAGATCCACGAAATACAGATGTAACTCTGTGAGTGGAAGTCACATATCACAGAGCAGTTTCTCAGAAAGCTTCTTTCCAGATTTCATCTGAGGATATTTCCGTTTTCACCATAGCCCTCTATGAGCTTCCAAATATCACTTTGCCAATTCCACAAGAACTGGCTTACCGAAAGGCATCTTGAGGGGAAAGCTGTAACTCTCTGAGATGATTTCACAGAACACAAAGAAGTTTCTCAGAAAGCTTCTTTCTCTTTGTTATCGCAGGATATTTCCTTTGGCCCTATAGTCTTCAAAGGGATCCGAAATATCTGTTCTCAGATTCCACAGAAATAAGGCATGCAAAGAGATCCACGAAATACAGATGTAACTCTGTGAGGGGAAGTCACACATCACAGAGCAGTTTCTCAGAAAGCTTCTTTCCAGATTTTATCTGAGGATATTTCCTTTTTCACCATAGCTCTCTATGGGCTTCCAAATATCACTTTGCCAATTCCACAAGAACTGTCTTAGCCAAAGTCTTCTTGAGTGGAAAGCTGTAACTCTGTGAGATGATTTCACAGAACACAAGGAAGTTTCTCAGAAATCTTCTTTCTCTTTGTTATCGGAGGATATTTCCTTTGGCCCTATAGTCTTCAAAGGGATCCGAAATATCTGTTCTCAGATTCCACAGAAATAAGGCTAGCAAAGAGATCCACGAAATACAGATGTAACTCTGTGAGATGAATGAACAGAACACTAAGCAGTTTCTCAGAAAGCTTCTTTCCAGATTTCATCCAGGATATTTCCTTTTTCACCATAGCCCTCTAGGGGTTCCAAATATCACTTTGCCAATTCCACAAGAACTGTCTTAGCGAAAGGCTTCTTGAGGGGAAAGCTGTAACTCTGTGAGATGATTTCACAGAACACAAAGAAGTTTCTCAGAAAGCTTCTTTCTCTTTGTTATCGCAGGATATTTCCTTTGGCCCGATAGTCTTCAAAGGGATCCGAAATATCTGTTCTCAGATTCCACAGAAATAAGGCTAGCAAAGAGATCCACGAAATACAGATGTAACTCTGTGAGTGGAAGTCACACATCAAAGAGCCGTTTCTCAGAAAGCTTCTTTCCAGATTTCATCTGAGGATATTTCCTTTTTCACCATAGCCCTCTATGGGCTTCCAAATATCACTTTGCCAATTCCACAAGAACTGTCTTAGCGAAAGGCTTCTTGAGGGGAAAGCTGTAACTCTGTGAGGTGATTTCACAGAACACAAAGAAGTTTCTCAGAAAGCTTCCTTCTCTTTGTTATCGGAGGATATTTCCTTTGGCCCTATTGTCTTCAAAGGGATCCGAAATACCTGTTCTCAGATTCCACAGAAATAAGGCTAGCAAAGAGATCCACGAAATACAGATGTAACTCTGTGAGTGGAAGTAACACATCACAGAGCAGTTTCTCAGAGAGCTTCTTTCTAGATTTCATCTGAGGATATTTCCTTTTTCACCATAGCCCTCTAAGGGCTTCCAAATATCACTTTGCCAATTCCACAAGAACGGTCTTATCGAAAGGCTTCTTGAGGGGAAAGCTGTAACTCTGTGAGATGATTTCACAGAACACAAAGAAGTTTCTCAGAAAGCTTCTTTCTCTTTGTTATCGGAGGATATTTCCTTTGGACTATAGTCTTCAAAGGGATCCGAAATATCTGTTCTCAGATTCCACAGAAATAAGGCTAGCAAAGAGATCCACGAAATACAGATGTAACTCTGTGAGTGGAAGTCACATATCACAGAGCAGTTTCTCAGAAAGCTTCTTTCCAGATTTCATCTGAGGATATTTCCTTTTTCACCATAGCCCTCTATGAGCTTCCAAATATCACTTTGCCAATTCCACAAGAACTGTCTTAGCCAAAGTCTTCTTGAGTGGAAAGCTGTAACTCTGTGAGATGATTTCACAGAACACAAAGAAGTTTCTCAGAAATCATCTTTCTCTTTGTTATCGGAGGATATTTCCTTTGGCCCTATAGTCTTCAAAGGGATCCGATATATATGTTCTCAGATTCCACAGAAATAAGGCTAGCAAAGAGATCCACGAAGTACAGATGTAACTCTGTGAGGGGAAGTCACACATCACAGAGCACTTTCTCAGAAAGCTTCTTTCCAGATTTTATCTGAGGATATTTCCTTTTTCACCATAGCTCTCTATGGGCTTCCTAATATCACTTTGCCAATTCCACAAGAACTGTCTTAGCCAAAGTCTTCTTGAGTGGAAAGCTGTAACTCTGTGAGATGATTTCACAGAACACAAAGAAGTTTCTCAGAAATCTTCTTTCTCTTTGTTATCGGAGGATATTTCCTTTGGCCCTATAGTCTTCAAAGGGATCCGAAATATCTGTTCTCAGATTCCACAGAAATAAGGCTAGCAAAGAGATCCACGAAATACAGATGTAACTCTGTGAGATGAATGAACAGAACACTAAGCAGTTTCTCAGGAATCTTCTTTCCAGATTTCATCCAGGATATTTCCTTTTTCACCATAGCCCTCTATGGGCTTCCAAATATCACTTTGCCAATTCCACAAGAACTGTCTTAGCGAAAGGCTTCTTGAGGGGAAAGCTGTAACTCTGTGAGATGATTTCACAGAACACAAAGAAGTTTCTCAGAAAGCTTCTTTCTCTTTGTTATCGCAGGATATTTCCTTTGGCCCTATAGTCTTCAAAGGGATCCGAAATATCTGTTCTCAGATTCCACAGAAATAAGGCTAGCAAAGAGATCCACGAAATACAGATGTAACTCTGTGAGTGGAAGTCACACATCACAGAGCAGTTTCTCAGAAAGCTTCTTTCCAGATTTCATCTGAGGATATTTCCTTTTTCACCATAGCCCTCTATGGGCTTCCAAATATCACTTTGCCAATTCCACAAGAACTGTCTTATCGAAAGGCTTCTTGAGGGGAAAGCTGTAACTCTGTGAGATGATTTCACAGAACACAAAGAAGTTTCTCAGAAAGCTTCCTTCTCTTTGTTATCGGAGGATATTTCCTTTGGCCCTATAGTCTTCAAAGGGATCCGAAATACCTGTTCTCAGATTCCACAGAAATAAGGCTAGCAAAGAGATCCACGAAATACAGATGTAACTCTGTGAGTGGAAGTCACACATCACAGAGCAGTTTCTCAGAAAGCTTCTTTCCAGATTTCATCTGAGGATATTTCCTTTTTCACCATAGCCCTCTATGGGCTTCCAAATATCACTTTGCCAATTACACAAGAACTGTCTTAGCGAAAGTCTTCTTGAGTGGAAAGCTGTAACTCTGTGAGATGATTTCACAGAACACAAAGAAGTTTCTCAGAAAGCTTCTTTCTCTTTGTTATCGGAGGATATTTCCTTTGGCCCTATAGTCTTCAAAGGGATCCGAAATATCTGTTCTCAGATTCCACAGAAATAAGGCTAGCAAAGAGATCCACGAAATACAGATGTAACTCTGTGAGATTAATGAACAGAACACTAAGCAGTTTCTCAGAAAGCTTCTTTCCAGATTTCATCTGAGGATATTTCCTTTTTCACCATAGCCCTCTATGGGCTTCCAAATATCACTTTGCCAATTCCACAAGAACTGTCTTAGCGAAAGTGTTCTTGAGGGGAAAGCTGTAACTCTGTGAGATGATTTCACAGAACACAAAGAAGTTTCTCAGAAAGCTTCCTTCTCTTTGTTATGGGAGGATATTTCCTTTGGCCCTATAGTCTTCAAAGGGATCCGAAATATCTGTTCTCAGATTCCACAGAAATAAGGCTAGCAAAGAGATCCACGAAATACAGATGTAACTCTGTGAGTGGAAGTCACACATCACAGAGCAGTTTCTCAGGAAGCTTCTTTCTAGATTTCATCTGAGGATATTTCCTTTTTCACCATAGCCCTCTATGGGCTTCCAAATATCACTTTGCCAATTCCACAAGAACTGTCTTATCGAAAGGCTTCTTGAGGGGAAAGCTGTAACTCTGTGAGATGATTTCACAGAACACAAAGAAGTTTCTCAGAAAGCTTCTTTCTCTTTGTTATCGCAGGATATTTCCTTTGGCCCTATAGTCTTCAAAGGGATCCGAAATATCTGTTCTCAGATTCCACAGAAATAAGGCTAGAAAAGAGATCCACGAAATACAGATGTAACTCTGTGAGTGGAAGTCACACATCACAGAGCAATTTCTCAGAAAGCTTCTTTCCAGATTTCATCTGAGGATATTTCCTTTTTCACCATAGCCCTCTATGGGCTTCCAAATATCACTTTGCCAATTCCACCAGAACTGTCTTAGCGAAAGGCTTCTTGAGGGGAAAGCTGTAACTCTGTGAGACGATTTCACAGAACACAAAGAAGTTTCTCAGAAAGCTTCCTTCTCTTTGTTATCGGAGGATATTTCCTTTGGCCCTATAGTCTTCAAAGGGATCCGAAATATCTGTTCTCAGATTCCACAGAAATAAGGCTAGCAAAGAGATCCACGAAATACAGATGTAACTCTGTGAGATTAATCAACAGAACACTAAGGAGTTTCTCAGAAAGCTTCTTTCCAGATTTCATCTGAGGATATTTCCTTTTTCACCATAGCCCTCTATGGGCTTCCAAATATCACTTTGTCAATTCCACAAGAACTGTCTTAGCGAAAGGCTTCTTGAGGGGAAAGCTGTAACTCTGTGAGATGATTTCACAAAACACAAAGAAGTTTCTCAGAAAGCTTCCTTCTCTTTGTTATCGGAGGATATTTCCTTTGGCCCTATAGTCTTCAAAGGGATCCGAAATATCTCTTCTCAGATTCCACAGAAATAAGGCTAGCAAAGAGATCCACGAAATACAGATGTAACTCTGTGAGTGGAAGTCACACATCACAGAGCAGTTTCTCAGAAAGCTTCTTTCCAGATTTCATCTGAGGATATTTCCTTTTTCACCATAGTCCTCTATGGGCTTCCAAATATCACTTTGCCAATTCCACAAGAACTGGCTTACCGAAAGGCTTCTTGAGGGGAAAGCTGTAACTCTGTGAGATGATTTCACAGAACACAAAGAAGTTTCTCAGAAAGCTTCTTTCTCTTTGTTATCGGAGGATATTTCCTTTGGCCCTATAGTCTTCAAAGGGATCCGAAATATCTGTTCTCAGATTCCACAGAAATAAGGCTAGCAAAGAGATCCACGAAATACAGATGTAACTCTGTGAGTGGAAGTCACACATCACAGAGCAGTTTCTCAGAAAGCTTCTTTCCAGATTTCATCTGAGGATATTTCCTTTTTCACCATAGCCCTCTATGGGCTTCGAAATATCACCTTGCCATTTCCACAAGAACTGTCTTAGCGAAAGTCTTCTTGAGGGGAAAGCTGTAACTCTGTGAGATGATTTCACAGAACACAAAGAAGTTTCTCACAAAGCTTCTTTCTCTTTGTTATCGGAGTATATTTCCTTTGGCCCTATAGTCTTCAAAGGGATCCGAAATATCTGTTCTCAGATTCCACAGAAATAAGGCTAGCAAAGAGATCCACGAAATACAGATGTAACTCTGTGAGATGAATGAACAGAACACTAAGGAGTTTCTCAGAAAGCTTCTTTCCAGATTTCATCTGAGGATATTTCCTTTTTCACCATAGCCCTCTATGGGCTTCCAAATATCACTTTGCCATTTCCACAAGAAGTGTCTTAGCGAAAGGCTTCTTGAGGGGAAAGCTGTAACTCAGTGAGATGATTTCACAGAACACAAAGAAGTTTCTCAGAAAGCTTCTTTCTCTTTGTTATCGGAGGATATTTCCTTTGGCCCTATAGTCTTCAAAGGGATCCGATATATCTGTTCTCAGATTCCACAGAAATAAGGCTAGCAAAGAGATCCACGAAGTACAGATGTAACTCTGTGAGGGGAAGTCACACATCACAGAGCAGTTTCTCAGAAAGCTTCTTTCCAGATTTTATCTGAGGATATTTCCTTTTTCACCATAGCTCTCTATGGGCTTCCTAATATCACTTTGCCAATTCCACAAGAACTGTCTTAGACAAAGTCTTCTTGAGTGGAAAGCTGTAACTCTGTGAGATGATTTCACAGAACACAAAGAAGTTTCTCAGAAATCTTCTTTCTCTTTGTTATCGGAGGATATTTCCTTTGGCCCTATAGTCTTCAAAGGGATCCGAAATATCTGTTCTCAGATTCCACAGAAATAAGGCTAGCAAAGAGATCCACGAAATACAGATGTAACTCTGTGAGATGAATGAACAGAACACTAAGCAGTTTCTCAGGAATCTTCTTTCCAGATTTCATCCAGGATATTTCCTTTTTCACCATAGCCCTCTATGGGCTTCCAAATATCACTTTGCCAATTCCACAAGAACTGTCTTAGCGAAAGGCTTCTTGAGGGGAAAGCTGTAACTGTGGGAGATGATTTCACAGAACACAAAGAAGTTTCTCAGAAAGCTTCTTTCTCTTTGTTATCGCAGGATATTTCCTTTGGCCCTATAGTCTTCAAAGGGATCCGAAATATCTGTTCTCAGATTCCACAGAAATAAGGCTAGCAAAGAGATCCACGAAATACAGATGTAACTCTGTGAGTGGAAGTCACACATCACAGAGCAGTTTCTCAGAAAGCTTCTTTCCAGATTTCATCTGAGGATATTTCCTTTTTCACCATAGCCCTCCATGGGCTTCCAAATATCACTTTGCCAATTCCACAAGAACTGTCTTATCGAAAGGCTTCTTGAGGGGAAAGCTGTAACTCTGTGAGATGATTTCACAGAACACAAAGAAGTTTCTCAGAAAGCTTCCTTCTCTTTGTTATCGGAGGATATTTCCTTTGGCCCTATAGTCTTCAAAGGGATCCGAAATACCTGTTCTCAGATTCCACAGAAATAAGGCTAGCAAAGAGATCCACGAAATACAGATGTAACTCTGTGAGTGGAAGTCACACATCACAGAGCAGTTTCTCAGAAAGCTTCTTTCCAGATTTCATCTGAGGATATTTCCTTTTTCACCATAGCCCTCTATGGGCTTCCAAATATCACTTTGCCAATTACACAAGAACTGTCTTAGCGAAAGTCTTCTTGAGTGGAAAGCTGTAACTCTGTGAGATGATTTCACAGAACACAAAGAAGTTTCTCAGAAAGCTTCTTTCTCTTTGTTATCGGAGGATATTTCCTTTGGCCCTATAGTCTTCAAAGGGATCCGAAATATCTGTTCTCAGATTCCACAGAAATAAGGCTAGCAAAGAGATCCACGAAATACAGATGTAACTCTGTGAGATTAATGAACAGAACACTAAGCAGTTTCTCAGAAAGCTTCTTTCCAGATTTCATCTGAGGATATTTCCTTTTTCACCATAGCCCTCTATGGGCTTCCAAATATCACTTTGCCAATTCCACAAGAACTGTCTTAGCGAAAGGCTTCTTGAGGGGAAAGCTGTAACTCTATGAGATGATTTCACAGAACACAAAGAAGTTTCTCAGAAAGCTTCTTTCTCTTTGTTATCGGAGGATATTTCCTTTGGCCCTAAAGTCTTAAAAGGGATGAGAAATATCTGTTCTCAGATTCCACAGAAATAAGGCTAGCAAAGAGATCCATGAAATACAGATGTAACTCTGTGAGTGGAAGGCACACATCACAGAGCAGTTTCTCAGAAAGCTTCTTTCCAGATTTCATCTGAGGATATTTCCTTTTTCACCATAGCCCTCTATGGGCTTCCAAATATCACTTTGCCAATTCCACAAGAACTGTCTTAGCGAAAGGCTTCTTGAGGGGAAAGCTGTAACTCTGTGAGATGATTTCACAGAACACAAAGAAGTTTCTCAGAAAGCTTCCTTCTCTTTGTTATGGGAGGATATTTCCTTTGGCCCTATAGTCTTCAAAGGGATCCGAAATATCTGTTCTCAGATTCCACAGAAATAAGGCTAGCAAAGAGATCCACGAAATACAGATGTAACTCTGTGAGTGGAAGTCACACATCACAGAGCAGTTTCTCAGGAAGCTTCTTTCTAGATTTCATCTGAGGATATTTCCTTTTTCACCATAGCCCTCTATGGGCTTCCAAATATCACTTTGCCAATTCCACAAGAACTGTCTTATCGAAAGGCTTCTTGAGGGGAAAGCTGTAACTCTGTGAGATGATTTCACAGAACACAAAGAAGTTTCTCAGAAAGCTTCTTTCTCTTTGTTATCGCAGTATATTTCCTTTGGCCCTATAGTCTACAAAGGGATCCGAAATATCTGTTCTCAGATTCCACAGAAATAAGGCTAGCAGAGAGATCCACGAAATACAGATGTAACTCTGTGAGTGGAAGTCACACATCACAGAGCAATTTCTCAGAAAGCTTCTTTCCAGATTTCATCTGAGGATATTTCCTTTTTCACCATAGCCCTCTATGGGCTTCCAAATATCACTTTGCCAATTCCACAAGAACTGTCTTAGCGAAAGGCTTCTTGAGGGGAAAGCTGTAACTCTGTGAGACGATTTCACAGAACACAAAGAAGTTTCTCAGAAAGCTTCCTTCTCTTTGTTATCGGAGGATATTTCCTTTGGCCCTATAGTCTTCAAAGGGATCCGAAATATCTGTTCTCAGATTCCACAGAAATAAGGCTAGCAAAGAGATCCACGAAATACAGATGTAACTCTGTGAGATTAATCAACAGAACACTAAGGAGTTTCTCAGAAAGCTTCTTTCCAGATTTCATCTGAGGATATTTCCTTTTTCACCATAGCCCTCTATGGGCTTCCAAATATCACTTTGTCAATTCCACAAGAACTGTCTTAGCGAAAGGCTTCTTGAGGGGAAAGCTGTAACTCTGTGAGATGATTTCACAAAACACAAAGAAGTTTCTCAGAAAGCTTCCTTCTCTTTGTTATCGGAGGATATTTCCTTTGGCCCTATAGTCTTCAAAGGGATCCGAAATATCTCTTCTCAGATTCCACAGAAATAAGGCTAGCAAAGAGATCCACGAAATACAGATGTAACTCTGTGAGTGGAAGTAACACATCACAGAGCAGTTTCTCAGAAAGCTTCTTTCCAGATTTCATCTGAGGATATTTCCTTTTTCACCATAGTCCTCTATGGGCTTCCAAATATCACTTTGCCAATTCCAGAAGAACTGGCTTACCGAAAGGCTTCTTGAGGGGAAAGCTGTAACTCTGTGAGATGATTTCACAGAACACAAAGAAGTTTCTCAGAAAGCTTCTTTCTCTTTGTTATCGGAGGATATTTCCTTTGGCCCTATAGTCTTCAAAGGGATCCGAAATATCTGTTCTCAGATTCCACAGAAATAAGGCTAGCAAAGAGATCCACGAAATACAGATGTAACTCTGTGAGATGAATGAACAGAACACTAAGGAGTTTCTCAGAAAGCTTCTTTCCAGATTTCATCTGAGGATATTTCCTTTTTCACCATAGCCCTCTATGGGCTTCCAAATATCACTTTGCCATTTCCACAAGAAGTGTCTTAGCGAAAGGCTTCTTGAGGGGAAAGCTGTAACTCAGTGAGATGATTTCACAGAACACAAAGAAGTTTCTCAGAAAGCTTCCTTCTCTTTGTTATGGGAGGATATTTCCTTTGGCCCTATAGTCTTCAAAAGGATCCGAAATATCTGTTCTCAGATACCACAGAAATAAGGCTAGCAAAGAGATCCACGAAATACAGATGTAACTCTGTGAGATGAATGAACAGAACACTAAGCAGTTTCTCAGAAAGCTTCTTTCCAGATTTCATCTGAGGATATTTCCTTTTTCACCATAGCCCTCTATGGGCTTCCAAATATCACTTTGCCAATTCCACTAGAACTGTCTTAGCGAAAGGCTTCTTGAGGGGAAAGCTGTAACTCTGTGAGATGATTTCACAGAACACAAAGAAGTTTCTCAGAAAGCTTCCTTCTCTTTGTTATCGGAGGATATTTCCTTTGGCCCTATAGTCTTCAAAGGGATCCGAAATACCTGTTCTCAGATTCCACAGAAATAAGGCTAGCAAAGAGATCCACGAAATACAGATATAACTCTGTGAGTGGAAGTCACACATCACAGAGCAGTTTCTCAGAAAGCTTCTTTCCAGATTTCATCTGAGGATATTTCCTTTTTCACCATAGCCCTCTATGGGCTTCCAAATATCACTTTGCCAATTCCACAAGAACTGTCTTAGCGAAAGGCTTCTTGGGGGGAAAGCTGTAACTCTGTGAGATGATTTCACAGAACACAAAGAAGTTTCTCAGAAAGCTTCTTTCTCTTTGTTATCGGAGGATATTTCCTTTGGCCCTATAGTCTTCAAAGGGATCCGAAATATCTGTTCTCAGATTCCACAGAAATAAGGCTAGCAAAGAGATCCACGAAATACAGATGTAACTCTGTGAGATTAATCAACAGAACACTAAGGAGTTTCTCAGAAAGCTTCTTTCCAGATTTCATCTGAGGATATTTCCTTTTTCACCATAGCCCTCTATGGGCTTCCAAATATCACTTTGCCAATTCCACAAGAACTGTCTTAGCGAAAGGCTTCTTGAGGGGAAAGCTGTAACTCTGTGAGATGATTTCACAGAACACAAAGAAGTTTCTCAGAAAGCTTCCTTCTCTTTGTTATCGGAGGATATTTCCTTTGGCCCTATAGTCTTCAAAGGGATCCGAAATACCTGTTCTCAGATTCCACAGAAATAAGGCTAGCAAAGAGATCCACGAAATACAGATGTAACTCTGTGAGTGGAAGTCACACATCACAGAGCAGTTTCTCAGAAAGCTTCTTTCCAGATTTCATCTGAGGATATTTCCTTTTTCACCATAGCCCTCTATGGGCTTCCAAATATCACTTTGCCAATTACACAAGAACTGTCTTAGCGAAAGTCTTCTTTAGTGGAAAGCTGTAACTCTGTGAGATGATTTCACAGAACACAAAGAAGTTTCTCAGAAAGCTTCTTTCTCTTTGTTATCGGAGGATATTTCCTTTGGCCCTATAGTCTTCAAAGGGATCCGAAATATCTGTTCTCAGATTCCACAGAAATAAGGCTAGCAAAGAGATCCACGAAATACAGATGTAACTCTGTGAGATTAATGAACAGAACACTAAGCAGTTTCTCAGAAAGCTTCTTTCCAGATTTCATCTGAGGATAATTCCTTTTTCACCATAGCCCTTCATGGGCTTCCAAATATCACTTTGCCAATTCCACAAGAACTGTCTTAGCGAAAGGCTTCTTGAGGGGAAAGCTGTAATTCTATGAGATGATTTCACAGAACACAAAGAAGTTTCTCAGAAAGCTTCTTTCTCTTTGTTATCGGAGGATATTTCCTTTGGCCCTAAAGTCTTCAAAGGGATGAGAAATATCTGTTCTCAGATTCCACAGAAATAAGGCTAGCAAAGAGATCCATGAAATACAGATGTAACTCTGTGAGTGGAAGGCACACATCACAGAGCAGTTTCTCAGAAAGCTTCTTTCCAGATTTCATCTGAGGATATTTCCTTTTTCACCATAGCCCTCTATGGGCTTCCAAATATCACTTTGCCAATTCCACAAGAACTGTCTTAGCGAAAGGCTTCTTGAGGGGAAAGCTGTAACTCTGTGAGATGATTTCACAGAACACAAAGAAGTTTCTCAGAAAGCTTCCTTCTCTTTGTTATGGGAGGATATTTCCTTTGGCCCTATAGTCTTCAAAGGGATCCGAAATATCTGTTCTCAGATTCCACAGAAATAAGGCTAGCAAAGAGATCCACGAAATACAGATGTAACTCTGTGAGTGGAAGTCACACATCACAGAGCAATTTCTCAGAAAGCTTCTTTCCAGATTTCATCTGAGGATATTTCCTTTTTCACCATAGCCCTCTATGGGCTTCCAAATATCACTTTGCCAATTCCACAAGAACTGTCTTAGCGAAAGGCTTCTTGAGGGGAAAGCTGTAACTCTGTGAGATGATTTCACAGAACACAAAGAAGTTTCTCAGAAAGCTTCTTTCTCTTTGTTATCGGAGGATATTTCCTTTGGCCCTAAAGTCTTCAAAGGGATGCGAAATATTTGTTCTCAGATTCCACAGAAATAAGGCTAGCAAAGAGATCCACGAAATACAGATGTAACTCTGTGAGTGGAAGGCACACATCACAGAACAGTTTCTCAGAAAGCTTCTTTCCAGATGTCATCGGAGGATATTTCCTTTTTCACCATAGCCCTCTATGGGCTTCCAAATATCACTTTGCCAATTCCACAAGAACTGTCTTAGCTAAAGGCTTCTTGAGGGGAAAGCTGTAACTCTGTGAGATGATTTCACAGAACACAAAGAAGTTTCTCAGAAAGCTTCCTTCTCTTTGTTATGGGAGGATATTTCCTTTGGCCCTACAGTCTTCAAAGGGATGCGAAATATCTGTTCTCAGATTCCACAGAAATAAGGCTAGCAAAGAGATCCACGAAATACAGATGTAACTCTGTGAGTGGAAGTCACACATCACAGAGCAGTTTCTCAGAAAGCTTCTATCCAGATTTTATCTGAGGATATTTCCTTTTTCATCATAGCTCTCTATGGGCTTCCAAATATCACTTTGCCAATACCACAAGAACTGTCTTAGCCAAAGTCTTCTTGAGTGGAAAGCTGTAACTCTGTGAGATGATTTCACAGAACACAAAGAAGTTTCTCAGAAACCTTCTTTCTCTTTGTTATCGGAGGATATTTCCTTTGGCCCTATAGTCTTCAAAGGGATCCGAAATATCTGTTCTCAGATTCCACAGAAATAAGGCTAGAAAAGAGATCCACGAAATACAGATGTAACTCTGTGAGATGAATGAACAGAACACTAAGCAGTTTCTCAGAAAGCTTCTTTCCAGATTTCATCTGAGGATATTTCCTTTTTCACCATAGCCCTCTATGGGCTTCCAAATATCACTTTGCCAATTCCACAAGAACTGTCTTAGCAAAAGGCTTCTTGAGTGGAAAGCTGTAACTCTGTGAGATGATTTCACAGAACACAAAGAAGTTTCTCAGAAAGCTTCCTTCTCTTTGTTATCGGAGGATATTTCCTTTGGCCCTATAGTCTTCAAAGGGATCCGAAATATCTGTTCTCAGATTCCACAGAAATAAGGCTAGCAAAGAGATCCACGAAATACAGATGTAACTCTGTGAGATGAATGAACAGAACACTAAGCAGTTTCTCAGAAAGCTTCTTTCCAGATTTCATCTGAGGATATTTCCTTTTTCACCATAGCCCTATATGGGCTTCCAAACATCACTTTGCCAATTCCACAAGAACTGTCTTATCGAAAGGCTTCTTGAGGGGAAAGCTGTAACTCTGTGAGATGATTTTACAGAACACAAAGAAGTTTCTCAGAAAGCTTCCTTCTCTTTGTTATCGGAGGATATTTCCTTTGGCCCTATAGTCTTCAAAGGGATCCGAAATATCTGTTCTCAGATTCCACAGAAATAAGGCTAGCAAAGAGATCCACGAAATACAGATGTAACTCTGTGAGTGGAAGTCACACATCACAGAGCAGTTTCTCAGGAAGCTTCTTTCTAGATTTCATCTGAGGATATTTCCTTTTTCACCATAGCCCTCTATGGGCTTCCAAATATCACTTTGCCAATTCCACAAGAACTGTCTTATCGAAAGGCTTCTTGAGGGGAAAGCTGTAACTCTGTGAGATGATTTCGCAGAACACAAAGAAGTTTCTCAGAAAGCTTCTTTCTCTTTGTTATCGGAGGATATTTCCTTTGGCCCTATAGTCTTCAAAGGGATCCGAAATATCTGTTCTCAGATTCCACAGAAATAAGGCTAGCAAAGAGATCCACGAAATATAGATGTAACTCTGTGAGTGGAAGTCACACATCACAGAGCAGTTTCTCAGAAAGCTTCTTTCCAGATTTTATCAGAGGATATTTCCTTTTTCACCATAGCTCTCTATGGGCTTCCAAATATCACTTTGCCAATTCCACAAGAACTGTCTTAGCCAAAGTCTTCATGAGTGGAAAGCTGTAACTCTGTGAGATGATTTCACAGAACACAAAGAAGTTTCTCAGAAAGCTTCTTTCTCTTTGTTAACGGAGGATATTTCCTTTGGCCCTATAGTCTTCAAAGGGATCCGAAATATCTGTTCTCAGATTCCACAGAAATAAGGCTAGCAAAGAGATCCACGAAATACAGATGTAACTCTGTGAGATGAATGAACAGAACACTAAGCAGTTTTTCAGAAAGTTTCTTTCCAGATTTCATCTGAGGATATTTCCTTTTTCACCATAGCCCTCTATGGGCTTCCAAATATCACTTTGCCAATTCCACAAGAACTGTCTTAGCGAAAGGCTTCTTGAGGGGAAAGCTGTAACTCTGTGAGATGATTTCACAGAACACAAAGAAGTTTCTCAGAAAGCTTCTTTCTCTTTGTTATCGGAGGATATTTCCTTTGGCCCTATAGTCTTCAAAGGGATCCGAAATATCTGTTCTCAGATTCCACAGAAATAAGGCTAGCAAAGAGATCCACGAAATACAGATGTAATTCTGTGAATGGAAGTCACACATCACAGAGCAGTTTCTCAGAAATCTTCTTTCCAGATTTTAGATGAGTATATTTCCTTTTTCACCATAGCTCTCTAGGGGCTTCCAAATATCACTTTGCCAATTCCACAAGAACTGTCTTAGCGAAAGGCTTCTTGAGGGGAAAGCTGTAACTCTGTGAGATGATTTCACAGAACACAAAGAAGTTTCTCAGAAAGCTTCTTTCTCATTGTTATCGGAGGATATTTCCTTTGGCCCTATAGTCTTCAAAGGGATCCGAAATATCTGTTCTCAGATTCCACAGAAATAAGGCTAGCAAAGAGATCCACGAAATACAGATGTAACTCTGTGAGATGAATGAACAGAACACTAAGCAGTTTCTCAGAAAGCTTCTTTCCAGATTTCATCTGAGGATATTTCCTTTTTCACCATAGCCCTCTATGGGCTTCCAAATATCACTTTGCCAATTCCACAAGAACTGTCTTAGCGAAAGGCTTCTTGAGGGGAAAGCTGTAACTCTGTGAGATGATTTCACAGAACACAAAGAAGTTTCTCAGAAAGCTTCTTTCTCTTTGTTGTCACAGGATATTTCCTTTGGACCTATAGTCTTCAAAGGGATCCGAAATATCTGTTCTCAGATTCCACAGAAATAAGGCTAGCAAAGAGATCCACGAAATACAGATGTAACTCTGTGAGTGGAAGTCACAAATCACAGAGCAGTTTCTCAGAAAGCTTCTTTCCAGATTTCATCTGAGGATATTTCCTTTTTCACCGTAGACGTCTAGGGGCTTCAAAATATCACTTTGCCAATTACACAAGAACTGTCTTAGCGAAAGTCTTCTTGAGTGGAAAGCTGTAACTCTGTGAGATGATTTCACAGAACACAAAGAAGTTTCTCAGAAAGCTTCTTTCTCTTTGTTATCGGAGGATATTTCCTTTGGCCCTATAGTCTTCAAAGGGATCCGAAATATCTGTTCTCAGATTCCACAGAAATAAGGCTAGCAAAGAGATCCACGAAATACAGATGTAACTCTGTGAGTGGAAGTCACACATCACAGAGCAGTTTCTCAGAAAGCTTCTATCCAGATTTTATTTGAGATTATTTCCTTTTTCACCATAGCCCCCTATGGGCTTCCAAATATCACTTTGCCAATACCACAAGAACTGTCTTAGCCAAAGTCTTCTTGAGTGGAAAGCTGTAACTCTGTGAGATGATTTCACAGAACACAAAGAAGTTTCTCAGAAAGCTTCTTTCTCTTTGTTATCGGAGGATATTTCCTTTGGCCCTATAGTCTTCAAAGGGATCCGAAATATCTGTTCTCAGATTCTACAGAAATAAGGCTAGCAAAGAGATCCACGAAATACAGATGTAACTCTGTGAGATGAATGAACAGAACACTAAGCAGTTTCTCAGAAAGCTTCTTTCCAGATTTCATCTGAGTATATTTCCTTTTTCACAATAGCCCTCTATGGGCTTCCAAATATCACTTTGCCAATTCCACAAGAACTGTCTTATCGAAAGGCTTCTTGAGGGGAAAGCTGTAACTCTGTGAGATGATTTCACAGAACACAAAGAAGTTTCTCAGAAAGCTTCCTTCTCTTTGTTATCAGGGGATATTTCCTTTGGCCCTATAGTCTTCAAAGGGATCCGAAATATCTGTTCTCAGATTCCACAGAAATAAGGCTAGCAAAGAGATCCACGAAATACAGATGTAACTCTGTGAGTGGAAGTCACACATCACAGAGCAGTTTCTCAGGAAGCTTCTTTCTAGATTTCATCTGAGGATATTTCCTGTTTCACCATAGCCCTCTATGGGCTTCCAAATATCACTTTGCCAATTCCACAAGAACTGTCTTATCGAAAGGCTTCTTGAGGGGAAAGCTGTAACTCTGTGAGATGATTTCACAGAACACAAAGAAGTTTCTCAGAAAGCTTCTTTTTCTTTGTTATCGCAGGATATTTCCTTTGGCCCTATAGTCTTCAAAGGGATCCGAAATATCTGTTCTCAGATTCCACAGAAATAAGGCTAGCAAAGAGATCCAAGAAATACAGATGCAACTCTGTGAGGGGAAGTCACACATCACAGAGCAGTTTCTCAGAAAGCTTCTTTCCAGATTTTATCTGAGGATATTTCCTTTTTCACCATAGCTCTCTATGGGCTTCCAAATATCACTTTGCCAATTCCACAAGAACTGTCTTAGCCAAAGTCTTCTTGAGTGGAAAGCTGTAACTCTGTGAGATGATTTCACAGAACACAAAGAAGTTTCTCAGAAATGTTCTTTCTCTTTGTTATCGGAGGATATTTCCTTTGGCCCTATAGTCTTCAAAGGGAACCGAAATATCTGTTCTCAGATTCCACAGAAATAAGGCTAGCAAAGAGATCCACGAAATACAGATGTAACTCTGTGAGATGAATGAACAGAACACTAAGCAGTTTCTCAGAAAGCTTCTTTCCAGATTTCATCCAGGATATTTCCTTTTTCACCATAGCCCTCTATGGGCTTCCAAATATCAATTTGCCAATTCCACAAGAACTGTCTTAGCGAAAGGCTTCTTGAGGGGAAAGCTGTAACTCTGTGAGATGATTTCACAGAACACAAAGAAGTTTCTCAGAAAGCTTCTTTCTCTTTGTTATCGCAGGATATTTCCTTTGGCCCTATAGTCTTCAAAGGGATCCGAAATATTTGTTCTCAGATTCCACAGAAAAAAGGCTAGCAAAGAGATCCACGAAATACAGATGTAACTCTGTGAGTGGAAGTAACACATCACAGAGCAGTTTCTCAGAGAGCTTCTTTCTAGATTTCATCTGAGGATATTTCCTTTTTCACCATAGCCCGCTATGGGCTTCCAAATATCACTTTGCCAATTCCACAAGAACTGTCTTATGGAAAGGCTTCTTGAGGGGAAAGCTGTAACTCTGTGAGATGATTTCACAGAACACAAAGAAGTTTCTCAGAAAGCTTCTTTCTCTTTGTTATCGGAGGATATTTCCTTTGGACTATAGTCTTCAAAGGGATCCGAAATATCTGTTCTCAGATTCCACAGAAATAAGGCTAGCAAAGAGATCCACGAAATACAGATGTAACTCTGTGAGTGGAAGTCACATATCACAGAGCAGTTTCTCAGAAAGCTTCTTTCCAGATTTCATCTGAGGATATTTCCTTTTTCACCATAGCCCTGTATGCGCTTCCAAATATCACTTTGCCAATTCCACAAGAACTGGCTTACCGAAAGGCATCTTGAGGGGAAAGCTGTAACTCTGTGAGATGATTTCACGGAACACAAAGAAGTTTCTCAGAAAGCTTCTTTCTCTTTGTTATCCGAGGATATTTCCTTTGGCCCTATAGTCTTCAAAGGGATCCGAAATATCTGTTCTCAGATTCCACAGAAATAAGGCTAGCAAAGAGATCCACGAATACAGATGTAACTCTGTGAGGGGAAGTCACACATCACAGAGCAGTTTCTCAGAAAGCTTCTTTCCAGATTTCATCTGAGGATATTTCCTTTTTCACCATAGCTCTCTATGGGCTTCCAAATATCACTTTGCCAATTCCACAAGAACTGTCTTAGCCAAAGTCTTCTTGAGTGGAAAGCTGTAACTCTGTGAGATGATTTCACAGAACACAAAGAAGTTTCTCAGAAATCATCTTTCTCTTTGTTATCGGAGGATATTTCCTTTGGCCCTATAGTCTTCAAAGGGATCCGATATATCTGTTCTCAGATTCCACAGAAATAAGGCTAGCAAAGAGATCCACGAAGTACAGATGTAACTCTGTGAGGGGAAGTCACACATCACAGAGCAGTTTCTCAGAAAGCTTCTTTCCAGATTTTATCTGAGGATATTTCCTTTTTCACCATAGCTCTCTATGGGCTTCCTAATATCACTTTGCCAATTCCACAAGAACTGTCTTAGCCAAAGTCTTCTTGAGTGGAAAGCTGTAACTCTGTGAGATGATTTCACAGAACACAAAGAAGTTTCTCAGAAATCTTCTTTCTCTTTGTTATCGGAGGATATTTCCTTTGGCCCTATAGTCTTCAAAGGGATCCGAAATATCTGTTCTCAGATTCCACAGAAATAAGGCTAGCAAAGAGATCCACGAAATACAGATGTAACTCTGTGAGATGAATGAACAGAACACTAAGCAGTTTCTCAGGAATCTTCTTTCCAGATTTCATCCAGGATATTTCCTTTTTCACCATAGCCCTCTATGGGCTTCCAAATATCACTTTGCCGATTCCACAAGAACTGTCTTAGCGAAAGGCTTCTTGAGGGGAAAGCTGTAACTCTGTGAGATGATTTCACAGAACACAAAGAAGTTTCTCAGAAAGCTTCTTTCTCTTTGTTATCGCAGGATATTTCCTTTGGCCCTATAGTCTTCAAAGGGATCCGAAATATCTGTTCTCAGATTCCACAGAAATAAGGCTAGCAAAGAGATCCACGAAATACAGATGTAACTCTGTGAGTGGAAGTCACACATCACAGAGCAGTTTCTCAGAAAGCTTCTTTCCAGATTTCATCTGAGGATATTTCCTTTTTCACCATAGCCCTCTATGGGCTTCCAAATATCACTTTGCCAATTCCACAAGAACTGTCTTATCGAAAGGCTTCTTGAGGGGAAAGCTGTAACTCTGTGAGATGATTTCACAGAACACAAAGAAGTTTCTCAGAAAGCTTCCTTCTCTTTGTTATCGGAGGATATTTCCTTTGGCCCTATAGTCTTCAAAGGGATCCGAAATACCTGTTCTCAGATTCCACAGAAATAAGGCTAGCAAAGAGATCCACGAAATACAGATGTAACTCTGTGAGTGGAAGTCACACATCACAGAGCAGTTTCTCAGAAAGCTTCTTTCCAGATTTCATCTGAGGATATTTCCTTTTTCACCATAGCCCTCTATGGGCTTCCAAATATCACTTTGCCAATTACACAAGAACTGTCTTAGCGAAAGTCTTCTTGATTGGAAAGCTGTAACTCTGTGAGATGATTTCACAGAACACAAAGAAGTTTCTCAGAAAGCTTCTTTCTCTTTGTTATCGGAGGATATTTCCTTTGGCCCTATAGTCTTCAAAGGGATCCGAAATATCTGTTCTCAGATTCCACAGAAATAAGGCTAGCAAAGAGATCCACGAAATACAGATGTAACTCTGTGAGATTAATGAACAGAACACTAAGCAGTTTCTCAGAAAGCTTCTTTCCAGATTTCATCTGAGGATATTTCCTTTTTCACCATAGCCCTCTATGGGCTTCCAAATATCACTTTGCCAATTCCACAAGAACTGTGTTAGCGAAAGGCTTCTTGAGGGGAAAGCTGTAACTCTATGAGATGATTTCACAGAACACAAAGAAGTTTCTCAGAAATCTTCTTTCTCTTTGTTATCGGAGGATATTTCCTTTGGCCCTAAAGTCTTCAAAGGGATGAGAAATATCTGTTCTCAGATTCCACAGAAATAAGGCTAGCAAAGAGATCCATGAAATACAGATGTAACTCTGTGAGTGGAAGGCACACATCACAGAGCAGTTTCTCAGAAAGCTTCTTTCCAGATTTCATCTGAGGATATTTTCTTTTTCACCATAGCCCTCTATGGGCTTCCAAATATCACTTTGCCAATTCCACAAGAACTGTCTTAGCGAAAGGCTTCTTGAGGGGAAAGCTGTAACTCTGTGAGATGATTTCACAGAACACAAAGAAGTTTCTCAGAAAGCTTCCTTTTCTTTGTTATGGGAGGATATTTCCTTTGGCCCTATAGTCTTCAAAGGGATCCGAAATATCTGTTCTCAGATTCCACAGAAATAAGGCTAGCAAAGAGATCCACGAAATACAGATGTAACTCTGTGAGTGGAAGTCACACATCACAGAGCAGTTTCTCAGGAAGCTTCTTTCTAGATTTCATCTGAGGATATTTCCTTTTTCACCATAGCCCTCTATGGGCTTCCAAATATCTATTTGCCAATTCCACAAGAACTGTCTTATCGAAAGGCTTCTTGAGGGGAAAGCTGTAACTCTGTGAGATGATTTCACAGAACACAAAGAAGTTTCTCAGAAAGCTTCTTTCTCTTTGTTATCGCAGGATATTTCCTTTGGCCCTATAGTCTTCAAAGGGATCCGAAATATCTGTTCTCAGATTCCACAGAAATAAGGCTAGCAAAGAGATCCACGAAATACAGATGTAACTCTGTGAGTGGAAGTCACACATCACAGAGCAATTTCTCAGAACGCTTCTTTCCAGATTTCATCTGAGGATATTTCCTTTTTCACCATAGCCCTCTATGGGCTTCCAAATATCACTTTGCCAATTCCACGAGAACTGTCTTAGCGAAAGGCTTCTTGAGGGGAAAGCTGTAACTCTGTGAGACGATTTCACAGAACACAAAGAAGTTTCTCAGAAAGCTTCCTTCTCTTTGTTATCGGAGGATATTTCCTATGGCCCTATAGTCTTCAAAGGGATCCGAAATATCTGTTCTCAGATTCCACAGAAATAAGGCTAGCAAAGAGATCCACGAAATACAGATGTAACTCTGAGAGATTAATCAACAGAACACTAAGGAGTTTCTCAGAAAGCTTCTTTCCAGATTTCATCTGAGGATATTTCCTTTTTCACCATAGCCCTCTATGGGCTTCCAAATATCACTTTGTCAATTCCACAAGAACTGTCTTAGCGAAAAGCTTCTTGAGGGGAAAGCTGTAACTCTGTGAGATGATTTCACAAAACACAAAGAAGTTTCTCAGAAAGCTTCCTTCTCTTTGTTATCGGAGGATATTTCCTTTGGCCCTATAGTCTTCAAAGGGATCCGAAATATCTCTTCTCAGATTCCACAGAAATAAGGCTAGCAAAGAGATCCACGAAATACAGATGTAACTCTGTGAGTGGAAGTCACACATCACAGAGCAGTTTCTCAGAAAGATTCTTTCCAGATTTCATCTGAGGATATTTCCTTTTTCACCATAGCCCTCTATGGGCTTCCAAATATCACTTTGCCAATTCCACAAGAACTGGCTTACCGAAAGGCTTCTTGAGGGGAAAGCTGTAACTCTGTGAGATGATTTCACAGAACACAAAGAAGTTTCTCAGAAAGCTTCTTTCTCTTTGTTATCGGAGGATATTTCCTTTGGCCCTATAGTCTTCAAAGGGATCCGAAATATCTGTTCTCAGATTCCACAGAAATAAGGCTAGCAAAGAGATCCACGAAATACAGATGTAACTCTGTGAGTGGAAGTCACACATCACAGAGCAGTTTCTCAGAAAGCTTCTTTCCAGATTTCATCTGAGGATATTTCCTTTTTCACCATAGCCCTCTATGGGCTTCGAAATATCACCTTGCCATTTCCACAAGAACTGTCTTAGCGAAAGTCTTCTTGAGGGGAAAGCTGTAACTCTGTGAGATGATTTCACAGAACACAAAGAAGTTTCTCACAAAGCTTCTTTCTCTTTGTTATCGGAGTATATTTCCTTTGGCCCTATAGTCTTCAAAGGGATCCGAAATATCTGTTCTCAGATTCCACAGAAATAAGGCTAGCAAAGAGATCCACGAAATACAGATGTAACTCTGTGAGATGAATGAACAGAACACTAAGGAGTTTCTCAGAAAGCTTCTTTCCAGATTTCATCTGAGGATATTTCCTTTTTCACCATAGCCCTCTATGGGCTTCCAAATATCACTTTGCCATTTCCACAAGAAGTGTCTTAGCGAAAGGCTTCTTGAGGGGAAAGCTGTAACTCAGTGAGATGATTTCACAGAACACAAAGAAGTTTCTCAGAAAGCTTCCTTCTCTTTGTTATGGGAGGATATTTCCTTTGGCCCTATAGTCTTCAAAAGGATCCGAAATATCTGTTCTCAGATACCACAGAAATAAGGCTAGCAAAGAGATCCACGAAATACAGATGTAACTCTGTGAGATGAATGAACAGAACACTAAGCAGTTTCTCAGAAAGCTTCTTTCCAGATTTCATCTGAGGATATTTCCTTTTTCACCATAGCCCTCTATGGGCTTCCAAATATCACTTTGCCAATTCCACTAGAACTGTCTTAGCGAAAGGCTTCTTGAGGGGAAAGCTGTAACTCTGTGAGATGATTTCACAGAACACAAAGAAGTTTCTCAGAAAGCTTCCTTCTCTTTGTTATCGGAGGATATTTCCTTTGGCCCTATAGTCTTCAAAGGGATCCGAAATACCTGTTCTCAGATTCCACAGAAATAAGGCTAGCAAAGAGATCCACGAAATACAGATGTAACTCTGTGAGTGGAAGTCACACATCACAGAGCAGTTTCTCAGAAAGCTTCTTTCCAGATTTCATCTGAGGATATTTCCTTTTTCACCATAGCCCTCTATGGGCTTCCAAATATCACTTTGCCAATTCCACAAGAACTGTCTTAGCGAAAGGCTTCTTGGGGGGAAAGCTGTAACTCTGTGAGATGATTTCACAGAACACAAAGAAGTTTCTCAGAAAGCTTCTTTCTCTTTGTTATCGGAGGATATTTCCTTTGGCCCTATAGTCTTCAAAGGGATCCGAAATATCTGTTCTCAGATTCCACAGAAATAAGGCTAGCAAAGAGATCCACGAAATACAGATGTAACTCTGTGAGATTAATCAACAGAACACTAAGGAGTTTCTCAGAAAGCTTCTTTCCAGATTTCATCTGAGGATATTTCCTTTTTCACCATAGCCCTCTATGGGCTTCCAAATATCACTTTGCCAATTCCACAAGAACTGTCTTAGCGAAAGGCTTCTTGAGGGGAAAGCTGTAACTCTCTGAGATGATTTCACAGAACACAAAGAAGTTTCTCAGAAAGCTTCCTTCTCTTTGTTATCGGAGGATATTTCCTTTGGCCCTATAGTCTTCAAAGGGATCCGAAATACCTGTTCTCAGATTCCACAGAAATAAGGCTAGCAAAGAGATCCACGAAATACAGATGTAACTCTGTGAGTGGAAGTCACACATCACAGAGCAGTTTCTCAGAAAGCTTCTTTCCAGATTTCATCTGAGGATATTTCCTTTTTCACCATAGCCCTCTATGGGCTTCCAAATATCACTTTGCCAATTACACAAGAACTGTCTTAGCGAAAGTCTTCTTGAGTGGAAAGCTGTAACTCTGTGAGATGATTTCACAGAACACAAAGAAGTTTCTCACAAAGCTTCTTTCTCTTTGTTATCGGAGGATATTTCCTTTGGCCCTATAGTCTTCAAAGGGATCCGAAATATCTGTTCTCAGATTCCACAGAAATAAGGCTAGCAAAGAGATCCACGAAATACAGATGTAACTCTGTGAGATTAATGAACAGAACACTAAGCAGTTTCTCAGAAAGCTTCTTTCCAGATTTCATCTGAGGATAATTCCTTTTTCACCATAGCCCTCTATGGGCTTCCAAATATCACTTTGCCAATTCCACAAGAAATGTCTTAGCGAAAGGCTTCTTGAGGGGAAAGCTGTAATTCTATGAGATGATTTCACAGAACACAAAGAAGTTTCTCAGAAAGCTTCTTTCTCTTTGTTATCGGAGGATATTTCCTTTGGCCCTAAAGTCTTCAAAGGGATGAGAAATATCTGTTCTCAGATTCCACAGAAATAAGGCTAGCAAAGAGATCCATGAAATACAGATGTAACTCTGTGAGTGGAAGGCACACATCACAGAGCAGTTTCTCAGAAAGCTTCTTTCCAGATTTCATCTGAGGATATTTCCTTTTTCACCATAGCCCTCTATGGGCTTCCAAATATCACTTTGCCAATTCCACAAGAACTGTCTTAGCGAAAGGCTTCTTGAGGGGAAAGCTGTAACTCTGTGAGATGATTTCACAGAACACAAAGAAGTTTCTCAGAAAGCTTCCTTCTCTTTGTTATGGGAGGATATTTCCTTTGGCCCTATAGTCTTCAAAGGGATCCGAAATATCTGTTCTCAGATTCCACAGAAATAAGGCTAGCAAAGAGATCCACGAAATACAGATGTAACTCTGTGAGTGGAAGTCACACATCACAGAGCAATTTCTCAGAACGCTTCTTTCCAGATTTCATCTGAGGATATTTCCTTTTTCACCATAGCCCTCTATGGGCTTCCAAATATCACTTTGCCAATTCCACGAGAACTGTCTTAGCGAAAGGCTTCTTGAGGGGAAAGCTGTAACTCTGTGAGACGATTTCACAGAACACAAAGAAGTTTCTCAGAAAGCTTCCTTCTCTTTGTTATCGGAGGATATTCCCTATGGCCCTATAGTCTTCAAAGGGATCCGAAATATCTGTTCTCAGATTCCACAGAAATAAGGCTAGCAAAGAGATCCACGAAATACAGATGTAACTCTGTGAGATTAATCAACAGAACACTAAGGAGTTTCTCAGAAAGCTTCTTTCCAGATTTCATCTGAGGATATTTCCTTTTTCACCTTAGCCCTCTATGGGCTTCCAAATATCACTTTGTCAATTCCACAAGAACTGTCTTAGCGAAAGGCTTCTTGAGGGGAAAGCTGTAACTCTGTGAGATGATTTCACAAAACACAAAGAAGTTTCTCAGAAAGCTTCCTTCTCTTTGTTATCGGAGGATATTTCCTTTGGCCCTATAGTCTTCAAAGGGATCCGAAATATCTCTTCTCAGATTCCACAGAAATAAGGCTAGCAAAGAGATCCACGAAATACAGATGTAACTCTGTGAGTGGAAGTCACACATCACAGAGCAGTTTCTCAGAAAGATTCTTTCCAGATTTCATCTGAGGATATTTCCTTTTTCACCATAGCCCTCTATGGGCTTCCAAATATCACTTTGCCAATTCCACAAGAACTGGCTTACCGAAAGGCTTCTTGAGGGGAAAGCTGTAACTCTGTGAGATGATTTCACAGAACACAAAGAAGTTTCTCAGAAAGCTTCTTTCTCTTTGTTATCGGAGGATATTTCCTTTGGCCCTATAGTCTTCAAAGGGATCCGAAATATCTGTTCTCAGATTCCACAGAAATAAGGCTAGCAAAGAGATCCACGAAATACAGATGTAACTCTGTGAGTGGAAGTCACACATCACAGAGCAGTTTCTCAGAAAGCTTCTTTCCAGATTTCATCTGAGGATATTTCCTTTTTCACCATAGCCCTCTATGGGCTTCGAAATATCACCTTGCCATTTCCACAAGAACTGTCTTAGCGAAAGTCTTCTTGAGGGGAAAGCTGTAACTCTGTGAGATGATTTCACAGAACACAAAGAAGTTTCTCACAAAGCTTCTTTCTCTTTGTTATCGGAGTATATTTCCTTTGGCCCTATAGTCTTCAAAGGGATCCGAAATATCTGTTCTCAGATTCCACAGAAATAAGGCTAGCAAAGAGATCCACGAAATACAGATGTAACTCTGTGAGATGAATGAACAGAACACTAAGGAGTTTCTCAGAAAGCTTCTTTCCAGATTTCATCTGAGGATATTTCCTTTTTCACCATAGCCCTCTATGGGCTTCCAAATATCACTTTGCCATTTCCACAAGAAGTGTCTTAGCGAAAGGCTTCTTGAGGGGAAAGCTGTAACTCAGTGAGATGATTTCACAGAACACAAAGAAGTTTCTCAGAAAGCTTCCTTCTCTTTGTTATGGGAGGATATTTCCTTTGGCCCTATAGTCTTCAAAAGGATCCGAAATATCTGTTCTCAGATACCACAGAAATAAGGCTAGCAAAGAGATCCACGAAATACAGATGTAACTCTGTGAGATGAATGAACAGAACACTAAGCAGTTTCTCAGAAAGCTTCTTTCCAGATTTCATCTGAGGATATTTCCTTTTTCACCATAGCCCTCTATGGGCTTCCAAATATCACTTTGCCAATTCCACTAGAACTGTCTTAGCGAAAGGCTTCTTGAGGGGAAAGCTGTAACTCTGTGAGATGATTTCACAGAACACAAAGAAGTTTCTCAGAAAGCTTCCTTCTCTTTGTTATCGGAGGATATTTCCTTTGGCCCTATAGTCTTCAAAGGGATCCGAAATACCTGTTCTCAGATTCCACAGAAATAAGGCTAGCAAAGAGATCCACGAAATACAGATGTAACTCTGTGAGTGGAAGTCACACATCACAGAGCAGTTTCTCAGAAAGCTTCTTTCCAGATTTCATCTGAGGATATTTCCTTTTTCACCATAGCCCTCTATGGGCTTCCAAATATCACTTTGCCAATTCCACAAGAACTGTCTTAGCGAAAGGCTTCTTGGGGGGAAAGCTGTAACTCTGTGAGATGATTTCACAGAACACAAAGAAGTTTCTCAGAAAGCTTCTTTCTCTTTGTTATCGGAGGATATTTCCTTTGGCCCTATAGTCTTCAAAGGGATCCGAAATATCTGTTCTCAGATTCCACAGAAATAAGGCTAGCAAAGAGATCCACGAAATACAGATGTAACTCTGTGAGATTAATCAACAGAACACTAAGGAGTTTCTCAGAAAGCTTCTTTCCAGATTTCATCTGAGGATATTTCCTTTTTCACCATAGCCCTCTATGGGCTTCCAAATATCACTTTGCCAATTCCACAAGAACTGTCTTAGCGAAAGGCTTCTTGAGGGGAAAGCTGTAACTCTCTGAGATGATTTCACAGAACACAAAGAAGTTTCTCAGAAAGCTTCCTTCTCTTTGTTATCGGAGGATATTTCCTTTGGCCCTATAGTCTTCAAAGGGATCCGAAATACCTGTTCTCAGATTCCACAGAAATAAGGCTAGCAAAGAGATCCACGAAATACAGATGTAACTCTGTGAGTGGAAGTCACACATCACAGAGCAGTTTCTCAGAAAGCTTCTTTCCAGATTTCATCTGAGGATATTTCCTTTTTCACCATAGCCCTCTATGGGCTTCCAAATATCACTTTGCCAATTACACAAGAACTGTCTTAGCGAAAGTCTTCTTGAGTGGAAAGCTGTAACTCTGTGAGATGATTTCACAGAACACAAAGAAGTTTCTCAGAAAGCTTCTTTCTCTTTGTTATCGGAGGATATTTCCTTTGGCCCTATATTCTTCAAAGGGATCCGAAATATCTGTTCTCAGATTCCACAGAAATAAGGCTAGCAAAGAGAACCACGAAATACAGATGTAACTCTGTGAGATTAATGAACAGAACACTAAGCAGTTTCTCAGAAAGCTTCTTTCCAGATTTCATCTGAGGATAATTCCTTTTTCACCATAGCCCTCTATGGGCTTCCAAATATCACTTTGCCAATTCAACAAGAAATGTCTTAGCGAAAGGCTTCTTGAGGGGAAAGCTGTAATTCTATGAGATGATTTCACAGAACACAAAGAAGTTTCTCAGAAAGCTTCTTTCTCTTTGTTATCGGAGGATATTTCCTTTGGCCCTAAAGTCTTCAAAGGGATGAGAAATATCTGTTCTCAGATTCCACGGAAATAAGGCTAGCAAAGAGATCCATGAAATACAGATGTAACTCTGTGAGTGGAAGGCACACATCACAGAGCAGTTTCTCAGAAAGCTTCTTTCCAGATTTCATCTGAGGATATTTCCTTTTTCACCATAGCCCTCTATGGGCTTCCAAATATCACTTTGCCAATTCCACAAGAACTGTCTTAGCGAAAGGCTTCTTGAGGGGAAAGCTGTAACTCTGTGAGATGATTTCACAGAACACAAAGAAGTTTCTCAGAAAGCTTCCTTCTCTTTGTTATGGGAGGATATTTCCTTTGGCCCTATAGTCTTCAAAGGGATCCGAAATATCTGTTCTCAGATTCCACAGAAATAAGGCTAGCAAAGAGATCCACGAAATACAGATGTAACTCTGTGAGTGGAAGTCACACATCACAGAGCAATTTCTCAGAAAGCTTCTTTCCAGATTTCATCTGAGGATATTTCCTTTTTCACCATAGCCCTCTATGGGCTTCCAAATATCACTTTGCCAATTCCACAAGAACTGTCTTAGCGAAAGGCTTCTTGAGGGGAAAGCTGTAACTCTGTGAGATGATTTCACAGAACACAAAGAAGTTTCTCAGAAAGCTTCTTTCTCTTTGTTATCGGAGGATATTTCCTTTGGCCCTAAAGTCTTCAAAGGGATGCGAAATATTTGTTCTCAGATTCCACAGAAATAAGGCTAGCAAAGAGATCCACGAAATACAGATGTAACTCTGTGAGTGGAAGGCACACATCACAGAACAGTTTCTCAGAAAGCTTCTTTCCAGATGTCATCGGAGGATATTTCCTTTTTCACCATAGCCCTCTATGGGCTTCCAAATATCACTTTGCCAATTCCACAAGAACTGTCTTAGCTAAAGGCTTCTTGAGGGGAAAGCTGTAACTCTGTGAGATGATTTCACAGAACACAAAGAAGTTTCTCAGAAAGCTTCCTTCTCTTTGTTATGGGAGGATATTTCCTTCGGCCCTACAGTCTTCAAAGGGATGCGAAATATCTGTTCTCAGATTCCACAGAAAGAAGGCTAGCAAAGAGATCCACGAAATACAGATGTAACTCTGTGAGTGGAAGTCACACATCACAGAGCAGTTTCTCAGAAAGCTTCTATCCAGATTTTATCTGAGGATATTTCCTTTTTCATCATAGCTCTCTATGGGCTTCCAAATATCACTTTGCCAATACCACAAGAACTGTCTTAGGCAAAGTCTTCTTGAGTGGAAAGCTGTAACTCTGTGAGATGATTTCACAGAACACAAAGAAGTTTCTGAGAAACCTTCTTTCTCTTTGTTATCGGAGGATATTTCCTTTGGCCCTATAGTCTTCAAAGGGATCCGAAATATCTGTTCTCAGATTCCACAGAAATAAGGCTAGCAAAGAGATCCACGAAATACAGATGTAACTCTGTGAGATGAATGAACAGAACACTAAGCAGTTTCTCAGAAAGCTTCTTTCCAGATTTCATCTGAGGAAATTTCCTTTTTCACCATAGCCCTCTATGGGCTTCCAAATATCACTTTGCCAATTCCACAAGAACTGTCTTAGCGAAAGGCTTCTTGAGGGGAAAGCTGTAACTCTGTGAGATGATTTCACATAACACAAAGAAGTTTCTCAGAAAGCTTCCTTCTCTTTGTTATCGGAGGATATTTCCTTTGGCCCTATAGTCTTCAAAGGGATCCGAAATATCTGTTCTCAGATTCCACAGAAATAAGGCTAGCAAAGAGATCCACGAAATACAGATGTAACTCTGTGAGTGGAAGTCACACATCACAGAGCAGTTTCTCAGGAAGCTTCTTTCTAGATTTCATCTGAGGATATTTCCTTTTTCACCATAGCCCTCTATGGGCTTCCAAATATCACTTTGCCAATTCCACAAGACCTGTCTTAGCAAAAGGCTTCTTGAGGGGAAAGCTGTAACTCTGTGAGATGATTTCACAGAACACAAAGAAGTTTCTCAGAAAGCTTCCTTCTCTTTGTTATCGGAGGATATTTCCTTTGGCCCTATAGTCTTCAAAGGGATCCGAAATATCTGTTCTCAGATTCCACAGAAATAAGGCTAGCAAAGAGATCCACGAAATACAGATGTAACTCTGTGAGATGAATGAACAGAACACTAAGCAGTTTCTCAGAAAGCTTCTTTCCAGATTTCATCTGAGGATATTTCCTTTTTCACCATAGCCCTCTATGGGCTTCCAAATATCACTTTGCCAATTCCACAAGAACTGTCTTAGCGAAAGGCTTCTTGAGGGGGAAGCTGTAACTCTGTGAGATGATTTCACAGAACACAAAGAAGTTTCTCAGAAAGCTTCTTTCTCTTTGTTATCGGAGGATATTTCCTTTGGCCCTATAGTCTTCAAAGGGATCCGAAATATCTGTTCTCAGATTCCACAGAAATAAGGCTAGCAAAGAGATCCACGAAATACAGATGTAATTCTGTGAATGGAAGTCACACATCACAGAGCAGTTTCTCAGAAATCTTCTTTCCAGATTTTATATGAGTATATTTCCTTTTTCACCATAGCTCTCTAGGGGCTTCCAAATATCACTTTGCCAATTCCACAAGAACTGTCTTAGCGAAAGGCTTCTTGAGGGGAAAGCTGTAACTCTGTGAGATGATTTCACAGAACACAAAGAAGTTTCTCAGAAAGCTTCTTTCTCATTGTTATCGGAGGATATTTCCTTTGGCCCTATAGTCTTCAAAGGGATCCGAAATATCTGTTCTCAGATTCCACAGAAATAAGGCTAGCAAAGAGATCCACGAAATACAGATGTAACTCTGTGAGATGAATGAACAGAACACTAAGCAGTTTCTCAGAAAGCTTCTTTCCAGATTTCATCTGAGGATATTTCCTTTTTCACCATAGCCCTCTATGGGCTTCCAAATATCACTTTGCCAATTCCACAAGAACTGTCTTAGCGAAAGGCTTCTTGAGGGGAAAGCTGTAACTCTGTGAGATGATTTCACAGAACACAAAGAAGTTTCTCAGAAAGCTTCTTTCTCTTTGTTATCACAGGATATTTCCTTTGGACCTATAGTCTTCAAAGGGATCCGAAATATCTGTTCTCAGATTCCACAGAAATAAGGCTAGCAAAGAGATCCACGAAATACAGATGTAACTCTGTGAGTGGAAGTCACAAATCACAGAGCAGTTTCTCAGAAAGCTTCTTTCCAGATTTCATCTGAGGATATTTCCTTTTTCACCGTAGCCATCTAGGGGCTTCAAAATATCACTTTGCCAATTACACAAGAACTGTCTTAGCGAAAGTCTTCTTGAGTGGAAAGCTGTAACTCTGTGAGATGATTTCACAGAACACAAAGAAGTTTCTCAGAAAGCTTCTTTCTCTTTGTTATCGGAGGATATTTCCTTTGGCCCTATAGTCTTCAAAGGGATCCGAAATATCTGTTCTCAAATTCCACAGAAATAAGGCTAGCAAAGAGATCCACGAAATACAGATGTAACTCTGTGAGTGGAAGTCACACATCACAGAGCAGTTTCTCAGAAAGCTTCTATCCAGATTTTATTTGAGGATATTTCCTTTTTCACCATAGCTCCCTATGGGCTTCCAAATATCACTTTGCCAATACCACAAGAACTGTCTTAGCCAAAGTCTTCTTGAGTGGAAAGCTGTAACTCTGTGAGATGATTTCACAGAACACAAAGAAGTTTCTCAGAAAGCTTCTTTCTCTTTGTTATCGGAGGATATTTCCTTTGGCCCTATAGTCTTCAAAGGGATCCGAAATATCTGTTCTCAGATTCTACAGAAATAAGGCTAGAAAAGAGATCCACGAAATACAGATGTAACTCTGTGAGATGAATGAACAGAACACTAACCAGTTTCTCAGAAAGCTTCTTTCCAGATTTCATCTGAGTATATTTCCTTTTTCACAATAGCCCTCTATGGGCTTCCAAATATCACTTTGCCAATTCCACAAGAACTGTCTTATCGAAAGGCTTCTTGAGGGGAAAGCTGTAACTCTGTGAGATGATTTCACAGAACACAAAGAAGTTTCTCAGAAAGCTTCCTTCTCTTTGTTATCAGGGGATATTTCCTTTGGCCCTATAGTCTTCAAAGGGATCCGAAATATCTGTTCTCAGATTCCACAGAAATAAGGCTAGAAAAGAGATCCACGAAATACAGATGTAACTCTGTGAGTGGAAGTCACACATCACAGAGCAGTTTCTCAGGAAGCTTCTTTCTAGATTTCATCTGAGGATATTTCCTGTTTCACCATAGCCCTCTAAGGGCTTCCAAATATCACTTTGCCAATTCCACAAGAACTGTCTTATCGAAAGGCTTCTTGAGGGGAAAGCTGTAACTCTGTGAGATGATTTCACAGAACACAAAGAAGTTTCTCAGAAAGCTTCTTTCTCTTTGTTATCGCAGGATATTTCCTTTGGCCCTATAGTCTTCAAAGGGATCCGAAATATCTGTTCTCAGATTCCACAGAAATAAGGCTAGCAAAGAGATACACGAAATACAGATGCAACTCTGTGAGGGGAAGTCACACATCACAGAGCAGTTTCTCAGAAAGCTTCTTTCCAGATTTTATCTGAGGATATTTCCTTTTTCACCATAGCTCTCTATGGGCTTCCAAATATCACTTTGCCAATTCCACAAGAACTGTCTTAGCCAAAGTCTTCTTGAGTGGAAAGCTGTAACTCTGTGAGATGATTTCACAGAACACAAAGAAGTTTCTCAGAAATCTTCTTTCTCTTTGTTATCGGAGGATATTTCCTTTGGCCCTATAGTCTTCAAAGGGAACCGAAATATCTGTTCTCAGATTCCACAGAAATAAGGCTAGCAAAGAGATCCACGAAATACAGATGTAACTCTGTGAGATGAATGAACAGAACACTAAGCAGTTTCTCAGAAAGCTTCTTTCCAGATTTCATCCAGGATATTTCCTTTTTCACCATAGCCCTCTATGGGCTTCCAAATATCAATTTGCCAATTCCACAAGAACTGTCTTAGCGAAAGGCTTCTTGAGGGGAAAGCTGTAACTCTGTGAGATGATTTCACAGAACACAAAGAAGTTTCTCAGAAAGCTTCTTTCTCTTTGTTATCGCAGGATATTTCCTTTGGCCCTATAGTCTTCAAAGGGATCCGAAATACCTGTTCTCAGATTCCACAGAAATAAGGCTAGCAAAGAGATCCACGAAATACAGATGTAACTCTGTGAGTGGAAGTCACACATCACAGAGCAGTTTCTCAGAAAGCTTCTTTCCAGATTTCATCTGAGGATATTTCCTTTTTCACCATAGCCCTCTATGGGCTTCCAAATATCACTTTGCCAATTACACAAGAACTGTCTTAGCGAAAGTCTTCTTGAGTGGAAAGCTGTAACTCTGTGAGATGATTTCACAGAACACAAAGAAGTTTCTCAGAAAGCTTCTTTCTCTTTGTTATCGGAGGATATTTCCTTTGGCCCTATAGTCTTCAAAGGGATCCGAAATATCTGTTCTCAGATTCCACAGAAATAAGGCTAGCAAAGAGATCCACGAAATACAGATGTAACTCTGTGAGATGAATGAACAGAACACTAAGCAGTTTCTCAGAAAGCTTCTTTCCAGATTTCATCTGAGGATATTTCCTTTTTCAACATAGCCCTCTATGGGCTTCCAAATATCACTGTGCCAATTCCACGAGAACTGTCTTAGCGAAAGGCTTCTTGAGGGGAAAGCTGTAACTCTGTGAGATGATTTCACAGAACACAAAGAAGTTTCTCAGAAAGCTTCCTTCTCTTTGTTATCGGAGGATATTTCCTTTGGCCCTATAGTCTTCAAAGGGATGCGAAATATTTGTTCTCAGATTCCACAGAAAAAAGGCTAGCAAAGAGATCCACGAAATACAGATGTAACTCTGTGAGTGGAAGTAACACATCACAGAGCAGTTTCTCAGAGAGCTTCTTTCTAGATTTCATCTGAGGATATTTCCTTTTTCACCATAGCCCTCTATGGGCTTCCAAATATCACTTTGCCAATTCCACAAGAACTGTCTTATCGAAAGGCTTCTTGAGGGGAAAGCTGTAACTCTGTGAGATGATTTCACAGAACACAAAGAAGTTTCTCAGAAAGCTTCTTTCTCTTTGTTATCGGAGGATATTTCCTTTGGACTATAGTCTTCAAAGGGATCCGAAATATCTGTTCTCAGATTCCACAGAAATAAGGCTAGCAAAGAGATCCACGAAATACAGATGTAACTCTGTGAGTGGAAGTCACATATCACAGAGCAGTTTCTCAGAAAGCTTCTTTCCAGATTTCATCTGAGGATATTTCCTTTTTCACCATAGCCCTGTATGCGCTTCCAAATATCACTTTGCCAATTCCACAAGAACTGGCTTACCGAAAGGCATCTTGAGGGGAAAGCTGTAACTCTGTGAGATGATTTCACAGAACACAAAGAAGTTTCTCAGAAAGCTTCTTTCTCTTTGTTATCGCAGGATATTTCCTTTGGCCCTATAGTCTTCAAAGGGATCCGAAATATCTGTTCTCAGATTCCACAGAAATAAGGCTAGCAAAGAGATCCACGAAATACAGATGTAACTCTGTGAGGGGAAGTCACACATCACAGAGCAGTTTCTCAGAAAGCTTCTTTCCAGATTTTATCTGAGGATATTTCCTTTTTCACCATAGCTCTCTATGGGCTTCCAAATATCACTTTGCCAATTCCACAAGATCTGTCTTAGCCAAAGTCTTCTTGAGTGGAAAGCTGTAACTCTGTGAGATGATTTCACAGAACACAAAGAAGTTTCTCAGAAATCTTCTTTCTCTTTGTTATCGGAGGATATTTCCTTTGGCCCTATAGTCTTCAAAGGGATCCGAAATATCTGTTCTCAGATTCCACAGAAATAAGGCTAGCAAAGAGATCCACGAATACAGATGTAACTCTGTGAGTGGAAGTCACACATCACAGAGCAGTTTCTCAGAAAGCTTCTTTCCATATTTCATCTGAGGATATTTCCTTTTTCACCATAGCCCTCTATGGGCTTCCAAATATCACTTTGCCAATTCCACAAGAACTGTCTTACCGAAAGGCTTCTTGAGGGGAAAGCTGTAACTCTGTGAGATGATTTCACAGAACACAAAGAAGTTTCTCAGAAAGCTTCTTTCTCTTTGTTATCGGAGTATATTTCCTTTGGCCCTATAGTCTTCAAAAGGATCCGAAGTATCTGTTCTCAGATTCCACAGAAATAAGGGTAGCAAAGAGATCCACGAAATACAGATGTAACTCTGTGAGATGAATGAACAGAACACTAAGCAGTTTCTCAGAAAGCTTCTTTCCAGATTTCATCTGAGGATATTTCCTTTTTCACCATAGCCCTCTATGGGCTTCCAAATATCACTTTGCCAATTCCACGAGAACTGTCTTAGCGAAAGGCTTCTTGAGGGGAAAGCTGTAACTCTGTGAGATGATTTCACAGAACACAAAGAAGTTTCTCAGAAAGCTTCCTTCTCTTTGTTATCGGAGGATATTTCCTTTGGACCTATAGTCTTCAAAGTGATGCGAAATATTTGTTCTCAGATTCCACAGAAAAAAGGCTAGCAAAGAGATCCACAAAATACAGATGTAACTCTGTGAGTGGAAGTAACACATCACAGAGCAGTTTCTCAGAGAGCTTCTTTCTAGATTTCATCTGAGGATATTTCCTTTTTCACCATAGCCCTCTATGGGCTTCCAAATATCACTTTGCCAATTCCACAAGAACTGTCTTATCGAAAGGCTTCTTGAGGGGAAAGCTGTAACTCTGTGAGATGATTTCACAGAACACAAAGAAGTTTCTCAGAAAGCTTCTTTCTCTTTGTTATCACAGGATATTTCCTTTGGACCTATAGTCTTCAAAGGGATCCGAAATATCTGTTCTCAGATTCCACAGAAATAAGGCTAGCAAAGAGATCCACGAAATACAGATGTAACTCTGTGAGTGGAAGTCACATATCACAGAGCAGTTTCTCAGAAAGCTTCTTTCCAGATTTCATCTGAGGATATTTCCTTTTTCACCATAGCCCTGTATGCGCTTCCAAATATCACTTTGCCAATTCCACAAGAACTGGCTTACCGAAAGGCATCTTGAGGGGAAAGCTGTAACTCTGTGAGATGATTTCACAGAACACAAAGAAGTTTCTCAGAAAGCTTCTTTCTCTTTGTTATCGCAGGATATTTCCTTTGGCCCTATAGTCTTCAAAGGGATCCGAAATATCTGTTCTCAGATTCCACAGAAATAAGGCTAGCAAAGAGATCCACGAAATACAGATGTAACTCTGTGAGGGGAAGTCACACATCACAGAGCAGTTTCTCAGAAAGCTTCTTTCCAGATTTTATCTGAGGATATTTCCTTTTTCACCATAGCTCTCTATGGGCTTCCAAATATCACTTTGCCAATTCCACAAGATCTGTCTTAGCCAAAGTCTTCTTGAGTGGAAAGCTGTAACTCTGTGAGATGATTTCACAGAACACAAAGAAGTTTCTCAGAAATCTTCTTTCTCTTTGTTATCGGAGGATATTTCCTTTGGCCCTATAGTCTTCAAAGGGATCCGAAATATCTGTTCTCAGATTCCACAGAAATAAGGCTAGCAAAGAGATCCACGAATACAGATGTAACTCTGTGAGTGGAAGTCACACATCACAGAGCAGTTTCTCAGAAAGCTTCTTTCCATATTTCATCTGAGGATATTTCCTTTTTCACCATAGCCCTCTATGGGCTTCCAAATATCACTTTGCCAATTCCACAAGAACTGTCTTACCGAAAGGCTTCTTGAGGGGAAAGCTGTAACTCTGTGAGATGATTTCACAGAACACAAAGAAGTTTCTCAGAAAGCTTCTTTCTCTTTGTTATCGGAGGATATTTCCTTTGGACTATAGTCTTCAAAGGGATCCGAAATATCTGTTCTCAGATTCCACAGAAATAAGGCTAGCAAAGAGATCCACGAAATACAGATGTAACTCTGTGAGTGGAAGTCACATATCACAGAGCAGTTTCTCAGAAAGCTTCTTTCCAGATTTCATCTGAGGATATTTCCTTTTTCACCATAGCCCTGTATGCGCTTCCAAATATCACTTTGCCAATTCCACAAGAACTGGCTTACCGAAAGGCATCTTGAGGGGAAAGCTGTAACTCTGTGAGATGATTTCACAGAACACAAAGAAGTTTCTCAGAAAGCTTCTTTCTCTTTGTTATCGCAGGATATTTCCTTTGGCCCTATAGTCTTCAAAGGGATCCGAAATATCTGTTCTCAGATTCCACAGAAATAAGGCTAGCAAAGAGATCCACGAAATACAGATGTAACTCTGTGAGGGGAAGTCACACATCACAGAGCAGTTTCTCAGAAAGCTTCTTTCCAGATTTTATCTGAGGATATTTCCTTTTTCACCATAGCTCTCTATGGGCTTCCAAATATCACTTTGCCAATTCCACAAGATCTGTCTTAGCCAAAGTCTTCTTGAGTGGAAAGCTGTAACTCTGTGAGATGATTTCACAGAACACAAAGAAGTTTCTCAGAAATCTTCTTTCTCTTTGTTATCGGAGGATATTTCCTTTGGCCCTATAGTCTTCAAAGGGATCCGAAATATCTGTTCTCAGATTCCACAGAAATAAGGCTAGCAAAGAGATCCACGAATACAGATGTAACTCTGTGAGTGGAAGTCACACATCACAGAGCAGTTTCTCAGAAAGCTTCTTTCCATATTTCATCTGAGGATATTTCCTTTTTCACCATAGCCCTCTATGGGCTTCCAAATATCACTTTGCCAATTCCACAAGAACTGTCTTACCGAAAGGCTTCTTGAGGGGAAAGCTGTAACTCTGTGAGATGATTTCACAGAACACAAAGAAGTTTCTCAGAAAGCTTCTTTCTCTTTGTTATCGGAGGATATTTCCTTTGGACTATAGTCTTCAAAGGGATCCGAAATATCTGTTCTCAGATTCCACAGAAATAAGGCTAGCAAAGAGATCCACGAAATACAGATGTAACTCTGTGAGTGGAAGTCACATATCACAGAGCAGTTTCTCAGAAAGCTTCTTTCCAGATTTCATCTGAGGATATTTCCTTTTTCACCATAGCCCTGTATGCGCTTCCAAATATCACTTTGCCAATTCCACAAGAACTGGCTTACCGAAAGGCATCTTGAGGGGAAAGCTGTAACTCTGTGAGATGATTTCACAGAACACAAAGAAGTTTCTCAGAAAGCTTCTTTCTCTTTGTTATCGCAGGATATTTCCTTTGGCCCTATAGTCTTCAAAGGGATCCGAAATATCTGTTCTCAGATTCCACAGAAATAAGGCTAGCAAAGAGATCCACGAAATACAGATGTAACTCTGTGAGGGGAAGTCACACATCACAGAGCAGTTTCTCAGAAAGCTTCTTTCCAGATTTTATCTGAGGATATTTCCTTTTTCACCATAGCTCTCTATGGGCTTCCAAATATCACTTTGCCAATTCCACAAGATCTGTCTTAGCCAAAGTCTTCTTGAGTGGAAAGCTGTAACTCTGTGAGATGATTTCACAGAACACAAAGAAGTTTCTCAGAAATCTTCTTTCTCTTTGTTATCGGAGGATATTTCCTTTGGCCCTATAGTCTTCAAAGGGATCCGAAATATCTGTTCTCAGATTCCACAGAAATAAGGCTAGCAAAGAGATCCACGAATACAGATGTAACTCTGTGAGTGGAAGTCACACATCACAGAGCAGTTTCTCAGAAAGCTTCTTTCCAGATTTCATCTGAGGATATTTCCTTTTTCACCATAGCCCTCTATGGGCTTCCAAATATCACTTTGCCAATTCCACAAGAACTGTCTTACCGAAAGGCTTCTTGAGGGGAAAGCTGTAACTCTGTGAGATGATTTCACAGAACACAAAGAAGTTTCTCAGAAAGCTTCTTTCTCTTTGTTATCGGAGTATATTTCCTTTGGCCCTATAGTCTTCAAAGGGATCCGAAGTATCTGTTCTCAGATTCCACAGAAATAAGGGTAGCAAAGAGATCCACGAAATACAGATGTAACTCTGTGAGATGAATGAACAGAACACTAAGCAGTTTCTCAGAAAGCTTCTTTCCAGATTTCATCTGAGGATATTTCCTTTTTCACCATAGCCCTCTATGGGCTTCCAAATATCACTTTGCCAATTCCACGAGAACTGTCTTAGCGAAAGGCTTCTTGAGGGGAAAGCTGTAACTCTGTGAGATGATTTCACAGAACACAAAGAAGTTTCTCAGAAAGCTTCCTTCTCTTTGTTATCGGAGGATATTTCCTTTGGACCTATAGTCTTCAAAGTGATGCGAAATATTTGTTCTCAGATTCCACAGAAAAAAGGCTAGCAAAGAGATCCACGAAATACAAATGTAACTCTGTGAGTGGAAGTAACACATCACAGAGCAGTTTCTCAGAGAGCTTCTTTCTAGATTTCATCTGAGGGTATTTCCTTTTTCACCATAGCCCTCTATGGGCTTCCAAATATCACTTTGCCAATTCCACAAGAACTGTCTTATCGAAAGGCTTCTTGAGGGGAAAGCTGTAACTCTGTGAGATGATTTCACAGAACACAAAGAAGTTTCTCAGAAAGCTTCTTTCTCTTTGTTTTCGGAGGATATTTCCTTTGGCCCTATAGTCTTCAAAGGGATCCGAAATATCTGTTCTCAGATTCCACAGAAATAAGGCTAGCAAAGAGATCCACGAAATACAGATGTAACTCTGTGAGATGAATGAACAGAACACTAAGCAGTTTCTCAGAAAGCTTCTTTCCAGATTTCATCCAGGATATTTCCTTTTTCACCATAGCCCTCTATGAGCTTCCAAATATCACTTTGCCAATTCCACAAGAACTGGCTTACCGAAAGGCATCTTGAGGGGAAAGCTGTAACTCTGTGAGATGATTTCACAGAACACAAAGAAGTTTCTCAGAAAGCTTCTTTCTCTTTGTTATCGCAGGATATTTCCTTTGGCCCTATAGTCTTCAAAGGGATCCGAAATATCTGTTCTCAAATTCCACAGAAATAAGGCTAGCAAAGAGATCCACGAAATACAGATGTAACTCTGTGAAGGGAAGTCACACATCACAGAGCAGTTTCTCAGAAAGCTTCTTTCCAGATTTCATCTGAGGATATTTCCTTTTTCACCATAGCTCTCTATGGGCTTCCAAATATCACTTTGCCAATTCCACAAGAACTGTCTTAGCTAAAGTCTTCTTGAGTGGAAAGCTGTAACTCTGTGAGATGATTTCACAGAACACAAAGAAGTTTCTCAGAAATCTTCTTTCTCTTTGTTATCGGAGGATATTTCCTTTGGCCCTATAGTCTTCAAAGGGATCCGATATATCTGTTCTCAGATTCCACAGAAATAAGGCTAGCAAAGAGATCCACGAAATACAGATGTAACTCTGTGAGTGGAAGTCACACATCAAAGAGCCGTTTCTCAGAAAGCTTCTTTCCAGATTTCATCTGAGGATATTTCCTTTTTCACCATAGCCCTCTATGGGCTTCCAAATATCACTTTGCCAATTCCACAAGAACTGTCTTAGCGAAAGGCTTCTTGAAGGGAAAGCTGTAACTCTGTGAGGTGATTTCACAGAACACAAAGAAGTTTCTCAGAAAGCTTCCTTCTCTTTGTTATCGGAGGATATTTCCTTTGGCCCTATTGTCTTCAAAGGGATCCGAAATACCTGTTCTCAGATTCCACAGAAATAAGGCTAGCAAAGAGATCCACGAAATACAGATGTAACTCTGTGAGTGGAAGTCACACATCACAGAGCAGTTTCTCAGAAAGCTTCTTTCCAGATTTCATCTGAGGATATTTCCTTTTTCACCATAGCCCTCTATGCGCTTCCAAATATCACTTTGCCAATTCCACAAGAACTGGCTTACCGAAAGGCATCTTGAGGGGAAAGCTGTAACTCTGTGAGATGATTTCACAGAACACAAAGAAGTTTCTCAGAAAGCTTCTTTCTCTTTGTTATCGCAGGATATTTCCTTTGGCCCTATAGTCTTCAAAGGGATCCGAAATATCTGTTCTCAGATTCCACAGAAATAAGGCTAGCAAAGAGATACACGAAATACAGATGTAACTCTGTGAGGGGAAGTCACACATCACAGAGCAGTTTCTCAGAAAGCTTCTTTCCAGATTTTATCTGAGGATATTTCCTTTTTCACCATAGCTCTCTATGGGCTTCCAAATATCACTTTGCCAATTCCACAAGAACTGTCTTAGCCAAAGTCTTCTAGAGTGGAAAGCTGTAACTCTGTGAGATGATTTCACAGAACACAAAGAAGTTTCTCAGAAATCTTCTTTCTCTTTGTTATCGGAGGATATTTCCTTTGGCCCTATAGTCTTCAAAGGGATCCGATATATCTGTTCTCAGATTCCACAGAAATAAGGCTAGCAAAGAGATCCACGAAATACAGATGTAACTCTGTGAGTGGAAGTCACACATCAAAGAGCCGTTTCTCAGAAAGCTTCTTTCCAGATTTCATCTGAGGATATTTCCTTTTTCACCATAGCCCTCTATGGGCTTCCAAATATCACTTTGCCAATTCCACAAGAACTGTCTTAGCGAAAGGCTTCTTGAGGGGAAAGCTGTAACTCTGTGAGGTGATTTCACAGAACACAAAGAAGTTTCTCAGAAAGCTTCCTTCTCTTTGTTATCGGAGGATATTTCCTTTGGCCCTATTGTCTTCAAAGGGATCCGAAATACCTGTTCTCAGATTCCACAGAAATAAGGCTAGCAAAGAGATCCACGAAATACAGATGTAACTCTGTGAGTGGAAGTCACACATCACAGAGCAGTTTCTCAGAAAGCTTCTTTCCAGATTTCATCTGAGGATATTTCCTTTTTCACCATAGCCCTCTATGCGCTTCCAAATATCACTTTGCCAATTCCACAAGAACTGGCTTACCGAAAGGCATCTTGAGGGGAAAGCTGTAACTCTGTGAGATGATTTCACAGAACACAAAGAAGTTTCTCAGAAAGCTTCTTTCTCTTTGTTATCGCAGGATATTTCCTTTGGCCCTATAGTCTTCAAAGGGATCCGAAATATCTGTTCTCAGATTCCACAGAAATAAGGCTAGCAAAGAGATCCACGAAATACAGATGTAACTCTGTGAGATGAATGAACAGAACACTAAGCAGTTTCTCAGAAAGCTTCTTTCCAGATTTTATCTGAGGATATTTCCTTTTTCACCATAGCTCTCTATGGGCTTCCAAATATCACTTTGCCAATTCCACAAGATCTGTCTTAGCCAAAGTCTTCTTGAGTGGAAAGCTGTAACTCTGTGAGATGATTTCACAGAACACAAAGAAGTTTCTCAGAAATCTTCTTTCTCTTTGTTATCGGAGGATATTTCCTTTGGCCCTATAGTCTTCAAAGGGATCCGAAATATCTGTTCTCAGATTCCACAGAAATAAGGCTAGCAAAGAGATCCACGAATACAGATGTAACTCTGTGAGTGGAAGTCACACATCACAGAGCAGTTTCTCAGAAAGCTTCTTTCCAGATTTCATCTGAGGATATTTCCTTTTTCACCATAGCCCTCTATGGGCTTCCAAATATCACTTTGCCAATTCCACAAGAACTGTCTTACCGAAAGGCTTCTTGAGGGGAAAGCTGTAACTCTGTGAGATGATTTCACAGAACACAAAGAAGTTTCTCAGAAAGCTTCTTTCTCTTTGTTATCGGAGTATATTTCCTTTGGCCCTATAGTCTTCAAAGGGATCCGAAGTATCTGTTCTCAGATTCCACAGAAATAAGGGTAGCAAAGAGATCCACGAAATACAGATGTACCTCTGTGAGATGAATGAACAGAACACTAAGCAGTTTCTCAGAAAGCTTCTTTCCAGATTTCATCTGAGGATATTTCCTTTTTCACCATAGCCCTCTATGGGCTTCCAAATATCACTTTGCCAATTCCACGAGAACTGTCTTAGCGAAAGGCTTCTTGAGGGGAAAGCTGTAACTCTGTGAGATGATTTCACAGAACACAAAGAAGTTTCTCAGAAAGCTTCCTTCTCTTTGTTATCGGAGGATATTTCCTTTGGACCTATAGTCTTCAAAGTGATGCGAAATATTTGTTCTCAGATTCCACAGAAAAAAGGCTAGCAAAGAGATCCACGAAATACAAATGTAACTCTGTGAGTGGAAGTAACACATCACAGAGCAGTTTCTCAGAGAGCTTCTTTCTAGATTTCATCTGAGGGTATTTCCTTTTTCACCATAGCCCTCTATGGGCTTCCAAATATCACTTTGCCAATTCCACAAGAACTGTCTTATCGAAAGGCTTCTTGAGGGGAAAGCTGTAACTCTGTGAGATGATTTCACAGAACACAAAGAAGTTTCTCAGAAAGCTTCTTTCTCTTTGTTATCGGAGGATATTTCCTTTGGACTATAGTCTTCAAAGGGATCCGAAATATCTGTTCTCAGATTCCACAGAAATAAGGCTAGCAAAGAGATCCACGAAATACAGATGTAACTCTGTGAGTGGAAGTCACATATCACAGAGCAGTTTCTCAGAAAGCTTCTTTCCAGATTTCATCTGAGGATATTTCCTTTTTCGCCATAGCCCTCTATGAGCTTCCAAATATCACTTTGCCAATTCCACAAGAACTGGCTTACCGAAAGGCATCTTGAGGGGAAAGCTGTAACTCTGTGAGATGATTTCACAGAACACAAAGAAGTTTCTCAGAAAGCTTCTTTCTCTTTGTTATCGCAGGATATTTCCTTTGGCCCTATAGTCTTCAAAGGGATCCGAAATATCTGTTCTCAGATTCCACAGAAATAAGGCTTGCAAAGAGATCCACGAAATACAGATGTAACTCTGTGAGGGGAAGTCACACATCACTGAGCAGTTTCTCAGAAAGCTTCTTTCCAGATTTTATCTGAGGATATTTCCTTTTTCACCATAGCTCTCTATGGGCTTCCAAATATCACTTTGCCAATTCCACAAGAACTGTCTTAGCCAAAGTCTTCTTGAGTGGAAAGCTGTAACTCTGTGAGATGATTTCACAGAACACAAAGAAGTTTCTCAGAAATCTTCTTTCTCTTTGTTATCGGAGGATATTTCCTTTGGCCCTATAGTCTTCAAAGGGATCCGAAATATCTGTTCTCAGATTCCACAGAAATAAGGCTAGCAAAGAGATCCACGAAATACAGATGTAACTCTGTGAGATGAATGAACAGAACACTAAGCAGTTTCTCAGAAAGCTTCTTTCCAGATTTCATCCAGGATATTTCCTTTTTCACCATAGCCCTCTATGGGCTTCCAAATATCACTTTGCCAATTCCACAAGAACTGTCTTAGCGAAAGGCTTCTTGAGGGGAAAGCTGTAACTCTGTGAGATGATTTCACAGAACACAAAGAAGTTTCTCAGAAAGCTTCTTTCTCTTTGTTATCGCAGGATATTTCCTTTGGCCCGATAGTCTTCAAAGGGATCCGAAATATCTGTTCTCAGATTCCACAGAAATAAGGCTAGCAAAGAGATCCACGAAATACAGATGTAACTCTGTGAGTGGAAGTCACACATCAAAGAGCCGTTTCTCAGAAAGCTTCTTTCCAGATTTCATCTGAGGATATTTCCTTTTTCACCATAGCCCTCTATAGGCTTCCAAATATCACTTTGCCAATTCCACAAGAACTGTCTTAGCGAAAGGCTTCTTGAGGGGAAAGCTGTAACTCTGTGAGGTGATTTCACAGAACACAAAGAAGTTTCTCAGAAAGCTTCCTTCTCTTTGTTATCGGAGGATATTTCCTTTGGCCCTATTGTCTTCAAAGGGATCCGAAATACCTGTTCTCAGATTCCACAGAAATAAGGCTAGCAAAGAGATCCACGAAATACAGATGTAACTCTGTGAGTGGAAGTCACACATCACAGAGCAGTTTCTCAGAAAGCTTCTTTCCAGATTTCATCTGAGGATATTTCCTTTTTCACCATAGCCCTCTATGCGCTTCCAAATATCACTTTGCCAATTCCACAAGAACTGGCTTACCGAAAGGCTTCTTGAGGGGAAAGCTGTAACTCTGTGAGATGATTTCACAGAACACAAAGAAGTTTCTCAGAAAGCTTCTTTCTCTTTGTTATCGCAGGATATTTCCTTTGGCCCTATAGTCTTCAAAGGGATCCGAAATATCTGTTCTCAGATTCCACAGAAATAAGGCTAGCAAAGAGATCCACGAAATACAGATGTAACTCTGTGAGGGGAAGTCACACATCACAGAGCAGTTTCTCAGAAAGCTTCTTTCCAGATTTTATCTGAGGATATTTCCTTTTTCACCATAGCTCTCTATGGGCTTCCAAATATCACTTTGCCAATTCCACAAGAACTGTCTTAGCCAAAGTCTTCTTGAGTGGAAAGCTGTAACTCGGTGAGATGATTTCACAGAACACAAAGAAGTTTCTCAGAAATCTTCTTTCTCTTTGTTATCGGAGGATATTTCCTTTGGCCCTATAGTCTTCAAAGGGATCCGAAATATCTGTTCTCAGATTCCACAGAAATAAGGCTAGCAAAGAGATCCACGAATACAGATGTAACTCTGTGAGTGGAAGTCACACATCACAGAGCAGTTTCTCAGAAAGCTTCTTTCCAGATTTCATCTGAGGATATTTCCTTTTTCACCATAGCCCTCTATGGGCTTCCAAATATCACTTTGCCAATTCCACAAGAACTGTCTTACCGAAAGGCTTCTTGAGGGGAAAGCTGTAACTCTGTGAGATGATTTCACAGAACACAAAGAAGTTTCTCAGAAAGCTTCTTTCTCTTTGTTATCGGAGTATATTTCCTTTGGCCCTATAGTCTTCAAAGGGATCCGAAATATCTGTTCTCAGATTCCACAGAAATAAGGCTAGCAAAGAGATCCACGAAATACAGATGTAACTCTGTGAGATGAATGAACAGAACACTAAGCAGTTTCTCAGAAAGCTTCTTTCCAGATTTCATCTGAGGATATTTCCTTTTTCAACATAGCCCTCTATGGGCTTCCAAATATCACTTTGCCAATTCCACGAGAACTGTCTTAGCGAAAGGCTTCTTTAGGGGAAAGCTGTAACTCTGTGAGATGATTTCACAGAACACAAAGAAGTTTCTCAGAAAGCTTCCTTCTCTTTGTTATTGGAGGATATTTCCTTTGGCCCTATAGTCTTCAAAGGGATGCGAAATATTTGTTCTCAGATTCCACAGAAAAAAGGCTAGCAAAGAGATCCACGAAATACAAATGTAACTCTGTGAGTGGAAGTAACACATCACAGAGCAGTTTCTCAGAGAGCTTCTTTCTAGATTTCATCTGAGGGTACTTCCTTTTTCACCATAGCCCTCTATGGGCTTCCAAATATCACTTTGCCAATTCCTCAAGAACTGTCTTATCGAAAGGCTTCTTGAGGGGAAAGCTGTAACTCTGTGAGATGATTTCACAGAACACAAAGAAGTTTCTCAGAAAGCTTCTTTCTCTTTGTTATCGGAGGATATTTCCTTTGGACTATAGTCTTCAAAGGGATCCGAAATATCTGTTCTCAGATTCCACAGAAATAAGGCTAGCAAAGAGATCCACGAAATACAGATGTAACTCTGTGAGTGGAAGTCACATATCACAGAGCAGTTTCTCAGAAAGCTTCTTTCCAGATTTCATCTGAGGATATTTCCTTTTTCACCATAGCCCTCTATGAGCTTCCAAATATCACTTTGCCAATTCCACAAGAACTGGCTTACCGAAAGGCATCTTGAGGGGAAGGCTGTAACTCTGTGAGATGATTTCACAGAACACAAAGAAGTTTCTCAGAAAGCTTCTTTCTCTTTGTTATCGCAGGATATTTCCTTTGGCCCTATAGTCTTCAAAGGGATCCGAAATATCTGTTCTCAGATTCCACAGAAATAAGGCTTGCAAAGAGATCCACGAAATACAGATGTAACTCTGTGAGGGGAAGTCACACATCACAGAGCAGTTTCTCAGAAAGCTTCTTTCCAGATTTTATCTGAGGATATTTCCTTTTTCACCATAGCTCTCTATGGGCTTCCAAATATCACTTTGCCAATTCCACAAGAACTGTCTTAGCCAAAGTCTTCTTGAGTGGAAAGCTGTAACTCTGTGAGATGATTTCACAGAACACAAAGAAGTTTCTCAGAAATCTTCTTTCTCTTTGTTTTCGGAGGATATTTCCTTTGGCCCTATAGTCTTCAAAGGGATCCGAAATATCTGTTCTCAGATTCCACAGAAATAAGGCTAGCAAAGAGATCCACGAAATACAGATGTAACTCTGTGAGATGAATGAACAGAACACTAAGCAGTTTCTCAGAAAGCTTCTTTCCAGATTTCATCCAGGATATTTCCTTTTTCACCATAGCCCTCTATGAGCTTCCAAATATCACTTTGCCAATTCCACAAGAACTGGCTTACCGAAAGGCATCTTGAGGGGAAAGCTGTAACTCTGTGAGATGATTTCACAGAACACAAAGAAGTTTCTCAGAAAGCTTCTTTCTCTTTGTTATCGCAGGATGTTTCCTTTGGCCCTATAGTCTTCAAAGGGATCCGAAATATCTGTTCTCAAATTCCACAGAAATAAGGCTAGCAAAGAGATCCACGAAATACAGATGTAACTCTGTGAAGGGAAGTCACACATCACAGAGCAGTTTCTCAGAAAGCTTCTTTCCAGATTTCATCTGAGGATATTTCCTTTTTCACCATAGCTCTCTATGGGCTTCCAAATATCACTTTGCCAATTCCACAAGAACTGTCTTATCCAAAGTCTTCTTGAGTGGAAAGCTGTAACTCTGTGAGATGATTTCACAGAACACAAAGAAGTTTCTCAGAAATCTTCTTTCTCTTTGTTATCGGAGGATATTTCCTTTGGCCCTATAGTCTTCAAAGGGATCCGATATATCTGTTCTCAGATTCCACAGAAATAAGGCTAGCAAAGAGATCCACGAAATACAGATGTAACTCTGTGAGTGGAAGTCACACATCAAAGAGCCGTTTCTCAGAAAGCTTCTTTCCAGATTTCATCTGAGGATATTTCCTTTTTCACCATAGCCCTCTATGGGCTTCCAAATATCACTTTGCCAATTCCACAAGAACTGTCTTAGCGAAAGGCTTCTTGAGGGGAAAGCTGTAACTCTGTGAGGTGATTTCACAGAACACAAAGAAGTTTCTCAGAAAGCTTCCTTCTCTTTGTTATCGGAGGATATTTCCTTTGGCCCTATTGTCTTCAAAGGGATCCAAAATACCTGTTCTCAGATTCCACAGAAATAAGGCTAGCAAAGAGATCCACGAAATACAGATGTAACTCTGTGAGTGGAAGTCACACATCACAGAGCAGTTTCTCAGAAAGCTTCTTTCCAGATTTCATCTGAGGATATTTCCTTTTTCACCATAGCCCTCTATGCGCTTCCAAATATCACTTTGCCAATTCCACAAGAACTGGCTTACCGAAAGGCATCTTGAGGGGAAAGCTGTAACTCTGTGAGATGATTTCACAGAACACAAAGAAGTTTCTCAGAAAGCTTCTTTCTCTTTGTTATCGCAGGATATTTCCTTTGGCCCTATAGTCTTCAAAGGGATCCGAAATATCTGTTCTCAGATTCCACAGAAATAAGGCTAGCAAAGAGATCCACGAAATACAGATGTAACTCTGTGAGGGGAAGTCACACATCACAGAGCAGTTTCTCAGAAAGCTTCTTTCCAGATTTTATCTGAGGATATTTCCTTTTTCACCATAGCTCTCTATGGGCTTCCAAATATCACTTTGCCAATTCCACAAGAACTGTCTTAGCCAAAGTCTTCTTGAGTGGAAAGCTGTAACTCTGTGAGATGATTTCACAGAACACAAAGAAGTTTCTCAGAAATCTTCTTTCTCTTTGTTATCGGAGGATATTTCCTTTGGCCCTATAGTCTTCAAAGGGATCCGAAATATCTGTTCTCAGATTCCACAGAAATAAGGCTAGCAAAGAGATCCACGAATACAGATGTAACTCTGTGAGTGGAAGTCACACATCACAGAGCAGTTTCTCAGAAAGCTTCTTTCCAGATTTCATCTGAGGATATTTCCTTTTTCACCATAGCCCTCTATGGGCTTCCAAATATCACTTTGCCAATTCCACAAGAACTGTCTTACCGAAAGGCTTCTTGAGGGGAAAGCTGTAACTCTGTGAGATGATTTCACAGAACACAAAGAAGTTTCTCAGAAAGCTTCTTTCTCTTTGTTATCGGAGGATATTTCCTTTGGCCCTATAGTCTTCAAAGGGATCCGAAATATCTGTTCTCAGATTCCACAGAAATAAGGCTAGCAAAGAGATCCACGAAATACAGATGTAACTCTGTGAGATTAATGAACAGAACACTAAGCAGTTTCTCAGAAAGCTTCTTTCCAGATTTCATCTGAGGATATTTCCTTTTTCACCATAGCCCTATATGGGCTTCCAAATATCACTTTGCCAATTCCACAAGAACTGTCTTAGCGAAAGGCTTCTTGAGGGGAAAGCTGTAACTCTATGAGATGATTTCACAGAACACAAAGAAGTTTCTCAGAAAGCTTCTTTCTCTTTGTTATCGGAGGATATTTCCTTTGGCCCTAAAGTCTTCAAAGGAATGAGAAATATCTGTTCTCAGATTCCACAGAAATAAGGCTAGCAAAGAGATCCATGAAATACAGATGTAACTCTGTGAGTGGAAGGCACACATCACAGAGCAGTTTCTCAGAAAGCTTCTTTCCAGATTTCATCTGAGGATATTTCCTTTTTCACCATTGCCCTCTATGGGCTTCCAAATATCACTTTGCCAATTCCACAAGAACTGTCTTAGCGAAAGGCTTCTTGAGGGGAAAGCTGTAACTCTGTGAGATGATTTCACAGAACACAAAGAAGTTTCTCAGAAAGCTTCCTTCTCTTTGTTATGGGAGGATATTTCCTTTGGCCCTATAGTCTTCAAAGGGATCCGAAATATCTGTTCTCAGATTCCACAGAAATAAGGCTAGCAAAGAGATCCACGAAATACAGATGTAACTCTGTGAGTGGAAGTCACACATCACAGAGCAGTTTCTCAGGAAGCTTCTTTCTAGATTTCATCTGAGGATATTTCCTTTTTCACCATAGCCCTCTATGGGCTTCCAAATATCACTTTGCCAATTCCACAAGAACTGTCTTATCGAAAGGCTTCTTGAGGGGAAAGCTGTAACTCTGTGAGATGATTTCACAGAACACAAAGAAGTTTCTCAGAAAGCTTCTTTCTCTTTGTTATCGGAGGATATTTCCTTTGGCCCTATAGTCTTCAAAGGGATCCGAAATATCTGTTCTCAGATTCCACAGAAATAAGGCTAGCAAAGAGATCCACGAAATACAGATGTAACTCTGTGAGTGGAAGTCACACATCACAAAACAATTTCTCAGAAAGCTTCTTTCCAGATTTCATCTGAGGATATTTCCTTTTTCACCATAGCCCTCTATGGGCTTCCAAATATCACTTTGCCAATTCCACCAGAACTGTCTTAGCGAAAGGCTTCTTGAGGGGAAAGCTGTAACTCTGTGAGACGATTTCACAGTACACAAAGAAGTTTCTCAGAAAGCTTCCTTCTCTTTGTTATCGGAGGATATTTCCTTTGGCCCTATAGTCTTCAAAGGGATCCGAAATATCTGTTCTCAGATTCCACAGAAATAAGGCTAGCAAAGAGATCCACGAAATACAGATGTAACTCTGTGAGATTAATCAACAGAACACTAAGGAGTTTCTCAGAAAGCTTCTTTCCAGATTTCATCTGAGGATATTTCCTTTTTCACCATAGCCCTCTATGGGCTTCCAAATATCACTTTGTCAATTCCACAAGAACTGTCTTAGCGAAAGGCTTCTTGAGGGGAAAGCTGTAACTCTGTGAGATGATTTCACAAAACACAAAGAAGTTTCTCAGAAAGCTTCCTTGTCTTTGTTATCGGAGGATATTTCCTTTGGCCCTATAGTCCTCAAAGGGATCCGAAATATCTGTTCTCAGATTCCACAGAAATAAGGCTAGCAAAGAGATCCACGAAATACAGATGTAACTCTGTGAGTGGAAGTCACACATCACAGAGCAGTTTCTCAGAAAGCTTCTTTCCAGATTTCATCTGAGGATATTTCCTTTTTCACCATAGCCCTCTATGGGCTTCCAAATATCACTTTGCCAATTCCACAAGAACTGGCTTACCGAAAGGCTTCTTGAGGGGAAAGCTGTAACTCTGTGAGATGATTTCACAAAACACAAAGAAGTTTCTCAGAAAGCTTCTTTCTCTTTGTTATCGGAGGATATTTCCTTTGGCCCTATAGTCTTCAAAGGGATCCGAAATATCTGTTCTCAGATTCCACAGAAATAAGGCTAGCAAAGAGATCCACGAAATACAGATGTAACTCTGTGAGTGGAAGTCACACATCACAGAGCAGTTTCTCAGAAAGCTTCTTTCCAGATTTCATCGGAGGATATTTCCTTTTTCACCATAGCCCTCTATGGGCTTCGAAATATCACCTTGCCATTTCCACAAGAACTGTCTTAGCGAAAGTCTTCTTGAGGGGAAAGCTGTAACTCTGTGAGATGATTTCACAGAACACAAAGAAGTTTCTCAAAAAGCTTCTTTCTCTTTGTTATCGGAGTATATTTCCTTTGGCCCTATAGTCTTCAAAGGGATCCGAAATATCTGTTCTCAGATTCCACAGAAATAAGGCTAGCAAAGAGATCCAGGAAATACAGATGTAACTCTGTGAGATGAATGAACAGAACACTAAGGAGTTTCTCAGAAAGCTTCTTTCCAGATTTCATCTGAGGATATTTCCTTTTTCACCATAGCCCTCTATGGGCTTCCAAATATCACTTTGCCAATTCCACAAGAACAGTCTTAGCGAAAGGCTTCTTGAGGGGAAAGCTGTAACTCTGTGAGATGATTTCACAGAACACAAAGAAGTTTCTCAGAAAGCTTCTTTCTCTTTGTTATCGGAGGATATTTCCTTTGGCCCTATAGTCTTCAAAGGGATCCGAAATACCTGTTCTCAGATTCCACAGAAATAAGGCTAGCAAAGAGATCCACGAAATACAGATGTAACTCTGTGAGTGGAAGTCACACATCACAGAGCAGTTTCTCAGAAAGCTTCTTTCCAGATTTCATCTGAGGATATTTCCTTTTTCACCATAGCCCTCTATGGGCTTCCAAATATCACTTTGCCAATTCCACAAGAACTGGCTTACCGAAAGGCTTCTTGAGGGGAAAGCTGTAACTCTGTGAGATGATTTCACAGAACACAAAGAAGTTTCTCAGAAAGCTTCTTTCTCTTTGTTATCGGAGGATATTTCCTTTGGCCCTAAAGTCTTCAAAGGGATGCGAAATATTTGTTCTCAGATTCCACAGAAATAAGGCTAGAAAAGAGATCCACGAAATACAGATGTAACTCTGTGAGTGGAAGGCAAACATCACAGAACAGTTTCTCAGAAAGCTTCTTTCCAGATGTCATCGGAGGATATTTCCTTTTTCACCATAGCACTCTATGGGCTTCCAAATATCACTTTGCCAATTCCACAAGAACTGTCTTAGCTAAAGGCTTCTTGAGGGGAAAGCTGTAACTCTGTGAGATGATTTCACAGAACACAAAGAAGTTTCTCAGAAAGCTTCCTTCTCTTTGTTATGGGAGGATATTTCCTTCGGCCCTACAGTCTTCAAAGGGATGCGAAATATCTGTTCTCAGATTCCACAGAAATAAGGCTAGCAAAGAGATCCACGAAATACAGATGTAACTCTGTGAGTGGAAGTCACACATCACAGAGCAGTTTCTCAGAAAGCTTCTATCCAGATTTTATCTGAGGATATTTCCTTTTTCATCATAGCTCTCTATGGGCTTCCAAATATCACTTTGCCAATACCACAAGAACTGTCTTAGCCAAAGTCTTCTTGAGTGGAAAGCTGTAACTCTGTGAGATGATTTCACAGAACACAAAGAAGTTTCTCAGAAACCTTCTTTCTCTTTGTTATCGGAGGATATTTCCTTTGGCCCTATAGTCTTCAAAGGGATCCGAAATATCTGTTCTCAGATTCCACAGAAATAAGGCTAGAAAAGAGATCCACGAAATACAGATGTAACTCTGTGAGATGAATGAACAGAACACTAAGCAGTTTCTCAGAAAGCTTCTTTCCAGATTTCATCTGAGGATATTTCCTTTTTCACCATAGCTCTCTATGGGCTTCCAAATATCACTTTGCCAATTCCACAAGAACTGTCTTAGCGAAAGGTTTCTTGAGGGGAAAGCTGTAACTCTGTGAGATGATTTCACAGAACACAAAGAAGTTTCTCAGAAAGCTTCCTTCTCTTTGTTATCGGAGGATATTTCCTTTGGCCCTATAGTCTTCAAAGGGATCCGAAATATCTGTTCTCAGATTCCACAGAAATAAGGCTAGCAAAGAGATCCACGAAATACAGATGTAACTCTGTGAGTGGAAGTCACACATCACAGAGCAGTTTCTCAGGAAGCTTCTTTCTAGATTTCATCTGAGGATATTTCCTTTTTCACCATAGCCCTCTATGGGCTTCCAAATATCACTTTGCCAATTCCACAAGAACTGTCTTAGCAAAAGGCTTCTTGAGGGGAAAGCTGTAACTCTGTGAGATGATTTCACAGAACACAAAGAAGTTTCTCAGAAAGCTTCCTTCTCTTTGTTATCGGAGGATATTTCCTTTGGCCCTATAGTCTTCAAAGGGATCCGAAATATCTGTTCTCAGATTCCACAGAAATAAGGCTAGCAAAGAGATCCACGAAATACAGATGTAACTCTGTGAGATGAATGAACAGAACACTAAGCAGTTTCTCAGAAAGCTTCTTTCCAGATTTCATCTGAGGATATTTCCTTTTTCACCATAGCCCTATATGGGCTTCCAAACATCACTTTGCCAATTCCACAAGAACTGTCTTATCGAAAGGCTTCTTGAGGGGAAAGCTGTAACTCTGTGAGATGATTTTACAGAACACAAAGAAGTTTCTCAGAAAGCTTCCTTCTCTTTGTTATCGGAGGATATTTCCTTTGGCCCTATAGTCTTCAAAGGGATCCGAAATATCTATTCTCAGATTCCACAGAAATAAGGCTAGCAAAGAGATCCACGAAATACAGATGTAACTCTGTGAGTGGAAGTCACACATCACAGAGCAGTTTCTCAGGAAGCTTCTTTCTAGATCTCATCTGAGGATATTTCCTTTTTCACCATAGCCCTCTATGGGCTTCCAAATATCACTTTGCCAATTCCACAAGAACTGTCTTATCGAAAGGCTTCTTGAGGGGAAAGCTGTAACTCTGTGAGATGATTTCGCAGAACACAAAGAAGTTTCTCAGAAAGCTTCTTTCTCTTTGTTATCGGAGGATATTTCCTTTGGCCCTATAGTCTTCAAAGGGATCCGAAATATCTGTTCTCAGATTCCACAGAAATAAGGCTAGCAAAGAGATCCACGAAATACAGATGTAACTCTGTGAGTGGAAGTCACACGTCACAGAGCAGTTTCTCAGGAAGCTTCTTTCTAGATTTCATCTGAGGATATTTCCTGTTTCACCATAGCCCTCTATGGGCTTCCAAATATCACTTTGCCAATTCCACAAGAACTGTCTTATCGAAAGGCTTCTTGAGGGGAAAGCTGTAACTCTGTGAGATGATTTCACAGAACACAAAGAAGTTTCTCAGAAAGCTTCTTTCTCTTTGTTATCGCAGGATATTTCCTTTGGCCCTATAGTCTTCAAAGGGATCCGAAATATCTGTTCTCAGATTCCAGAGAAATAAGGCTAGCAAAGAGATCCACGAAATACAGATGCAACTCTGTGAGGGGAAGTCACACATCACAGATCAGTTTCTCAGAAAGCTTCTTTCCAGATTTTATCTGAGGATATTTCCTTTTTCACCATAGCTCTCTATGGGCTTCCAAATATCACTTTGCCAATTCCACAAGAACTGTCTTAGCCAAAGTCTTCTTGAGTGGAAAGCTGTAACTCTGTGAGATGATTTCACAGAACACAAAGAAGTTTCTCAGAAATCTTCTTTCTCTTTGTTATCGGAGGATATTTCCTTTGGCCCTATAGTCTTCAAAGGGAACCGAAATATCTGTTCTCAGATTCCACAGAAATAAGGCTAGCAAAGAGATCCACGAAATACAGATGTAACTCTGTGAGATGAATGAACAGAACACTAAGCAGTTTCTCAGAAAGCTTCTTTCCAGATTTCATCCAGGATATTTCCTTTTTCACCATAGCCCTCTATGGGCTTCCAAATATCAATTTGCCAATTCCACAAGAACTGTCTTAGCGAAAGGCTTCTTGAGGGGAAACCTGTAACTCTGTGAGATGATTTCACAGAACACAAAGAAGTTTCTCAGAAAGCTTCTTTCTCTTTGTTATCGCAGGATATTTCCTTTGGCCCTATAGTCTTCAAAGGGATCCGAAATACCTGTTCTCAGATTCCACAGAAATAAGGCTAGCAAAGAGATCCACGAAATACAGATGTAACTCTGTGAGTGGAAGTCACACATCACAGAGCAGTTTCTCAGAAAGCTTCTTTCCAGATTTCATCTGAGGATATTTCCTTTTTCACCATAGCCCTCTATGGGCTTCCAAATATCACTTTGCCAATTACACAAGAACTGTCTTAGCGAAAGTCTTCTTGAGTGGAAAGCTGTAACTCTGTGAGATGATTTCACAGAACACAAAGAAGTTTCTCAGAAAGCTTCTTTCTCTTTGTTATCGGAGGATATTTCCTTTGGCCCTATAGTCTTCAAAGGGATCCGAAATATCTGTTCTCAGATTCCACAGAAATAAGGCTAGCAAAGAGATCCACGAAATACAGATGTAACTCTGTGAGATGAATGAACAGAACACTAAGCAGTTTCTCAGAAAGCTTCTTTCCAGATTTCATCTGAGGATATTTCCTTTTTCAACATAGCCCTCTATGGGCTTCCAAATATCACTTTGCCAATTCCACGAGAACTGTCTTAGCGAAAGGCTTCTTGAGGGGAAAGCTGTAACTCTGTGAGATGATTTCACAGAACACAAAGAAGTTTCTCAGAAAGCTTCCTTCTCTTTGTTATCGGAGGATATTTCCTTTGGCCCTATAGTCTTCAAAGGGATGCGAAATATTTGTTCTCAGATTCCACAGAAAAAAGGCTAGCAAAGAGATCCACGAAATACAGATGTAACTCTGTGAGTGGAAGTAACACATCACAGAGCAGTTTCTCAGAGAGCTTCTTTCTAGATTTCATCTGAGGATATTTCCTTTTTCACCATAGCCCTCTATGGGCTTCCAAATATCACTTTGCCAATTCCACAAGAACTGTCTTAGCGAAAGGCTTCTTGAGGGGAAAGCTGTAACTCTGTGAGATGATTTCACAGAACACAAAGAAGTTTCTCAGAAAGCTTCTTTCTCTTTGTTATCGGAGGATATTTCCTTTGGACTATAGTCTTCAAAGGGATCCGAAATATCTGTTCTCAGATTCCACAGAAATAAGGCTAGCAAAGAGATCCACGAAATACAGATGTAACTCTGTGAGTGGAAGTCACATATCACAGAGCAGTTTCTCAGAAAGCTTCTTTCCAGATTTCATCTGAGGATATTTCCTTTTTCACCATAGCCCTGTATGCGCTTCCAAATATCACTTTGCCAATTCCACAAGAACTGGCTTACCGAAAGGCATCTTGAGGGGAAAGCTGTAACTCTGTGAGATGATTTCACAGAACACAAAGAAGTTTCTCAGAAAGCTTCTTTCTCTTTGTTATCGCAGGATATTTCCTTTGGCCCTATAGTCTTCAAAGGGATCCGAAATATCTGTTCTCAGATTCCACAGAAATAAGGCTAGCAAAGAGATCCACGAAATACAGATGTAACTCTGTGAGGGGAAGTCACACATCACAGAGCAGTTTCTCAGAAAGCTTCTTTCCAGATTTTATCTGAGGATATTTCCTTTTTCACCATAGCTCTCTAAGGGCTTCCAAATATCACTTTACCAATTCCACAAGATCTGTCTTAGCCAAAGTCTTCTTGAGTGGAAAGCTGTAACTCTGTGAGATGATTTCACAGAACACAAAGAAGTTTCTCAGAAATCTTCTTTCTCTTTGTTATCGGAGGATATTTCCTTTGGCCCTATAGTCTTCAAAGGGATCCGAAATATCTGTTCTCAGATTCCACAGAAAAAAGGCTAGCAAAGAGATCCACGAATACAGATGTAACTCTGTGAGTGGAAGTCACACATCACAGAGCAGTTTCTCAGAAAGCTTCTTTCCAGATTTCATCTGAGGATATTTCCTTTTTCACCATAGCCCTCTATGGGCTTCCAAATATCACTTTGCCAATTCCACAAGAACTGTCTTACCGAAAGGCTTCTTGAGGGGAAAGCTGTAACTCTGTGAGATGATTTCACAGAACACAAAGAAGTTTCTCAGAAAGCTTCTTTCTCTTTGTTATCGGAGTATATTTCCTTTGGCCCTATAGTCTTCAAAGGGATCCGAAGTATCTGTTCTCAGATTCCACAGAAATAAGGGTAGCAAAGAGATCCACGAAATACAGATGTAACGCTGTGAGATGAATGAACAGAACACTAAGCAGTTTCTCAGAAAGCTTCATTCCAGATTTCATCTGAGGATATTTCCTTTTTCACCATAGCCCTCTATGGGCTTCCAAATATCACTTTGCCAATTCCACGAGAACTGTCTTAGCGAAAGGCTTCTTGAGGGGAAAGCTGTAACTCTGTGAGATGATTTCACAGAACACAAAGAAGTTTCTCAGAAAGCTTCCTTCTCTTTGTTATCGGAGGATATTTCCTTTGGCCCTATAGTCTTCAAAGTGATGCGAAATATTTGTTCTCAGATTCCACAGAAAAAAGGCTAGCAAAGAGATCAACGAAATACAAATGTAACTCTGTGAGTGGAAGTAACACATCACAGAGCAGTTTCTCAGAGAGCTTCTTTCTAGATTTCATCTGAGGGTATTTCCTTTTTCACCATAGCCCTCTATGGGCTTCCAAATATCACTTTGCCAATTCCACAAGAACTGTCTTATCGAAAGGCTTCTTGAGGGGAAAGCTGTAACTCTGTGAGATGATTTCACAGAACACAAAGAAGTTTCTCAGAAAGCTTCTTGCTCTTTGTTATTGGAGGATATTTCCTTTGGACTATAGTCTTCAAAGGGATCCGAAATATCTGTTCTCAGATTCCACAGAAATAAGGCTAGCAAAGAGATCCACGAAATACAGATGTAACTCTGTGAGTGGAAGTCACACATCACAGAGCAGTTTCTCAGAAAGCTTCTTTCCAGATTTCATCTGAGGATATTTCCTTTTTCACCATAGCCCTCTATGAGCTTCCAAATATCACTTTGCCAATTCCACAAGAACTGGCTTACCGAAAGGCATCTTGAGGGGAAAGCTGTAACTCTGTGAGATGATTTCACAGAACACAAAGAAGTTTCTCAGAAAGCTTCTTTCTCTTTGTTATCGCAGGATATTTCCTTTGGCCCTATAGTCTTCAAAGGGATCCGAAATATCTGTTCTCAGATTCCACAGAAATAAGGCTTGCAAAGAGATCCACGAAATACAGATGTAACTCTGTGAGGGGAAGTCACACATCACAGAGCAGTTTCTCAGAAAGCTTCTTTCCAGATTTTATCTGAGGATATTTCCTTTTTCACCATAGCTCTCTATGGGCTTCCAAATATCACTTTGCCAATTACACAAGAACTGTCTTAGCGAAAGTCTTCTTGAGTGGAAAGCTGTAACTCTGTGAGATGATTTCACAGAACACAAAGAAGTTTCTCAGAAAGCTTCTTTCTCTTTGTTATCGGAGGATATTTCCTTTGGCCCTATAGTCTTCAAAGGGATCCGAAATATCTGTTCTCAGATTCCACAGAAATAAGGCTAGCAAAGAGATCCACGAAATACAGATGTAACTCTGTGAGATGAATGAACAGAACACTAAGCAGTTTCTCAGAAAGCTTCTTTCCAGATTTCATCTGAGGATATTTCCTTTTTCAACATAGCCCTCTATGGGCTTCCAAATATCACTTTGCCAATTCCACGAGAACTGTCTTAGCGAAAGGCTTCTTGAGGGGAAAGCTGTAACTCTGTGAGATGATTTCACAGAACACAAAGAAGTTTCTCAGAAAGCTTCCTTCTCTTTGTTATCGGAGGATATTTCCTTTGGCCCTATAGTCTTCAAAGGGATGCGAAATATTTGTTCTCAGATTCCACAGAAAAAAGGCTAGCAAAGAGATCCACGAAATACAGATGTAACTCTGTGAGTGGAAGTAACACATCACAGAGCAGTTTCTCAGAGAGCTTCTTTCTAGATTTCATCTGAGGATATTTCCTTTTTCACCATAGCCCTCTATGGGCTTCCAAATATCACTTTGCCAATTCCACAAGAACTGTCTTAGCGAAAGGCTTCTTGAGGGGAAAGCTGTAACTCTGTGAGATGATTTCACAGAACACAAAGAAGTTTCTCAGAAAGCTTCTTGCTCTTTGTTATCGGAGGATATTTCCTTTGGACTATAGTCTTCAAAGGGATCCGAAATATCTGTTCTCAGATTCCACAGAAATAAGGCTAGCAAAGAGATCCACGAAATACAGATGTAACTCTGTGAGTGGAAGTCACATATCACAGAGCAGTTTCTCAGAAAGCTTCTTTCCAGATTTCATCTGAGGATATTTCCTTTTTCACCATAGCCCTGTATGCGCTTCCAAATATCACTTTGCCAATTCCACAAGAACTGGCTTACCGAAAGGCATCTTGAGGGGAAAGCTGTAACTCTGTGAGATGATTTCACAGAACACAAAGAAGTTTCTCAGAAAGCTTCTTTCTCTTTGTTATCGCAGGATATTTCCTTTGGCCCTATAGTCTTCAAAGGGATCCGAAATATCTGTTCTCAGATTCCACAGAAATAAGGCTAGCAAAGAGATCCACGAAATACAGATGTAACTCTGTGAGGGGAAGTCACACATCACAGAGCAGTTTCTCAGAAAGCTTCTTTCCAGATTTTATCTGAGGATATTTCCTTTTTCACCATAGCTCTCTAAGGGCTTCCAAATATCACTTTACCAATTCCACAAGATCTGTCTTAGCCAAAGTCTTCTTGAGTGGAAAGCTGTAACTCTGTGAGATGATTTCACAGAACACAAAGAAGTTTCTCAGAAATCTTCTTTCTCTTTGTTATCGGAGGATATTTCCTTTGGCCCTATAGTCTTCAAAGGGATCCGAAATATCTGTTCTCAGATTCCACAGAAATAAGGCTAGCAAAGAGATCCACGAATACAGATGTAACTCTGTGAGTGGAAGTCACACATCACAGAGCAGTTTCTCAGAAAGCTTCTTTCCAGATTTCATCTGAGGATATTTCCTTTTTCACCATAGCCCTCTATGGGCTTCCAAATATCACTTTGCCAATTCCACAAGAACTGTCTTACCGAAAGGCTTCTTGAGGGGAAAGCTGTAACTCTGTGAGATGATTTCACAGAACACAAAGAAGTTTCTCAGAAAGCTTCTTTCTCTTTGTTATCGGAGTATATTTCCTTTGGCCCTATAGTCTTCAAAGGGATCCGAAGTATCTGTTCTCAGATTCCACAGAAATAAGGGTAGCAAAGAGATCCACGAAATACAGATGTAACGCTGTGAGATGAATGAACAGAACACTAAGCAGTTTCTCAGAAAGCTTCATTCCAGATTTCATCTGAGGATATTTCCTTTTTCACCATAGCCCTCTATGGGCTTCCAAATATCACTTTGCCAATTCCACGAGAACTGTCTTAGCGAAAGGCTTCTTGAGGGGAAAGCTGTAACTCTGTGAGATGATTTCACAGAACACAAAGAAGTTTCTCAGAAAGCTTCTCTTTGTTATCGGAGGATATTTCCTTTGGCCCTATAGTCTTCAAAGTGATGCGAAATATTTGTTCTCAGATTCCACAGAAAAAAGGCTAGCAAAGAGATCAACGAAATACAAATGTAACTCTGTGAGTGGAAGTAACACATCACAGAGCAGTTTCTCAGAGAGCTTCTTTCTAGATTTCATCTGAGGGTATTTCCTTTTTCACCATAGCCCTCTATGGGCTTCCAAATATCACTTTGCCAATTCCACAAGAACTGTCTTATCGAAAGGCTTCTTGAGGGGAAAGCTGTAACTCTGTGAGATGATTTCACAGAACACAAAGAAGTTTCTCAGAAAGCTTCTTGCTCTTTGTTATCGGAGGATATTTCCTTTGGACTATAGTCTTCAAAGGGATCCGAAATATCTGTTCTCAGATTCCACAGAAATAAGGCTAGCAAAGAGATCCACGAAATACAGATGTAACTCTGTGAGTGGAAGTCACACATCACAGAGCAGTTTCTCAGAAAGCTTCTTTCCAGATTTCATCTGAGGATATTTCCTTTTTCACCATAGCCCTCTATGAGCTTCCAAATATCACTTTGCCAATTCCACAAGAACTGGCTTACCGAAAGGCATCTTGAGGGGAAAGCTGTAACTCTGTGAGATGATTTCACAGAACACAAAGAAGTTTCTCAGAAAGCTTCTTTCTCTTTGTTATCGCAGGATATTTCCTTTGGCCCTATAGTCTTCAAAGGGATCCGAAATATCTGTTCTCAGATTCCACAGAAATAAGACTTGCAAAGAGATCCACGAAATACAGATGTAACTCTGTGAGGGGAAGTCACACATCACAGAGCAGTTTCTCAGAAAGCTTCTTTCCAGATTTTATCTGAGGATATTTCCTTTTTCACCATAGCTCTCTATGGGCTTCCAAATATCACTTTGCCAATTCCACAAGAACTGTCTTAGCCAAAGTCTTCTTGAGTGGAAAGCTGTAACTCTGTGAGATGATTTCACAGAACACAAAGAAGTTTCTCAGAAATCTTCTTTCTCTTTGTTATGGGAGGATATTTCCTTTGGCCCTATAGTCTTCAAAGGGATCCGAAATATCTGTTCTCAGATTCCACAGAAATAAGGCTAGCAAAGAGATCCACGAAATACAGATGTAACTCTGTGAGATGAATGAACAGAACACTAAGCAGTTTCTCAGAAAGCTTCTTTCCAGATTTCATCCAGGATATTTCCTTTTTCACCATAGCCCTCTATGGGCTTCCAAATATCACTTTGCCAATTCCACAAGAACTGTCTTAGCGAAAGGCTTCTTGAGGGGAAAGCTGTAACTCTGTGAGATGATTTCACAGAACACAAAGAAGTTTCTCAGAAAGCTTCTTTCTCTTTGTTATCGCAGGATATTTCCTTTGGCCCGATAGTCTTCAAAGGGATCCGAAATATCTGTTCTCAGATTCCATAGAAATAAGGCTAGCAAAGAGATCCACGAAATACAGATGTAACTCTGTGAGTGGAAGTCACACATCAAAGAGCCGTTTCTCAGAAAGCTTCTTTCCAGATTTCATCTGAGGATATTTCCTTTTTCACCATAGCCCTCTATGGGCTTCCAAATATCACTTTGCCAATTCCACAAGAACTGTCTTAGCGAAAGGCTTCTTGAGGGGAAAGCTGTAACTCTGTGAGGTGATTTCACAGAACACAAAGAAGTTTCTCAGAAAGCTTCCTTCTCTTTGTTATCGGAGGATATTTCCTTTGGCCCTATTGTCTTCAAAGGGATCCGAAATACCTGTTCTCAGATTCCACAGAAATAAGGCTAGCAAAGAGATCCACGAAATACAGATGTAACTCTGTGAGTGGAAGTCACACATCACAGAGCAGTTTCTCAGAAAGCTTCTTTCCAGATTTCATCTGAGGATATTTCCTTTTTCACCATAGCCCTCTATGCGCTTCCAAATATCACTTTGCCAATTCCACAAGAACTGGCTTACGGAAAGGCATCTTGAGGGGAAAGCTGTAACTCTGTGAGATGATTTCACAGAACACAAAGAAGTTTCTCAGAAAGCTTCTTTCTCTTTGTTATCGCAGGATATTTCCTTTGGCCCTATAGTCTTCAAAGGGATCCGAAATATCTGTTCTCAGATTCCACAGAAATAAGGCTAGCAAAGAGATCCACGAAATACAGATGTAACTCTGTGAGGGGAAGTCACACATCACAGAGCAGTTTCTCAGAAAGCTTCTTTCCAGATTTTATCTGAGGATATTTCCTTTTTCACCATAGCTCTCTATGGGCTTCCAAATATCACTTTGCCAATTCCACAAGAACTGTCTTAGCCAAAGTCTTCTTGAGTGGAAAGCTGTAACTCTGTGAGATGATTTCACAGAACACAAAGAAGTTTCTCAGAAATCTTCTTTCTCTTTGTTATCGGAGGATATTTCCTTTGGCCCTATAGTCTTCAAAGGGATCCGAAATATCTGTTCTCAGATTCCACAGAAATAAGGCTAGCAAAGAGATCCACGAATACAGATGTAACTCTGTGAGTGGAAGTCACACATCACAGAGCAGTTTCTCAGAAAGCTTCTTTCCAGATTTCATCTGAGGATATTTCCTTTTTCACCATAGCCCTCTATGGGCTTCCAAATATCACTTTGCCAATTCCAAAAGAACTGTCTTACCGAAAGGCTTCTTGAGGGGAAAGCTGTAACTCTGTGAGATGATTTCACAGAACACAAAGAAGTTTCTCAGAAAGCTTCTTTCTCTTTGTTATCGGAGTATATTTCCTTTGGCCCTATAGTCTTCAAAGGGATCCGAAATATCTGTTCTCAGATTCCACAGAAATAAGGCTAGCAAAGAGATCCACCAAATACAGATGTAACTCTGTGAGATGAATGAACAGAACACTAAGCAGTTTCTCAGAAAGCTTCTTTCCAGATTTCATCTGAGGATATTTCCTTTTTCACCATAGCCCTCTATGGGCTTCCAAATATCACTTTGCCAATTCCACGAGAACTGTCTTAGCGAAAGGCTTCTTTAGGGGAAAGCTGTAACTCTGTGAGATGATTTCACAGAACACAAAGAAGTTTCTCAGAAAGCTTCCTTCTCTTTGTTATCGGAGGATATTTCCTTTGGCCCTATAGTCCTCAAAGGGATCCGAAATATCTGTTCTCAGATTCCACAGAAATAAGGCTAGCAAAGAGATCCACGAAATACAGATGTAACTCTGTGAGTGGAAGTCACACATCACAGAGCAGTTTCTCAGAAAGCTTCTTTCCAGATTTCATCTGAGGATATTTCCTTTTTCACCATAGCCCTCTATGGGCTTCCAAATATCACTTTGCCAATTCCACGAGAACTGTCTTAGCGAAAGGCTTCTTTAGGGGAAAGCTGTAACTCTGTGAGATGATTTCACAGAACACAAAGAACTTTCTCAGAAAGCTTCTTTCTCTTTGTTATGGGAGGATATTTCCTTTGGCCCTATAGTCTTCAAAGGGATCCGAAATATCTGTTCTCAGATTCCACAGAAATAAGGCTAGCAAAGAGATCCACGAAATACAGATGTAACTCTGTGAGATGAATGAACAGAACACTAAGCAGTTTCTCAGAAAGCTTCTTTCCAGATTTCATCTGAGGATATTTCCTTTTTCACCATAGCCCTCTATGGGCTTCCAAATATCACTTTGCCAATTCCACAAGAACTGTCTTAGCGAAAGGCTTCTTGAGGGGAAAGCTGTAACTCTATGAGATGATTTCACAGAACACAAAGAAGTTTCTCAGTAAGCTTCTTTCTCTTTGTTATCGGAGGATATTTCCTTTGGCCCTAAAGTCTTCAAAGGGATGAGAAATATCTGTTCTCAGATTCCACAGAAATAAGGCTAGCAAAGAGATCCATGAAATACAGATGTAACTCTGTGAGTGGAAGGCACACATCACAGAGCAGTTTCTCAGAAAGCTTCTTTCCAGATTTCATCTGAGGATATTTCCTTTTTCACCATAGCCCTCTATGGGCTTCCAAATATCACTTTGCCAATTCCACAAGAACTGTCTTAGCGAAAGGCTTCTTGAGGGGAAAGCTGTAACTCTGTGAGATGATTTCACAGAACACAAAGAAGTTTCTCAGAAAGCTTCCTTCTCTTTGTTATGGGAGGATATTTCCTTTGGCCCTATAGTCTTCAAAGGGATCCGAAATATCTGTTCTCAGATTCCACAGAAATAAGGCTAGCAAAGAGATCCACGAAATACAGATGTAACTCTGTGAGTGGAAGTCACACATCACAGAGCAGTTTCTCAGGAAGCTTCTTTCTAGATTTCATCTGAGGATATTTCCTTTTTCACCATAGCCCTCTATGGGCTTCCAAATATCACTTTGCCAATTCCACAAGAACTGTCTTATCGAAAGGCTTCTTGAGGGGAAAGCTGTAACTCTGTGAGATGATTTCACAGAACACAAAGAAGTTTCTCAGAAAGCTTCTTTCTCTTTGTTATCGCAGGATATTTCCTTTGGCCCTATAGTCTTCAAAGGGATCCGAAATATCTGTTCTCAGATTCCACAGAAATAAGGCTAGCAAAGAGATCCACGAAATACAGATGTAACTCTGTGAGTGGAAGTCACACATCACAGAGCAATTTCTCAGAAAGCTTCTTTCCAGATTTCATCTGAGGATATTTCCTTTTTCACCATAGCCCTCTATGGGCTTCCAAATATCACTTTGCCAATTCCACCAGAACTGTCTTAGCGAAAGGCTTCTTGAGGGGAAAGCTGTAACTCTGTGAAACGATTTCACAGAACACAAAGAAGTTTCTCAGAAAGCTTCCTTCTCTTTGTTATCGGAGGATATTTCCTTTGGCCCTATAGTCTTCAAAGGGATCCGAAATATCTGTTCTCAGATTCCACAGAAATAAGGCTAGCAAAGAGATCCACGAAATACAGATGTAACTCTGTGAGATTAATCAACAGAACCCTAAGGAGTTTCTCAGAAAGCTTCTTTCCAGATTTCATCTGAGGATATTTCCTTTTTCACCATAGCCCTCTATGGGCTTCCAAATATCACTTTGTCAATTCCACAAGAACTGTCTTAGCGAAAGGCTTCTTGAGGGGAAAGCTGTAACTCTGTGAGATGATTTCACAAAACACAAAGAAGTTTCTCAGAAAGCTTCCTTCTCTTTGTTATCGGAGGATATTTCCTTTGGCCCTATAGTCCTCAAAGGGATCCGAAATATCTGTTCTCAGATTCCACAGAAATAAGGCTAGCAAAGAGATCCACGAAATACAGATGTAACTCTGTGAGTGGAAGTCACACATCACAGAGCAGTTTCTCAGAAAGCTTCTTTCCAGATTTCATCTGAGGATATTTCCTTTTTCACCATAGCCCTCTATGGGCTTCCAAATATCACTTTGCCAATTCCACAAGAACTGGCTTACCGAAAGGCTTCTTGAGGGGAAAGCTGTAACTCTGTGAGATGATTTCATAGAACACAAAGAAGTTTCTCAGAAAGCTTCTTTCTCTTTGTTATCGGAGGATATTTCCTTTGGCCCTATAGTCTTCAAAGGGATCCGAAATATCTGTTCTCAGATTCCACAGAAATAAGGCTAGCAAAGAGATCCACGAAATACAGATGTAACTCTGTGAGTGGAAGTCACACATCACAGAGCAGTTTCTCAGAAAGCTTCTTTCCAGATTTCATCGGAGGATATTTCCTTTTTCACCATAGCCCTCTATGGGCTTCGAAATATCACCTTGCCATTTCCACAAGAACTGTCTTAGCGAAAGTCTTCTTGAGGGGAAAGCTGTAACTCTGTGAGATGATTTCACAGAACACAAAGAAGTTTCTCAAAAAGCTTCTTTCTCTTTGTTATCGGAGTATATTTCCTTTGGCCCTATAGTCTTCAAAGGGATCCGAAATATCTGTTCTCAGATTCCACAGAAATAAGGCTAGCAAAGAGATCCACGAAATACAGATGTAACTCTGTGAGATGAATGAACAGAACACTAAGGAGTTTCTCAGAAAGCTTCTTTCCAGATTTCATCTGAGGATATTTCCTTTTTCACCATAGCCCTCTATGGGCTTCCAAATATCACTTTGCCATTTCCACAAGAAGTGTCTTAGCGAAAGGCTTCTTGAGGGGAAAGCTGTAACTCTGTGAGATGATTTCACAGAACACAAAGAAGTTTCTCAGAAAGCTTCCTTCTCTTTGTTATGGGAGGATATTTCCTTTGGCCCTATAGTCTTCAAAAGGATCCGAAATATCTGTTCTCAGATACCACAGAAATAAGGCTAGCAAAGAGATCCACGAAATACAGATGTAACTCTATGAGATGAATGAACAGAACACTAAGCAGTTTCTCAGAAAGCTTCTTTCCAGATTTCATCTGAGGATATTTCCTTTTTCACCATAGCCCTCTATGGGCTTCCAAATATCACTTTGCCAATTCCACAAGAACAGTCTTAGCGAAAGGCTTCTTGAGGGGAAAGCTGTAACTCTGTGAGATGATTTCACAGAACACAAAGAAGTTTCTCAGAAAGCTTCCTTCTCTTTGTTATCGGAGTATATTTCCTTTGGCCCTATAGTCTTCAAAGGGATGGGAAATACCTGTTCTCAGAATCCACAGAAATAAGGCTAGCAAAGAGATCCACGAAATACAGATGTAACTCTGTGAGTGGAAGTCACACATCACAGAGCAGTTTCTCAGAAAGCTTCTTTCCAGATTTCATCTGAGGATATTTCCTTTTTCACCATAGCCCTCTATGGGCTTCCAAATATCACTTTGCCAATTCCACAAGAACTGTCTTAGCGAAAGGCTTCTTGAGGGGAAAGCTGTAACTCTGTGAGATGATTTCACAGAACACAAAGAAGTTTCTCAGAAAGCTTCTTTCTCTTTGTTATCGGAGGATATTTCCTTTGGCCCTATAGTCTTCAAAGGGATCCGAAATATCTGTTCTCAGATTCCACAGAAATAAGGCTAGCAAAGAGATCCACGAAATACAGATGTAACTCTGTGAGATTAATCAACAGAACACTAAGGAGTTTCTCAGAAAGCTTCTTTCCAGATTTCATCTGAGGATATTTCCTTTTTCACCATAGCCCTCTATGGGCTTTCAAATATCACTTTGCCAATTCCACAAGAACTGTCTTAGCGAAAGGCTTCTTGAGGGGAAAGCTGTAACTCTGTGAGATGATTTCACAGAACACAAAGAAGTTTCTCAGAAAGCTTCTTTCTCTTTGTTACCGGAGGATATTTCCTTTGGCCCTAAAGTCTTCAAAGGGATGCGAAATATTTGTTCTCAGATTCCACAGAAATAAGGCTAGCAAAGAGATCCACGAAATACAGATGTAACTCTGTGAGTGGAAGTCACACATCACAGAGGAGTTTCTCAGAAAGCTTCTTTCCAGATTTCATCTGAGGATATTTCCTTTTTCACCATAGCCCTCTATGGGCTTCCAAATATCACTTTGCCAATTCCACAAGAACTGTCTTAGCTAAAGGCTTCTTGAGGGGAAAGCTGTAACTCTGTGAGATGATTTCACAGAACACAAAGAAGTTTCTCAGAAAGCTTCCTTCTCTTTGTTATGGGAGGATATTTCCTTCGGCCCTACAGTCTTCAAAGGGATGCGAAATATCTGTTCTCAGATTCCACAGAAATAAGGCTAGCAAAGAGATCCACGAAATACAGATGTAACTCTGTGAGTGGAAGTCACACATCACAGAGCAGTTTCTCAGAAAGCTTCTATCCAGATTTTATCTGAGGATATTTCCTTTTTCACCATAGCTCTCTATGGGCTTCCAAATATCACTTTGCCCATACCACAAGAACTGTCTTAGCCAAAGTCTTCTTGAGTGGAAAGCTGTAACTCTGTGAGATGATTTCACAGAACACAAAGAAATTTCTCAGAAACCTTCTTTCTCTTTGTTATCGGAGGATATTTCCTTTGGCCCTATAGTCTTCAAAGGGATCCGAAATATCTGTTCTCAGATTCCACAGAAATAAGGCTAGAAAAGAGATCCACGAAATACAGATGTAACTCTGTGAGATGAATGAACAGAACACTAAGCAGTTTCTCAGAAAGCTTCTTTCCAGATTTCATCTGAGGATATTTCCTTTTTCACCATAGCCCTCTATGCACTTCCAAATATCACTTTGCCAATTCCACAAGAACTGTCTTAGCGAAAGGCTTCTTGAGGGGAAAGCTGTAACTCTGTGAGATGATTTCACAGAACACAAAGAAGTTTCTCAGAAAGCTTCCTTCTCTTTGTTATCGGAGGATATTTCCTTTGGCCCTATAGTCTTCAAAGGGATCCGAAATATCTGTTCTCAGATTCCACAGAAATAAGGCTAGCAAAGAGATCCACGAAATACAGATGTAACTCTGTGAGTGGAAGTCACACATCACAGAGCAGTTTCTCAGGAAGCTTCTTTCTAGATTTCATCTGAGGATATTTCCTTTTTCACCATAGCCCTCTATGGGCTTCCAAATATCACTTTGCCAATTCCACAAGAACTGTCTTATCGAAAGGCTTCTTGAGGGGAAAGCTGTAACTCTGTGAGATGATTTCACAGAACACAAAGAAGTTTCTCAGAAAGCTTCTTTCTCTTTGTTATCGGAGGATATTTCCTTTGGCCCTATAGTCTTCAAAGGGATCCGAAATATCTGTTCTCAGATTCCACAGAAATAAGGCTAGCAAAGAGATCCACGAAATACAGATGTAACTCTGTGAGATGAATGAACAGAACACTAAGCAGTTTCTCAGAAATCTTCTTTCCAGATTTCATCTGAGGATATTTCCTTCTTCACCATAGCCCTCTACGGGCTTCCAAATATCACTTTGCCAATTCCACAAAAACTGTCTAGGCGAAAGGCTTCTTGAGGGTAAAGCTGTAACTCTGTCAGATGATTTCACAGAACAAAAAGAAGTTTCTCAGAAAGCTTCTTTCTCTTTGTTATCGGAGGATATTTCCTTTGGCCCTATAGTCTTCAAAGGGATCCGAAATATCTGTTCTCAGATTCCACAGAAATAAGGCTAGCAAAGAGATCCACGAAATACAGATGTAACTCTGTGAGTGGAAGTCACACATCACAGAGCAGTTTCTCAGAAAGCTTCTTTCCAGATTTCATCTGAGGATATTTCCTTTTCCCCATAGCCCTCTATGGGCTTCCAAATATCACTTTGCCAATTCCACAAGAACTGTCTTAGCGAAAGGCTTCTTGAGGGGAAAGCTGTAACTCTGTGAGATGATTTCACAGAACACAAAGAAGTTTCTCAGAAAGCTTCTTTCTCTTTGTTATCACAGGATATTTCCTTTGGACCTATAGTCTTCAAAGGGATCCGAAATATCTGTTCTCAGATTCCACAGAAATAAGGCTAGCAAAGAGATCCACGAAATACCGATGTAACTCTGTGAGTGGAAGTCACAAATCACAGAGCAGTTTCTCAGAAAGCTTCTTTCCAGATTTCATCTGAGGATATTTCCTTTTTCACCATAGCCGTCTAGGGGCTTCAAAATATCACTTTGCCAATTACACAAGAACTGTCTTAGCGAAAGTCTTCTTGAGTGGAAAGCTGTAACTCTGTGAGATGATTTCACAGAACACAAAGAAGTTTCTCAGAAAGCTTCTTTCTCTTTGTTATCGGAGGATATTTCCTTTGGCCCTATAGTCTTCAAAGGGATCCGAAATATCTGTTCTCAGATTCCACAGAAATAAGGCTAGCAAAGAGATCCACGAAATACAGATGTAACTCTGTGAGTGGAAGTCACACATCACAGAGCAGTTTCTCAGAAAGCTTCTATCCAGATTTTATTTGAGGATATTTCCTTTTTCACCATAGCTCCCTATGGGCTTCCAAATATCACTTTGCCAATACCACAAGAACTGTCTTAGCCAAAGTCTTCTTGAGTGGAAAGCTGTAACTCTGTGAGATGATTTCACAGAACACAAAGAAGTTTCTCAGAAAGCTTCCTTCTCTTTGTTATCGGAGGATATTTCCTTTGGCCCTATAGTCTTCAAAGGGATCCGAAATATCTGTTCTCAGATTCTACAGAAATAAGGCTAGCAAAGAGATCCACGAAATACAGATGTAACTCTGTGAGATGAATGAACAGAACACTAAGCAGTTTCTCAGAAAGCTTCTTTCCAGATTTCATCTGAGTATATTTCCTTTTTCACAATAGCCCTCTATGGGCTTCCAAATATCACTTTGCCAATTCCACAAGAACTGTCTTATCGAAAGGCTTCTTGAGGGGAAAGCTGTAACTCTGTGAGATGATTTCACAGAACACAAAGAAGTTTCTCAGAAAGCTTCCTTCTCTTTGTTATCAGGGGATATTTCCTTTGGCCCTATAGTCTTCAAAGGGATCCGAAATATCTGTTCTCAGATTCCACAGAAATAAGGCTAGCAAAGAGATCCACGAAATACAGATGTAACTCTGTGAGTGGAAGTCACACATCACAGAGCAGTTTCTCAGGAAGCTTCTTTCTAGATTTCATCTGAGGATATTTCCTGTTTCACCATAGCCCTCTATGGGCTTCCAAATATCACTTTGACAATTCCACAAGAACTGTCTTATCGAAAGGCTTCTTGAGGGGAAAGCTGTAACTCTGTCAGATGATTTCACAGAACACAAAGAAGTTTCTCAGAAAGCTTCTTTCTCTTTGTTATCGCAGGATATTTCCTTTGGCCCTATAGTCTTCAAAGGGATCCGAAATATCTGTTCTCAGATTCCACAGAAATAAGGCTAGCAAAGTGATCCACGAAATACAGATGTAATTCTGTGAGATGAATGAACAGAACACTAAGCAGTTTCTCAGAAAGCTTCTTTCCAGATTTCATCTGAGGATATTTTCTTTTTCACCATAGCCCTCTATGGGCTTCCAAATATCACTTTGCCAATTCCACAAGAACTGTCTTATCGAAAGGCTTCTTGAGGGGAAAGCTGTAACTCTGTGAGATGATTTCACAGAACACAAAGAAGTTTCTCAGAAAGCTTTCTTCTCTTTGTTATCGGAGGATATTTCCTTTGGCCCTATAGTCTTCAAAGGGATCCGAAATATCTGTTCTCAGATTCCACAGAAATAAGGCTAGCAAAGAGATCCACGAAATACAGATGTAACTCTGTGAGTGGAAGTCACACATCACAGAGCAGTTTCTCAGGAAGCTTCTTTCTAGATTTCATCTGAGGATATTTCCTTTTTCACCATAGCCCTCTATGGGCTTCCAAATATCACTTTGCCAATTCCACAAGAACTGTCTTATCGAAAGGCTTCTTGAGGGGAAAGCTGTAACTCTGTGAGATGATTTCACAGAACACAAAGAAGTTTCTCAGAAAGCTTCTTTCTCTTTGTTATCGGAGGATATTTCCTTTGGCCATATAGTCTTCAAAGGGATCCGAAATATCTGTTCTCAGATTCCACAGAAATAAGGCTAGCAAAGAGATCCACGAAATACAGATGTAACTCTGTGAGATGAATGAACAGAACACTAAGCAGTGTCTCAGAAATCTTTCCAGATTTCATCTGAGGATATTTCCTTCTGCACCATAGCCCTCTACGGGCTTCCAAATATCACTTTGCCAATTCCACAAGAACTGTCTTAGCGAACGGCTTCTTGAGGGGAAAGCTGTAACTCTGTCAGATGATTTCACAGAACAAAAAGAAGTTTCTCAGAAAGCTTCTTTCTCTTTGTTATCGGAGGATATTTCCTTTGGCCCTATAGTCTTCAAAGGGATCCGAAATATCTGTTCCCAGATTCCACAGAAATAAGGCTAGCAAAGAGATCCACGAAATACAGATGTAACTCTGTGAGTGGAAGTCACACATCACAGAGCAGTTTCTCAGAAAGCTTCTTTCCAGATTTCATCGGAGGATATTTCCTTTTTCACCATAGCCCTCTATGGGCTTCGAAATATCACCTTGCCATTTCCACAAGAACTGTCTTAGCGAAAGTCTTCTTGAGGGGAAAGCTGTAACTCTGTGAGATGATTTCACAGAACACAAAGAAGTTTCTCAGAAAGCTTCTTTCTCTTTGTTATCGGAGGATATTTCCTTTGGCCCTATAGTCTTCAAAGGGATCCGAAATATCTGTTCTCAGATTCCACAGAAATAAGGCTAGCAAAGAGATCCACGAAATACAGATGTAACTCTGTGAGATTAATGAACAGAACACTAAGGAGTTTCTCAGAAAGCTTCTTTCCAGATTTCATCTGAGGATATTTCCTTTTTCACCATAGCCCTCTATGGGCTTCCAAATATCACTTTGCCAATTCCACAAGAACTGGCTTACCGAAAGGCTTCTTGAGGGGAAAGCTGTAACTCTGTGAGATGATTTCACAGAACACAAAGAAGTTTCTCAGAAAGCTTCTTTCTCTTTGTTATCGGAGGATATTTCCTTTGGCCCTATAGTCTTCAAAGGGATCCGAATTATCTGTTCTCAGATTCCACAGAAATAAGGCTAGCAAAGAGATCCACGAAATACAGATGTAACTCTGTGAGTGGAAGTCACACATCACAGAGCAGTTTCTCAGAAAGCTTCTTTCCAGATTTCATCGGAGGATATTTCCTTTTTCACCATAGCCCTCTATGGGCTTCGAAATATCACCTTGCCATTTCCACAAGAACTGTCTTAGCGAAAGTCTTCTTGAGGGGAAAGCTGTAACTCTGTGAGATGATTTCACACAACACAAAGAAGTTTCTCACAAAGCTTCTTTCTCTTTGTTATCGGAGTATATTTCCTTTGGCCCTATAGTCTTCAAAGGGATCCGAAATATCTGTTCTCAGATTCCACAGAAATAAGGCTAGCAAAGAGATCCACGAAATACAGATGTAACTCTGTGAGATGAATGAACAGAACACTAAGCAGTTTCTCAGAAAGCTTCTTTCCAGATTTCATCTGAGTATATTTCCTTTTTCACAATAGCCCTCTATGGGCTTCCAAATATCACTATGCCAATTCCACAAGAACTGTCTTATCGAAAGGCTTCTTGAGGGGAAAGCTGTAACTCTGTGAGATGATTTCACAGAACACAAAGAAGTTTCTCAGAAAGCTTCCTTCTCTTTGTTATCAGGGGATATTTCCTTTGGCCCTATAGTCTTCAAAGGGATCCGAAATATCTGTTCTCAGATTCCACAGAAATAAGGCTAGCAAAGAGATCCACGAAATACAGATGTAACTCTGTGAGTGGAAGTCACACATCACAGAGCAGTTTCTCAGGAAGCTTCTTTCTAGATTTCATCTGAGGATATTTCCTGTTTCACCATAGCCCTCTATGGGCTTCCAAATATCACTTTGCCAATTCCACAAGAACTGTCTTATCCAAAGGGTTCTTGAGGGGAAAGCTGTAACTCTGTGAGATGATTTCACAGAACACAAAGAAGTTTCTCAGAAAGCTTCTTTCTCTTTGTTATCGCAGGATATTTCCTTTGGCCCTATAGTCTTCAAAGGGATCCGAAATATCTGTTCTCAGATTCCACAGAAATAAGGCTAGCAAAGTGGTCCACGAAATACAGATGTAATTCTGTGAGATGAATGAATAGAACACTAAGCAGTTTCTCAGAAAGCTTCTTTCCAGATTTCATCTGAGGATATTTTCTTTTTCACCATAGCCCTCTATGGGCTTCCAAATATCACTATGCCAATTCCACAAGAACTGTCTTATCGAAAGGCTTCTTGAGGGGAAAGCTGTAACTCTGTGAGATGATTTCACAGAACAAAAAGAAGTTTCTCAGAAAGCTTCTTTCTCTTTGTTATCGGAGGATATTTCCTTTGGCCCTATAGTCTTCAAAGGGATCCGAAATATCTGTTCTCAGATTCCACAGAAATAAGGCTAGCAAAGAGATCCACGAAATACAGATGTAACTCTGTGAGTGGAAGTCACACATCACAGAGCAGTTTCTCAGGAAGCTTCTTTCTAGATTTCATCTGAGGATATTTCCTTTTTCACCATAGCCCTCTATGGGCTTCCAAATATCACTTTGCCAATTCCACAAGAACTGTCTTATCGAAAGGGTTCCTGAGGGGAAAGCTGTAACTCTGTGAGATGATTTCACAGAACACAAAGAAGTTTCTCAGAAAGCTTCTTTCTCTTTGTTATCGGAGGATATTTCCTTTGGCCCTATAGTCTTCAAAGGGATCCGAAATATCTGTTCTCAGATTCCACAGAAATAAGGCTAGCAAAGAGATCCACGAAATACAGATGTAACTCTGTGAGATGAATGAACAGAACACTAAGCAGTTTCTCAGAAATCTTCTTTCCAGATTTCATCTGAGGATATTTCCTTCTGCACCATAGCCCTCTACGGGCTTCCAAATATCACTTTGCCAATTCCACAAGAACTGTCTTAGCGAAAGTCTTCTTGAGGGGAAAGCTGTAACTCTGTGAGATGATTTCACAGAACACAAAGAAGTTTCTCAGAAAGCTTCTTTCTCTTTGTTATCGGAGGATATTTCCTTTGGCCCTATAGTCTTCAAAGGGATCCGAAATATCTGTTCTCAGATTCCACAGAAATAAGGCTAGCAAAGAGATCCACGAAATACAGATGTAACTCTGTGAGTGGAAGTCACACATCACAGAGCAGTTTCTCAGAAAGCTTCTTTCCAGATTTCATCGGAGGATATTTCCTTTTTCCACATAGCCCTCTATGGGCTTCGAAATATCACCTTGCCATTTCCACAAGAACTGTCTTAGCGAAAGTCTTCATGAGTGGAAAGCTGTAACTCTGTGAGATGATTTCACAGAACACAAAGAAGTTTCTCAGAAAGCTTCTTTCTCTTTGTTAACGGAGGATATTTCCTTTGGCCCTATAGTCTTCAAAGGGATCCGAAATATCTGTTGTCAGATTCCACAGAAATAAGGCTAGCAAAGAGATCCACGAAATACAGATGTAACTCTGTGAGATGAATGAACAGAACACTAAGCAGTTTCTCAGAAAGTTTCTTTCCAGATTTCATGTGAGGATATTTCCTTTTTCACCATAGCCCTCTATGGGCTTCCAAATATCACTTTGCCAATTCCACAAGAACTGTCTTAGCGAAAGGCTTCTTGAGGGGAAAGCTGTAACTCTGTGAGATGATTTCACAGAACACAAAGAAGTTTCTCAGAAAGCTTCTTTCTCTTTGTTATTGGAGGATATTTCCTTTGGCCCTATAGTCTTCAAAGGGATCCGAAATATCTGTTCTCAGATTCCACAGAAATAAGGCTAGCAAAGAGATCCACGAAATACAGATGTAATTCTGTGAGTGTAAGTCACACATCACAGAGCAGTTTCTCAGAAATCTTCTTTCCAGATTTTATATGAGTATATTTCCTTTTTCACCATAGCTCTCTAGGGGCTTCCAAATATCACTTTGCCAATTCCACAAGAACTGTCTTCGCGAAAGGCTTCTTGAGGGGAAAGCTGTAACTCTGTGAGATGATTTCACAGAACACAAAGAAGTTTCTCAGAAAGCTTCTTTCTCATTGTTATCGGAAGATATTTCCTTTGGCCCTATAGTCTTCAAAGGGATCCGAAATATCTGTTCTCAGATTCCACAGAAATAAGGCTAGCAAAGAGATCCACGAAATACAGATGTAACTCTGTGAGATGAATGAACAGAACACTAAGCAGTTTCTCAGAAAGCTTCTTTCCAGATTTCATCTGAGGATATTTCCTGTTTCACCATAGCCCTCTATGGGCTTCCAAATATCACTTTGCCAATTCCACAAGAACTGTCTTATCGAAAGGCTTCTTGAGGGGAAAGCTGTAACTCTGTGAGATGATTTCACAGAACACAAAGAAGTTTCTCAGAAAGCTTCTTTCTCTTTGTTATCGCAGGATATTTCCTTTGGCCCTATAGTCTTCAAAGGGATCCGAAATATCTGTTCTCAGATTCCACAGAAATAAGGCTAGCAAAGTGATCCACGAAATACAGATGTAATTCTGTGAGATGAATGAACAGAACACTAAGCAGTTTCTCAGAAAGCTTCTTTCCAGATTTCATCTGAGGATATTTTCTTTTTCACCATAGCCCTCTATGGGCTTCCAAATATCACTTTGCCAATTCCACAAGAACTGTCTTATCGAAAGGCTTCTTGAGGGGAAAGCTGTAACTCTGTGAGATGATTTCACAGAACACAAAGAAGTTTCTCAGAAAGCTTCCTTCTCTTTGTTATCGGAGGATATTTCCTTTGGCCCTATAGTCTTCAAAGGGATCCGAAATATCTGTTCTCAGATTCCACAGAAATAAGGCTAGCAAAGAGATCCACGAAATACAGATGTAACTCTGTGAGTGGAAGTCACACATCACAGAGCAGTTTCTCAGGAAGCTTCTTTCTAGATTTCATCTGAGGATATTTCCTTTTTCACCATAGCCCTCTATCGGCTTCCAAATATCACTTTGCCAATTCCACAAGAACTGTCTTATCGAAAGGCTTCTTGAGGGGAAAGCTGTAACTCTGTGAGATGATTTCACAGAACACAAAGAAGTTTCTCAGAAAGCTTCTTTCTCTTTGTTATCGGAGGATATTTCCTTTGGCCCTATAGTCTTCAAAGGGATCCGAAATATCTGTTCTCAGATTCCACAGAAATAAGGCTAGCAAAGAGATCCACGAAATACAGATGTAACTCTGTGAGATGAATGAACAGAACACTAAGCAGTTTCTCAGAAATCTTCTTTCCAGATTTCATCTGAGGATATTTCCTTCTTCACCATAGCCCTCTATGGGCTTCCAAATATCACTTTGCCAATTCCACAAAAACTGTCTTAGCGAAAGTCTTCTTGAGTGGAAAGCTGTAACTCTGTCAGATGATTTCACAGAACAAAAAGAAGTTTCTCAGAAAGCTTCTTTCTCTTTGTTATCGGAGGATATTTCCTTTGGCCCTATAGTCTTCAAAGGGATCCGAAATATCTGTTCTCAGATTCCACAGAAATAAGGCTAGCAAAGAGATCCACGAAATACAGATGTAACTCTGTGAGTGGAAGTCACACATCACAGAGCAGTTTCTCAGAAAGCTTCTTTCCAGATTTCATCTGAGGATATTTCCTTTTTCACCATAGCCCTCTATGGGCTTCCAAATATCACTTTGCCAATTCCACAAGAACTGTCTTAGCGAAAGGCTTCTTGAGGGGAAAGCTGTAACTCTGTGAGATGATTTCACAGAACACAAAGAAGTTTCTCAGAAAGCTTCTTTCTCTTTGTTATCGGAGGATATTTCCTTTGGCCCTATAGTCTTCAAAGGGATCCGAAATATCTGTTCTCAGATTCCACAGAAATAAGGCTAGCAAAGAGATCCACGAAATACCGATGTAACTCTGTGAGTGGAAGTCACAAATCACAGAGCAGTTTCTCAGAAAGCTTCTTTCCAGATTTCATCTGAGGATATTTCCTTTTTCACCATAGCCGTCTAGGGGCTTCAAAATATCACTTTGACAATTACACAAGAACTGTCTTAGCGAAAGTCTTCTTAAGTGGAAAGCTGTAACTCGGTGAGATGATTTCACAGAACACAAAGAAGTTTCTCAGAAAGCTTCTTTCTCTTTGTTATCGGAGGATATTTCCTTTGGCCCTATAGTCTTCAAAGGGATCCGAAATATCTGTTCTCAGATTCCACAGAAATAAGGCTAGCAAAAGGTTCCACGAAATACAGATGTAACTCTGTGAGTGGAAGTCACACATCACAGAGCAGTTTCTCAGAAAGCTTCTATCCAGATTTTATTTGAGGATATTTCCTTTTTCACCATAGCTCCCTATGGGCTTCCAAATATCACTTTGCCAATACCACAAGAACTGTCTTAGCCAAAGTCTTCTTGAGTGGAAAGCTGTAACTCTGTGAGATGATTTCACAGAACACAAAGAAGTTTCTCAGAAAGCTTCTTTCTCTTTGTTATCGGAGGATATTTCCTTTGGCCCTATAGTCTTCAAAGGGATCCGAAATATCTGTTCTCCGATTCTACTGAAATAAGGCTAGCAAAGAGATCCACGAAATACAGATGTAACTCTGTGAGATGAATGAACAGAACCCTAAGCAGTTTCTCAGAAAGCTTCTTTCCAGATTTCATCTGAGTATATTTCCTTTTTCACAATAGCCCTCTATGGGCTTCCAAATACCACTTTGCCAATTCCACAAGAACTGTCTTATCGAAAGGCTTCTTGAGGGGAAAGCTGTAACTCTGTGAGATGATTTCACAGAACACAAAGAAGTTTCTCAGAAAGCTTCCTTCTCTTTGTTATCAGGGGATATTTCCTTTGGCCCTATAGTCTTCAAAGGGATCCGAAATATCTGTTCTCAGATTCCACAGAAATAAGGCTAGCAAAGAGATCCACGAAATAGAGATGTAACTCTGTGAGTGGAAGTCACACATCACAGAGCAGTTTCTCAGGAAGCTTCTTTCTAGATTTCATCTGAGGATATTTCCTGTTTCACCATAGCCCTCTATGGGCTTCCAAATATCACTTTGCCAATTCCACAAGAACTGTCTTATCGAAAGGCTTCTTGAGGGGAAAGCTGTAACTCTGTGAGATGATTTCACAGAACAAAAAGAAGTTTCTCAGAAAGCTTCTTTCTCTTTGTTATCGCAGGATATTTCCTTTGGCCCTATAGTCTTCAAAGGGATCCGAAATATCTGTTCTCAGATTCCACAGAAATAAGGCTAGCAAAGTGATCCACGAAATACAGATGTAATTCTGTGAGATGAATGAACAGAACACTAAGCAGTTTCTCAGAAAGCTTCTTTCCAGATTTCATCTGAGGATATTTTCTTTTTCACCATAGCCCTCTATGGGCTTCCAAATATCACTTTGCCAATTCCACCAGAACTGTCTTATCGAAAGGCTTCTTGAGGGGAAAGCTGTAACTCTGTGAGATGATTTCACAGAACACAAAGAAGTTTCTCAGAAAGCTTCCTTCTCTTTGTTATCGGAGGATATTTCCTTTGGCCCTATAGTCTTCAAAGGGATCCGAAATATCTGTTCTCAGATTCCACAGAAATAAGGCTAGCAAAGAGATCCACGAAATACAGATGTAACTCTGTGAGTGGAAGTCACACATCACAGAGCAGTTTCTCAGAAAGCTTCTTTCTAGATTTCATCTGAGGATATTTCCTTTTTCACCATAGCCCTCTATGGGCTTCCAAATATCACTTCGCCAATTCCACAAGAACTGTCTTATCGAAAGGCTTCTTGAGGGGAAAGCTGTAACTCTGTGAGATGATTTCACAGAACACAAAGAAGTTTCTCAGAAAGCTTCTTTCTCTTTGTTATCGGAGGATATTTCCTTTGGCCCTATAGTCTTCAAAGGGATCCGAAATATCTGTTCTCAGATTCCACAGAAATAAGGCTAGCAAAGAGATCCACGAAATACAGATGTAACTCTGTGAGATGAATGAACAGAACACTAAGCAGTTTCTCAGAAATCTTCTTTCCAGATTTCATCTGAGGATATTTCCTTCTTCACCATAGCCCTCTACGGGTTTCCAAATATCACTTTGCCAATTCCACAAGAACTGTCTTAGCGAAAGGCTTCTTGAGGGGAAAGCTGTAACTCTGTCAGATGATTTCACAGAACAAAAAGAAGTTTCTCAGAAAGCTTCTTTCTCTTTGTTATCGGAGGATATTTCCTTTGGCCCTATAGTCTTCAAAGGGATCCGAAATATCTGTTCTCAGATTCCACAGAAATAAGGCTAGCAAAGAGATCCACGAAATACAGATGTAACTCTGTGAGTGGAAGTCACACATCACAGAGCAGTTTCTCAGAAAGCTTCTTTCCAGATTTCATCTGAGGATATTTCCTTTTTCACCATAGCCCTCTAGGGGCTTCCAAATATCACTTTGCCAATTACACAAGAACTGTCTTAGCGAAAGGCTTCTTGAGGGGAAAGCTGTAACTCTGTGAGATGATTTCACAGAACACAAAGAAGTTTCTCAGAAAGCTTCCTTCTCTTTGTTATCGGAGGATATTTCCTTTGGCCCTATAGTCTTCAAAGGGATCCGAAATATCTGTTTTCAGATTCCACAGAAATAATGCTAGCAAAGAGATCCACGAAATACAGATGTAACTCTGTGAGTGGAAGTCACACGTCACAGAGCAGTTTCTCAGAAAGCTTCTTTCCAGATTTCATCTGAGGATATTTCCTTTTTCACCATAGCCCTCTAGGGGCTTCAAAATATCACTTTGCCAATTACACAAGAACTGTCTTAGCGAAAGTCTTCTTGAGTGGAAAGCTGTAACTCTGTGAGATGATTTCACAGAACACAAAGAAGTTTCTCAGAAAACTTCTTTCTCTTTGTTATCGGAGGATATTTCCTTTGGCCCTATAGTCTTCAAAGGGATCCGAAATATCTCTTCTCAGATTCCACAGAAATAAGGCTAGCAAAGAGATCCACGAAATACAGATGTAACTCTGTGAGTGGAAGTCACACATCACAGAGCAGTTTCTCAGAAAGCTTCTATCCAGATTTTATTTGAGGATATTTCCTTTTTCACCATAGCTCCCTATGGGCTTCCAAATATCACTTTGCCAATACAACAAGAACTGTCTTAGCCAAAGTCTTCTTGAGTGGAAAGCTGTAACTCTGTGAGATGATTTCACAGAACACAAAGAAGTTTCTCAGAAAGCTTCTTTCTCTTTGTTATCGGAGGATATTTCCTTTGGCCCTATAGTCTTCAAAGGGATCCGAAATATCTGTTCTCAGATTCTACTGAAATAAGGCTAGCAAAGAGATCCACGAAATACAGATGTAACTCTGTGAGATGAATGAACAGAACACTAAGCAGTTTCTCAGAAAGCTTCTTTCCAGATTTCATCTGAGTATATTTCCTTTTTCACAATAGCCCTCAATGGGCTTCCAAATACCACTTTGCCAATTCCACAAGAACTGTCTTATCGAAAGGCTTCTTGAGGGGAAAGCTGTAACTCTGTGAGATGATTTCACAGAACACAAAGAAGTTTCTCAGAAAGCTTCTTTCTCTTTGTTATCGGAGGATATTTCCTTTGGCCCTATAGTCTTCAAAGGGATCCGAAATATCTGTTCTCAGATTCCACAGAAATAAGGCTAGCAAAGAGATCCACGAAATACAGATGTAACTCTGTGAGTGGAAGTCACACATCACAGAGCAGTTTCTCAGAAAGCTTCTTTCCAGATTTCATCGGAGGATATTTCCTTTTTCACCATAGCCCTCTATGGGCTTCGAAATATCACCTTGCCATTTCCACAAGAACTGTCTTAGCGAAAGTCTTCTTGAGGGGAAAGCTGTAACTCTGTGAGATGATTTCACACAACACAAAGAAGTTTCTCACAAAGCTTCTTTCTCTTTGTTATCGGAGTATATTTCCTTTGGCCCTATAGTCTTCAAAGGGATCCGAAATATCTGTTCTCAGATTCCACAGAAATAAGGCTAGCAAAGAGATCCACGAAATACAGATGTAACTCTGTGAGATGAATGAACAGAACACTAAGCAGTTTCTCAGAAAGCTTCTTTCCAGATTTCATCTGAGTATATTTCCTTTTTCACAATAGCCCTCTATGGGCTTCCAAATATCACTTTGCCAATTCCACAAGAACTGTCTTATCGAAAGGCTTCTTGAGGGGAAAGCTGTAACTCTGTGAGATGATTTCACAGAACACAAAGAAGTTTCTCAGAAAGCTTCCTTCTCTTTGTTATCAGGGGATATTTCCTTTGGCCCTATAGTCTTCAAAGGGATCCGAAATATCTGTTCTCAGATTCCACAGAAATAAGGCTAGCAAAGAGATCCACGAAATACAGATGTAACTCTGTGAGTGGAAGTCACACATCACAGAGCAGTTTCTCAGGAAGCTTCTTTCTAGATTTCATCTGAGGATATTTCCTGTTTCACCATAGCCCTCTATGGGCTTCCAAATATCACTTTGCCAATTCCACAAGAACTGTCTTATCCAAAGGGTTCTTGCGGGGAAAGCTGTAACTCTGTGAGATGATTTCACAGAACACAAAGAAGTTTCTCAGAAAGCTTCTTTCTCTTTGTTATCGCAGGATATTTCCTTTGGCCCTATAGTCTTCAAAGGGATCCGAAATATCTGTTCTCTGATTCCACAGAAATAAGGCTAGCAAAGTGATCCACGAAATACAGATGTAATTCTGTGAGATGAATGAACAGAACACTAAGCAGTTTCTCAGAAAGCTTCTTTCCAGATTTCATCTGAGGATATTTTCTTTTTCACCATAGCCCTCTATGGGCTTCCAAATATCACTATGCCAATTCCACAAGAACTGTCTTATCGAAAGGCTTCTTGAGGGGAAAGCTGTAACTCTGTGAGATGATTTCACAGAACAAAAAGTAGTTTCTCAGAAAGCTTCTTTCTCTTTGTTATCGGAGGATATTTCCTTTGGCCCTATAGTCTTCAAAGGGATCCGAAATATCTGTTCTCAGATTCCACAGAAATAAGGCTAGCAAAGAGATCCACGAAATACAGATGTAACTCTGTGAGTGGAAGTCACACATCACAGAGCAGTTTCTCAGGAAGCTTCTTTCTAGATTTCATCTGAGGATATTTCCTTTTTCACCATAGCCCTCTATGGGCTTCCAAATATCACTTTGCCAATTCCACAAGAACTGTCTTATCGAAAGGCTTCTTGAGGGGAAAGCTGTAACTCTGTGAGATGATTTCACAGAACACAAAGAAGTTTCTCAGAAAGCTTCTTTCTCTTTGTTATCGGAGGATATTTCCTTTGGCCCTATAGTCTTCAAAGGGATCCGAAATATCTGTTCTCAGATTCCACAGAAATAAGGCTAGCAAAGAGATCCACGAAATACAGATGTAACTCTGTGAGATGAATGAACAGAACACTAAGCAGTTTCTCAGAAATCTTCTTTCCAGATTTCATCTGAGGATATTTCCTTCTGCACCATAGCCCTCTACGGGCTTCCAAATATCACTTTGCCAATTCCACAAGAACTGTCTTAGCGAAAGGCTTCTTGAGGGGAAAGCTGTAACTCTGTGAGATGATTTCACAGAACACAAAGAAGTTTCTCAGAAAGCTTCTTTCTCTTTGTTATCGGAGGATATTTCCTTTGGCCCTATAGTCTTCAAAGGGATCCGAAATATCTGTTCTCAGATTCCACAGAAATAAGGCTAGCAAAGAGATCCACGAAATACAGATGTAACTCTGTGAGTGGAAGTCACACATCACAGAGCAGTTTCTCAGAAAGCTTCTTTCCAGATTTCATCGGAGGATATTTCCTTTTTCCACATAGCCCTCTATGGGCTTCGAAATATCACCTTGCCATTTCCACAAGAACTGTCTTAGCGAAAGTCTTCTTGAGGGGAAAGCTGTAACTCTGTGAGATGATTTCACACAACACAAAGAAGTTTCTCACAAAGCTTCTTTCTCTTTGTTATCGGAGTATATTTCCTTTGGCCCTATAGTCTTCAAAGGGATCCGAAATATCTGTTCTCAGATTCCACAGAAATAAGGCTAGCAAAGAGATCCACGAAATACAGATGTAACTCTGTGAGATGAATGAACAGAACACTAAGCAGTTTCTCAGAAAGCTTCTTTCCAGATTTCATCTGAGGATATTTCCTTTTTCACCATAGCCCTCTATGGGCTTCCAAATATCACTTTGCCAATTCCACAAGAACTGTCTTATCGAAAGGCTTCTTGAGGGGAAAGCTGTAACTCTGTGAGATGATTTCACAGAACACAAAGAAGTTTCTCAGAAAGCTTCCTTCTCTTTGTTATCAGGGGATATTTCCTTTGGCCCTATAGTCTTCAAAGGGATCCGAAATATCTGTTCTCAGATTCCACAGAAATAAGGCTAGCAAAGAGATCCACGAAATACAGATGTAACTCTGTGAGTGGAAGTCACACATCACAGAGCAGTTTCTCAGGAAGCTTCTTTCTAGATTTCATCTGAGGATATTTCCTGTTTCACCATAGCCCTCTATGGGCTTCCAAATATCACTTTGCCAATTCCACAAGAACTGTCTTATCGAAAGGCTTCTTGAGGGGAAAGCTGTAACTCTGTGAGATGATTTCACAGAACACAAAGAAGTTTCTCAGAAAGCTTCTTTCTCTTTGTTTTCGCAGGATATTTCCTTTGGCCCTATAGTCTTCAAAGGGATCCGAAATATCTGTTCTCAGATTCCACAGAAATAAGGCTAGCAAAGTGATCCACGAAATACAGATGTAATTCTGTGAGATGAATGAACAGAACACTAAGCAGTTTCTCAGAAAGCTTCTTTCCAGATTTCATCTGAGGATATTTTCTTTTTCACCATAGCCCTCTATGGGCTTCCAAATATCACTATGCCAATTCCACAAGAACTGTCTTATCGAAAGGCTTCTTGAGGGGAAAGCTGTAACTCTGTGAGATGATTTCACAGAACACAAAGAAGTTTCTCAGAAAGCTTCCTTCTCTTTGTTATCGGAGGATATTTCCTTTGGCCCTATAGTCTTCAAAGGGATCCGAAATATCTGTTCTCAGATTCCACAGAAATAAGGCTAGCAAAGAGATCCACGAAATACAGATGTAACTCTGTGAGTGGAAGTAACACATCACAGAGCAGTTTCTCAGGAAGCTTCTTTCTAGATTTCATCTGAGGATATTTCCTTTTTCACCATAGCCCTCTATGGGCTTCCAAATATCACTTTGCCAATTCCACAAGAACTGTCTTATCGAAAGGCTTCTTGATGGGAAAGCTGTAACTCTGTGAGATGATTTCACAGAACACAAAGAAGTTTCTCAGAAAGCTTCTTTCTCTTTGTTATCGGAGGATATTTCCTTTGGCCCTATAGTCTTCAAAGGGATCCGAAATATCTGTTCTCAGATTCCACAGAAATAAGGCTAGCAAAGAGATCCACGAAATACAGATGTAACTCTGTGAGATGAATGAACAGAACACTAAGCAGTTTCTCAGAAATCTTCTTTCCAGATTTCATCTGAGGATATTTCCTTCTGCACCATAGCCCTCTACGGGCTTCCAAATATCACTTTGCCAATTCCATAAGAACTGTCTTAGCGAAAGGCTTCTTGAGGGGAAAGCTGTAACTCTGTCAGATGATTTCACAGAACAAAAAGAAGTTTCTCAGAAAGTTTCTTTCTCTTTGTTATCGGAGGATATTTCCTTTGGCCCTATAGTCTCAAAGGGATCCGAAATATCTGTTCCCAGATTCCACAGAAATAAGGCTAGCAAAGAGATCCACGAAATACAGATGTAACTCTGTGAGTGGAAGTCACACATCACAGAGCAGTTTCTCAGAAAGATTCTTTCCAGATTTCATCTGAGGATATTTCCTTTTTCACCATAGCCCTCTAGGGGCTTCCAAATATCACTTTGCCAATTCCACAAGAACTGTCTTAGCGAAAGGCTTCTTGAGGGGAAAGCTGTAACTCTGTGAGATGATTTCACAGAACACAAAGAAGTTTCTCAGAAAGCTTCCTTCTCTTTGTTATCGGATGATATTTCCTTTTGCCCTATAGTCTTCAAAGGGATCCGAAATATCTGTTCTCAGATTCCACAGAAATAAGGCTAGCAAAGAGATCCACGAAATACAGATGTAACTCTGTGAGTGGAAGTCACACATCACAGAGCAGTTTCTCAGAAAGCTTCTTTCCAGATTTCATCGGAGGATATTTCCTTTTTCACCATAGCCCTCTATGGGCTTCGAAATATCACCTTGCCATTTCCACAAGAACTGTCTTAGCGAAAGTCTTCTTGAGGGGAAAGCTGGAACTCTGTGAGATGATTTCACAGAACACAAAGAAGTTTCTCAGAAAGCTTCTTTCTCTTTGTTTTCGCAGGATATTTCCTTTGGCCCTATAGTCTTCAAAGGGATCCGAAATATCTGTTCTCAGATTCCACAGAAATAAGGCTAGCAAAGTGATCCACGAAATACAGATGTAATTCTGTGAGATGAATGAACAGAACACTAAGCAGTTTCTCAGAAAGCTTCTTTCCAGATTTCATCTGAGGATATTTTCTTTTTCACCATAGCCCTCTATGGGCTTCCAAATATCACTATGCCAATTCCACAAGAACTGTCTTATCGAAAGGCTTCTTGAGGGGAAAGCTGTAACTCTGTGAGATGATTTCACAGAACACAAAGAAGTTTCTCAGAAAGCTTCCTTCTCTTTGTTATCGGAGGATATTTCCTTTGGCCCTATAGTCTTCAAAGGGATCCGAAATATCTGTTCTCAGATTCCACAGAAATAAGGCTAGCAAAGAGATCCACGAAATACAGATGTAACTCTGTGAGTGGAAGTAACACATCACAGAGCAGTTTCTCAGGAAGCTTCTTTCTAGATTTCATCTGAGGATATTTCCTTTTTCACCATAGCCCTCTATGGGCTTCCAAATATCACTTTGCCAATTCCACAAGAACTGTCTTATCGAAAGGCTTCTTGAGGGGAAAGCTGTAACTCTGTGAGATGATTTCACAGAACACAAAGAAGTTTCTCAGAAAGCTTCTTTCTCTTTGTTATCGGAGGATATTTCCTTTGGCCCTATAGTCTTCAAAGGGATCCGAAATATCTGTTCTCAGATTCCACAGAAATAAGGCTAGCAAAGAGATCCACGAAATACAGATGTAACTCTGTGAGATGAATGAACAGAACACTAAGCAGTTTCTCAGAAATCTTCTTTCCAGATTTCATCTGAGGATATTTCCTTCTGCACCATAGCCCTCTACGGGCTTCCAAATATCACTTTGCCAATTCCATAAGAACTGTCTTAGCGAAAGGCTTCTTGAGGGGAAAGCTGTAACTCTGTCAGATGATTTCACAGAACAAAAAGAAGTTTCTCAGAAAGTTTCTTTCTCTTTGTTATCGGAGGATATTTCCTTTGGCCCTATAGTCTCAAAGGGATCCGAAATATCTGTTCCCAGATTCCACAGAAATAAGGCTAGCAAAGAGATCCACGAAATACAGATGTAACTCTGTGAGTGGAAGTCACACATCACAGAGCAGTTTCTCAGAAAGATTCTTTCCAGATTTCATCTGAGGATATTTCCTTTTTCACCATAGCCCTCTAGGGGCTTCCAAATATCACTTTGCCAATTCCACAAGAACTGTCTTAGCGAAAGGCTTCTTGAGGGGAAAGCTGTAACTCTGTGAGATGATTTCACAGAACACAAAGAAGTTTCTCAGAAAGCTTTCTTCTCTTTGTTATCGGATGATATTTCCTTTTGCCCTATAGTCTTCAAAGGGATCCGAAATATCTGTTCTCAGATTCCACAGAAATAAGGCTAGCAAAGAGATCCACGAAATACAGATGTAACTCTGTGAGTGGAAGTCACACATCACAGAGCAGTTTCTCAGAAAGCTTCTTTCCAGATTTCATCGGAGGATATTTCCTTTTTCACCATAGCCCTCTATGGGCTTCGAAATATCACCTTGCCATTTCCACAAGAACTGTCTTAGCGAAAGTCTTCTTGAGGGGAAAGCTGGAACTCTGTGAGATGATTTCACAGAACACAAAGAAGTTTCTCAGAAAGCTTCTTTCTCTTTGTTATCGGAGGATATTTCCTTTGGCCCTATAGTCTTCAAAGGGATCCGAAATATCTGTTCTCAGATTCCACAGAAATAAGGCTAGCAAAGAGATCCACGAAATACAGATGTAACTCTGTGAGATTAATGAACAGAACACTAAGGAGTTTCTCAGAAAGCTTCTTTCCAGATTTCATCTGAGGATATTTCCTTTTTCACCATAGCCCTCTAGGGGCTTCCAAATATCACTTTGCCAATTCCACAAGAACTGGCTTACCGAAAGGCTTCTTGAGGGGAAAGCTGTAACTCTGTGAGATGATTTCACAGAACACAAAGAAGTTTCTCAGAAAGCTTCTTTCTCTTTGTTATCGGAGGATATTTCCTTTGGCCCTATAGTCTTCAAAGGGATCCGAAATATCTGTTCTCAGATTCCACAGAAATAAGGCTAGCAAAGAGATCCACGAAATACAGATGTAACTCTGTGAGTGGAAGTCACACATCACAGAGCAGTTTCTCAGAAAGCTTCTTTCCAGATTTCATCGGAGGATATTTCCTTTTTCACCATAGCCCTCTATGGGCTTCGAAATATCACCTTGCCATTTCCACAAGAACTGTCTTAGCGAAAGTCTTCTTGAGGGGAAAGCTGTAACTCTGTGAGATGATTTCACAGAACACAAAGAAGTTTCTCACAAAGCTTCTTTCTCTTTGTTATCGGAGTATATTTCCTTTGGCCCTATAGTCTTCAAAGGGATCCGAAATATCTGTTCTCAGATTCCACAGAAATAAGGCTAGCAAAGAGATCCACGAAATACAGATGTAACTCTGTGAGATGAATGAACAGAACACTAAGGAGTTTCTCAGAAAGCTTCTTTCCAGATTTCATCTGAGGATATTTCCTTTTTCACCATAGCCCTCTATGGGCTTCCAAATATCACTTTGCCATTTCCACAAGAAGTGTCTTAGCGAAAGGCTTCTTGAGGGGAAAGCTGTAACTCTGTGAGATGATTTCACAGAACACAAAGAAGTTTCTCAGAAAGCTTCCTTCTCTTTGTTATGGGAGGATATTTCCTTTGGCCCTATGGTCTTCAAAAGGATCCGAAATATCTGTTCTCAGATACCACAGAAATAAGGCTAGCAAAGAGATCCACGAAATACAGATGTAACTCTGTGAGATTAATGAACAGAACACTAAGGAGTTTCTCAGAAAGCTTCTTCCCAGATTTCATCTGAGGATATTTCCTTTTTCACCATAGCCCTCTATGGGCTTCCAAATATCACTTTGCCAATTCCACAAGAACTGGCTTACCGAAAGGCTTCTTGAGGGGAAAGCTGTAACTCTGTGAGATGATTTCACAGAACACAAAGAAGTTTCTCAGAAAGCTTCTTTCTCTTTGTTATCGGAGGATATTTCCTTTGGCCCTATAGTCTTCAAAGGGATCCGAAATATCTGTTCTCAGATTCCACAGAAATAAGGCTAGCAAAGAGATCCACGAAATACAGATGTAACTCTGTGAGTGGAAGTCACACATCACAGAGCAGTTTCTCAGAAAGCTTCTTTCCAGATTTCATCGGAGGATATTTCCTTTTTCACCATAGCCCTCTATGGGCTTCGAAATATCACCTTGCCATTTCCACAAGAACAGTCTTAGCGAAAGTCTTCTTGAGGGGAAAGCTGGAACTCTGTGAGATGATTTCACAGAACACAAAGAAGTTTCTCACAAAGCTTCTTTCTCTTTGTTATCGGAGTATATTTCCTTTGGCCCTATAGTCTTCAAAGGGATCCGAAATATCTGTTCTCAGATTCCACAGAAATAAGGTTAGCAAAGAGATCCACGAAATACAGATGTAACTCTGTGAGATGAATGAACAGAACACTAAGGAGTTTCTCAGAAAGCTTCTTTCCAGATTTCATCTGAGGATATTTCCTTTTTCACCATAGCCCTCTATGGGCTTCCAAATATCACTTTGCCATTTCCACAAGAAGTGTCTTAGCGAAAGGCTTCTTGAGGGGAAAGCTGTAACTCTGTGAGATGATTTCACAGAACACAAAGAAGTTTCTCAGAAAGCTTCCTTCTCTTTGTTATGGGAGGATATTTCCTTTGGCCCTATAGTCTTCAAAAGGATCCGAAATATCTGTTCTCAGATACCACAGAAATAAGGCTAGCAAAGAGATCCACGAAATACAGATGTAACTCTGTGAGATGAATGAACAGAACACTAAGCAGTTTCTCAGAAAGCTTCTTTCCAGATTTCATCTGAGGATATTTCCTTTTTCACCATAGCCCTCTATGGGCTTCCAAATATCACTTTGCCAATTCCACAAGAACTGTCTTAGCGAAAGGCTTCTTGAGGGGAAAGCTGTAACTCTGTGAGATGATTTCACAGAACACAAAGAAGTTTCTCAGAAAGCTTCCTTCTCTTTGTTATCGGAGGATATTTCCTTTGGCCCTATAGTCTTCAAAGGGATCCGAAATATCTGTTCTCAGATTCCACAGAAATAAGGCTAGCAAAGAGATCCACGAAATACAGATGTAACTCTGTGAGTGGAAGTAACACATCACAGAGCAGTTTCTCAGGAAGCTTCTTTCTAGATTTCATCTGAGGATATTTCCTTTTTCACCATAGCCCTCTATGGGCTTCCAAATATCACTTTGCCAATTCCACAAGAACTGTCTTATCGAAAGTCTTCTTGAGTGGAAAGCTGTAACTCTGTGAGATGATTTCACAGAACACAAAGAAGTTTCTCAGAAAGCTTCTTTCTCTTTGTTATCGGAGGATATTTCCTTTGGCCCTATAGTCTTCAAAGGGATCCGAAATATCTGTTCTCAGATTCCACAGAAATAAGGCTAGCAAAGAGATCCACGAAATACAGATGTAACTCTGTGAGATGAATGAACAGAACACTAAGCAGTTTCTCAGAAATCTTCTTTCCAGATTTCATCTGAGGATATTTCCTTCTGCACCATAGCCCTCTACGGGCTTCCAAATATCACTTTGCCAATTCCATAAGAACTGTCTTAGCGAAAGGCTTCTTGAGGGGAAAGCTGTAACTCTGTCAGATGATTTCACAGAACAAAAAGAAGTTTCTCAGAAAGTTTCTTTCTCTTTGTTATCGGAGGATATTTCCTTTGGCCCTATAGTCTCAAAGGGATCCGAAATATCTGTTCCCAGATTCCACAGAAATAAGGCTAGCAAAGAGATCCACGAAATACAGATGTAACTCTGTGAGTGGAAGTCACACATCACAGAGCAGTTTCTCAGAAAGATTCTTTCCAGATTTCATCTGAGGATATTTCCTTTTTCACCATAGCCCTCTAGGGGCTTCCAAATATCACTTTGCCAATTCCACAAGAACTGTCTTAGCGAAAGGCTTCTTGAGGGGAAAGCTGTAACTCTGTGAGATGATTTCACAGAACACAAAGAAGTTTCTCAGAAAGCTTTCTTCTCTTTGTTATCGGATGATATTTCCTTTTGCCCTATAGTCTTCAAAGGGATCCGAAATATCTGTTCTCAGATTCCACAGAAATAAGGCTAGCAAAGAGATCCACGAAATACAGATGTAACTCTGTGAGTGGAAGTCACACATCACAGAGCAGTTTCTCAGAAAGCTTCTTTCCAGATTTCATCGGAGGATATTTCCTTTTTCACCATAGCCCTCTATGGGCTTCGAAATATCACCTTGCCATTTCCACAAGAACTGTCTTAGCGAAAGTCTTCTTGAGGGGAAAGCTGGAACTCTGTGAGATGATTTCACAGAACACAAAGAAGTTTCTCAGAAAGCTTCTTTCTCTTTGTTATCGGAGGATATTTCCTTTGGCCCTATAGTCTTCAAAGGGATCCGAAATATCTGTTCTCAGATTCCACAGAAATAAGGCTAGCAAAGAGATCCACGAAATACAGATGTAACTCTGTGAGATTAATGAACAGAACACTAAGGAGTTTCTCAGAAAGCTTCTTTCCAGATTTCATCTGAGGATATTTCCTTTTTCACCATAGCCCTCTAGGGGCTTCCAAATATCACTTTGCCAATTCCACAAGAACTGGCTTACCGAAAGGCTTCTTGAGGGGAAAGCTGTAACTCTGTGAGATGATTTCACAGAACACAAAGAAGTTTCTCAGAAAGCTTCTTTCTCTTTGTTATCGGAGGATATTTCCTTTGGCCCTATAGTCTTCAAAGGGATCCGAAATATCTGTTCTCAGATTCCACAGAAATAAGGCTAGCAAAGAGATCCACGAAATACAGATGTAACTCTGTGAGTGGAAGTCACACATCACAGAGCAGTTTCTCAGAAAGCTTCTTTCCAGATTTCATCGGAGGATATTTCCTTTTTCACCATAGCCCTCTATGGGCTTCGAAATATCACCTTGCCATTTCCACAAGAACTGTCTTAGCGAAAGTCTTCTTGAGGGGAAAGCTGTAACTCTGTGAGATGATTTCACAGAACACAAAGAAGTTTCTCACAAAGCTTCTTTCTCTTTGTTATCGGAGTATATTTCCTTTGGCCCTATAGTCTTCAAAGGGATCCGAAATATCTGTTCTCAGATTCCACAGAAATAAGGCTAGCAAAGAGATCCACGAAATACAGATGTAACTCTGTGAGATGAATGAACAGAACACTAAGGAGTTTCTCAGAAAGCTTCTTTCCAGATTTCATCTGAGGATATTTCCTTTTTCACCATAGCCCTCTATGGGCTTCCAAATATCACTTTGCCATTTCCACAAGAAGTGTCTTAGCGAAAGGCTTCTTGAGGGGAAAGCTGTAACTCTGTGAGATGATTTCACAGAACACAAAGAAGTTTCTCAGAAAGCTTCCTTCTCTTTGTTATGGGAGGATATTTCCTTTGGCCCTATGGTCTTCAAAAGGATCCGAAATATCTGTTCTCAGATACCACAGAAATAAGGCTAGCAAAGAGATCCACGAAATACAGATGTAACTCTGTGAGATTAATGAACAGAACACTAAGGAGTTTCTCAGAAAGCTTCTTCCCAGATTTCATCTGAGGATATTTCCTTTTTCACCATAGCCCTCTATGGGCTTCCAAATATCACTTTGCCAATTCCACAAGAACTGGCTTACCGAAAGGCTTCTTGAGGGGAAAGCTGTAACTCTGTGAGATGATTTCACAGAACACAAAGAAGTTTCTCAGAAAGCTTCTTTCTCTTTGTTATCGGAGGATATTTCCTTTGGCCCTATAGTCTTCAAAGGGATCCGAAATATCTGTTCTCAGATTCCACAGAAATAAGGCTAGCAAAGAGATCCACGAAATACAGATGTAACTCTGTGAGTGGAAGTCACACATCACAGAGCAGTTTCTCAGAAAGCTTCTTTCCAGATTTCATCGGAGGATATTTCCTTTTTCACCATAGCCCTCTATGGGCTTCGAAATATCACCTTGCCATTTCCACAAGAACTGTCTTAGCGAAAGTCTTCTTGAGGGGAAAGCTGGAACTCTGTGAGATGATTTCACAGAACACAAAGAAGTTTCTCACAAAGCTTCTTTCTCTTTGTTATCGGAGTATATTTCCTTTGGCCCTATAGTCTTCAAAGGGATCCGAAATATCTGTTCTCAGATTCCACAGAAATAAGGTTAGCAAAGAGATCCACGAAATACAGATGTAACTCTGTGAGATGAATGAACAGAACACTAAGGAGTTTCTCAGAAAGCTTCTTTCCAGATTTCATCTGAGGATATTTCCTTTTTCACCATAGCCCTCTATGGGCTTCCAAATATCACTTTGCCATTTCCACAAGAAGTGTCTTAGCGAAAGGCTTCTTGAGGGGAAAGCTGTAACTCTGTGAGATGATTTCACAGAACACAAAGAAGTTTCTCAGAAAGCTTCCTTCTCTTTGTTATGGGAGGATATTTCCTTTGGCCCTATAGTCTTCAAAAGGATCCGAAATATCTGTTCTCAGATACCACAGAAATAAGGCTAGCAAAGAGATCCACGAAATACAGATGTAACTCTGTGAGATGAATGAACAGAACACTAAGCAGTTTCTCAGAAAGCTTCTTTCCAGATTTCATCTGAGGATATTTCCTTTTTCACCATAGCCCTCTATGGGCTTCCAAATATCACTTTGCCAATTCCACAAGAACTGTCTTAGCGAAAGGCTTCTTGAGGGGAAAGCTGTAACTCTGTGAGATGATTTCACAGAACACAAAGAAGTTTCTCAGAAAGCTTCCTTCTCTTTGTTATCGGAGGATATTTCCTTTGGCCCTATAGTCTTCAAAGGGATCCGAAATATCTGTTCTCAGATTCCACAGAAATAAGGCTAGCAAAGAGATCCACGAAATACAGATGTAACTCTGTGAGTGGAAGTAACACATCACAGAGCAGTTTCTCAGGAAGCTTCTTTCTAGATTTCATCTGAGGATATTTCCTTTTTCACCATAGCCCTCTATGGGCTTCCAAATATCACTTTGCCAATTCCACAAGAACTGTCTTATCGAAAGTCTTCTTGAGTGGAAAGCTGTAACTCTGTGAGATGATTTCACAGAACACAAAGAAGTTTCTCAGAAAGCTTCTTTCTCTTTGTTATCGGAGGATATTTCCTTTGGCCCTATAGTCTTCAAAGGGATCCGAAATATCTGTTCTCAGATTCCACAGAAATAAGGCTAGCAAAGAGATCCACGAAATACAGATGTAACTCTGTGAGATGAATGAACAGAACACTAAGCAGTTTCTCAGAAATCTTCTTTCCAGATTTCATCTGAGGATATTTCCTTCTGCACCATAGCCCTCTACGGGCTTCCAAATATCACTTTGCCAATTCCATAAGAACTGTCTTAGCGAAAGGCTTCTTGAGGGGAAAGCTGTAACTCTGTCAGATGATTTCACAGAACAAAAAGAAGTTTCTCAGAAAGTTTCTTTCTCTTTGTTATCGGAGGATATTTCCTTTGGCCCTATAGTCTCAAAGGGATCCGAAATATCTGTTCCCAGATTCCACAGAAATAAGGCTAGCAAAGAGATCCACGAAATACAGATGTAACTCTGTGAGTGGAAGTCACACATCACAGAGCAGTTTCTCAGAAAGATTCTTTCCAGATTTCATCTGAGGATATTTCCTTTTTCACCATAGCCCTCTAGGGGCTTCCAAATATCACTTTGCCAATTCCACAAGAACTGTCTTAGCGAAAGGCTTCTTGAGGAGAAAGCTGTAACTCTGTGAGATGATTTCACAGAACACAAAGAAGTTTCTCAGAAAGCTTCCTTCTCTTTGTTATCGGAGGATATTTCCTTTTGCCCTATAGTCTTCAAAGGGATCCGAAATATCTGTTCTCAGATTCCACAGAAATAAGGCTAGCAAAGAGATCCACGAAATACAGATGTAACTCTGTGAGTGGAAGTCACACATCACAGAGCAGATTCTCAGAAAGCTTCTTTCCAGATTTCATCGGAGGATATTTCCTTTTTCACCATAGCCCTCTATGGGCTTCGAAATATCACCTTGCCATTTCCACAAGAACTGTCTTAGCGAAAGTCTTCTTGAGGGGAAAGCTGTAACTCTGTGAGATGATTTCACAGAACACAAAGAAGTTTCTCAGAAAGCTTCTTTCTCTTTGTTATCGGAGGATATTTCCTTTGGCCCTATAGTCTTCAAAGGGATCCGAAATATCTGTTCTCAGATTCCACAGAAATAAGGCTAGCAAAGAGATCCACGAAATACAGATGTAACTCTGTGAGATTAATGAACAGAACACTAAGGAGTTTCTCAGAAAGCTTCTTTCCAGATTTCATCTGAGGATATTTCCTTTTTCACCATAGCCCTCTAGGGGCTTCCAAATATCACTTTGCCAATTCCACAAGAACTGGCTTACCGAAAGGCTTCTTGAGGGGAAAGCTGTAACTCTGTGAGATGATTTCACAGAACACAAAGAAGTTTCTCAGAAAGCTTCTTTCTCTTTGTTATCGGAGGATATTTCCTTTGGCCCTATAGTCTTCAAAGGGATCCGAAATATCTGTTCTCAGATTCCACAGAAATAAGGCTAGCAAAGAGATCCACGAAATACAGATGTAACTCTGTGAGTGGAAGTCACACATCACAGAGCAGTTTCTCAGAAAGCTTCTTTCCAGATTTCATCTGAGGATATTTCCTTTTTCACCATAGCCCTCTATGGGCTTCGAAATATCACCTTGCCATTTCCACAAGAACTGTCTTAGCGAAAGTCTTCTTGAGGGGAAAGCTGTAACTCTGTGAGATGATTTCACAGAACACAAAGAAGTTTCTCACAAAGCTTCTTTCTCTTTGTTATCGGAGTATATTTCCTTTGGCCCTATAGTCTTCAAAGGGATCCGAAATATCTGTTCTCAGATTCCACAGAAATAAGGCTAGCAAAGAGATCCACGAAATACAGATGTAACTCTGTGAGATGAATGAACAGAACACTAAGGAGTTTCTCAGAAAGCTTCTTTCCAGATTTCATCTGAGGATATTTCCTTTTTCACCATAGCCCTCTATGGGCTTCCAAATATCACTTTGCCATTTCCACAAGAAGTGTCTTAGCGAAAGGCTTCTTGAGGGGAAAGCTGTAACTCTGTGAGATGATTTCACAGAACACAAAGAAGTTTCTCAGAAAGCTTCCTTCTCTTTGTTATGGGAGGATATTTCCTTTGGCCCTATAGTCTTCAAAAGGATCCGAAATATCTGTTCTCAGATACCACAGAAATAAGGCTAGCAAAGAGATCCACGAAATACAGATGTAACTCTGTGAGATTAATGAACAGAACACTAAGGAGTTTCTCAGAAAGCTTCTTCCCAGATTTCATCTGAGGATATTTCCTTTTTCACCATAGCCCTCTATGGGCTTCCAAATATCACTTTGCCAATTCCACAAGAACTGGCTTACCGAAAGGCTTCTTGAGGGGAAAGCTGTAACTCTGTGAGATGATTTCACAGAACACAAAGAAGTTTCTCAGAAAGCTTCTTTCTCTTTGTTATCGGAGGATATTTCCTTTGGCCCTATAGTCTTCAAAGGGATCCGAAATATCTGTTCTCAGATTCCACAGAAATAAGGCTAGCAAAGAGATCCACGAAATACAGATGTAACTCTGTGAGTGGAAGTCACACATCACAGAGCAGTTTCTCAGAAAGCTTCTTTCCAGATTTCATCGGAGGATATTTCCTTTTTCACCATAGCCCTCTATGGGCTTCGAAATATCACCTTGCCATTTCCACAAGAACTGTCTTAGCGAAAGTCTTCTTGAGGGGAAAGCTGTAACTCTGTGAGATGATTTCACAGAACACAAAGAAGTTTCTCACAAAGCTTCTTTCTCTTTGTTATCGGAGTATATTTCCTTTGGCCCTATAGTCTTCAAAGGGATCCGAAATATCTGTTCTCAGATTCCACAGAAATAAGGCTAGCAAAGAGATCCACGAAATACAGATGTAACTCTGTGAGATGAATGAACAGAACACTAAGGAGTTTCTCAGAAAGCTTCTTTCCAGATTTCATCTGAGGATATTTCCTTTTTCACCATAGCCCTCTATGGGCTTCCAAATATCACTTTGCCAATTACACAAGAACTGTCTTAGCGAAAGGCTTCTTGAGGGGAAAGCTGTAACTCTGTGAGATGATTTCACAGAACACAAAGAAATTTCTCAGAAAGCTTCCTTCTCTTTGTTATGGGAGGCTATTTCCTTTGGCCCTATAGTCTTCAAAAGGATCCGAAATATCTGTTCTCAGATACCACAGAAATAAGGCTAGCAAAGAGATCCACGAAATACAGATGTAACTCTGTGAGATGAATGAACAGAACACTAAGCAGTTTCTCAGAAAGCTTCTTTCCAGATTTCATCTGAGGATATTTCCTTTTTCACCATAGCCCTCTATGGGCTTCCAAATATCACTTTGCCAATTCCACAAGAACTGTCTTAGCGAAAGGCTTCTTGAGGGGAAAGCTGTAACTCTGTGAGATGATTTCACAGAACACAAAGAAGTTTCTCAGAAAGCTTCTTTCTCTTTGTTATCGGAGGATATTTCCTTTGGCCCTAAAGTCTTCAAAGGGATGCGAAATATTTGTTCTCAGATTCCACAGAAATAAGGCTAGCAAAGAGATCCACGAAATACAGATGTAACTCTGTGAGTGGAAGGCACACATCACAGAACAGTTTCTCAGAAAGCTTCTTTCCAGATGTCATCGGAGGATATTTCCTTTTTCACCATAGCCCTCTATGGGCTTCCAAATATCACTTTGCCAATTCCACAAGAACTGTCTTAGCTAAAGGCTTCTTGAGGGGAAAGCTGTAACTCTGTGAGATGATTTCACAGAACACAAAGAAGTTTCTCAGAAAGCTTCCTTCTCTTTGTTATGGGAGGATATTTCCTTCGGCCCTACAGTCTTCAAAGGGATGCGAAATATCTGTTCTCAGATTCCACAGAAATAAGGCTAGCAAAGAGATCCACGAAATACAGATGTAACTCTGTGAGTGGAAGTCACACATCACAGAGCAGTTTCTCAGAAAGCTTCTATCCAGATTTTATCTGAGGATACTTCCTTTTTCACCATAGCTCTCTATGGGCTTCCAAATATCACTTTGCCAATACCACAAGAACTGTCTTAGACAAAGTCTTCTTGAGTGGAAAGCTGTAACTCTGTGAGATGATTTCACAGAACACAAAGAAGTTTCTCAGAAACCTTCTTTCTCTTTGTTATCGGAGGATATTTCCTTTGGCCCTATAGTCTTCAAAGGGATCCGAAATATCTGTTCTCAGATTCCACAGAAATAAGGCTAGAAAAGAGATCCACGAAATACAGATGTAACTCTGTGAGATGAATGAACAGAACACTAAGCAGTTTCTCAGAAAGCTTCTTTCCAGATTTCATCTGAGGATATTTCCTTTTTCACCATAGCCCTCTATGGGCTTCCAAATATCACTTTGCCAATTCCACAAGAACTGTCTTAGCGAAAGGCTTCTTGAGGGGAAAGCTGTAACTCTGTGAGATGATTTCACAGAACACAAAGAAGTTTCTCAGAAAGCTTCCTTCTCTTTGTTATCGGAGGATATTTCCTTTGGCCCTATAGTCTTCAAAGGGATCCGAAATATCTGTTCTCAGATTCCACAGAAATAAGGCTAGCAAAGAGATCCACGAAATACAGATGTAACTCTGTGAGTGGAAGTCACACATCACAGAGCAGTTTCTCAGAAAGCTTCTTTCTAGATTTTATCTGAGGATATTTCCTTTTTCACCATAGCTCTCTATGGGCTTCCAAATATCACTTTACCAATTCCACAAGAACTGTCTTAGCCAAAGTCTTCATGAGTGGAAAGCTGTAACTCTGTGAGATGATTTCACAGAACACAAAGAAGTTTCTCAGAAAGCTTCTTTCTCTTTGTTAACGGAGGATATTTCCTTTGGCCCTATAGTCTCCAAAGGGATCCGAAATATCTGTTGTCAGATTCCACAGAAATAAGGCTAGCAAAGAGATCCACGAAATACAGATGTAACTCTGTGAGATGAATGAGCAGAACACTAAGCAGTTTCTCAGAAAGTTTCTTTCCAGATTTCATCTGAGGATATTTCCTTTTTCACCATAGCCCTCTATGGGCTTCCAAATATCACTTTGCCAATTCCACAAGAACTGTCTTAGCGAAAGGCTTCTTGAGGGGAAAGCTGTAACTCTGTGAGATGATTTCACAGAACACAAAGAAGTTTCTCAGAAAGCTTCTTTCTCTTTGTTATCGGAGGATATTTCCTTTGGCCCTATAGTTTTCAAAGGGATCCGAAATATCTGTTCTCAGATTCCACAGAAATAAGGCTAGCAAAGAGATCCAGGAAATACAGATGTAATTCTGTGAGTGGAAGTCACACATCACAGAGCAGTTTCTCAGAAATCTTCTTTCCAGATTTTATATGAGTATATTTCCTTTTTCACCATAGCTCTCTAGGGGCTTCCAAATATCACTTTGCCAATTCCACAAGAACTGTCTTCGCGAAAGGCTTCTTGAGGGGAAAGCTGTAACTCTGTGAGATGATTTCACAGAACACAAAGAAGTTTCTCAGAAAGCTTCTTTCTCATTGTTATCGGAGGATATTTCCTTTGGCCCTATAGTCTTCAAAGGGATACGAAATATCTGTTCTCAGATTCCACAGAAATAAGGCTAGCAAAGAGATCCACGAAATACAGATGTAACTCTGTGAGATGAATGAACAGAACACTAAGGAGTTTCTCAGAAAGCTTCTTTCCAGATTTCATCTGAGGATATTTCCTTTTTCACCATAGCCCTCTAGGGGCTTCCAAATATCACTTTGCCAATTCCACAAGAACTGGCTTACCGAAAGGCTTCTTGAGGGGAAAGCTGTAACTCTGTGAGATGATTTCACAGAACACAAAGAAGTTTCTCAGAAAGCTTCTTTCTCTTTGTTATCGGAGGATATTTCCTTTGGCCCTATAGTCTTCAAAGGGATCCGAAATATCTGTTCTCAGATTCCACAGAAATAAGGCTAGCAAAGAGATCCACGAAATACAGATGTAACTCTGTGAGTGGAAGTCACACATCACAGAGCAGTTTCTCAGAAAGCTTCTTTCCAGATTTCATCTGAGGATATTTCCTTTTTCACCATAGCCCTCTATGGGCTTCGAAATATCACCTTGCCATTTCCACAAGAACTGTCTTAGCGAAAGTCTTCTTGAGGGGAAAGCTGTAACTCTGTGAGATGATTTCACAGAACACAAAGAAGTTTCTCACAAAGCTTCTTTCTCTTTGTTATCGGAGTATATTTCCTTTGGCCCTATAGTCTTCAAAGGGATCCGAAATATCTGTTCTCAGATTCCACAGAAATAAGGCTAGCAAAGAGATCCACGAAATACAGATGTAACTCTGTGAGATGAATGAACAGAACACTAAGGAGTTTCTCAGAAAGCTTCTTTCCAGATTTCATCTGAGGATATTTCCTTTTTCACCATAGCCCTCTATGGGCTTCCAAATATCACTTTGCCATTTCCACAAGAAGTGTCTTAGCGAAAGGCTTCTTGAGGGGAAAGCTGTAACTCTGTGAGATGATTTCACAGAACACAAAGAAGTTTCTCAGAAAGCTTCCTTCTCTTTGTTATGGGAGGATATTTCCTTTGGCCCTATAGTCTTCAAAAGGATCCGAAATATCTGTTCTCAGATACCACAGAAATAAGGCTAGCAAAGAGATCCACGAAATACAGATGTAACTCTGTGAGATTAATGAACAGAACACTAAGGAGTTTCTCAGAAAGCTTCTTCCCAGATTTCATCTGAGGATATTTCCTTTTTCACCATAGCCCTCTATGGGCTTCCAAATATCACTTTGCCAATTCCACAAGAACTGGCTTACCGAAAGGCTTCTTGAGGGGAAAGCTGTAACTCTGTGAGATGATTTCACAGAACACAAAGAAGTTTCTCAGAAAGCTTCTTTCTCTTTGTTATCGGAGGATATTTCCTTTGGCCCTATAGTCTTCAAAGGGATCCGAAATATCTGTTCTCAGATTCCACAGAAATAAGGCTAGCAAAGAGATCCACGAAATACAGATGTAACTCTGTGAGTGGAAGTCACACATCACAGAGCAGTTTCTCAGAAAGCTTCTTTCCAGATTTCATCGGAGGATATTTCCTTTTTCACCATAGCCCTCTATGGGCTTCGAAATATCACCTTGCCATTTCCACAAGAACTGTCTTAGCGAAAGTCTTCTTGAGGGGAAAGCTGTAACTCTGTGAGATGATTTCACAGAACACAAAGAAGTTTCTCACAAAGCTTCTTTCTCTTTGTTATCGGAGTATATTTCCTTTGGCCCTATAGTCTTCAAAGGGATCCGAAATATCTGTTCTCAGATTCCACAGAAATAAGGCTAGCAAAGAGATCCACGAAATACAGATGTAACTCTGTGAGATGAATGAACAGAACACTAAGGAGTTTCTCAGAAAGCTTCTTTCCAGATTTCATCTGAGGATATTTCCTTTTTCACCATAGCCCTCTATGGGCTTCCAAATATCACTTTGCCAATTACACAAGAACTGTCTTAGCGAAAGGCTTCTTGAGGGGAAAGCTGTAACTCTGTGAGATGATTTCACAGAACACAAAGAAATTTCTCAGAAAGCTTCCTTCTCTTTGTTATGGGAGGCTATTTCCTTTGGCCCTATAGTCTTCAAAAGGATCCGAAATATCTGTTCTCAGATACCACAGAAATAAGGCTAGCAAAGAGATCCACGAAATACAGATGTAACTCTGTGAGATGAATGAACAGAACACTAAGCAGTTTCTCAGAAAGCTTCTTTCCAGATTTCATCTGAGGATATTTCCTTTTTCACCATAGCCCTCTATGGGCTTCCAAATATCACTTTGCCAATTCCACAAGAACTGTCTTAGCGAAAGGCTTCTTGAGGGGAAAGCTGTAACTCTGTGAGATGATTTCACAGAACACAAAGAAGTTTCTCAGAAAGCTTCTTTCTCTTTGTTATCGGAGGATATTTCCTTTGGCCCTAAAGTCTTCAAAGGGATGCGAAATATTTGTTCTCAGATTCCACAGAAATAAGGCTAGCAAAGAGATCCACGAAATACAGATGTAACTCTGTGAGTGGAAGGCACACATCACAGAACAGTTTCTCAGAAAGCTTCTTTCCAGATGTCATCGGAGGATATTTCCTTTTTCACCATAGCCCTCTATGGGCTTCCAAATATCACTTTGCCAATTCCACAAGAACTGTCTTAGCTAAAGGCTTCTTGAGGGGAAAGCTGTAACTCTGTGAGATGATTTCACAGAACACAAAGAAGTTTCTCAGAAAGCTTCCTTCTCTTTGTTATGGGAGGATATTTCCTTCGGCCCTACAGTCTTCAAAGGGATGCGAAATATCTGTTCTCAGATTCCACAGAAATAAGGCTAGCAAAGAGATCCACGAAATACAGATGTAACTCTGTGAGTGGAAGTCACACATCACAGAGCAGTTTCTCAGAAAGCTTCTATCCAGATTTTATCTGAGGATACTTCCTTTTTCACCATAGCTCTCTATGGGCTTCCAAATATCACTTTGCCAATACCACAAGAACTGTCTTAGACAAAGTCTTCTTGAGTGGAAAGCTGTAACTCTGTGAGATGATTTCACAGAACACAAAGAAGTTTCTCAGAAACCTTCTTTCTCTTTGTTATCGGAGGATATTTCCTTTGGCCCTATAGTCTTCAAAGGGATCCGAAATATCTGTTCTCAGATTCCACAGAAATAAGGCTAGAAAAGAGATCCACGAAATACAGATGTAACTCTGTGAGATGAATGAACAGAACACTAAGCAGTTTCTCAGAAAGCTTCTTTCCAGATTTCATCTGAGGATATTTCCTTTTTCACCATAGCCCTCTATGGGCTTCCAAATATCACTTTGCCAATTCCACAAGAACTGTCTTAGCGAAAGGCTTCTTGAGGGGAAAGCTGTAACTCTGTGAGATGATTTCACAGAACACAAAGAAGTTTCTCAGAAAGCTTCCTTCTCTTTGTTATCGGAGGATATTTCCTTTGGCCCTATAGTCTTCAAAGGGATCCGAAATATCTGTTCTCAGATTCCACAGAAATAAGGCTAGCAAAGAGATCCACGAAATACAGATGTAACTCTGTGAGTGGAAGTCACACATCACAGAGCAGTTTCTCAGAAAGCTTCTTTCTAGATTTTATCTGAGGATATTTCCTTTTTCACCATAGCTCTCTATGGGCTTCCAAATATCACTTTACCAATTCCACAAGAACTGTCTTAGCCAAAGTCTTCATGAGTGGAAAGCTGTAACTCTGTGAGATGATTTCACAGAACACAAAGAAGTTTCTCAGAAAGCTTCTTTCTCTTTGTTAACGGAGGATATTTCCTTTGGCCCTATAGTCTCCAAAGGGATCCGAAATATCTGTTGTCAGATTCCACAGAAATAAGGCTAGCAAAGAGATCCACGAAATACAGATGTAACTCTGTGAGATGAATGAGCAGAACACTAAGCAGTTTCTCAGAAAGTTTCTTTCCAGATTTCATCTGAGGATATTTCCTTTTTCACCATAGCCCTCTATGGGCTTCCAAATATCACTTTGCCAATTCCACAAGAACTGTCTTAGCGAAAGGCTTCTTGAGGGGAAAGCTGTAACTCTGTGAGATGATTTCACAGAACACAAAGAAGTTTCTCAGAAAGCTTCTTTCTCTTTGTTATCGGAGGATATTTCCTTTGGCCCTATAGTTTTCAAAGGGATCCGAAATATCTGTTCTCAGATTCCACAGAAATAAGGCTAGCAAAGAGATCCAGGAAATACAGATGTAATTCTGTGAGTGGAAGTCACACATCACAGAGCAGTTTCTCAGAAATCTTCTTTCCAGATTTTATATGAGTATATTTCCTTTTTCACCATAGCTCTCTAGGGGCTTCCAAATATCACTTTGCCAATTCCACAAGAACTGTCTTCGCGAAAGGCTTCTTGAGGGGAAAGCTGTAACTCTGTGAGATGATTTCACAGAACACAAAGAAGTTTCTCAGAAAGCTTCTTTCTCATTGTTATCGGAGGATATTTCCTTTGGCCCTATAGTCTTCAAAGGGATACGAAATATCTGTTCTCAGATTCCACAGAAATAAGGCTAGCAAAGAGATCCACGAAATACAGATGTAACTCTGTGAGATGAATGAACAGAACAATAAGCAGTTTCTCAGAAAGCTTCTTTCCAGATTTCATCTGAGGATATTTCCTTTTTCACCATAGCCCTCTATGGGCTTCCAAATATCACTTTGCCAATTCCACAAGAACTGTCTTAGCGAAAGGCTTCTTGAGGGGAAAGCTGTAACTCTGTGAGATGATTTCACAGAACACAAAGAAGTTTCTCAGAAAGCTTCTTTCTCTTTGTTATCACAGGATATTTCCTTTGGACCTATAGTCTTCAAAGGGATCCGAAATATCTGTTCTCAGATTCCACAGAAATAAGGCTAGCAAAGAGATCCACGAAATACCGATGTAACTCTGTGAGTGGAAGTCACACATCACAGAGCAGTTTCTCAGAAAGCTTCTATCCAGATTTTATTTGAGGATATTTCCTTTTTCACCATAGCTCCCTATGGGCTTCCAAATATCACTTTGCCAATACCACAAGAACTTTCTTAGCCAAAGTCTTCTTGAGTGGAAAGCTGTAACTCTGTGAGATGATTTCACAGAACACAAAGAAGTTTCTCAGAAAGCTTCTTTCTCTTTGTTATCGGAGGATATTTCCTTTGGCCCTATAGTCTTCAAAGGGATCCGAAATATCTGTTCTCAGATTCTACAGAAATAAGGCTAGCAAAGAGATCCACGAAATACAGATGTAACTCTGTGAGTTGAATGAACAGAACACTAAGCAGTTTCTCAGAAAGCTTCTTTCCAGATTTCATCTGAGTATATTTCCTTTTTCACAATAGCCCTCTATGGGCTTCCAAATATCACTTTGCCAATTCCACAAGAACTGTCTTATCGAAAGGCTTCTTGAGGGGAAAGCTGTAACTCTGTGAGATGATTTCACAGAACACAAAGAAGTTTCTCAGAAAGCTTCCTTCTCTTTGTTATCAGGGGATATATCCTTTGGCCCTATAGTCTTCAAAGGGATCCGAAATATCTGTTCTCAGATTCCACAGAAATAAGGCTAGCAAAGAGATCCACGAAATACAGATGTAACTCTGTGAGTGGAAGTCACACATCACAGAGCAGTTTCTCAGGAAGCTTCTTTCTAGATTTCATCTGAGGATATTTCCTGTTTCACCATAGCCCTCTATGGGCTTCCAAATATCACTTTGCCAATTCCACAAGAACTGTCTTATCGAAAGGCTTCTTGAGGGGAAAGCTGTAACTCTGTGAGATGATTTCACAGAACACAAAGAAGTTTCTCAGAAAGCTTCTTTCTGTTTGTTATCGCAGGATATTTCCTTTGGCCCTATAGTCTTCAAAGGGATCCGAAATATCTGTTCTCAGATTCCACAGAAATAAGGCTAGCAAGGTGATCCACGAAATACAGATGTAATTCTGTGAGATGAATGAACAGAACACTAAGCAGTTTCTCAGAAAGCTTCTTTCCAGATTTCATCTGAGGATATTTTCTTTTTCACCATAGCCCTCTATGGGCTTCCAAATATCACTTTGCCAATTCCACAAGAACTGTCTTATCGAAAGGCTTCTTGAGGGGAAAGCTGTAACTCTGTGAGATGATTTCACAGAACACAAAGAAGTTTCTCAGAAAGCTTCCTTCTCTTTGTTATCGGAGGATATTTCCTTTGGCCCTATAGTCTTCAAAGGGATCCGAAATATCTGTTCTCAGATTCCACAGAAATAAGGCTAGCAAAGAGATCCACGAAATACAGATGTAACTCTGTGAGTGGAAGTCACACATCACAGAGCAGTTACTCAGGAAGCTTCTTTCTAGATTTCATCTGAGGATATTTCCTTTTTCACCATAGCCCTCTATGGGCTTCCAAATATCACTTTGCCAATTCCACAAGAACTGTCTTATCGAAAGGCTTCTTGAGGGGAAAGCTGTAACTCTGTGAGATGATTTCACAGAACACAAAGAAGTTTCTCAGAAAGCTTCTTTCTCTTTGTTATCGGAGGATATTTCCTTTGGCCCTATAGTCTTCAAAGGGATCCGAAATATCTGTTCTCAGATTCCACAGAAATAAGGCTAGCAAAGAGATCCACGAAATACAGATGTAACTCTGTGAGATGAATGAACAGAACACTAAGCAGTTTCTCAGAAATCTTCTTTCCAGATTTCATCTGAGGATATTTCCTTCTTCACCATAGCCCTCTATGGGCTTCCAAATATCACTTTGCCAATTCCACAAAAACTGTCTTAGCGAAAGGCTTCTTGAGGGGAAAGCTGTAACTCTGTCAGATGATTTCACAGAACAAAAAGAAGTTTCTCAGAAAGCTTCTTTCTCTTTGTTATCGGAGGATATTTCCTTTGGCCCTATAGTCTTCAAAGGGATCCGAAATATCTGTTCTCAGATTCCACAGAAATAAGGCTAGCAAAGAGATCCACGAAATACAGATGTAACTCTGTGAGTGGAAGTCACACATCACAGAGCAGTTTCTCAGAAAGCTTCTTTCCAGATTTCATCTGAGGATATTTCCTTTTTCACCATAGCCCTCTATGGGCTTCCAAATATCACTTTGCCAATTCCACAAGAACTGTCTTAGCGAAAGGCTTCTTGAGGGGAAAGCTGTAACTCTGTGAGATGATTTCACAGAACACAAAGAAGTTTCTCAGAAAGCTTCTTTCTCTTTGTTATCACAGGATATTTCCTTTGGACCTATAGTCTTCAAAGGGATCCGAAATATCTGTTCTCAGATTCCACAGAAATAAGGCTAGCAAAGAGATCCACGAAATACCGATGTAACTCTGTGAGTGGAAGTCACAAATCACAGAGCAGTTTCTCAGAAAGCTTCTTTCCAGATTTCATCTGAGGATATTTCCTTTTTCACCATAGCCGTCTAGGGGCTTCAAAATATCACTTTGCCAATTACACAAGAACTGTCTTAGCGAAAGTCTTCTTGAGTGGAAAGCTGTAACTCTGTGAGATGATTTCACAGAACACAAAGAAGTTTCTCAGAAAGCTTCTTTCTCTTTGTTATCGGAGGATATTTCCTTTGGCCCTATAGTCTTCAAAGGGATCCGAAATATCTGTTCTCAGATTCCACAGAAATAAGGCTAGCAAAGAGATCCACGAAATACAGATGTAACTCTGTGAGTGGAAGTCACACATCACAGAGCAGTTTCTCAGAAAGCTTCTATCGAGATTTTATTTGAGGATATTTCCTTTTTCACCATAGCTCCCTATGGGCTTCCAAATATCACTTTGCCAATACCACAAGAACTGTCTTAGCCAAAGTCTTCTTGAGTGGAAAGCTGTAACTCTGTGAGATGATTTCACAGAACACAAAGAAGTTTCTCAGAAAGCTTCTTTCTCTTTGTTATCGGAGGATATTTCCTTTGGCCCTATAGTCTTCAAAGGGATCCGAAATATCTGTTCTCCGATTCTACTGAAATAAGGCTAGCAAAGAGATCCACGAAATACAGATGTAACTCTGTGAGATGAATGAACAGAACACTAAGCAGTTTCTCAGAAAGCTTCTTTCCAGATTTCATCTGAGGATATTTCCTTTTTCACAATAGCCCTCTATGGGCTTCCAAATACCACTTTGCCAATTCCACAAGAACTGTCTTATCGAAAGGCTTCTTGAGGGGAAAGCTGTAACTCTGTGAGATGATTTCACAGAACACAAAGAAGATTCTCAGAAAGCTTCCTTCTCTTTGTTATCAGGGGATATTTCCTTTGGCCCTATAGTCTTCAAAGGGATCCGAAATATCTGTTCTCAGATTCCACAGAAATAAGGCTAGCAAAGAGATCCACGAAATACAGATGTAACTCTGTGAGTGGAAGTCACACATCACAGAGCAGTTTCTCAGGAAGCTTCTTTCTAGATTTCATCTGAGGATATTTCCTCTTTCACCATAGCCCTCTATGGGCTTCCAAATATCACTTTGCCAATTCCACAAGAACTGTCTTATCGAAAGGCTTCTTGAGGGGAAAGCTGTAACTCTGTGAGATGATTTCACAGAACAAAAAGAAGTTTCTCAGAAAGCTTCTTTCTCTTTGTTATCGCAGGATATTTCCTTTGGCCCTATAGTCTTCAAAGGGATCCGAAATATCTGTTCTCAGATTCCACAGAAATAAGGCTAGCAAAGTGATCCACGAAATACAGATGTAATTCTGTGAGATGAATGAACAGAACACTAAGCAGTTTCTCAGAAAGCTTCTTTCCAGATTTCATCTGAGGATATTTTCTTTTTCACCATAGCCCTCTATGGGCTTCCAAATATCACTTTGCCAATTCCACCAGAACTGTCTTATCGAAAGGCTTCTTGAGGGGAAAGCTGTAACTCTGTGAGATGATTTCACAGAACACAAAGAAGTTTCTCAGAAAGCTTCCTTCTCTTTGTTATCGGAGGATATTTCCTTTGGCCCTATAGTCTTCAAAGGGATCCGAAATATCTGTTCTCAGATTCCACAGAAATAAGGCTAGCAAAGAGATCCACGAAATACAGATGTAACTCTGTGAGTGGAAGTCACACATCACAGAGCAGTTTCTCAGAAAGCTTCTTTCTAGATTTCATCTGAGGATATTTCCTTTTTCACCATAGCCCTCTATGGGCTTCCAAATATCACTTCGCCAATTCCACAAGAACTGTCTTATCGAAAGGCTTCTTGAGGGGAAAGCTGTAACTCTGTGAGATGATTTCACAGAACACAAAGAAGTTTCTCAGAAAGCTTCTTTCTCTTTGTTATCGGAGGATATTTCCTTTGGCCCTATAGTCTTCAAAGGGATCCGAAATATCTGTTCTCAGATTCCACAGAAATAAGGCTAGCAAAGAGATCCACGAAATACAGATGTAACTCTGTGAGATGAATGAACAGAACACTAAGCAGTTTCTCAGAAATCTTCTTTCCAGATTTCATCTGAGGATATTTCCTTCTTCACCATAGCCCTCTACGGGTTTCCAAATATCACTTTGCCAATTCCACAAGAACTGTATTAGCGAAAGGCTTCTTGAGGGGAAAGCGGTAACTCTGTCAGATGATTTCACAGAACAAAAAGAAGTTTCTCAGAAAGCTTCTTTCTCTTTGTTATCAGAGGATATTTCCTTTGGCCCTATAGTCTTCAAAGGGATCCGAAATATCTGTTCTCAGATTCCACAGAAATAAGGCTAGCAAAGAGATCCACGAAATACAGATGTAACTCTGTGAGTGGAAGTCACACATCACAGAGCAGTTTCTCAGAAAGCTTCTTTCCAGATTTCATCTGAGGATATTTCCTTTTTCACCATAGCCCTCTAGGGGCTTCCAAATATCACTTTGCCAATTCCACAAGAACTGTCTTAGCGAAAGGCTTCTTGAGGGGAAAGCTGTAACTCTGTGAGATGATTTCACAGAACACAAAGAAGTTTCTCAGAAAGCTTCCTTCTCTTTGTTATCGGAGGATATTTCCTTTGGCCCTATAGTCTTCAAAGGGATCCGAAATATCTGTTTTCAGATTCCACAGAAATAATGCTAGCAAAGAGATCCACGAAATACAGATGTAACTCTGTGAGTGGAAGTCACAAATCACAGAGCAGTTTCTCAGAAAGCTTCTTTCCAGATTTCATCTGAGGATATTTCCTTTTTCACCATAGCCGTCTAGGGGCTTCAAAATATCACTTTGCCAATTACACAAGAACTGTCTTAGCGAAAGTCTTCTTGAGTGGAAAGCTGTAACTCTGTGAGATGATTTCACAGAACACAAAGAAGTTTCTCAGAAAGCTTCTTTCTCTTTGTTATCGGAGGATATTTCCTTTGGCCCTATAGTCTTCAAAGGGATCCGAAATATCTGTTCTCAGATTCCACAGAAATAAGGCTAGCAAAGAGATCCACGAAATACAGATGTAACTCTGTGAGTGGAAGTCACACATCACAGAGCAGTTTCTCAGAAAGCTTCTATCGAGATTTTATTTGAGGATATTTCCTTTTTCACCATAGCTCCCTATGGGCTTCCAAATATCACTTTGCCAATACCACAAGAACTGTCTTAGCCAAAGTCTTCTTGAGTGGAAAGCTGTAACTCTGTGAGATGATTTCAAAGAACACAAAGAAGTTTCTCAGAAAGCTTCTTTCTCTTTGTTATCGGAGGATATTTCCTTTGGCCCTATAGTCTTCAAAGGGATCCGAAATATCTGTTCTCCGATTCTACTGAAATAAGGCTAGCAAAGAGATCCACGAAATACAGATGTAACTCTGTGAGATGAATGAACAGAACACTAAGCAGTTTCTCAGAAAGCTTCTTTCCAGATTTCATCTGAGGATATTTCCTTTTTCACAATAGCCCTCTATGGGCTTCCAAATACCACTTTGCCAATTCCACAAGAACTGTCTTATCGAAAGGCTTCTTGAGGGGAAAGCTGTAACTCTGTGAGATGATTTCACAGAACACAAAGAAGATTCTCAGAAAGCTTCCTTCTCTTTGTTATCAGGGGATATTTCCTTTGGCCCTATAGTCTTCAAAGGGATCCGAAATATCTGTTCTCAGATTCCACAGAAATAAGGCTAGCAAAGAGATCCACGAAATACAGATGTAACTCTGTGAGTGGAAGTCACACATCACAGAGCAGTTTCTCAGGAAGCTTCTTTCTAGATTTCATCTGAGGATATTTCCTCTTTCACCATAGCCCTCTATGGGCTTCCAAATATCACTTTGCCAATTCCACAAGAACTGTCTTATCGAAAGGCTTCTTGAGGGGAAAGCTGTAACTCTGTGAGATGATTTCACAGAACAAAAAGAAGTTTCTCAGAAAGCTTCTTTCTCTTTGTTATCGCAGGATATTTCCTTTGGCCCTATAGTCTTCAAAGGGATCCGAAATATCTGTTCTCAGATTCCACAGAAATAAGGCTAGCAAAGTGATCCACGAAATACAGATGTAATTCTGTGAGATGAATGAACAGAACACTAAGCAGTTTCTCAGAAAGCTTCTTTCCAGATTTCATCTGAGGATATTTTCTTTTTCACCATAGCCCTCTATGGGCTTCCAAATATCACTTTGCCAATTCCACCAGAACTGTCTTATCGAAAGGCTTCTTGAGGGGAAAGCTGTAACTCTGTGAGATGATTTCACAGAACACAAAGAAGTTTCTCAGAAAGCTTCCTTCTCTTTGTTATCGGAGGATATTTCCTTTGGCCCTATAGTCTTCAAAGGGATCCGAAATATCTGTTCTCAGATTCCACAGAAATAAGGCTAGCAAAGAGATCCAGGAAATACAGATGTAACTCTGTGAGTGGAAGTCACACATCACAGAGCAGTTTCTCAGAAAGCTTCTTTCTAGATTTCATCTGAGGATATTTCCTTTTTCACCATAGCCCTCTATGGGCTTCCAAATATCACTTCGCCAATTCCACAAGAACTGTCTTATCGAAAGGCTTCTTGAGGGGAAAGCTGTAACTCTGTGAGATGATTTCACAGAACACAAAGAAGTTTCTCAGAAAGCTTCTTTCTCTTTGTTATCGGAGGATATTTCCTTTGGCCCTATAGTCTTCAAAGGGATCCGAAATATCTGTTCTCAGATTCCACAGAAATAAGGCTAGCATAGAGATCCACGAAATACAGATGTAACTCTGTGAGATGAATGAACAGAACACTAAGCAGTTTCTCAGAAATCTTCTTTCCAGATTTCATCTGAGGATATTTCCTTCTTCACCATAGCCCTCTACGGGTTTCCAAATATCACTTTGCCAATTCCACAAGAACTGTCTTAGCGAAAGGCTTCTTGAGGGGAAAGCTGTAACTCTGTCAGATGATTTCACAGAACAAAAAGAAGTTTCTCAGAAAGCTTCTTTCTCTTTGTTATCAGAGGATATTTCCTTTGGCCCTATAGTCTTCAAAGGGATCCGAAATATCTGTTCTCAGATTCCACAGAAATAAGGCTAGCAAAGAGATCCACGAAATACAGATGTAACTCTGTGAGTGGAAGTCACACATCACAGAGCAGTTTCTCAGAAAGCTTCTTTCCAGATTTCATCTGAGGATATTTCCTTTTTCACCATAGCCCTCTAGGGGCTTCCAAATATCACTTTGCCAATTCCACAAGAACTGTCTTAGCGAAAGGCTTCTTGAGGGGAAAGCTGTAACTCTGTGAGATGATTTCACAGAACACAAAGAAGTTTCTCAGAAAGCTTCCTTCTCTTTGTTATCGGAGGATATTTCCTTTGGCCCTATAGTCTTCAAAGGGATCCGAAATATCTGTTTTCAGATTCCACAGAAATAATGCTAGCAAAGAGATCCACGAAATACAGATGTAACTCTGTGAGTGGAAGTCACACGTCACAGAGCAGTTTCTCAGAAAGCTTCTTTCCAGATTTCATCTGAGGATATTTCCTTTTTCACCATAGCCCTCTAGGGGCTTCAAAATATCACTTTGCCAATTACACAAGAACTGTCTTAGCGAAAGTCTTCTTGAGTGGAAAGCTGTAACTCTGTGAGATGATTTCACAGAACACAAAGAAGTTTCTCAGAAAACTTCTTTCTCTTTGTTATCGGAGGATATTTCCTTTGGCCCTATAGTCTTCAAAGGGATCCGAAATATCTCTTCTCAGATTCCACAGAAATAAGGCTAGCAAAGAGATCCACGAAATACAGATGTAACTCTGTGAGTGGAAGTCACACATCACAGAGCAGTTTCTCAGAAAGCTTCTATCCAGATTTTATATGAGGATATTTCCTTTTTCACCATAGCTCCCTATGGGCTTCCAAATATCACTTTGCCAATACAACAAGAACTGTCTTAGCCAAAGTCTTCTTGAGTGGAAAGCTGTAACTCTGTGAGATGATTTCACAGAACACAAAGAAGTTTCTCAGAAAGATTCTTTCTCTTTGTTAACGGAGGATATTTCCTTTGGCCCTATAGTCTTCAAAGGGAACCGAAATATCAGTTGTCAGATTCCACAGAAATAAGGCTAGCAAAGAGATCCACGAAATACAGATGTAACTCTGTGAGATGAATGAACAGAACACTAAGCAGTTTCTCAGAAAGTTTCTTTCCAGATTTCATCTGAGGATATTACCTTTTTCACCATAGCCCTCTATGGGCTTCCAAATATCACTTTGCCAATTCCACAAGAACTGTCTTAGCGAAAGGCTTCTTGAGGGGAAAGCTGTAACTCTGTGAGATGATTTCACAGAACACAAAGAAGTTTCTCAGAAAGCTTCTTTCTCTTTGTTATCGGAGGATATTTCCTTTGGCCCTATAGTTTTCAAAGGGATCCGAAATATCTGTTCTCAGATTCCACAGAAATAAGGCTAGCAAAGAGATCCACGAAATACAGATGTAATTCTGTGAGTGGAAGTCACACATCACAGAGCAGTTTCTCAGAAATCTTCTTTCCAGATTTTATATGAGTATATTTCCTTTTTCACCATAGCTCTCTAGGGGCTTCCAAATATCACTTTGCCAATTCCACAAGAACTGTCTTCGCGAAAGGCTTCTTGAGGGGAAAGCTGTAACTCTGTGAGATGATTTCACAGAACACAAAGAAGTTTCTCAGAAAGCTTCTTTCTCATTGTTATCGGAGGATATTTCCTTTGGCCCTATAGTCTTCAAAGGGATCCGAAATATCTGTTCTCAGATTCCACAGAAATAAGGCTAGCAAAGAGATCCACGAAATACAGATGTAACTCTGTGAGATGAATGAACAGAACAATAAGCAGTTTCTCAGAAAGCTTCTTTCCAGATTTCATCTGAGGATATTTCCTTTTCACCATAGCCCTCTATGGGCTTCCAAATATCACTTTGCCAATTCCACAAGAACTGTCTTAGCGAAAGGCTTCTTGAGGGGAAAGCTGTAACTCTGTGAGATGATTTCACAGAACACAAAGAAGTTTCTCAGAAAGCTTCTTTCTCTTTGTTATCACAGGATATTTCCTTTGGACCTATAGTCTTCAAAGGGATCCGAAATATCTGTTCTCAGATTCCACAGAAATAAGGCTAGCAAAGAGATCCACGAAATACCGATGTAACTCTGTGAGTGGAAGTCACACATCACAGAGAAGTTTCTCAGAAAGCTTCTATCCAGATTTTATTTGAGGATATTTCCTTTTTCACCATAGCTCCCTATGGGCTTCCAAATATCACTTTGCCAATACCACAAGAACTTTCTTAGCCAAAGTCTTCTTGAGTGGAAAGCTGTAACTCTGTGAGATGATTTCACAGAACACAAAGAAGTTTCTCAGAAAGCTTCTTTCTCTTTGTTATCGGAGGATATTTCCTTTGGCCCTATAGTCTTCAAAGGGATCCGAAATATCTGTTCTCAGATTCTACAGAAATAAGGCTAGCAAAGAGATCCACGAAATACAGATGTAACTCTGTGAGATGAATGAACAGAACACTAAGCAGTTTCTCAGAAAGCTTCTTTCCAGATTTCATCTGAGTATATTTCCTTTTTCACAATAGCCCTCTATGGGCTTCCAAATATCACTTTGCCAATTCCACAAGAACTGTCTTATCGAAAGGCTTCTTGAGGGGAAAGCTGTAACTCTGTGAGATGATTTCACAGAAAACAAAGAAGTTTCTCAGAAAGCTTCTTTCTCTTTGTTATCGGAGGATATTTCCTTTGGCCCTATAGTCTTCAAAGGGATCCGAAATATCTGTTCTCAGATTCTACAGAAATAAGGCTAGCAAAGAGATCCACGAAATACAGATGTAACTCTGTGAGTTGAATGAACAGAACACTAAGCAGTTTCTCAGAAAGCTTCTTTCCAGATTTCATCTGAGTATATTTCCTTTTTCACAATAGCCCTCTATGGGCTTCCAAATATCACTTTGCCAATTCCACAAGAACTGTCTTATCGAAAGGCTTCTTGAGGGGAAAGCTGTAACTCTGTGAGATGATTTCACAGAACACAAAGAAGTTTCTCAGAAAGCTTCCTTCTCTTTGTTATCAGGGGATATATCCTTTGGCCCTATAGTCTTCAAAGGGATCCGAAATATCTGTTCTCAGATTCCACAGAAATAAGGCTAGCAAAGAGATCCACGAAATACAGATGTAACTCTGTGAGTGGAAGTCACACATCACAGAGCAGTTACTCAGGAAGCTTCTTTCTAGATTTCATCTGAGGATATTTCCTTTTTCACCATAGCCCTCTATGGGCTTCCAAATATCACTTTGCCAATTCCACAAGAACTGTCTTATCGAAAGGCTTCTTGAGGGGAAAGCTGTAACTCTGTGAGATGATTTCACAGAACACAAAGAAGTTTCTCAGAAAGCTTCTTTCTCTTTGTTATCGGAGGATATTTCCTTTGGCCCTATAGTCTTCAAAGGGATCCGAAATATCTGTTCTCAGATTCCACAGAAATAAGGCTAGCAAAGAGATCCACGAAATACAGATGTAACTCTGTGAGATGAATGAACAGAACACTAAGCAGTTTCTCAGAAATCTTCTTTCCAGATTTCATCTGAGGATATTTCCTTCTTCACCATAGCCCTCTATGGGCTTCCAAATATCACTTTGCCAATTCCACAAAAACTGTCTTAGCGAAAGGCTTCTTGAGGGGAAAGCTGTAACTCTGTCAGATGATTTCACAGAACAAAAAGAAGTTTCTCAGAAAGCTTCTTTCTCTTTGTTATCGGAGGATATTTCCTTTGGCCCTATAGTCTTCAAAGGGATCCGAAATATCTGTTCTCAGATTCCACAGAAATAAGGCTAGCAAAGAGATCCACGAAATACAGATGTAACTCTGTGAGTGGAAGTCACACATCACAGAGCAGTTTCTCAGAAAGCTTCTTTCCAGATTTCATCTGAGGATATTTCCTTTTTCACCATAGCCCTCTATGGGCTTCCAAATATCACTTTGCCAATTCCACAAGAACTGTCTTAGCGAAAGGCTTCTTGAGGGGAAAGCTGTAACTCTGTGAGATGATTTCACAGAACACAAAGAAGTTTCTCAGAAAGCTTCTTTCTCTTTGTTATCACAGGATATTTCCTTTGGACCTATATTCTTCAAAGGGATCCGAAATATCTGTTCTCAGATTCCACAGAAATAAGGCTAGCAAAGAGATCCACGAAATACCGATGTAACTCTGTGAGTGGAAGTCACAAATCACAGAGCAGTTTCTCAGAAAGCTTCTTTCCAGATTTCATCTGAGGATATTTCCTTTTTCACCATAGCCGTCTAGGGGCTTCAAAATATCACTTTGCCAATTACACAAGAATTGTCTTAGCGAAAGTCTTCTTGAGTGGAAAGCTGTAACTCTGTGAGATGATTTCACAGAACACAAAGAAGTTTCTCAGAAAGCTTCTTTCTCTTTGTTATCGGAGGATATTTCCTTTGGCCCTATAGTCTTCAAAGGGATCCGAAATATCTGTTCTCAGATTCCACAGAAATAAGGCTAGCAAAGAGATCCACGAAATACAGATGTAACTCTGTGAGTGGAAGTCACACATCACAGAGCAGTTTCTCAGAAAGCTTCTATCGAGATTTTATTTGAGGATATTTCCTTTTTCACCATAGCTCCCTATGGGCTTCCAAATATCACTTTGCCAATACCACAAGAACTGTCTTAGCCAAAGTCTTCTTGAGTGGAAAGCTGTAACTCTGTGAGATGATTTCACAGAACACAAAGAAGTTTCTCAGAAAGCTTCTTTCTCTTTGTTATCGGAGGATATTTCCTTTGGCCCTATAGTCTTCAAAGGGATCCGAAATATCTGTTCTCCGATTCTACTGAAATAAGGCTAGCAAAGAGATCCACGAAATACAGATGTAACTCTGTGAGATGAATGAACAGAACACTAAGCAGTTTCTCAGAAAGCTTCTTTCCAGATTTCATCTGAGGATATTTCCTTTTTCACAATAGCCCTCTATGGGCTTCCAAATACCACTTTGCCAATTCCACAAGAACTGTCTTATCGAAAGGCTTCTTGAGGGGAAAGCTGTAACTCTGTGAGATGATTTCACAGAACACAAAGAAGATTCTCAGAAAGCTTCCTTCTCTTTGTTATCAGGGGATATTTCCTTTGGCCCTATAGTCTTCAAAGGGATCCGAAATATCTGTTCTCAGATTCCACAGAAATAAGGCTAGCAAAGAGATCCACGAAATACAGATGTAACTCTGTGAGTGGAAGTCACACATCACAGAGCAGTTTCTCAGGAAGCTTCTTTCTAGATTTCATCTGAGGATATTTCCTCTTTCACCATAGCCCTCTATGGGCTTCCAAATATCACTTTGCCAATTCCACAAGAACTGTCTTATCGAAAGGCTTCTTGAGGGGAAAGCTGTAACTCTGTGAGATGATTTCACAGAACAAAAAGAAGTTTCTCAGAAAGCTTCTTTCTCTTTGTTATCGCAGGATATTTCCTTTGGCCCTATAGTCTTCAAAGGGATCCGAAATATCTGTTCTCAGATTCCACAGAAATAAGGCTAGCAAAGTGATCCACGAAATACAGATGTAATTCTGTGAGATGAATGAACAGAACACTAAGCAGTTTCTCAGAAAGCTTCTTTCCAGATTTCATCTGAGGATATTTTCTTTTTCACCATAGCCCTCTATGGGCTTCCAAATATCACTTTGCCAATTCCACCAGAACTGTCTTATCGAAAGGCTTCTTGAGGGGAAAGCTGTAACTCTGTGAGATGATTTCACAGAACACAAAGAAGTTTCTCAGAAAGCTTCCTTCTCTTTGTTATCGGAGGATATTTCCTTTGGCCCTATAGTCTTCAAAGGGATCCGAAATATCTGTTCTCAGATTCCACAGAAATAAGGCTAGCAAAGAGATCCACGAAATACAGATGTAACTCTGTGAGTGGAAGTCACACATCACAGAGCAGTTTCTCAGAAAGCTTCTTTCTAGATTTCATCTGAGGATATTTCCTTTTTCACCATAGCCCTCTATGGGCTTCCAAATATCACTTCGCCAATTCCACAAGAACTGTCTTATCGAAAGGCTTCTTGAGGGGAAAGCTGTAACTCTGTGAGATGATTTCACAGAACACAAAGAAGTTTCTCAGAAAGCTTCTTTCTCTTTGTTATCGGAGGATATTTCCTTTGGCCCTATAGTCTTCAAAGGGATCCGAAATATCTGTTCTCAGATTCCACAGAAATAAGGCTAGCAAAGAGATCCACGAAATACAGATGTAACTCTGTGAGATAAATGAACAGAACACTAAGCAGTTTCTCAGAAATCTTCTTTCCAGATTTCATCTGAGGATATTTCCTTCTTCACCATAGCCCTCTACGGGTTTCCAAATATCACTTTGCCAATTCCACAAGAACTGTATTAGCGAAAGGCTTCTTGAGGGGAAAGCGGTAACTCTGTCAGATGATTTCACAGAACAAAAAGAAGTTTCTCAGAAAGCTTCTTTCTCTTTGTTATCAGAGGATATTTCCTTTGGCCCTATAGTCTTCAAAGGGATCCGAAATATCTGTTCTCAGATTCCACAGAAATAAGGCTAGCAAAGAGATCCACGAAATACAGATGTAACTCTGTGAGTGGAAGTCACACATCACAGAGCAGTTTCTCAGAAAGCTTCTTTCCAGATTTCATCTGAGGATATTTCCTTTTTCACCATAGCCCTCTAGGGGCTTCCAAATATCACTTTGCCAATTCCACAAGAACTGTCTTAGCGAAAGGCTTCTTGAGGGGAAAGCTGTAACTCTGTGAGATGATTTCACAGAACACAAAGAAGTTTCTCAGAAAGCTTCCTTCTCTTTGTTATCGGAGGATATTTCCTTTGGCCCTATAGTCTTCAAAGGGATCCGAAATATCTGTTTTCAGATTCCACAGAAATAATGCTAGCAAAGAGATCCACGAAATACAGATGTAACTCTGTGAGTGGAAGTCACAAATCACAGAGCAGTTTCTCAGAAAGCTTCTTTCCAGATTTCATCTGAGGATATTTCCTTTTTCACCATAGCCGTCTAGGGGCTTCAAAATATCACTTTGCCAATTACACAAGAACTGTCTTAGCGAAAGTCTTCTTGAGTGGAAAGCTGGAACTCTGTGAGATGATTTCACAGAACACAAAGAAGTTTCTCAGAAAGCTTCTTTCTCTTTGTTATCGGAGGATATTTCCTTTGGCCCTATAGTCTTCAAAGGGATCCGAAATATCTGTTCTCAGATTCCACAGAAATAAGGCTAGCAAAGAGATCCACGAAATACAGATGTAACTCTGTGAGTGGAAGTCACACATCACAGAGCAGTTTCTCAGAAAGCTTCTATCGAGATTTTATTTGAGGATATTTCCTTTTTCACCATAGCTCCCTATGGGCTTCCAAATATCACTTTGCCAATACCACAAGAACTGTCTTAGCCAAAGTCTTCTTGAGTGGAAAGCTGTAACTCTGTGAGATGATTTCACAGAACACAAAGAAGTTTCTCAGAAAGCTTCTTTCTCTTTGTTATCGGAGGATATTTCCTTTGGCCCTATAGTCTTCAAAGGGATCCGAAATATCTGTTCTCCGATTCTACTGAAATAAGGCTAGCAAAGAGATCCACGAAATACAGATGTAACTCTGTGAGATGAATGAACAGAACACTAAGCAGTTTCTCAGAAAGCTTCTTTCCAGATTTCATCTGAGGATATTTCCTTTTTCACAATAGCCCTCTATGGGCTTCCAAATACCACTTTGCCAATTCCACAAGAACTGTCTTATCGAAAGGCTTCTTGAGGGGAAAGCTGTAACTCTGTGAGATGATTTCACAGAACACAAAGAAGATTCTCAGAAAGCTTCCTTCTCTTTGTTATCAGGGGATATTTCCTTTGGCCCTATAGTCTTCAAAGGGATCCGAAATATCTGTTCTCAGATTCCACAGAAATAAGGCTAGCAAAGAGATCCACGAAATACAGATGTAACTCGGTGAGTGGAAGTCACACATCACAGAGCAGTTTCTCAGGAAGCTTCTTTCTAGATTTCATCTGAGGATATTTCCTCTTTCACCATAGCCCTCTATGGGCTTCCAAATATCACTTTGCCAATTCCACAAGAACTGTCTTATCGAAAGGCTTCTTGAGGGGAAAGCTGTAACTCTGTGAGATGATTTCACAGAACAAAAAGAAGTTTCTCAGAAAGCTTCTTTCTCTTTGTTATCGCAGGATATTTCCTTTGGCCCTATAGTCTTCAAAGGGATCCGAAATATCTGTTCTCAGATTCCACAGAAATAAGGCTAGCAAAGTGATCCACGAAATACAGATGTAATTCTGTGAGATGAATGAACAGAACACTAAGCAGTTTCTCAGAAAGCTTCTTTCCAGATTTCATCTGAGGATATTTTCTTTTTCACCATAGCCCTCTATGGGCTTCCAAATATCACTTTGCCAATTCCACCAGAACTGTCTTATCGAAAGGCTTCTTGAGGGGAAAGCTGTAACTCTGTGAGATGATTTCACAGAACACAAAGAAGTTTCTCAGAAAGCTTCCTTCTCTTTGTTATCGGAGGATATTTCCTTTGGCCCTATAGTCTTCAAAGGGATCCGAAATATCTGTTCTCAGATTCCACAGAAATAAGGCTAGCAAAGAGATCCAGGAAATACAGATGTAACTCTGTGAGTGGAAGTCACACATCACAGAGCAGTTTCTCAGAAAGCTTCTTTCTAGATTTCATCTGAGGATATTTCCTTTTTCACCATAGCCCTCTATGGGCTTCCAAATATCACTTCGCCAATTCCACAAGAACTGTCTTATCGAAAGGCTTCTTGAGGGGAAAGCTGTAACTCTGTGAGATGATTTCACAGAACACAAAGAAGTTTCTCAGAAAGCTTCTTTCTCTTTGTTATCGGAGGATATTTCCTTTGGCCCTATAGTCTTCAAAGGGATCCGAAATATCTGTTCTCAGATTCCACAGAAATAAGGCTAGCATAGAGATCCACGAAATACAGATGTAACTCTGTGAGATGAATGAACAGAACACTAAGCAGTTTCTCAGAAATCTTCTTTCCAGATTTCATCTGAGGATATTTCCTTCTTCACCATAGCCCTCTACGGGTTTCCAAATATCACTTTGCCAATTCCACAAGAACTGTCTTAGCGAAAGGCTTCTTGAGGGGAAAGCTGTAACTCTGTCAGATGATTTCACAGAACAAAAAGAAGTTTCTCAGAAAGCTTCTTTCTCTTTGTTATCAGAGGATATTTCCTTTGGCCCTATAGTCTTCAAAGGGATCCGAAATATCTGTTCTCAGATTCCACAGAAATAAGGCTAGCAAAGAGATCCACGAAATGCAGATGTAACTCTGTGAGTGGAAGTCACACATCACAGAGCAGTTTCTCAGAAAGCTTCTTTCCAGATTTCATCTGAGGATATTTCCTTTTTCACCATAGCCCTCTAGGGGCTTCCAAATATCACTTTGCCAATTCCACAAGAACTGTCTTAGCGAAAGGCTTCTTGAGGGGAAAGCTGTAACTCTGTGAGATGATTTCACAGAACACAAAGAAGTTTCTCAGAAAGCTTCCTTCTCTTTGTTATCGGAGGATATTTCCTTTGGCCCTATAGTCTTCAAAGGGATCCGAAATATCTGTTTTCAGATTCCACAGAAATAATGCTAGCAAAGAGATCCACGAAATACAGATGTAACTCTGTGAGTGGAAGTCACACGTCACAGAGCAGTTTCTCAGAAAGCTTCTTTCCAGATTTCATCTGAGGATATTTCCTTTTTCACCATAGCCCTCTAGGGGCTTCAAAATATCACTTTGCCAATTACACAAGAACTGTCTTAGCGAAAGTCTTCTTGAGTGGAAAGCTGTAACTCTGTGAGATGATTTCACAGAACACAAAGAAGTTTCTCAGAAAACTTCTTTCTCTTTGTTATCGGAGGATATTTCCTTTGGCCCTATAGTCTTCAAAGGGATCCGAAATATCTCTTCTCAGATTCCACAGAAATAAGGCTAGCAAAGAGATCCACGAAATACAGATGTAACTCTGTGAGTGGAAGTCACACATCACAGAGCAGTTTCTCAGAAAGCTTCTATCCAGATTTTATTTGAGGATATTTCCTTTTTCACCATAGCTCCCTATGGGCTTCCAAATATCACTTTGCCAATACAACAAGAACTGTCTTAGCCAAAGTCTTCTTGAGTGGAAAGCTGTAACTCTGTGAGATGATTTCACAGAACACAAAGAAGTTTCTCAGAAAGATTCTTTCTCTTTGTTAACGGAGGATATTTCCTTTGGCCCTATAGTCTTCAAAGGGAACCGAAATATCAGTTGTCAGATTCCACAGAAATAAGGCTAGCAAAGAGATCCACGAAATACAGATGTAACTCTGTGAGATGAATGAACAGAACACTAAGCAGTTTCTCAGAAAGTTTCTTTCCAGATTTCATCTGAGGATATTACCTTTTTCACCATAGCCCTCTATGGGCTTCCAAATATCACTTTGCCAATTCCACAAGAACTGTCTTAGCGAAAGGCTTCTTGAGGGGAAAGCTGTAACTCTGTGAGATGATTTCACAGAACACAAAGAAGTTTCTCAGAAAGCTTCTTTCTCTTTGTTATCGGAGGATATTTCCTTTGGCCCTATAGTTTTCAAAGGGATCCGAAATATCTGTTCTCAGATTCCACAGAAATAAGGCTAGCAAAGAGATCCACGAAATACAGATGTAATTCTGTGAGTGGAAGTCACACATCACAGAGCAGTTTCTCAGAAATCTTCTTTCCAGATTTTATATGAGTATATTTCCTTTTTCACCATAGCTCTCTAGGGGCTTCCAAATATCACTTTGCCAATTCCACAAGAACTGTCTTCGCGAAAGGCTTCTTGAGGGGAAAGCTGTAACTCTGTGAGATGATTTCACAGAACACAAAGAAGTTTCTCAGAAAGCTTCTTTCTCATTGTTATCGGAGGATATTTCCTTTGGCCCTATAGTCTTCAAAGGGATCCGAAATATCTGTTCTCAGATTCCACAGAAATAAGGCTAGCAAAGAGATCCACGAAATACAGATGTAACTCTGTGAGATGAATGAACAGAACAATAAGCAGTTTCTCAGAAAGCTTCTTTCCAGATTTCATCTGAGGATATTTCCTTTTCACCATAGCCCTCTATGGGCTTCCAAATATCACTTTGCCAATTCCACAAGAACTGTCTTAGCGAAAGGCTTCTTGAGGGGAAAGCTGTAACTCTGTGAGATGATTTCACAGAACACAAAGAAGTTTCTCAGAAAGCTTCTTTCTCTTTGTTATCACAGGATATTTCCTTTGGACCTATAGTCTTCAAAGGGATCCGAAATATCTGTTCTCAGATTCCACAGAAATAAGGCTAGCAAAGAGATCCACGAAATACCGATGTAACTCTGTGAGTGGAAGTCACACATCACAGAGAAGTTTCTCAGAAAGCTTCTATCCAGATTTTATTTGAGGATATTTCCTTTTTCACCATAGCTCCCTATGGGCTTCCAAATATCACTTTGCCAATACCACAAGAACTTTCTTAGCCAAAGTCTTCTTGAGTGGAAAGCTGTAACTCTGTGAGATGATTTCACAGAACACAAAGAAGTTTCTCAGAAAGCTTCTTTCTCTTTGTTATCGGAGGATATTTCCTTTGGCCCTATAGTCTTCAAAGGGATCCGAAATATCTGTTCTCAGATTCTACAGAAATAAGGCTAGCAAAGAGATCCACGAAATACAGATGTAACTCTGTGAGATGAATGAACAGAACACTAAGCAGTTTCTCAGAAAGCTTCTTTCCAGATTTCATCTGAGTATATTTCCTTTTTCACAATAGCCCTCTATGGGCTTCCAAATATCACTTTGCCAATTCCACAAGAACTGTCTTATCGAAAGGCTTCTTGAGGGGAAAGCTGTAACTCTGTGAGATGATTTCACAGAACACAAAGAAGTTTCTCAGAAAGCTTCCTTCTCTTTGTTATCAGGGGATATTTCCTTTGGCCCTATAGTCTTCAAAGGGATCCGAAATATCTGTTCTCAGATTCCACAGAAATAAGGCTAGCAAAGAGATCCACGAAATACATATGTAACTCTGTGAGTGGAAGTCACACATCACAGAGCAGTTTCTCAGGAAGCTTCTTTCTAGATTTCATCTGAGGATATTTCCTGTTTCACCATAGCCCTCTATGGGCTTCCAAATATCACTTTGCCAATTCCACAAGAACTGTCTTATCGAAAGGCTTCTTGAGGGGAAAGCTGTAACTCTGTGAGATGATTTCACAGAACACAAAGAAGTTTCTCAGAAAGCTTCTTTCTCTTTGTTATCGCAGGATATTTCCTTTGGCCCTATAGTCTTCAAAGGGATCCGAAATATCTGTTCTCAGATTCCACAGAAATAAGGCTAGCAAAGTGATCCACGAAATACAGATGTAATTCTGTGAGATGAATGAACAGAACACTAAGCAGTTTCTCAGAAAGCTTCTTTCCAGATTTCATCTGAGGATATTTTCTTTTTCACCATAGCCCTCTATGGGCTTCCAAATATCACTTTGCCAATTCCACAAGAACTGTCTTATCGAAAGGCTTCTTGAGGGGAAAGCTGTAACTCTGTGAGATGATTTCACAGAACACAAAGAAGTTTCTCAGAAAGCTTCCTTCTCTTTGTTATCGGAGGATATTTCCTTTGGCCCTATAGTCTTCAAAGGGATCCGAAATATCTGTTCTCAGATTCCACAGAAATAAGGCTAGCAAAGAGATCCACGAAATACAGATGTAACTCTGTGAGTGGAAGTCACACATCACAGAGCAGTTTCTCAGGAAGCTTCTTTCTAGATTTCATCTGAGGATATTTCCTTTTTCACCGTAGCCCTCTATGGGCTTCCAAATATCACTTTGCCAATTCCACAAGAACTGTCTTATCGAAAGGCTTCTTGAGGGGAAAGCTGTAACTCTGTGAGATGATTTCACAGAACACAAAGAAGTTTCTCAGAAAGCTTCTTTCTCTTTGTTATCGGAGGATATTTCCTTTGGCCCTATAGTCTTCAAAGGGATCCGAAATATCTGTTCTCAGATTCCACAGAAATAAGGCTAGCAAAGAGATCCACGAAATACAGATGTAACTCTGTGAGATGAATGAACAGAACACTAAGCAGTTTCTCAGAAATCTTCTTTCCAGATTTCATCTGAGGATATTTCCTTCTTCACCATAGCCCTCTATGGGCTTCCAAATATCACTTTGCCAATTCCACAAAAACTGTCTTAGCGAAAGGCTTCTTGAGGGGAAAGCTGTAACTCTGTCAGATGATTTCACAGAACAAAAAGAAGTTTCTCAGAAAGCTTCTTTCTCTTTGTTATCGGAGGATATTTCCTTTGGCCCTATAGTCTTCAAAGGGATCCGAAATATCTGTTCTCAGATTCCACAGAAATAAGGCTAGCAAAGAGATCCACGAAATACAGATGTAACTCTGTGAGTGGAAGTCACACATCACAGAGCAGTTTCTCAGAAAGCTTCTTTCCAGATTTCATCTGAGGATATTTCCTTTTTCACCATAGCCCTCTATGGGCTTCCAAATATCACTTTGCCAATTCCACAAGAACTGTCTTAGCGAAAGGCTTCTTGAGGGGAAAGCTGTAACTCTGTGAGATGATTTCACAGAACACAAAGAAGTTTCTCAGAAAGCTTCTTTCTCTTTGTTATCACAGGATATTTCCTTTGGACCTATAGTCTTCAAAGGGATCCGAAATATCTGTTCTCAGATTCCACAGAAATAAGGCTAGCAAAGAGATCCACGAAATACCGATGTAACTCTGTGAGTGGAAGTCACAAATCACAGAGCAGTTTCTCAGAAAGCTTCTTTCCAGATTTCATCTGAGGATATTTCCTTTTTCACCATAGCCGTCTAGGGGCTTCAAAATATCACTTTGCCAATTACACAAGAACTGTCTTAGCGAAAGTCTTCTTGAGTGGAAAGCTGTAACTCTGTGAGATGATTTCACAGAACACAAAGAAGTTTCTCAGAAAGCTTCTTTCTCTTTGTTATCGGAGGATATTTCCTTTGGCCCTATAGTCTTCAAAGGGATCCGAAATATCTGTTCTCAGATTCCACAGAAATAAGGCTAGCAAAGAGATCCACGAAATACAGATGTAACTCTGTGAGTGGAAGTCACACATCACAGAGCAGTTTCTCAGAAAGCTTCTATCCAGATTTTATTTGAGGATATTTCCTTTTTCACCATAGCTCCCTATGGGCTTCCAAATATCACTTTGCCAATACCACAAGAACTGTCTTAGCCAAAGTCTTCTTGAGTGGAAAGCTGTAACTCTGTGAGATGATTTCACAGAACACAAAGAAGTTTATCAGAAAGCTTCTTTCTCTTTGTTATCGGAGGATATTTCCTTTGGCCCTATAGTCTTCAAAGGGATCCGAAATATCTGTTCTCCGATTCTACTGAAATAAGGCTAGCAAAGAGATCCACGAAATACAGATGTAACTCTGTGAGATGAATGAACAGAACACTAAGCAGTTTCTCAGAAAGCTTCTTTCCAGATTTCATCTGAGTATATTTCCTTTTTCACAATAGCCCTCTATGGGCTTCCAAATACCACTTTGCCAATTCCACAAGAACTGTCTTATCGAAAGGCTTCTTGAGGGGAAAGCTGTAACTCTGTGAGATGATTTCACAGAACACAAAGAAGTTTCTCAGAAAGCTTCCTTCTCTTTGTTATCAGGGGATATTTCCTTTGGCCCTATAGTCTTCAAAGGGATCCGAAATATCTGTTCTCAGATTCCACAGAAATAAGGCTAGCAAAGAGATCCACGAAATACAGATGTAACTCTGTGAGTGGAAGTCACACATCACAGAGCAGTTTCTCAGGAAGCTTCTTTCTAGATTTCATCTGAGGATATTTCCTGTTTCACCATAGACCTCGATGGGCTTCCAAATATCACTTTGCCAATTCCACAAGAACTGTCTTATCGAAAGGCTTCTTGAGGGGAAAGCTGTAACTCTGTGAGATGATTTCACAGAACAAAAAGAAGTTTCTCAGAAAGCTTCTTTCTCTTTGTTATCGCAGGATATTTCCTTTGGCCCTATAGTCTTCAAAGGGATCCGAAATATCTGTTCTCAGATTCCACAGAAATAAGGCTAGCAAAGTGATCCACGAAATACAGATGTAATTCTGTGAGATGAATGAACAGAACACTAAGCAGTTTCTCAGAAAGCTTCTTTCCAGATTTCATCTGAGGATATTTTCTTTTTCACCATAGCCCTCTATGGGCTTCCAAATATCACTTTGCCAATTCCACCAGAACTGTCTTATCGAAAGGCTTCTTGAGGGGAAAGCTGTAACTCTGTGAGATGATTTCACAGAACACCAAGAAGTTTCTCAGAAAGCTTCCTTCTCTTTGTTATCGGAGGATATTTCCTTTGGCCCTATAGTCTTCAAAGGGATCCGAAATATCTGTTCTCAGATTCCACAGAAATAAGGCTAGCAAAGAGATCCACGAAATACAGATGTAACTCTGTGAGTGGAAGTCACACATCACAGAGCAGTTTCTCAGAAAGCTTCTTTCTAGATTTCATCTGAGGATATTTCCTTTTTCTCCATAGCCCTCTATGGGCTTCCAAATATCACTTCGCCAATTCCACAAGAACTGTCTTATCGAAAGTCTTCTTGAGTGGAAAGCTGTAACTCTGTGAGATGATTTCACAGAACACAAAGAAGTTTCTCAGAAAGCTTCTTTCTCTTTGTTATCGGAGGATATTTCCTTTGGCCCTATAGTCTTCAAAGGGATCCGAAATATCTGTTCTCAGATTCCACAGAAATAAGGCTAGCAAAGAGATCCACGAAATACAGATGTAACTCTGTGAGATGAATGAACAGAACACTAAGCAGTTTCTCAGAAATCTTCTTTCCAGATTTCATCTGAGGATATTTCCTTCTTCACCATAGCCCTCTACGGGTTTCCAAATATCACTTTGCCAATTCCACAAGAACTGTCTTAGCGAAAGGCTTCTTGAGGGGAAAGCTGTAACTCTGTGAGATGATTTCACAGAACACAAAGAAGTTTCTCAGAAAGCTTCTTTCTCTTTGTTATCGGAGGATATTTCCTTTGGCCCTATAGTCTTCAAAGGGATCCGAAATATCTGTTTTCAGATTCCACAGAAATAATGCTAGCAAAGAGATCCACGAAATACAGATGTAACTCTGTGAGTGGAAGTCACACGTCACAGAGCAGTTTCTCAGAAAGCTTCTTTCCAGATTTCATCTGAGGATATTTCCTTTTTCACCATAGCCCTCTAGGGGCTTCAAAATATCACTTTGCCAATTACACAAGAACTGTCTTAGCGAAAGTCTTCTTGAGTGGAAAGCTGTAACTCTGTGAGATGATTTCACAGAACACAAAGAAGTTTCTCAGAAAACTTCTTTCTCTTTGTTATCGGAGGATATTTCCTTTGGCCCTATAGTCTTCAAAGGGATCCGAAATATCTGTTCTCAGATTCCACAGAAATAAGGCTAGCAAAGAGATCCACGAAATACAGATGTAACTCTGTGAGTGGAAGTCACACATCACAGAGCAGTTTCTCAGAAAGCTTCTTTCCAGATTTCATCTGAGGATATTTCCTTTTTCACCATAGCCCTCTATGGGCTTCCAAATATCACTTTGCCAATTCCACAAGAACTGTCTTAGCGAAAGGCTTCTTGAGGGGAAAGCTGTAACTCTGTGAGATGATTTCACAGAACACAAAGAAGTTTCTCAGAAAGCTTCTTTCTCTTTGTTATCACAGGATATTTCCTTTGGACCTATAGTCTTCAAAGGGATCCGAAATATCTGTTCTCAGATTCCACAGAAATAAGGCTAGCAAAGAGATCCACGAAATACCGATGTAACTCTGTGAGTGGAAGTCACAAATCACAGAGCAGTTTCTCAGAAAGCTTCTTTCCAGATTTCATCTGAGGATATTTCCTTTTTCACCATAGCCGTCTAGGGGCTTCAAAATATCACTTTGCCAATTACACAAGAACTGTCTTAGCGAAAGTCTTCTTGAGTGGAAAGCTGTAACTCTGTGAGATGATTTCACAGAACACAAAGAAGTTTCTCAGAAAGCTTCTTTCTCTTTGTTATCGGAGGATATTTCCTTTGGCCCTATAGTCTTCAAAGGGATCCGAAATATCTGTTCTCAGATTCCACAGAAATAAGGCTAGCAAAGAGATCCACGAAATACAGATGTAACTCTGTGAGTGGAAGTCACACATCACAGAGCAGTTTCTCAGAAAGCTTCTATCCAGATTTTATTTGAGGATATTTCCTTTTTCACCATAGCTCCCTATGGGCTTCCAAATATCACTTTGCCAATACCACAAGAACTGTCTTAGCCAAAGTCTTCTTGAGTGGAAAGCTGTAACTCTGTGAGATGATTTCACAGAACACAAAGAAGTTTATCAGAAAGCTTCTTTCTCTTTGTTATCGGAGGATATTTCCTTTGGCCCTATAGTCTTCAAAGGGATCCGAAATATCTGTTCTCCGATTCTACTGAAATAAGGCTAGCAAAGAGATCCACGAAATACAGATGTAACTCTGTGAGATGAATGAACAGAACACTAAGCAGTTTCTCAGAAAGCTTCTTTCCAGATTTCATCTGAGTATATTTCCTTTTTCACAATAGCCCTCTATGGGCTTCCAAATACCACTTTGCCAATTCCACAAGAACTGTCTTATCGAAAGGCTTCTTGAGGGGAAAGCTGTAACTCTGTGAGATGATTTCACAGAACACAAAGAAGTTTCTCAGAAAGCTTCCTTCTCTTTGTTATCAGGGGATATTTCCTTTGGCCCTATAGTCTTCAAAGGGATCCGAAATATCTGTTCTCAGATTCCACAGAAATAAGGCTAGCAAAGAGATCCACGAAATACAGATGTAACTCTGTGAGTGGAAGTCACACATCACAGAGCAGTTTCTCAGGAAGCTTCTTTCTAGATTTCATCTGAGGATATTTCCTGTTTCACCATAGCCCTCGATGGGCTTCCAAATATCACTTTGCCAATTCCACAAGAACTGTCTTATCGAAAGGCTTCTTGAGGGGAAAGCTGTAACTCTGTGAGATGATTTCACAGAACAAAAAGAAGTTTCTCAGAAAGCTTCTTTCTCTTTGTTATCGCAGGATATTTCCTTTGGCCCTATAGTCTTCAAAGGGATCCGAAATATCTGTTCTCAGATTCCACAGAAATAAGGCTAGCAAAGTGATCCACGAAATACAGATGTAATTCTGTGAGATGAATGAACAGAACACTAAGCAGTTTCTCAGAAAGCTTCTTTCCAGATTTCATCTGAGGATATTTTCTTTTTCACCATAGCCCTCTATGGGCTTCCAAATATCACTTTGCCAATTCCACCAGAACTGTCTTATCGAAAGGCTTCTTGAGGGGAAAGCTGTAACTCTGTGAGATGATTTCACAGAACACAAAGAAGTTTCTCAGAAAGCTTCCTTCTCTTTGTTATCGGAGGATATTTCCTTTGGCCCTATAGTCTTCAAAGGGATCCGAAATATCTGTTCTCAGATTCCACAGAAATAAGGCTAGCAAAGAGATCCACGAAATACAGATGTAACTCTGTGAGTGGAAGTCACACATCACAGAGCAGTTTCTCAGAAAGCTTCTTTCTAGATTTCATCTGAGGATATTTCCTTTTTCTCCATAGCCCTCTATGGGCTTCCAAATATCACTTCGCCAATTCCACAAGAACTGTCTTATCGAAAGGCTTCTTGAGGGGAAAGCTGTAACTCTGTGAGATGATTTCACAGAACACAAAGAAGTTTCTCAGAAAGCTTCTTTCTCTTTGTTATCGGAGGATATTTCCTTTGGCCCTATAGTCTTCAAAGGGATCCGAAATATCTGTTCTCAGATTCCACAGAAATAAGGCTAGCAAAGAGATCCACGAAATACAGATGTAACTCTGTGAGATGAATGAACAGAACACTAAGCAGTTTCTCAGAAATCTTCTTTCCAGATTTCATCTGAGGATATTTCCTTCTTCACCATAGCCCTCTACGGGTTTCCAAATATCACTTTGCCAATTCCACAAGAACTGTCTTAGCGAAAGGCTTCTTGAGGGGAAAGCTGTAACTCTGTGAGATGATTTCACAGAACACAAAGAAGTTTCTCAGAAAGCTTCTTTCTCTTTGTTATCGGAGGATATTTCCTTTGGCCCTATAGTCTTCAAAGGGATCCGAAATATCTGTTTTCAGATTCCACAGAAATAATGCTAGCAAAGAGATCCACGAAATACAGATGTAACTCTGTGAGTGGAAGTCACACGTCACAGAGCAGTTTCTCAGAAAGCTTCTTTCCAGATTTCATCTGAGGATATTTCCTTTTTCACCATAGCCCTCTAGGGGCTTCAAAATATCACTTTGCCAATTACACAACAACTGTCTTAGCGAAAGTCTTCTTGAGTGGAAAGCTGTAACTCTGTGAGATGATTTCACAGAACACAAAGAAGTTTCTCAGAAAACTTCTTTCTCTTTGTTATCGGAGGATATTTCCTTTGGCCCTATAGTCTTCAAAGGGATCCGAAATATCTCTTCTCAGATTCCACAGAAATAAGGCTAGCAAAGAGATCCACGAAATACAGATGTAACTCTGTGAGTGGAAGTCACACATCACAGAGCAGTTTCTCAGAAAGCTTCTATCCAGATTTTATTTGAGGATATTTCCTTTTTCACCATAGCTCCCTATGGGCTTCCAAATATCACTTTGCCAATACAACAAGAACTGTCTTAGCCAAAGTCTTCTTGAGTGGAAAGCTGTAACTCTGTGAGATGATTTCACAGAACACAAAGAAGTTTCTCAGAAAGCTTCTTTCTCTTTGTTATCGGAGGATATTTCCTTTGGCCCTATAGTCTTCAAAGGGATCCGAAATATCTGTTCTCAGATTCTACTGAAATAAGGCTAGCAAAGAGATCCACGAAATACAGATGTAACTCTGTGAGATGAATGAACAGAACACTAAGCAGTTTCTCAGAAAGCTTCTTTCCAGATTTCATCTGAGTATATTTCCTTTTTCACAATAGCCCTCTATGGGCTTCCAAATACCACTTTGCCAATTCCACAAGAACTGTCTTATCGAAAGGCTTCTTGAGGGGAAAGCTGTAACTCTGTGAGATGATTTCACAGAACACAAAGAAGTTTCTCAGAAAGCTTCCTTCTCTTTGTTATCAGGGGATATTTCCTTTGGCCCTATAGTCTTCAAAGGGATCCGAAATATCTGTTCTCAGATTCCACAGAAATAAGGCTAGCAAAGAGATCCACGAAATACAGATGTAACTCTGTGAGTGGAAGTCACACATCACAGAGCAGTTTCTCAGGAAGCTTCTTTCCAGATTTCATCTGAGGATATTTCCTGTTTCACCATAGCCCTCTATGGGCTTCCAAATATCACTTTGCCAATTCCACAAGAACTGTCTTATCGAAAGGCTTCTTGAGGGGAAAGCTGTAACTCTGTGAGATGATTTCACAGAACACAAAGAAGTTTCTCAGAAAGCTTCTTTCTCTTTGTTATCGCAGGATATTTCCTTTGGCCCTATAGTCTTCAAAGGGATCCGAAATATCTGTTCTCAGATTCCACAGAAATAAGGCTAGCAAAGTGATCCACGAAATACAGATGTAATTCTGTGAGATGAATGAACAGAACACTAAGCAGTTTCTCAGAAAGCTTCTTTCCAGATTTCATCTGAGGATATTTTCTTTTTCACCATAGCCCTCTATGGGCTTCCAAATATCACTTTGCCAATTCCACAAGAACTGTCTTATCGAAAGGCTTCTTGAGGGGAAAGCTGTAACTCTGTGAGATGATTTCACAGAACACAAAGAAGTTTCTCAGAAAGCTTCCTTCTCTTTGTTATCAGGGGATATTTCCTTTGGCCCTATAGTCTTCAAAGGGATCCGAAATATCTGTTCTCAGATGCCACAGAAATAAGGTTAGCAAAGAGATCCACGAAATACAGATGTAACTCTGTGAGTGGAAGTCACACATCACAGAGCAGTTTCTCAGGAAGCTTCTTTCTAGATTTCATCTGAGGATATTTCCTTTTTCACCATAGCCCTCTATGGGCTTCCAAATATCACTTTGCAAATTCCACAAGAACTGTCTTATCGAAAGGCTTCTTGAGGGGAAAGCTGTAACTCTGTGAGATGATTTCACAGAACACAAAGAAGTTTCTCAGAAAGCTTCTTTCTCTTTGTTATCGGAGGATATTTCCTTTGGCCCTATAGTCTTCAAAGGGATCCGAAATATCTGTTCTCAGATTCCACAGAAATAAGGCTAGCAAAGAGATCCACGAAATACAGATGTAACTCTGTGAGATGAATGAACAGAACACTAAGCAGTTTCTCAGAAATCTTCTTTCCAGATTTCATCTGATGATATTTCCTTCTTCACCGTAGCCCTCTATGGGCTTCCAAATATCACTTTGCATATTCCACAAGAACTGTCTTAGCGAAAGGCTTCTTGAGGGGAAAGCTGTAACTCTGTCAGATGATTTCACAGAACAAAAAGAAGTTTCTCAGAAAGCTTCTTTCTCTTTGTTATCGGAGGATATTTCCTTTGGCCCTATAGTCTTCAAAGGGATCCGAAATATCTGTTCTCAGATTCCACAGAAATAAGGCTAGCAAAGAGATCCACGAAATACAGATGTAACTCGGTGAGTGGAAGTCACATATCACAGAGCAGTTTCTCAGAAAGCTTCTTTCCAGATTTCATCTGAGGATATTTCCTTTTTCACCATAGCCCTCTAGGGGCTTCCAAATATCACTTTGCCAATTCCACAAGAACTGTCTTAGCGAAAGGCTTCTTGAGGGGAAAGCTGTAACTCTGTGAGATGATTTCACAGAACACAAAGAAGTTTCTCAGAAAGCTTCCTTCTCTTTGTTATCGCAGGATATTTCCTTTGGCCCTATAGTCTTCAAAGGGATCCGAAATATCTGTTTTCAGATTCCACAGAAATAAGGCTAGCAAAGAGATCCACGAAATACAGATGTAACTCTGTGAGTGGAAGTCACACGTCACAGAGCAGTTTCTCAGAAAGCTTCTTTCCAGATTTCATCTGAGGATATTTCCTTTTTCACCATAGCCCTCTAGGGGCTTCAAAATATCACTTTGCCAATTACACAAGAACTGTCTTAGCGAAAGTCTTCTTGAGTGGAAAGCTGTAACTCTGTGAGATGATTTCACAGAACACAAAGAAGTTTCTCAGAAAACTTCTTTCTCTTTGTTATCGGAGGATATTCCCTTTGGCCCTATAGTCTTCAAAGGGATCCGAAATATCTGTTCTCAGATTCCACAGAAATAAGGCTAGCAAAGAGATCCACGAAATACAGATGTAACTCTGTGAGATTAATGAACAGAACACTAAGGAGTTTCTCAGAAAGCTTCTTTCCAGATTTCATCTGAGGATATTTCCTTTTTCACCATAGCCCTCTATGGGCTTCCAAATATCACTTTGCCAATTCCACAAGAACTGTCTTAGCGAAAGGCTTCTTGAGGGGAAAGCTGTAACTCTGTGAGATGACTTCACAGAACACAAAGAAGTTTCTCAGAAAGCTTCTTTCTCTTTGTTATCGGAGGATATTTCCTTTGGCCCTAAAGTCTTGAAAGGGATGCGAAATATTTGTTCTCAGATTCCACAGAAATAAGGCCAGCAAAGAGATCCACGAAATACAGATGTAACTCTGTGAGTGGAAGGCACACATCACAGAGCAGTTTCTCAGAAAGCTTCTTTCCAGATTTCATCTGAGGATATTTCCTTTTTCACCATAGCCCTCTATGGGCTTCCAAATATCACTTTGCCAATTCCACAAGAACTGTCTTAGCGAAAGGCTTCTTGAGGGGAAAGCTGTAACTCTGTGAGATGATTTCACAGAACACAAAGAAGTTTCTCAGAAAGCTTCCTTCTCTTTGTTATGGGAGGATATTTCCTTTGGCCCTATAGTCTTCAAAGGGATGCGAAATATCTGTTCTCAGATTCCACAGAAATATGGCTAGCAAAGAGATCCACGAAATACAGATGTAACTCTGTGAGTGGAAGTCACACATCACAGAGCAGTTTCTCAGAAAGCTTCTATCCAGATTTTATCTGAGGATATTTCCTTTTTCACCGTAGCTCTCTATGGGCTTCCAAATATCACTTTGCCAATTCCACAAGAACTGTCTTAGCCAAAGTCTTCTTGAGGGGAAAGCTGTAACTCTGTGAGATGATTTCACAGAACACAAAGAAGTTTCTCAGAAAGCTTCTTTCTCTTTGTTATCAGAGGATATTTTCTTTGGCCCTATAGTCTTCAAAGGGATCCGAAATATCTGTTCTCAGATTCCACAGAAATAAGGCTAGCAAAGAGATCCACGAAATACAGATGTAACTCTGTGAGTGGAAGTCACACATCACAGAGCAGTTTCTCAGAAAGCTTCTTTCCAGATTTCATCTGAGGATATTTCCTTTTTCACCATAGCCCTCTATGGGCTTCCAAATATCACTTTGCCAATTCCACAAGAACTGTCTTAGCGAAAGGCTTCTTGAGGGGAAAGCTGTAACACTGTGAGATGATTTCACAGAACACAAAGAAGTTTCTCAGAAAGCTTCCTTCTCTTTGTTATCGGAGGATATTTCCTTTGGCCCTATAGTCTTCAAAGGGATCCGAAATACCTGTTCTCAGATTCCACAGAAATAAGGCTAGCAAAGAGATCCACGAAATACAGATGTAACTCTGTGAGTGGAAGTCACACTAAACAGAGCAGTTTCTCAGAAAGCTTCTTTCCAGATTTCATCTGAGGATATTTCCTTTTTCACCATAGCCCTCTATGGGCTTCCAAATATCACTTTGCCAATTACACAAGAACTGTCTTATCGAAAGTCTTCTTGAGTGGAATGCTGTAACTCTGTGAGATGATTTCACAGAACACAAAGAAGTTTCTCAGAAAGCTTCTTTCTCTTTGTTATCGGAGGATATTTCCTTTGGCCCTATAGTCTTCAAAGGGATCCGAAATATCTGTTCTCAGATTCCACAGAAATAAGGCTAGCAAAGAGATCCACGAAATACAGATGTAACTCTGTGAGATGAATGAACAGAACACTAAGGAGTTTCTCAGAAAGCTTCTTTCCAGATTTCATCTGAGGATATTTCCTTTTTCACTATAGCCCTCTATGGGCTTCCAAATATCACTTTGCCAATTCCACAAGAACTGTCTTAGCGAAAGGCTTCTTGAGGGGAAAGCTGTAACTCTGTGAGATGATTTCACAGAACACAAAGAAGTTTCTCAGAAAGCTTCTTTCTCTTTGTTATCGGAGGATATTTCCTTTGGCCCTATAGTCTTCAAAGGGATCCGAAATATCTGTTCTCAGATTCCACAGAAATAAGGCTAGCAAAGAGATCCACGAAATACAGATGTAACTCTGTGAGTGGAAGTCACACATCACAGAGCAGTTTCTCAGGAAGCTTCTTTCTAGGTTTCATCTGAGGATATTTCCTTTTTCACCATAGCCCTCTATGGGCTTCCAAATATCACTTTGCCAATTCCACAAGAACTGTCTTAGCGAAAGGCTTCTTGAGGGGAAAGCTGTAACTCTGTGAGATGATTTCACAGAACACAAAGAAGTTTCTCAGAAAGCTTCTTTCTCTTTGTTATCGGAGGATATTTCCTTTGGCCCTACAGTCTTCAAAGGGATGCGAAATATCTGTTCTCAGATTCCACAGAAATAAGGCTAGCAAAGAGATCCACGAAATACAGATGTAACTCTGTGAGTGGAAGTCACACATCACAGAGCAGTTTCTCAGAAAGCTTCTTTCCAGATTTTATCTGAGGATATTTCCTTTTTCACCATAGCTCTCAAAGGGCTTCCAAATATCACTTTGCCAATTCCACAAGAACTGTCTTAGCCAAAGTCTTCTTGAGTGGAAAGCTGTAACTCTGTGAGATGATTTCACAGAACACAAAGAAGTTTCTCAGAAAGCTTCTTTTTCTTTGTTATCGGAGGATATTTCCTTTGGCCCTATAGTCTTCAAAGGGATCCGAAATATCTGTTCTCAGATTCCACAGAAATAAGGCTAGCAAAGAGATCCACGAAATACAGATGTAACTCTGTGAGATGAATGAACAGAACACTAAGCAGTTTCTCAGAAAGCTTCTTTCCAGATTTCATCTGAGGATATTTCCTTTTTCACCATAGACCTCTATGGGCTTCCAAATATCACTTTGCCAATTCCACAAGAACTGTCTTAGCGAAAGGCTTCTTGAGGGGAAAGCTGTAACTCTGTGAGATGATTTCACAGAACACAAAGAAGTTTCTCAGAAAGCTTCTTTCTCTTTGTTATCGGAGGATATTTCCTTTGGCTGTATAGTCTTCAATGGGATGCGAAATATCTGTTCTCAGATTCCACAGAAATAAGGCTAGCAAAGAAATCCACGAAATACAGATGTAACTCTGTGAGTGGAAGTCACACATCACAGAGCAGTTTCTCAGAAAGCTTCTTTCCAGATTTCATCTGAGGATATTTCCTTTTTCACCATAGCCCTCTATGGGCTTCCAAATATCACTTTGCCAATTACACAAGAACTGTCTTAGCGAAAGGCTTCTTGAGGGGAAAGCTGTAACTCTGTGAGATGATTTCACAGAACACAAAGAAGTTTCTCAGAAAGCTTCCTTCTCTTTGTTATGGGAGGATATTTCCTTAGGCCCTATAGTCTTCAAAGGGATCCGAAATATCTGTTCTCAGATTCCACAGAAATAAGGCTAGCAAAGAGATCCACGAAATACAGATGTAACTCTGTGAGTGGAAGTCACACATCACAGAGCAGTTTCTCAGAAAGCTTCTTTCCAGATTTTATCTGAGGATATTTCCTTTTTCACCATAGCTCTCAAAGGGCTTCCAAATATCACTTTGCCAATTCCACAAGAACTGTCTTAGCCAAAGTCTTCTTGAGTGGAAAGCTGTAACTCTGTGAGATGATTTCGGAGAACACAAAGAAGTTTCTCAGAAAGCTTCTTTGTCTTTGTTATCGGAGGATATTTCCTTTGGCCCTATAGTCTTCAAAGGGATCCGAAATATCTGTTCTCAGATTCCACAGAAATAAGGCTAGCAAAGAGATCCACGAAATACAGATGTAACTCTGTGAGATGAATGAACAGAACACTAAGCAGTTTCTCAGAAAGCTTCTTTCCAGATTTCATCTGAGGATATTTCCTTTTTCACCATAGACCTCTATGGGCTTCCAAATATCACTTTGCCAATTCCACAAGAACTGTCTTAGCGAAAGGCTTCTTGAGGGGAAAGCTGTAACTCTGTGAGATGATTTCACAGAACACAAAGAAGTTTCTCAGAAAGCTTCTTTCTCTTTGTTATCGGAGGATATTTCCTTTGGCTGTATAGTCTTCAATGGGATGCGAAATATCTGTTCTCAGATTCCACAGAAATAAGGCTAGCAAAGAAATCCACGAAATACAGATGTAACTCTGTGAGTGGAAGTCACACATCACAGAGCATTTTCTCAGAAACCTTCTTTCCAGATTTCATCTGAGGATATTTCCTTTTTCACCATAGCCCTCTAAGGGCTTCCAAATATCACTTTGCCAATTCCACAAGAACTGTCTTAGCGCAAGGCTTCTTGAGGGGAAAGCTGTAACTCTGTGAGATGATTTCACAGAACACAAAGAAGTTTCTCAGAAAGCTTCTTTCTTTTGTTATCGGAGGATATTTCCTTTGGCCCTATAGTCTTCAAAGGGATGCGAAATATTTGTTCTCAGATTCCACAGAAATAAAGCTAACAAAGAGATCCACGAAATACAGATGTAACTCTGTGAGTGGAAGGCACACATCACAGAGCAGTTTCTCAGAAAGCTTCTTTCCAGATTTCATCTGAGGATATTTCCTTTTTCACCATAGCCCTCTATGGGCTTCCAAATATCACTTTGCCAATTCCACAAGAACTGTCTAAGCGAAAGGCTTCTTGAGGGGAAAGCTGTAACTCTGTGAGATGATTTCACAGAACACAAAGAAGTTTCTCAGAAAGCTTCTTTCTCTTTGTTATCGGAGGATATTTCCTTTGGCCCTATAGTCTTCAAAGGGATCCGAAATATCTGTTCTCAGATTCCACAGAAATAAGGCTAGCAAAGAGATCCACGAAATACAGATGTAACTCTGTGAGATGAATGAACAGAACACTAAGCAGTTTCTCAGAAAGCTTCTTTCCAGATTTCATCTGAGGATATTTCCTTTTTCACCATAGCCCTCTATGGGCTTCCAAATATCACTTTGCCAATTCCACAAGAACTGTCTTAGCGAAAGGCTTCTTGAGGGGAAAGCTGTAACTCTGTGAGATGATTTCACAGAACACAAAGAAGTTTCTCAGAAAGCTTCTTTCTCTTTGTTATCATAGGATATTTCCTTTGGCCCTATGGTCTTCAAAGAGATCCGAAATATCTGTTCTCAGATTCCACAGAAATAAGGCTAGCAAAGAGATCCACGAAATACAGATGTAACTCTGTGAGTGGAAGTCACACATCACAGAGCAGTTTCTCAGAAAGCTTCTTTCTAGATTTCATCTGAGGATATTTCCTTTTTCACCACAGCCCTCTATGGGCTTCCATATATCACTTTGCCAATTCCACAAGAACTGTCTTATCGAAAGGCTTCTTGAGGGGAAAGCTGTAACTCTGTGAGATGATTTCACAGAACACAAAGAAGTTTCTCAGAAAGCTTCTTTCTCTTTGTTATCGGAGGATATTTTCTTTGGCCCTATAGTCTTCAAAGGGACGCGAAATATCTGTTCTCAGATTCCACAGAAATAAGGCTAGCAAAGAGATCCACGAAATACAGATGTAACTCTGTGAGATGAATGAACAGAACACTAAGGAGTTTCCCAGAAAGCTTCTTCCCAGATTTCATCTGAGGATATTTCCTTTTTCACCATAGCCCTCTATGGGCTTCCAAATATCACTTTGCCAATTCCACAAGAACTGTCTTAGCAAAAGGCTTCTTGAGGGGAAAGCTGTAACTCTGTGAGATGATTTCACAGAACACAAAGAAGTTTCTCAGAAAGCTTCCTTCTCTTTGTTATCAGAGGATATTTCCTTTGGCCCTATAGTCTTCAAAGGGATCCAAAATATCTGCTCTCAGATTCCACAGAAATAAGGCTAGCAAAGAGATCCACGAAATACAGATGTAATTCTGTGAGTGGAAGTCACACATCACAGAGCAGTTTCTCAGAAAGCTTCTTTCCAGATTTTATCTGAGTATATTTCCTTTTTCACCATAGCTTTGTAGGCACTTCCAAATATCACTTTGCCAATTCCACAAGAACTGTCTTAGCGAAAGGCTTCTTGAGGGGAAAGCTGTAACTCTGTGAGATGATTTCACAGAACACAAAGCAGTTTCTCAGAAAGCTTCTTTCTCTTTGTTATCGGAGGATATTTCCTTTGGCCCTATAGTCTTCAAAGGGATCCGAAATATCTGTTCTCAGATTCCACAGAAATAAGGCTAGCAAAGAGATCCACGAAATACAGATGTAACTCTGTGAGTGGAAGTCACACATCACAGAGCAGTTTCTCAGAAAGCTTCTTTCTAGATTTCATCTGAGGATATTTCCTTTTTCACCATAGCCCTCTATGGGCTTCCATATATCACTTTGCCAATTACACAAGAACTGTCTTAACGAAAGGCTTCTTGAGGGGAAAGCTGTAACTCTGTGAGATGATTTCACAGAACACAAAGAAGTTTCTCAGAAAGCTTCTTTCTCTTTGTTATCGGAGGATATTTCCTTTGGCCCTATAGTCTTCAAAGGGATGCGAAATATCTTTTCTCAGATTCCACAGAAATAAGGCTAGCAAAGAGATCCACGAAATGCAGATGTAACTCTGTGAGATGAATGAACAGAACACTAAGGAGTTTCCCAGAAAGCTTCTTTCCAGATTTCATCTGAGGATATTTCCTTTTTCACCATAGCCCTCTATGGGCTTCCAAATATCACTTTGCCAATTCCACAAGAACTGTCTTAGCGAAAGGCTTCTTGAGGGGAAAGCTGTAACTCTGTGAGATGATTTCAGAGAACACAAAGAAGTTTCTCAGAAAGCTTCCTTCTCTTTGTTATCAGAGGATATTTCCTTTGGCCCTATAGTCTTCAAAGGGATCGGAAATATCTGTTCTCAGATTCCACAGAAATAAGGCTAGCAAAGAGAACCACGAAATACAGATGTAACTCTGTGAGTGGAAGTCACACATCACAGAGCAGTTTCTCAGAAAGCTTCTTTCCAGATTTCATCTGAGGATATTTCCTTTTTCACCATAGCTCTCTAGGGGCTTCCAAATATCACTTTGCCAATTCCACAAGAACTGTCTTAGCGAAAGGCTTCTTGAGGGGAAAGCTGTAACTCTGTGAGATGATTTCAGAGAACACAAAGCAGTTTCTCAGAAAGCTTCTTTCTCTTTGTTATCGGAGGATATTTCCTTTGGCCCTATAGTCTTCAAAGGGATCCGAAATATCTGTTCTCAGATTCCACAGAAATAAGGCTAGCAAAGAGATCCACGAAATACAGATGTAACTCTGTGAGATGAATGAACAGAACACTAAGCAGTTTCTCAGAAAGCTTCTTTCCAGATTTCATCTGAGGATATTTCCTTTTTCACCTTAGCCCTCTATGGGCTTCCAAATAAAACTTTGCCAATTCCACAAGAACTGTCTTAGAGAAAGGCTTCTTGAGGGGAAAGCTGTAACTCTGTGAGATGATTTCACAGAACACAAAGAAGTTTCTCAGAAAGCTTCTTTCTCTTTGTTATCGGAGGATATTTCCTTTGGCCCTATAGTCTTCAAAGGGATGCGAAATATTTGTTCTCAGATTCCAGAGAAATAAGGCTAGCAAAGAGATCCACGAAATACAGATGTAATTCTGTCAGTGGAAGTCACACATCACAGAGCAGTTTCTCAGAAATCTTCTTTCCAGATTTTATTTGAGTATATTTCCTTTTTCACCATAGCTCTCTAGGGGCTTCCAAATATCACTTTGCCAATTCCACAAGAACTGTCTTAGCGAAATGCTTCTTTAGGGGAAAGCGGTAACTCTGTGAGATGATTTCACAGAACACAAAGAAGTTTCTCAGAAAGCTTCTTTCTCTTTGTTATCGGAGGATATTTCCTTTGGCCCTATAGTCTTCAAAGGGATCCGAAATATCTGTTCTCAGATTCCACAGAAATAAGGCTAGCAAAGAGATCCACGAAATACAGATGTAACTCTGTGAGTGGAAGGCACACATCACAGAGCAGTTTCTCAGAAAGCTTCTTTCCAGATTTCATCTGAGGATATTTCCTTTTTCACCATAGCCCTCTATGGGCTTCCAAATATCATTTTGCCAATTCCACAAGAACTGCCTAAGCGAAAGGCTTCTTGAGGGGAAAGCTGTAACGCTGTGAGATGATTTCACAGAACACAAAGAAGTTTCTCAGAAAGCTTCTTTCTCTTTGTTATCGCAGGATATTTCCTTTGGCCCTATAGTCTTCAAAGGGATCCGAAATATCTGTTCTCAGATTCCACAGAAATAAGGCTAGCAAAGAGATCCACGAAATACAGATGTAACTCTGTGAGTGGAAGTCACACATCACAGAGCAGTTTCTCAGAAAGCTTCTTTCCAGATTTCATCTGAGGATATTTCCTTTTTCACCATAGCCCTCTATGGGCTTCCAAATATCACTTTGCCAATTACACAAGAACTGTCTTAGCGAAAGGCTTCTTGAGGGGAAAGCTGTAACTCTGTGAGATGATTTCACAGAACACAAAGAAGTTTCTCAGAAAGCTTCCTTCTCTTTGTTATCGGAGGATATTTCCTTTGGCCCTATAGTCTTCAAAGGGATCCGAAATATCTGTTCTCAGATTCCACAGAAATAAGGCTAGCAAAGAGATCCACGAAATACAGATGTAACTCTGTGAGTGGAAGTCACACATCACAGAGCAGTTTCTCAGGAAGCTTCTTTCTATATTTCATCTGAGGATATTTCCTTTTTCACCATAGCCCTCTATGGGCTTCCAAATATCACTTTGCCAATTCCACAAGAACTGTCTTAGCGAAAGGCTTCTTGAGGGGAAAGCTGTAACTCTCTGAGATGATTTCACAGAACACAAAGAAGTTTCTCAGAAAGCTTCTTTCTCTTTGTTATCGGAGGATATTTCCTTTGGCCCTATAGTCTTCAAAGGGATCCGAAATATCTGTTCTCAGATTCCACAGAAATAAGGCTAGCAAAGAGATCCACGAAATACAGATGTAACTCTGTGAGTGGAAGTCACACGTCACAGAGCAGTTTCTCAGAAAGCTTCTTTCCAGATTTCATCTGAGGATATTTCCTTTTTCACCATAGCCCTCTATGGGCTTCCAAATATCACTTTGCCAATTACACAAGAACTGTCTTAGCGAAAGGCTTCTTGAGGGGAAAGCTGTAACTCTGTGAGATGATTTCACAGAACACAAAGAAGTTTCTCAGAAAGCTTCCTTCTCTTTGTTATGGGAGGATATTTCCTTTGGCCCTATAGTCTTCAAAGGGATCCGAAATATCTGTTCTCAGATTCCACAGAAATAAGGCTAGCAAAGAGATCCACGAAATACAGATGTAACTCTGTGAGTGGAAGTCACACATCACAGAGCAGTTTCTCAGAAAGCTTCTTTCCAGATTTTATCTGAGGATATTTCCTTTTTCACCATAGCTCTCAAAGGGCTTCCAAATATCACTTTGCCAATTCCACAAGAACTGTCTTAGCCAAAGTCTTCTTGAGTGGAAAGCTGTAACTCTGTGAGGTGATTTCACAGAACACAAAGAAGTTTCTCAGAAAGCTTCTTTTTCTTTGTTATCGGAGGATATTTCCTTTGGCCCTATAGTCTTCAAAGGGATCCGAAATATCTGTTCTCAGATTCCACAGAAATAAGGCTAGCAAAGAGATCCACGAAATACAGATGTAACTCTGTGAGATGAATGAACAGAACACTAAGCAGTTTCTCAGAAAGCTTCTTTCCAGATTTCATCTGAGGATATTTCCTTTTTCACCATAGACCTCTATGGGCTTCCAAATATCACTTTGCCAATTCCACAAGAACTGTCTTAGCGAAAGGCTTCTTGAGGGGAAAGCTGTAACTCTGTGAGATGATTTCACAGAACACAAAGAAGTTTCTCAGAAAGCTTCTTTCTCTTTGTTATCGGAGGATATTTCCTTTGGCTGTATAGTCTTCAATGGGATGCGAAATATCTGTTCTCAGATTCCACAGAAATAAGGCTAGCAAAGAAATCCACGAAATACAGATGTAACTCTGTGAGTGGAAGTCACACATCACAGAGCAGTTTCTCAGAAAGCTTCTTTCCAGATTTCATCTGAGGATATTTCCTTTTTCACCATAGCCCTCTATGGGCTTCCAAATATCACTTTGCCAATTACACAAGAACTGTCTTAGCGAAAGGCTTCTTGAGGGGAAAGCTGTAACTCTGTGAGATGATTTCACAGAACACAAAGAAGTTTCTCAGAAAGCTTCCTTCTCTTTGTTATGGGAGGATATTTCCTTAGGCCCTATAGTCTTCAAAGGGATCCGAAATATCTGTTCTCAGATTCCACAGAAATAAGGCTAGCAAAGAGATCCACGAAATACAGATGTAACTCTGTGAGTGGAAGTCACACATCACAGAGCAGTTTCTCAGAAAGCTTCTTTCCAGATTTTATCTGAGGATATTTCCTTTTTCACCATAGCTCTCAAAGGGCTTCCAAATATCACTTTGCCAATTCCACAAGAACTGTCTTAGCCAAAGTCTTCTTGAGTGGAAAGCTGTAACTCTGTGAGATGATTTCACAGAACACAAAGAAGTTTCTCAGAAAGCTTCTTTGTCTTTGTTATCGGAGGATATTTCCTTTGGCCCTATAGTCTTCAAAGGGATCCGAAATATCTGTTCTCAGATTCCACAGAAATAAGGCTAGCAAAGAGATCCACGAAATACAGATGTAACTCTGTGAGATGAATGAACAGAACACTAAGCAGTTTCTCAGAAAGCTTCTTTCCAGATTTCATCTGAGGATATTTCCTTTTTCACCATAGACCTCTATGGGCTTCCAAATATCACTTTGCCAATTCCACAAGAACTGTCTTAGCGAAAGGCTTCTTGAGGGGAAAGCTGTAACTCTGTGAGATGATTTCACAGAACACAAAGAAGTTTCTCAGAAAGCTTCTTTCTCTTTGTTATCGGAGGATATTTCCTTTGGCTGTATAGTCTTCAATGGGATGCGAAATATCTGTTCTCAGATTCCACAGAAATAAGGCTAGCAAAGAAATCCACGAAATACAGATGTAACTCTGTGAGTGGAAGTCACACATCACAGAGCAGTTTCTCAGAAAGCTTCTTTCCAGATTTCATCTGAGGATATTTCCTTTTTCACCATAGCCCTCTATGGGCTTCCAAATATCACTTTGCCAATTACACAAGAACTGTCTTAGCGAAAGGCTTCTTGAGGGGAAAGCTGTAACTCTGTGAGATGATTTCACAGAACACAAAGAAGTTTCTCAGAAAGCTTCCTTCTCTTTGTTATGGGAGGATATTTCCTTAGGCCCTATAGTCTTCAAAGGGATCCGAAATATCTGTTCTCAGATTCCACAGAAATAAGGCTAGCAAAGAGATCCACGAAATACAGATGTAACTCTGTGAGTGGAAGTCACACATCACAGAGCAGTTTCTCAGAAAGCTTCTTTCCAGATTTTATCTGAGGATATTTCCTTTTTCACCATAGCTCTCAAAGGGCTTCCAAATATCACTTTGCCAATTCCACAAGAACTGTCTTAGCCAAAGTCTTCTTGAGTGGAAAGCTGTAACTCTGTGAGATGATTTCGGAGAACACAAAGAAGTTTCTCAGAAAGCTTCTTTGTCTTTGTTATCGGAGGATATTTCCTTTGGCCCTATAGTCTTCAAAGGGATCCGAAATATCTGTTCTCAGATTCCACAGAAATAAGGCTAGCAAAGAGATCCACGAAATACAGATGTAACTCTGTGAGATGAATGAACAGAACACTAAGCAGTTTCTCAGAAAGCTTCTTTCCAGATTTCATCTGAGGATATTTCCTTTTTCACCATAGACCTCTATGGGCTTCCAAATATCACTTTGCCAATTCCACAAGAACTGTCTTAGCGAAAGGCTTCTTGAGGGGAAAGCTGTAACTCTGTGAGATGATTTCACAGAACACAAAGAAGTTTCTCAGAAAGCTTCTTTCTCTTTGTTATCGGAGGATATTTCCTTTGGCTGTATAGTCTTCAATGGGATGCGAAATATCTGTTCTCAGATTCCACAGAAATAAGGCTAGCAAAGAAATCCACGAAATACAGATGTAACTCTGTGAGTGGAAGTCACACATCACAGAGCATTTTCTCAGAAACCTTCTTTCCAGATTTCATCTGAGGATATTTCCTTTTTCACCATAGCCCTCTAAGGGCTTCCAAATATCACTTTGCCAATTCCACAAGAACTGTCTTAGCGCAAGGCTTCTTGAGGGGAAAGCTGTAACTCTGTGAGATGATTTCACAGAACACAAAGAAGTTTCTCAGAAAGCTTCTTTCTTTTGTTATCGGAGGATATTTCCTTTGGCCCTATAGTCTTCAAAGGGATGCGAAATATTTGTTCTCAGATTCCACAGAAATAAAGCTAACAAAGAGATCCACGAAATACAGATGTAACTCTGTGAGTGGAAGGCACACATCACAGAGCAGTTTCTCAGAAAGCTTCTTTCCAGATTTCATCTGAGGATATTTCCTTTTTCACCATAGCCCTCTATGGGCTTCCAAATATCACTTTGGCAATTCCACAAGAACTGTCTAAGCGAAAGGCTTCTTGAGGGGAAAGCTGTAACTCTGTGAGATGATTTCACAGAACACAAAGAAGTTTCTCAGAAAGCTTCTTTCTCTTTGTTATCGGAGGATATTTCCTTTGGCCCTATAGTCTTCAAAGGGATCCGAAATATCTGTTCTCAGATTCCACAGAAATAAGGCTAGCAAAGAGATCCACGAAATACAGATGTAACTCTGTGAGATGAATGAACAGAACACTAAGCAGTTTCTCAGAAAGCTTCTTTCCAGATTTCATCTGAGGATATTTCCTTTTTCACCATAGCCCTCTATGGGCTTCCAAATATCACTTTGCCAATTCCACAAGAACTGTCTTAGCGAAAGGCTTCTTGAGGGGAAAGCTGTAACTCTGTGAGATGATTTCACAGAACACAAAGAAGTTTCTCAGAAAGCTTCTTTCTCTTTGTTATCATAGGATATTTCCTTTGGCCCTATGGTCTTCAAAGAGATCCGAAATATCTGTTCTCAGATTCCACAGAAATAAGGCTAGCAAAGAGATCCACGAAATACAGATGTAACTCTGTGAGTGGAAGTCACACATCACAGAGCAGTTTCTCAGAAAGCTTCTTTCTAGATTTCATCTGAGGATATTTCCTTTTTCACCACAGCCCTCTATGGGCTTCCATATATCACTTTGCCAATTCCACAAGAACTGTCTTATCGAAAGGCTTCTTGAGGGGAAAGCTGTAACTCTGTGAGATGATTTCACAGAACACAAAGAAGTTTCTCAGAAAGCTTCTTTCTCTTTGTTATCGGAGGATATTTTCTTTGGCCCTATAGTCTTCAAAGGGACGCGAAATATCTGTTCTCAGATTCCACAGAAATAAGGCTAGCAAAGAGATCCACGAAATACAGATGTAACTCTGTGAGATGAATGAACAGAACACTAAGGAGTTTCCCAGAAAGCTTCTTCCCAGATTTCATCTGAGGATATTTCCTTTTTCACCATAGCCCTCTATGGGCTTCCAAATATCACTTTGCCAATTCCACAAGAACTGTCTTAGCGAAAGGCTTCTTGAGGGGAAAGCTGTAACTCTGTGAGATGATTTCACAGAACACAAAGAAGTTTCTCAGAAAGCTTCCTTCTCTTTGTTATCAGAGGATATTTCCTTTGGCCCTATAGTCTTCAAAGGGATCCAAAATATCTGCTCTCAGATTCCACAGAAATAAGGCTAGCAAAGAGATCCACGAAATACAGATGTAATTCTGTGAGTGGAAGTCACACATCACAGAGCAGTTTCTCAGAAAGCTTCTTTCCAGATTTTATCTGAGTATATTTCCTTTTTCACCATAGCTTTGTAGGCACTTCCAAATATCACTTTGCCAATTCCACAAGAACTGTCTTAGCGAAAGGCTTCTTGAGGGGAAAGCTGTAACTCTGTGAGATGATTTCACAGAACACAAAGCAGTTTCTCAGAAAGCTTCTTTCTCTTTGTTATCGGAGGATATTTCCTTTGGCCCTATAGTCTTCAAAGGGATCCGAAATATCTGTTCTCAGATTCCACAGAAATAAGGCTAGCAAAGAGATCCACGAAATACAGATGTAACTCTGTGAGTGGAAGTCACACATCACAGAGCAGTTTCTCAGAAAGCTTCTTTCTAGATTTCATCTGAGGATATTTCCTTTTTCACCATAGCCCTCTATGGGCTTCCATATATCACTTTGCCAATTACACAAGAACTGTCTTAACGAAAGGCTTCTTGAGGGGAAAGCTGTAACTCTGTGAGATGATTTCACAGAACACAAAGAAGTTTCTCAGAAAGCTTCTTTCTCTTTGTTATCGGAGGATATTTCCTTTGGCCCTATAGTCTTCAAAGGGATGCGAAATATCTTTTCTCAGATTCCACAGAAATAAGGCTAGCAAAGAGATCCACGAAATGCAGATGTAACTCTGTGAGATGAATGAACAGAACACTAAGGAGTTTCCCAGAAAGCTTCTTTCCAGATTTCATCTGAGGATATTTCCTTTTTCACCATAGCCCTCTATGGGCTTCCAAATATCACTTTGCCAATTCCACAAGAACTGTCTTAGCGAAAGGCTTCTTGAGGGGAAAGCTGTAACTCTGTGAGATGATTTCAGAGAACACAAAGAAGTTTCTCAGAAAGCTTCCTTCTCTTTGTTATCAGAGGATATTTCCTTTGGCCCTATAGTCTTCAAAGGGATCGGAAATATCTGTTCTCAGATTCCACAGAAATAAGGCTAGCAAAGAGAACCACGAAATACAGATGTAACTCTGTGAGTGGAAGTCACACATCACAGAGCAGTTTCTCAGAAAGCTTCTTTCCAGATTTCATCTGAGGATATTTCCTTTTTCACCATAGCTCTCTAGGGGCTTCCAAATATCACTTTGCCAATTCCACAAGAACTGTCTTAGCGAAAGGCTTCTTGAGGGGAAAGCTGTAACTCTGTGAGATGATTTCAGAGAACACAAAGCAGTTTCTCAGAAAGCTTCTTTCTCTTTGTTATCGGAGGATATTTCCTTTGGCCCTATAGTCTTCAAAGGGATCCGAAATATCTGTTCTCAGATTCCACAGAAATAAGGCTAGCAAAGAGATCCACGAAATACAGATGTAACTCTGTGAGATGAATGAACAGAACACTAAGCAGTTTCTCAGAAAGCTTCTTTCCAGATTTCATCTGAGGATATTTCCTTTTTCACCTTAGCCCTCTATGGGCTTCCAAATAAAACTTTGCCAATTCCACAAGAACTGTCTTAGAGAAAGGCTTCTTGAGGGGAAAGCTGTAACTCTGTGAGATGATTTCACAGAACACAAAGAAGTTTCTCAGAAAGCTTCTTTCTCTTTGTTATCGGAGGATATTTCCTTTGGCCCTATAGTCTTCAAAGGGATGCGAAATATTTGTTCTCAGATTCCAGAGAAATAAGGCTAGCAAAGAGATCCACGAAATACAGATGTAATTCTGTCAGTGGAAGTCACACATCACAGAGCAGTTTCTCAGAAATCTTCTTTCCAGATTTTATTTGAGTATATTTCCTTTTTCACCATAGCTCTCTAGGGGCTTCCAAATATCACTTTGCCAATTCCACAAGAACTGTCTTAGCGAAATGCTTCTTTAGGGGAAAGCGGTAACTCTGTGAGATGATTTCACAGAACACAAAGAAGTTTCTCAGAAAGCTTCTTTCTCTTTGTTATCGGAGGATATTTCCTTTGGCCCTATAGTCTTCAAAGGGATCCGAAATATCTGTTCTCAGATTCCACAGAAATAAGGCTAGCAAAGAGATCCACGAAATACAGATGTAACTCTGTGAGTGGAAGACACACATCACAGAGCAGTTTCTCAGAAAGCTTCTTTCCAGATTTCATCTGAGGATATTTCCTTTTTCACCATAGCCCTCTATGGGCTTCCAAATATCATTTTGCCAATTCCACAAGAACTGCCTAAGCGAAAGGCTTCTTGAGGGGAAAGCTGTAACGCTGTGAGATGATTTCACAGAACACAAAGAAGTTTCTCAGAAAGCTTCTTTCTCTTTGTTATCGCAGGATATTTCCTTTGGCCCTATAGTCTTCAAAGGGATCCGAAATATCTGTTCTCAGATTCCACAGAAATAAGGCTAGCAAAGAGATCCACGAAATACAGATGTAACTCTGTGAGTGGAAGTCACACATCACAGAGCAGTTTCTCAGAAAGCTTCTTTCCAGATTTCATCTGAGGATATTTCCTTTTTCACCATAGCCCTCTATGGGCTTCCAAATATCACTTTGCCAATTACACAAGAACTGTCTTAGCGAAAGGCTTCTTGAGGGGAAAGCTGTAACTCTGTGAGATGATTTCACAGAACACAAAGAAGTTTCTCAGAAAGCTTCCTTCTCTTTGTTATCGGAGGATATTTCCTTTGGCCCTATAGTCTTCAAAGGGATCCGAAATATCTGTTCTCAGATTCCACAGAAATAAGGCTAGCAAAGAGATCCACGAAATACAGATGTAACTCTGTGAGTGGAAGTCACACATCACAGAGCAGTTTCTCAGGAAGCTTCTTTCTATATTTCATCTGAGGATATTTCCTTTTTCACCATAGCCCTCTATGGGCTTCCAAATATCACTTTGCCAATTCCACAAGAACTGTCTTAGCGAAAGGCTTCTTGAGGGGAAAGCTGTAACTCTCTGAGATGATTTCACAGAACACAAAGAAGTTTCTCAGAAAGCTTCTTTCTCTTTGTTATCGGAGGATATTTCCTTTGGCCCTATAGTCTTCAAAGGGAACCGAAATATCTGTTCTCAGATTCCACAGAAATAAGGCTAGCAAAGAGATCCACGAAATACAGATGTAACTCTGTGAGTGGAAGTCACACGTCACAGAGCAGTTTCTCAGAAAGCTTCTTTCCAGATTTCATCTGAGGATATTTCCTTTTTCACCATAGCCCTCTATGGGCTTCCAAATATCACTTTGCCAATTACACAAGAACTGTCTTAGCGAAAGGCTTCTTGAGGGGAAAGCTGTAACTCTGTGAGATGATTTCACAGAACACAAAGAAGTTTCTCAGAAAGCTTCCTTCTCTTTGTTATGGGAGGATATTTCCTTTGGCCCTATAGTCTTCAAAGGGATCCGAAATATCTGTTCTCAGATTCCACAGAAATAAGGCTAGCAAAGAGATCCACGAAATACAGATGTAACTCTGTGAGTGGAAGTCACACATCACAGAGCAGTTTCTCAGAAAGCTTCTTTCCAGATTTTATCTGAGGATATTTCCTTTTTCACCATAGCTCTCAAAGGGCTTCCAAATATCACTTTGCCAATTCCACAAGAACTGTCTTAGCCAAAGTCTTCTTGAGTGGAAAGCTGTAACTCTGTGAGGTGATTTCACAGAACACAAAGAAGTTTCTCAGAAAGCTTCTTTTTCTTTGTTATCGGAGGATATTTCCTTTGGCCCTATAGTCTTCAAAGGGATCCGAAATATCTGTTCTCAGATTCCACAGAAATAAGGCTAGCAAAGAGATCCACGAAATACAGATGTAACTCTGTGAGATGAATGAACAGAACACTAAGCAGTTTCTCAGAAAGCTTCTTTCCAGATTTCATCTGAGGATATTTCCTTTTTCACCATAGACCTCTATGGGCTTCCAAATATCACTTTGCCAATTCCACAAGAACTGTCTTAGCGAAAGGCTTCTTGAGGGGAAAGCTGTAACTCTGTGAGATGATTTCACAGAACACAAAGAAGTTTCTCAGAAAGCTTCTTTCTCTTTGTTATCGGAGGATATTTCCTTTGGCTGTATAGTCTTCAATGGGATGCGAAATATCTGTTCTCAGATTCCACAGAAATAAGGCTAGCAAAGAAATCCACGAAATACAGATGTAACTCTGTGAGTGGAAGTCACACATCACAGAGCAGTTTCTCAGAAAGCTTCTTTCCAGATTTCATCTGAGGATATTTCCTTTTTCACCATAGCCCTCTATGGGCTTCCAAATATCACTTTGCCAATTACACAAGAACTGTCTTAGCGAAAGGCTTCTTGAGGGGAAAGCTGTAACTCTGTGAGATGATTTCACAGAACACAAAGAAGTTTCTCAGAAAGCTTCCTTCTCTTTGTTATGGGAGGATATTTCCTTAGGCCCTATAGTCTTCAAAGGGATCCGAAATATCTGTTCTCAGATTCCACAGAAATAAGGCTAGCAAAGAGATCCACGAAATACAGATGTAACTCTGTGAGTGGAAGTCACACATCACAGAGCAGTTTCTCAGAAAGCTTCTTTCCAGATTTTATCTGAGGATATTTCCTTTTTCACCATAGCTCTCAAAGGGCTTCCAAATATCACTTTGCCAATTCCACAAGAACTGTCTTAGCCAAAGTCTTCTTGAGTGGAAAGCTGTAACTCTGTGAGATGATTTCACAGAACACAAAGAAGTTTCTCAGAAAGCTTCTTTGTCTTTGTTATCGGAGGATATTTCCTTTGGCCCTATAGTCTTCAAAGGGATCCGAAATATCTGTTCTCAGATTCCACAGAAATAAGGCTAGCAAAGAGATCCACGAAATACAGATGTAACTCTGTGAGATGAATGAACAGAACACTAAGCAGTTTCTCAGAAAGCTTCTTTCCAGATTTCATCTGAGGATATTTCCTTTTTCACCATAGACCTCTATGGGCTTCCAAATATCACTTTGCCAATTACACAAGAACTGTCTTAGCGAAAGGCTTCTTGAGGGGAAAGCTGTAACTCTGTGAGATGATTTCACAGAACACAAAGAAGTTTCTCAGAAAGCTTCTTTCTCTTTGTTATCGGAGGATATTTCCTTTGGCTGTATAGTCTTCAATGGGATGCGAAATATCTGTTCTCAGATTCCACAGAAATAAGGCTAGCAAAGAAATCCACGAAATACAGATGTAACTCTGTGAGTGGAAGTCACACATCACAGAGCATTTTCTCAGAAACCTTCTTTCCAGATTTCATCTGAGGATATTTCCTTTTTCACCATAGCCCTCTAAGGGCTTCCAAATATCACTTTGCCAATTCCACAAGAACTGTCTTAGCGCAAGGCTTCTTGAGGGGAAAGCTGTAACTCTGTGAGATGATTTCACAGAACACAAAGAAGTTTCTCAGAAAGCTTCTTTCTTTTGTTATCGGAGGATATTTCCTTTGGCCCTATAGTCTTCAAAGGGATGCGAAATATTTGTTCTCAGATTCCACAGAAATAAAGCTAACAAAGAGATCCACGAAATACAGATGTAACTCTGTGAGTGGAAGGCACACATCACAGAGCAGTTTCTCAGAAAGCTTCTTTCCAGATTTCATCTGAGGATATTTCCTTTTTCACCATAGCCCTCTATGGGCTTCCAAATATCACTTTGGCAATTCCACAAGAACTGTCTAAGCGAAAGGCTTCTTGAGGGGAAAGCTGTAACTCTGTGAGATGATTTCACAGAACACAAAGAAGTTTCTCAGAAAGCTTCTTTCTCTTTGTTATCGGAGGATATTTCCTTTGGCCCTATAGTCTTCAAAGGGATCCGAAATATCTGTTCTCAGATTCCACAGAAATAAGGCTAGCAAAGAGATCCACGAAATACAGATGTAACTCTGTGAGATGAATGAACAGAACACTAAGCAGTTTCTCAGAAAGCTTCTTTCCAGATTTCATCTGAGGATATTTCCTTTTTCACCATAGCCCTCTATGGGCTTCCAAATATCACTTTGCCAATTCCACAAGAACTGTCTTAGCGAAAGGCTTCTTGAGGGGAAAGCTGTAACTCTGTGAGATGATTTCACAGAACACAAAGAAGTTTCTCAGAAAGCTTCTTTCTCTTTGTTATCGGAGGATATTTCCTTTGGCCCTATGGTCTTCAAAGGGATCCGAAATATCTGTTCTCAGATTCCACAGAAATAAGGCTAGCAAAGAGATCCACGAAATACAGATGTAACTCTGTGAGTGGAAGTCACACATCACAGAGCAGTTTCTCAGAAAGCTTCTTTCTAGATTTCATCTGAGGATATTTCCTTTTTCACCACAGCCCTCTATGGGCTTCCATATATCACTTTGCCAATTCCACAAGAACTGTCTTATCGAAAGGCTTCTTGAGGGGAAAGCTGTAACTCTGTGAGATGATTTCACAGAACACAAAGAAGTTTCTCAGAAAGCTTCTTTCTCTTTGTTATCGGAGGATATTTTCTTTGGCCCTATAGTCTTCAAAGGGACGCGAAATATCTGTTCTCAGATTCCACAGAAATAAGGCTAGCAAAGAGATCCACGAAATACAGATGTAACTCTGTGAGATGAATGAACAGAACACTAAGGAGTTTCCCAGAAAGCTTCTTCCCAGATTTCATCTGAGGATATTTCCTTTTTCACCATAGCCCTCTATGGGCTTCCAAATATCACTTTGCCAATTCCACAAGAACTGTCTTAGCGAAAGGCTTCTTGAGGGGAAAGCTGTAACTCTGTGAGATGATTTCACAGAACACAAAGAAGTTTCTCAGAAAGCTTCCTTCTCTTTGTTATCAGAGGATATTTCCTTTGGCCCTATAGTCTTCAAAGGGATCCAAAATATCTGCTCTCAGATTCCACAGAAATAAGGCTAGCAAAGAGATCCACGAAATACAGATGTAATTCTGTGAGTGGAAGTCACACATCACAGAGCAGTTTCTCAGAAAGCTTCTTTCCAGATTTTATCTGAGTATATTTCCTTTTTCACCATAGCTTTGTAGGCACTTCCAAATATCACTTTGCCAATTCCACAAGAACTGTCTTAGCGAAAGGCTTCTTGAGGGGAAAGCTGTAACTCTGTGAGATGATTTCACAGAACACAAAGCAGTTTCTCAGAAAGCTTCTTTCTCTTTGTTATCGGAGGATATTTCCTTTGGCCCTATAGTCTTCAAAGGGATCCGAAATATCTGTTCTCAGATTCCACAGAAATAAGGCTAGCAAAGAGATCCACGAAATACAGATGTAACTCTGTGAGTGGAAGTCACACATCACAGAGCAGTTTCTCAGAAAGCTTCTTTCTAGATTTCATCTGAGGATATTTCCTTTTTCACCATAGCCCTCTATGGGCTTCCATATATCACTTTGCCAATTACACAAGAACTGTCTTAACGAAAGGCTTCTTGAGGGGAAAGCTGTAACTCTGTGAGATGATTTCACAGAACACAAAGAAGTTTCTCAGAAAGCTTCTTTCTCTTTGTTATCGGAGGATATTTCCTTTGGCCCTATAGTCTTCAAAGGGATGCGAAATATCTTTTCTCAGATTCCACAGAAATAAGGCTAGCAAAGAGATCCACGAAATGCAGATGTAACTCTGTGAGATGAATGAACAGAACACTAAGGAGTTTCCCAGAAAGCTTCTTTCCAGATTTCATCTGAGGATATTTCCTTTTTCACCATAGCCCTCTATGGGCTTCCAAATATCACTTTGCCAATTCCACAAGAACTGTCTTAGCGAAAGGCTTCTTGAGGGGAAAGCTGTAACTCTGTGAGATGATTTCAGAGAACACAAAGAAGTTTCTCAGAAAGCTTCCTTCTCTTTGTTATCAGAGGATATTTCCTTTGGCCCTATAGTCTTCAAAGGGATCGGAAATATCTGTTCTCAGATTCCACAGAAATAAGGCTAGCAAAGAGAACCACGAAATACAGATGTAACTCTGTGAGTGGAAGTCACACATCACAGAGCAGTTTCTCAGAAAGCTTCTTTCCAGATTTCATCTGAGGATATTTCCTTTTTCACCATAGCTCTCTAGGGGCTTCCAAATATCACTTTGCCAATTCCACAAGAACTGTCTTAGCGAAAGGCTTCTTGAGGGGAAAGCTGTAACTCTGTGAGATGATTTCAGAGAACACAAAGCAGTTTCTCAGAAAGCTTCTTTCTCTTTGTTATCGGAGGATATTTCCTTTGGCCCTATAGTCTTCAAAGGGATCCGAAATATCTGTTCTCAGATTACACAGAAATAAGGCTAGCAAAGAGATCCACGAAATACAGATGTAACTCTGTGAGATGAATGAACAGAACACTAAGCAGTTTCTCAGAAAGCTTCTTTCCAGATTTCATCTGAGGATATTTCCTTTTTCACCTTAGCCCTCTATGGGCTTCCAAATAAAACTTTGCCAATTCCACAAGAACTGTCTTAGAGAAAGGCTTCTTGAGGGGAAAGCTGTAACTCTGTGAGATGATTTCACAGAACACAAAGAAGTTTCTCAGAAAGCTTCTTTCTCTTTGTTATCGGAGGATATTTCCTTTGGCCCTATAGTCTTCAAAGGGATGCGAAATATTTGTTCTCAGATTCCACAGAAATAAGGCTAGCAAAGAGATCCACGAAATACAGATGTAATTCTGTCAGTGGAAGTCACACATCACAGAGCAGTTTCTCAGAAATCTTCTTTCCAGATTTTATTTGAGTATATTTCCTTTTTCACCATAGCTCTCTAGGGGCTTCCAAATATCACTTTGCCAATTCCACAAGAACTGTCTTAGCGAAATGCTTCTTTAGGGGAAAGCGGTAACTCTGTGAGATGATTTCACAGAACACAAAGAAGTTTCTCAGAAAGCTTCTTTCTCTTTGTTATCGGAGGATATTTCCTTTGGCCCTATAGTCTTCAAAGGGATCCGAAATATCTGTTCTCAGATTCCACAGAAATAAGGCTAGCAAAGAGATCCACGAAATACAGATGTAACTCTGTGAGTGGAAGGCACACATCACAGAGCAGTTTCTCAGAAAGCTTCTTTCCAGATTTCATCTGAGGATATTTCCTTTTTCACCATAGCCCTCTATGGGCTTCCAAATATCATTTTGCCAATTCCACAAGAACTGCCTAAGCGAAAGGCTTCTTGAGGGGAAAGCTGTAACGCTGTGAGATGATTTCACAGAACACAAAGAAGTTTCTCAGAAAGCTTCTTTCTCTTTGTTATCGCAGGATATTTCCTTTGGCCCTATAGTCTTCAAAGGGATCCGAAATATCTGTTCTCAGATTCCACAGAAATAAGGCTAGCAAAGAGATCCACGAAATACAGATGTAACTCTGTGAGTGGAAGTCACACATCACAGAGCAGTTTCTCAGAAAGCTTCTTTCCAGATTTCATCTGAGGATATTTCCTTTTTCACCATAGCCCTCTATGGGCTTCCAAATATCACTTTGCCAATTACACAAGAACTGGCTTACCGAAAGGCTTCTTGAGGGGAAAGCTGTAACTCTGTGAGATGATTTCACAGAACACAAAGAAGTTTCTCAGAAAGCTTCTTTCTCTTTGTTATCGGAGGATATTTCCTTTGGCCCTATAGTCTTCAAAGGGATCCGAAATATCTGTTCTCAGATTCCACAGAAATAAGGCTAGCAAAGAGATCCACGAAATACAGATGTAACTCTGTGAGATGAATGAACAGAACACTAAGCAGTTTCTCAGAAAGCTTCTTTCCAGATTTCATCTGAGGATATTTCCTTTTTCACCATAGCCCTCTATGGGCTTCCAAATATCACTTTGCCAATTCCACAAGAACTGTCTTAGCGAAAGGCTTCTTGAGGGGAAAGCTGTAACTCTGTGAGATGATTTCACAGAACACAAAGAAGTTTCTCAGAAAGCTTCCTTCTCTTTGTTATGGGAGGATATTTCCTTTGGCCCTATAGTCTTCAAAGGGATCCGAAGTATCTGTTCTCAGATTCCACAGAAATAAGGCTAGCAAAGAGATCCACGAAATACAGATGTAACTCTGTGAGTGGAAGTCACACATCACAGAGCAGTTTCTCAGAAAGCTTCTTTCCAGATTTTATCTGAGGATATTTCCTTTTTCACCATAGATCTCCATGGGCCTCCAAATATCACTTTGCCAATTCCACAAGAACTGTCTTAGCCAAAGTCTTCTTGAGGGGAAAGCTGTAACTCTGTGAGATGATTTCACAGAACACAAAGAAGTTTCTCAGAAAGCTTCTTTCTCTTTGTTATCGGAGGATATTTCCTTTGGCCCTATAGTCTTCAAAGGGATCCGAAATATCTGTTCTCAGATTCCACAGAAATAAGGCTAGCAAAGAGATCCACGAAATACAGATGTAACTCTGTGAGATGAATGAACAGAACACTAAGCAGTTTCTCAGAAAGCTTCTTTCCAGATTTCATCTGAGGATATTTCCTTTTTCACCATAGCCCTCTATGGGCTTCCAAATATCACTTTGCCAATTCCACAAGAACTGTCTTAGCGAAAGGCTTCTTGAGGGGAAAGCTGTAACTCTGTGAGATGATTTCACAGAACACAAAGAAGTTTCTCAGAAAGCTTCTTTCTCTTTGTTATCGCAGGATATTTCCTTTGGCCCTATAGTCTTCAAAGGGATCCGAAATATCTGTTCTCAGATTCCACAGAAATAAGGCTAGCAAAGAGATCCACGAAATACAGATGTAACTCTGTGAGTGGAAGTCACACATCACAGAGCAGTTTCTCAGAAAGCTTCTTTCCAGATTTTATCTGAGGATATTTCCTTTTTCACCATAGCTCTCCATGGGCTTCCAAATATCACTTTTCCAATTCCACAAGAACTGTCTTAGCCAAAGTTTTCTTGAGTGGAAAGCTGTAACTCTGTGAGATGATTTCACAGAACACAAAGAAGTTTCTCAGAAAGCTTCTTTCTCTTTGTAATCGGAGGATATTTCCTTTGGCCCTATAGTCTTCAAAGGGATCCGAAATATCTGTTCTCAGATTCCACAGAAATAAGGCTAGCAAAGAGATCCACGAAATACAGATGTAACTCTGTGAGATGAATGAACAGAACACCAAGCAGTTTCTCAGAAAGCTTCTTTCCAGATTTCATCTGAGGATATTTCCTTTTTCACCATAGCCCTCTATGGGCTTCCAAATATCACTTTGCCAATTCCAAAGAACTGTCTTAGCGAAAGGCTTCTTTAGGGGAAAGCTGTAACTCTGTGAGATGATTTCACAGAACACAAAGTAGTTTCTCAGAAAGCTTCTTTCTCTTTGTTATCGGAGGATATTTCCTTTGGCCCTATAGTCTTCAAAGGGATCCGAAATATCTGTTCTCAGATTCCACAGAAATAAGGCTAGAAAGAGATCCACGAAATACAGATGTAACTCTGTGAGTGGAAGTCACATATCACAGAGCAGTTTCTCAGAAAGCTTCTTTCTTGATTTCATCTGAGGATATTTCCTTTTTCACCATAGCCCTCTATGGGCTTCCATATATCACTTTGCCAATTCCACAAGAACTGTCTTATCGAAAGGCTTCTTGAGGGGAAAGCTGTAACTCTGTGAGATGATTTCACAGAACACAAAGAAGTTTCTCAGAAAGCTTCTTTCTCTTTGTTATCGGAGGATATTTCCTTTGGCCCTATAGTCTTCAAAGGGATGCGAAATATTTGTTCTCAGATTCCACAGAAATAAGGCTAGGAAAGAGATACACGAAATACAGATGTAACTCTGTGAGTGGAAGTCACACATCACAGAGCAGTTTCTCAGAAAGCTTCTTTCCAGATTTCATCTTAGGATATTTCCTTTTTCACCATAGCCCTCTATGGGCTTCCAAATATCACTTTGCCAATTACACAAGAACTGGCTTAGAGAAAGGCTTCTTGAGGGGAAAGCTGTAACTCTGTGAGATGATTTCACAGAACACAAAGAAGTTGCTCAGAAAGCTTCTTTCTCTTTGTTATCGGAGGATATTTCCTTTGGCCCTATAGTCATCAAAGGTATCCGAAATATCTGTTCTCAGATTCCACAGAAATAAGGCTAGCAAAGAGATCCACGAAATACAGATGTAACTCTGTGAGATGAATGAACAGAACACTAAGGAGTTTCCCAGAAAGCTTCTTTCCAGATATCATCTGAGGATATTTCCTTTTTCACCATAGCCCTCTATGGGCTTCCAAATATCACTTTGCCAATTCCACAAGAACTGTCTTAGCGAAAGGCTTCTTGAGGGGAAAGCTGTAACTCTGTGAGATGATTTCACAGAACACAAAGAAGTTTCTCAGAAAGCGTCCTTCTCTTTGTTATCAGAGGATATTTCCTTTGGCCCTATAGTCTTCAAAGGGATCGGAAATATCTGTTCTCAGATTCCACAGAAATAAGGCTAGCAAAGAGAACCACGAAATACAGATGTAACTCTGTGAGTGGAAGTCACACATCACAGAGCAGTTTCTCAGAAAGCTTCTTTCCAGATTTCATCTGAGGATATTTCCTTTTTCACCATAGCTCTCTAGGGGCTTCCAAATATCACTTTGCCAATTCCACAAGAACTGTCTTAGCGAAAGGCTTCTTGAGGGGAAAGCTGTAACTCTGTGAGATGATTTCAGAGAACACAAAGCAGTTTCTCAGAAAGCTTCTTTCTCTTTGTTATCGGAGGATATTTCCTTTGGCCCTATAGTCTTCAAAGGGATCCGAAATATCTGTTCTCAGATTACACAGAAATAAGGCTAGCAAAGAGATCCACGAAATACAGATGTAACTCTGTGAGATGAATGAACAGAACACTAAGCAGTTTCTCAGAAAGCTTCTTTCCAGATTTCATCTGAGGATATTTCCTTTTTCACCTTAGCCCTCTATGGGCTTCCAAATAAAACTTTGCCAATTCCACAAGAACTGTCTTAGAGAAAGGCTTCTTGAGGGGAAAGCTGTAACTCTGTGAGATGATTTCACAGAACACAAAGAATTTTCTCAGAAAGCTTCTTTCTCTTTGTTATCGGAGGATATTTCCTTTGGCCCTATAGTCTTCAAAGGGATGCGAAATATTTGTTCTCAGATTCCACAGAAATAAGGCTAGCAAAGAGATCCACGAAATACAGATGTAATTCTGTCAGTGGAAGTCACACATCACAGAGCAGTTTCTCAGAAATCTTCTTTCCAGATTTTATTTGAGTATATTTCCTTTTTCACCATAGCTCTCTAGGGGCTTCCAAATATCACTTTGCCAATTCCACAAGAACTGTCTTAGCGAAATGCTTCTTTAGGGGAAAGCGGTAACTCTGTGAGATGATTTCACAGAACACAAAGAAGTTTCTCAGAAAGCTTCTTTCTCTTTGTTATAGGAGGATATTTCCTTTGGCCCTATAGTCTTCAAAGGGATCCGAAATATCTGTTCTCAGATTCCACAGAAATAAGGCTAGCAAAGAGATCCACGAAATACAGATGTAACTCTGTGAGTGGAAGGCACACATCACAGAGCAGTTTCTCAGAAAGCTTCTTTCCAGATTTCATCTGAGGATATTTCCTTTTTCACCATAGCCCTCTATGGGCTTCCAAATATCATTTTGCCAATTCCACAAGAACTGCCTAAGCGAAAGGCTTCTTGAGGGGAAAGCTGTAACGCTGTGAGATGATTTCACAGAACACAAAGAAGTTTCTCAGAAAGCTTCTTTCTCTTTGTTATCGCAGGATATTTCCTTTGGCCCTATAGTCTTCAAAGGGATCCGAAATATCTGTTCTCAGATTCCACAGAAATAAGGCTAGCAAAGAGATCCACGAAATACAGATGTAACTCTGTGAGTGGAAGTCACACATCACAGAGCAGTTTCTCAGAAAGCTTCTTTCCAGATTTCATCTGAGGATATTTCCTTTTTCACCATAGCCCTCTATGGGCTTCCAAATATCACTTTGCCAATTACACAAGAACTGGCTTACCGAAAGGCTTCTTGAGGGGAAAGCTGTAACTCTGTGAGATGATTTCACAGAACACAAAGAAGTTTCTCAGAAAGCTTCTTTCTCTTTGTTATCGGAGGATATTTCCTTTGGCCCTATAGTCTTCAAAGGGATCCGAAATATCTGTTCTCAGATTCCACAGAAATAAGGCTAGCAAAGAGATCCACGAAATACAGATGTAACTCTGTGAGATGAATGAACAGAACACTAAGCAGTTTATCAGAAAGCTTCTTTCCAGATTTCATCTGAGGATATTTCCTTTTTCACCATAGCCCTCTATGGGCTTCCAAATATCACTTTGCCAATTCCACAAGAACTGTCTTAGCGAAAGGCTTCTTGAGGGGAAAGCTGTAACTCTGTGAGATGATTTCACAGAACACAAAGAAGTTTCTCAGAAAGCTTCCTTCTCTTTGTTATGGGAGGATATTTCCTTTGGCCCTATAGTCTTCAAAGGGATCCGAAGTATCTGTTCTCAGATTCCACAGAAATAAGGCTAGCAAAGAGATCCACGAAATACAGATGTAACTCTGTGAGTGGAAGTCACACATCACAGAGCAGTTTCTCAGAAAGCTTCTTTCCAGATTTTATCTGAGGATATTTCCTTTTTCACCATAGATCTCCATGGGCTTCCAAATATCACTTTGCCAATTCCACAAGAACGGTCTTAGCCAAAGTCTTCTTGAGGGGAAAGCTGTAACTCTGTGAGATGATTTCACAGAACACAAAGAAGTTTCTCAGAAAGCTTCTTTCTCTTTGTTATCGGAGGATATTTCCTTTGGCCCTATAGTCTTCAAAGGGATCCGAAATATCTGTTCTCAGATTCCACAGAAATAAGGCTAGCAAAGAGATCCACGAAATACAGATGTAACTCTGTGAGATGAATGAACAGAACACTAAGCAGTTTCTCAGAAAGCTTCTTTCCAGATTTCATCTGAGGATATTTCCTTTTTCACCATAGCCCTCTATGGGCTTCCAAATATCACTTTGCCAATTCCACAAGAACTGTCTTAGCGAAAGGCTTCTTGAGGGGAAAGCTGTAACTCTGTGAGATGATTTCACAGAACACAAAGAAGTTTCTCAGAAAGCTTCCTTCTCTTTGTTATGGGAGGATATTTCCTTTGGCCCTATAGTCTTCAAAGGGATCCGAAATATCTGTTCTCAGATTCCACAGAAATAAGGCTAGCAAAGAGATCCACGAAATACAGATGTAACTCTGTGAGTGGAAGTCACACATCACAGAGCAGTTTCTCAGAAAGCTTCTTTCCAGATTTTATCTGAGGATATTTCCTTTTTCACCATAGCTCTCCATGGGCTTCCAAATATCACTTTTCCAATTCCACAAGAACTGTCTTAGCCAAAGTTTTCTTGAGTGGAAAGCTGTAACTCTGTGAGATGATTTCACAGAACACAAAGAAGTTTCTCAGAAAGATTCTTTCTCTTTGTAATCGGAGGATATTTCCTTTGGCCCTATAGTCTTCAAAGGGATCCGAAATATCTGTTCTAAGATTCCACAGAAATAAGGCTAGCAAAGAGATCCACGAAATACAGATGTAACTCTGTGAGATGAATGAACAGAACACCAAGCAGTTTCTCAGAAAGCTTCTTTCCAGATTTCATCTGAGGATATTTCCTTTTTCACCATAGCCCTCTATGGGCTTCCAAATATCACTTTGCCAATTCCAAAAGAACTGTCTTAGCGAAAGGCTTCTTTAGGGGAAAGCTGTAACTCTGTGAGATGATTTCACAGAACACAAAGTAGTTTCTCAGAAAGCTTCTTTCTCTTTGTTATCGGAGGATATTTCCTTTGGCCCTATAGTCTTCAAAGGGATCCGAAATATCTGTTCTCAGATTCCACAGAAATAAGGCTAGAAAGAGATCCACGAAATACAGATGTAACTCTGTGAGTGGAAGTCACACATCACAGAGCAGTTTCTCAGAAAGCTTCTTTCTTGATTTCATCTGAGGATATTTCCTTTTTCACCATAGCCCTCTATGGGCTTCCATATATCACTTTGCCAATTCCACAAGAACTGTCTTATCGAAAGGCTTCTTGAGGGGAAAGCTGTAACTCTGTGAGATGATTTCACAGAACACAAAGAAGTTTCTCAGAAAGCTTCTTTCTCTTTTTTATCGGAGGATATTTCCTTTGGCCCTATAGTCTTCAAAGGGATGCGAAATATTTGTTCTCAGATTCCACAGAAATAAGGCTAGGAAAGAGATACACGAAATACAGATGTAACTCTGTGAGTGGAAGTCACACATCACAGAGCAGTTTCTCAGAAAGCTTCTTTCCGGATTTCATCTTAGGATATTTCCTTTTTCACCATAGCCCTCTATGGGCTTCCAAATATCACTTTGCCAATTACACAAGAACTGGCTTAGAGAAAGGCTTCTTGAGGGGAAAGCTGTAACTCTGTGAGATGATTTCACAGAACACAAAGAAGTTGCTCAGAAAGCTTCTTTCTCTTTGTTATCGGAGGATATTTCCTTTGGCCCTATAGTCATCAAAGGTATCCGAAATATCTGTTCTCAGATTCCACAGAAATAAGGCTAGCAAAGAGATCCACGAAATACAGATGTAACTCTGTGAGATGAATGAACAGAACACTAAGGAGTTTCCCAGAAAGCTTCTTTCCAGATATCATCTGAGGATATTTCCTTTTTCACCATAGCCCTCTATGGGCTTCCAAATATCACTTTGCCAATTCCACAAGAACTGTCTTAGCGAAAGGCTTCTTGAGGGGAAAGCTGTAACTCTGTGAGATGATTTCACAGAACACAAAGAAGTTTCTCAGAAAGCGTCCTTCTCTTTGTTATCAGAGGATATTTCCTTTGGCCCTATAGTCTTCAAAGGGATCCGAAATATCTGTTCTCAGATTCCACAGAAATAAGGCTAGCAAAGAGATCCACGAAATACAGATGTAATTCTGTGAGTGGAAGTCACACATCACAGAGCAGTTTCTCAGAAAGCTTCTTTCCAGATTTTATCTGAGTATATTTCCTTTTTCACCATAGCTCTCTAGGGGCTTCCAAATATCACTTTGCCAATTCCACATGAACTGTCTTAGCGAAAGGCTTCTTGAGTGGAAAGCTGTAACTCTGTGAGATGATTTCACAGAACACAAAGAAGTTTCTCAGAAAGCTTCTTTGTCTTTGTTATCGGAGGATATTTCCTTTGGCCCTATAGTCTTCAAAGGGATCCGAAATATCTGTTCTCAGTTTCCACAGAAATAAGGCTAGCAAAGAGATCCACGAAATACAGATGTAACTCTTTGAGATGAATGAACAGAACACTAAGCAGTTTCTCAGAAAGCTTCTTTCCAGATTTCATCTGAGGATATTTCCTTTTTCACCTTAGCCCTCTATGGGCTTCCAAATATCACTTTGCCAATTCCACAAGAACTGTCTTAGCGAAAGGCTTCTTGAGGGGAAAGCTGTAACTCTGTGAGATGATTTCACAGAACACAAAGAAGTTTCTCAGAAAGCTTCTTTCTCTTTGATATCGGAGGATATTTCCTTTGGCCCTATAGTCTTCAAAGGGATGCGAAATATTTGTTCTCAGATTCCACAGAAATAAGGCTAGCAAAGAGATCCACGAAATACAGACGTAACTCTGTGAGTGGAAGGCACACATCACAGAGCAGTTTCTCAGAAAGCTTCTTTCCAGATTTCATCTGAGTATATTTCCTTTTTCACCATAGCCCTCTATGGGCTTCCAAATATCACTTTGCCAATTCCACAAGAACTGTCTAAGCGAAAGGCTTCTTGAGGGGAAAGCTGTAACTCTGTGAGATGATTTCACAGAACACAAAGAAGTTTCTCAGAAAGCTTCTTTCTCTTTGTTTTCGCAGGATATTTCCTTTGGCCCTATAGTCTTCAAAGGGATCCGAAATATCTGTTCTCAGATTCCACAGAAATAAGGCTAGCAAAGAGATCCAAGAAATACAGACGTAACTCTGTGAGGGGAAGTCACACATCACAGAGCAGTTTCTCAGAATGCTTCTTTCCAGATTTCATCTGAGGATATTTCCTTTTTCACCATAGCCCTCTATGGGCTTCCAAATATCACTTTGTCAATTCCACAAGAACTGTCTAAGCGAAAGGCTTCTTGAGGGGAAAGCTGTAACTCTGTGAGATGATTTCACAGAACAAAAAGAAGTTTCTCAGAAAGCTTCTTTCTCTTTGTTATCGGAGGATATTTCCTTTGGCCCTATAGTCTTCAAAGGGATCCGAAATATCTGTTCTCAGATTCCACAGAAATAAGGCTAGCAAAGAGATCCACGGAATATAGATGTAACTCTGTGAGATGAATGAACAGAACACTAAGCAGTTTCTCAGAAAGCTTCTTTCCAGATTTCATCTGAGGATATTTCCTTTTTCACCATAGCCCTCTAAGGGCTTCCAAATATCACTTTGCCAATTCCACAAGAACTGTCTTAGCGAAAGGCTTCTTGAGGGGAAAGCTGTAACTCTGTGAGATGATTTCACAGAACACAAAGAAGTTTCTCAGAAAGCTTCTTTGTCTTTGTTATCGGAGGATATTTCCTTTGGCCCTATAGTCTTCAAAGGGATCCGAAATATCTGTTCTCAGATTCCACAGAAATAAGGCTAGCAAAGAGAACAACGAAATACAGATGTAACTCAGTGAGAGGAAGTCACACATCACAGAGCAGTTTCTCAGAAAGCTTCTTTCTAGATTTCATCTGAGGATATTTCCTTTTTCACCATAGCCCTCTATGGGCTTCCAAATATCACTTTGCCAATTCCACAAGAACTGTCTTATCGAAAGGCTTCTTGAGGGGAAAGCTGTAACTCTGTGAGATGATTTCACAGAACACAAAGAAGTTTCTCAGAAAGCTTCTTTCTCTTTGTTATCGGAGAATATTTCCTTTGGCCCTATAGTCTTCAAAGGGATCCGAAATATCTGTTCTCAGATTCCACAGAAATAAGGCTAGCAAAGAGATCCACGAAATACAGATGTAACTCTGTGAGATGAATGAACAGAACACTAAGCAGTTTCTCAGAAAGCTTCTTTCCAGATTTCATCTGAGGATATTTCCTTTTTCACCATAGCCCTCTAAGGGCTTCCAAATATCACTTTGCCAATTCCACAAGAACTGTCTTAGCGAAAGGCTTCTTGAGGGGAAAGCTGTAACTCTGTGAGATGATTTCACAGAAAACAAAGAAGTTTCTCAGAAAGCTTCTTTCTCTTTGTTAGCGGAGGATATTTCCTTTGGCCCTATAGTCTACAAAGGGATCCGAATTATCTATTCTCAGATTCCACAGAAATAAGGCTAGCAAAGAGATCCACGAAATACAGATGTAACTCTGTGAGTGGAAGTCACACATCTCAGAGCAGTTTCTCAGAAAGCTTCTTTCCAGATTTCATCTGAGGAAATTTCCTTTTTCACCATAGCCCTCTATGGGCTTCCAAATATCACTTTGCCAATTCCACAAGAACTGTCTTAGCGAAAGGCTTCTTGAGGGGAAAGCTGTAACTCTGTGAGATGATTTCACAGAACACAAAGAAGTTTCTCAGAAAGCTTCTTTCTCTTTGTTATCGGAGGATATCTCCTTTGGCCCTATAGTCTTCAAAGGGATCCGAAATATCTGTTCTCAGATTCCAAAGAAATAAGGCTAGCAAAGAGATCCACGAAATACAGATGTAACTCTGTGAGTGGAAGTCACACATCACAGAGCAGTTTCTCAGAAAGCTTCTTTCTTGATTTCATCTGAGGATATTTCCTTTTTCACCATAGCCCTCTATGGGCTTCCATATAACACTTTGCCAATTCCACAAGAACTGTCTTATCGAAAGGCTTCTTGAGGGGAAAGCTGTAACTCTGTGAGATGATTTCACAGAACACAAAGAAGTTTCTCAGAAAGCTTCTTTCTCTTTGTTATCGGAGTATATTTCCTTTGGCCCTATAGTCTTCAAAGGGATGCGAAATATTTGTTCTCAGATTCCACAGAAATAAGGCTAGCAAAGAGATCCAAGAAATACAGATGTAACTCTGTGAGGGGAAGTCACACATCACAGAGCAGTTTCTCAGAATGCTTCTTTCCAGATTTCATCTGAGGATATTTCCTTTTTCACCATAGCCCTCTATGGGTTTCCAAATATCACTTTGTCAATTACACAAGAACTGGCTTACCGAAAGGCTTCTTGAGGGGAAAGCTGTAACTCTGTGAGATGATTTCACAGAACACAAAGAAGTTTCTCAGAAAGCTTCTTTCTCTTTGTTATCGGAGGATATTTCCTTTGGCCCTATAGTCTTCAAAGGGATCCGAAATATCTGTTCTCAGATTCCACAGAAATAAGGCTAGCAAAGAGATCCACGGAATATAGATGTAACTCTGTGAGATGAATGAACAGAACACTAAGCAGTTTCTCAGAAAGCTTCTTTCCAGATTTCATCTGAGGATATTTCCATTTTCACCATAGCCCTCTATGGGCTTCCAAATATCACTTTGCCAATTCCACAAGAACTGTCTTAGCGAAAGGCTTCTTGAGGGGAAAGCTGTAACTCTGTGAGATGATTTCACAGAACACAAAGAAGTTTCTCAGAAAGCTTCTTTGTCTTTGTTATCGGAGGATAATTCCTTTGGCCCTATAGTCTTCAAAGGGATCCGAAATATCTGTTCTCAGATTCCACAGACATAAGGCTAGCAAAGAGATCAACGAAATACAGATGTAACTCTGTGAGAGGAAGTCACACATCACAGAGCAGTTTCTCAGAAAGCTTCTTTCTAGATTTCATCTGAGGATATTTCCTTTTTCACCATAGCCCTCTATGGGCTTCCAAATATCACTTTGCCAATTCCACAAGAACTGTCTTAGCGAAAGGCTTCTTGCGGGGAAAGCTGTAACTCTGTGAGATGATTTCACAGAACACAAAGAAGTTTCTCAGAAAGCTTCTTTCTCTTTGTTATCGGAGAATATTTCCTTTGGCCCTATAGTCTTCAAAGGGATCCGAAATATCTGTTCTCAGATTCCACAGAAATAAGGCTAGCAAAGAGATCCACGAAATACAGATGTAACTCTGTGAGATGAATGAACAGAACACTAAGCAGTTTCTCAGAAAGCTTCTTTCCAGATTTCATCTGAGGATATTTCCTTTTTCACCATAGCCCTCTATGGGCTTCCAAATATCACTTTGCCAATTCCACAAGAACTGTCTTAGCGAAAGGCTTCTTGAGGGGAAAGCTGTAACTCTGTGAGATGATTTCACAGAAAACAAAGAAGTTTCTCAGAAAGCTTCTTTCTCTTTGTTAGCGGAGGATATTTCCTTTGGCCCTATAGTCTACAAAGGGATCCGAAATATCTATTCTCAGATTCCACAGAAATAAGGCTAGCAAAGAGATCCACGAAATACAGATGTAACTCTGTGAGTGGAAGTCACACATCTCAGAGCAGTTTCTCAGAAAGCTTCTTTCCAGATTTCATCTGAGGAAATTTCCTTTTTCACCATAGCCCTCTATGGGCTTCCAAATATCACTTTGCCAATTCCACAAGAACTGTCTTAGCGAAAGGCTTCTTGAGGGGAAAGCTGTAACTCTGTGAGATGATTTCACAGAACACAAAGAAGTTTCTCAGAAAGCTTCTTTCTCTTTGTTATCGGAGGATATTTCCTTTGGCCCTATAGTCTTCAAAGGGATCCGAAATATCTGTTCTCAGATTCCACAGAAATAAGGCTAGCAAAGAGATCCACGAAATACAGATGTAACTCTGTGAGTGGAAGTCACACATCACAGAGCAGTTTCTCAGAAAGCTTCTTTCCAGATTTAATCTGAGGATATTTCCTTTTTCACCATAGCCCTCTATGGGCTTCCAAATATCACTTTGCCAATTCCGCAAGAACTGGCTTACCGAAAGGCTTCTTGAGGGGAAAGCTGTAACTCTGTGAGATGATTTCACAGAACACAAAGAAGTTTCTCAGAAAGCTTCTTTCTCTTTGTTATCGGAGGATATTTCCTTTGGCCCTATAGTCTTCAAAGGTATCCGAAATATCTGTTCTCAGATTCCACAGAAATAAGGCTAGCACAGAGATCCACGAAATACAGATGTAACTCTGTGAGTTGAATGAACAGAACACTAAGGAGTTTCTCAGAAAGCTTCTTTCCAGATTTCATCCGAGGATATTTCCATTTTCACCATAGACCTCTAGGGGTTCCAAATATCACTTTGCCAATTCCACAAGAACTGTCTAAGCGAAAGGCTTCTTGAGGGGAAAGCTGTAACTCTGTGAGATGATTTCACAGAACACAAAGCAGTTTCTCAGAAAGCTTCTTTCTCTTTGTTATCGGAGGATATTTCCTTTGGCCCTATAGTCTTCCAAGGGATGCGAAATATTTGTTCTCAGATTCCACAGAAATAAGGCTAGCAAAGAGATCCAAGAAATACAGATGTAACTCTGTGAGTGGAAGGCACACATCACAGAGCAGTTTCTCAGAAAGCTTCTTTCCAGATTTCATCTGAGTATATTTCCTTTTTCACCATAGCCCTCTATGGGCTTCCAAATATCACTTTGCCAATTCCACAAGAACTGTCTAAGCGAAAGGCTTCTTGAGGGGAAAGCTGTAACTCTGTGAGATGATTTCACAGAACACAAAGAAGTTTCTCAGAAAGCTTCTTTCTCTTTGTTTTCGCAGGATATTTCCTTTGGCCCTATAGTCTTCAAAGGGATCCGAAATATCTGTTCTCAGATTCCACAGAAATAAGGCTAGCAAAGAGATCCAAGAAATACAGATGTAACTCTGTGAGGGGAAGTCACACATCACAGAGCAGTTTCTCAGAATGCTTCTTTCCAGATTTCATCTGAGGATATTTCCTTTTTCACCATAGCCCTCTATGGGCTTCCAAATATCACTTTGTCAATTACACAAGAACTGGCTTACCGAAAGGCTTCTTGAGGGGAAAGCTGTAACTCTGTGAGATGATTTCACAGAACACAAAGAAGTTTCTCAGAAAGCTTCTTTCTCTTTGTTATCGGAGGATATTTCCTTTGGCCCTATAGTCTTCAAAGGGATCCGAAATATCTGTTCTCAGATTCCACAGAAATAAGGCTAGCAAAGAGATCCACGGAATATAGATGTAACTCTGTGAGATGAATGAACAGAACACTAAGCAGTTTCTCAGAAAGCTTCTTTCCAGATTTCATCTGAGGATATTTCCTTTTTCACCATAGCCCTCTATGGGCTTCCAAATATCACTTTGCCAATTCCACAAGAACTGTCTTAGCGAAAGGCTTCTTGAGGGGAAAGCTGTAACTCTGTGAGATGATTTCACAGAACACAAAGAAGTTTCTCAGAAAGCTTCTTTGTCTTTGTTATCGGAGGATATTTCCTTTGGCCCTATAGTCTTCAAAGGGATCCGAAATATCTGTTCTCAGATTCCACAGAAATAAGGCTAGCAAAGAGATCAACGAAATACAGATGTAACTCTGTGAGAGGAAGTCACACATCACAGAGCAGTTTCTCAGAAAGCTTCTTTCTAGATTTCATCTGAGGATATTTCCTTTTTCACCATAGCCCTCTATGGGCTTCCAAATATCACTTTGCCAATTCCACAAGAACTGTCTTAGCGAAAGGCTTCTTGAGGGGAAAGCTGTAACTCTGTGAGATGATTTCACAGAACACAAAGAAGTTTCTCAGAAAGCTTCTTTCTCTTTGTTATCGGAGAATATTTCCTTTGGCCCTATAGTCTTCAAAGGGATCCGAAATATCTGTTCTCAGATTCCACAGAAATAAGGCTAGCAAAGAGATCCACGAAAAACAGATGTAACTCTGTGAGATGAATGAACAGAACACTAAGCAGTTTCTCAGAAAGCTTCTTTCCAGATTTCATCTGAGGATATTTCCTTTTTCACCATAGCCCTCTATGGGCTTCCAAATATCACTTTGCCAATTCCACAAGAACTGTCTTAGCGAAAGGCTTCTTGAGGGGAAAGCTGTAACTCTGTGAGATGATTTCACAGAAAACAAAGAAGTTTCTCAGAAAGCTTCTTTCTCTTTGTTAGCGGAGGATATTTCCTTTGGCCCTATAGTCTACAAAGGGATCCGAAATATCTATTCTCAGAATCCACAGAAATAAGGCTAGCAAAGAGATCCACGAAATACAGATGTAACTCTGTGAGTGGAAGTCACACATCTCAGAGCAGTTTCTCAGAAAGCTTCTTTCCAGATTTCATCTGAGGAAATTTCCTTTTTCACCATAGCCCTCTATGGGCTTCCAAATATCACTTTGCCAATTCCACAAGAACTGTCTTAGCGAAAGGCTTCTTGTGGGGAAAGCTGTAACTCTGTGAGATGATTTCACAGAACACAAAGAAGTTTCTCAGAAAGCTTCTTTCTCTTTGTTATCGGAGGATATTTCCTTTGGCCCTATAGTCTTCAAAGGGATCCGAAATATCTGTTCTCAGATTCCACAGAAATAAGGCTAGCAAAGAGATCCACGAAATACAGATGTAACTCTGTGAGTGGAAGTCACACATCACAGAGCAGTTTCTCAGAAAGCTTCTTTCCAGATTTAATCTGAGGATATTTCCTTTTTCACCATAGCCCTCTACGGGCTTCCAAATATCACTTTGCCAATTCCGCAAGAACTGGCTTACCGAAAGGCTTCTTGAGGGGAAAGCTGTAACTCTGTGAGATGATTTCACAGAACACAAAGAAGTTTCTCAGAAAGCTTCTTTCTCTTTGTTATCGGAGGATATTTCCTTTGGCCCTATAGTCTTCAAAGGTATCCGAAATATCTGTTCTCAGATTCCACAGAAATAAGGCTAGCACAGAGATCCACGAAATACAGATGTAACTCTGTGAGTTGAATGAACAGAACACTAAGGAGTTTCTCAGAAAGCTTCTTTCCAGATTTCATCCGAGGATATTTCCATTTTCACCATAGACCTCTATGGGCTTCCAAATATCACTTTGCCAATTCCACAAGAACTGTCTTAGCGAAAGGCTTCTTGAGGGGAAAGCTGTAACTCTGTGAGATGATTTCACAGAACACAAAGCAGTTTCTCAGAAAGCTTCTTTCTCTTTGTTATCGGAGGATATTTCCTTTGGCCCTATAGTCTTCAAAGGGATGCGAAATATTTGTTCTCAGATTCCACAGAAATAAGGCTAGCAAAGAGATCCAAGAAATACAGATGTAACTCTGTGAGTGGAAGGCACACATCACAGAGCAGTTTCTCAGAAAGCTTCTTTCCAGATTTCATCTGAGTATATTTCCTTTTTCACCATAGCCCTCTATGGGCTTCCAAATATCACTTTGCCAATTCCACAAGAACTGTCTAAGCGAAAGGCTTCTTGAGGGGAAAGCTGTAACTCTGTGAGAAGATTTCACAGAACACAAAGAAGTTTCTCAGAAAGCTTCTTTCTCTTTGTTTTCGCAGGATATTTCCTTTGGCCCTATAGTCTTCAAAGGGATCCGAAATATCTGTTCTCAGATTCCACAGAAATAAGGCTAGCAAAGAGATCCAAGAAACACAGATGTAACTCTGTGAGGGGAAGTCACACATCACAGAGCAGTTTCTCAGAATGCTTCTTTCCAGATTTCATCTGAGGATATTTCCTTTTTCACCATAGCCCTCTATGGGCTTCCAAATATCACTTTGTCAATTACACAAGAACTGGCTTACCGAAAGGCTTCTTGAGGGGAAACCTGTAACTCTGTGAGATGATTTCACAGAACACAAAGAAGTTTCTCAGAAAGCTTCTTTCTCTTTGTTATCGGAGGATATTTCCTTTGGCCCTATAGTCTTCAAAGGGATCCGAAATATCTGTTCTCAGATTCCACAGAAATAAGGCTAGCAAAGAGATCCACGGAATACAGATGTAACACTGTGAGATGAATGAACAGAACACTAAGCAGTTTCTCAGAAAGCTTCTTTCCAGATTTCATCTGAGGATATTTCCTTTTTCACCATAGCCCTCTATGGGCTTCCAAATATCACTTTGCCAATTCCACAAGAACTGTCTTAGCGAAAGGCTTCTTGAGGGGAAAGCTGTAACTCTGTGAGATGATTTCACAGAACACAAAGAAGTTTCTCAGAAAGCTTCTTTGTCTTTGTTATCGGAGGATATTTCCTTTGGCCCTATAGTCTTCAAAGGGATCCGAAATATCTGTTCTCAGATTCCACAGAAATAAGGCTAGCAAAGAGATCAACGAAATACAGATGTAACTCTGTGAGTGGAAGTCACACATCACAGAGCAGTTTCTCAGAAAGCTTCTTTCTAGATTACATCTGAGGATATTTCCTTTTTCACCATAGCCCTCTATGGCCTCCAAATATCACTTTGCCAATTCCACAAGAACTGTCTTATCGAAAGGCTTCTTGAGGGGAAAGCTGTAACTCTGTGAGATGATTTCACAGAACACAAAGAAGTTTCTCAGAAAGATTCTTTCTCTTTGTTATCGGAGAATATTTCCTTTGGCCCTATAGTCTTCAAAGGGATCCGAAATATCTGTTCTCAGATTCCACAGAAATAAGGCTAGCAAAGAGATCCACGAAATACAGATGTAACTCTGTGAGATGAATGAACAGAACACTAAGCAGTTTCTCAGAAAGCTTCTTTCCAGATTTCATCTGAGGATATTTCCTTTTTCACCATAGCCCTCTATGGGCTTCCAAATATCACTTTGCCAATTCCACAAGAACTGTCTTAGCGAAAGGCTTCTTGAGGGGAAAGCTGTAACTCTGTGAGATGATTTCACAGAAAACAAAGAAGTTTCTCAGAAAGCTTCTTTCTCTTTGTTAGCGGAGGATATTTCCTTTGGCCCTATAGTCTACAAAGGGATCCGAAATATCTGTTCTCAGATTCCACAGAAATAAGGCTAGCAAAGAGATCCACGAAATACAGATGTAACTCTGTGAGTGGAAGTCACACATCTCAGAGCAGTTTCTCAGAAAGCTTCTTTCCAGATTTCATCTGAGGAAATTTCCTTTTTCACCATAGCCCTCTATGGGCTTCCAAATATCACTTTGCCAATTCCACAAGAACTGTCTTAGCGAAAGGCTTCTTGAGGGGAAAGCTGTAACTCTGTGAGATGATTTCACAGAACACAAAGAAGTTTCTCAGAAAGCTTCTTTCTCTTTGTTATCGGAGGATATTTCCTTTGGCCCTATAGTCTTCAAAGGGATCCGAAATATCTGTTCTCAGATTCCACAGAAATAAGGCTAGCAAAGAGATCCACGAAATACAGATGTAACTCTGTGAGTGGAAGTCACACATCACAGAGCAGTTTCTCAGAAAGCTTCTTTCCAGATTTAATCTGAGGATATTTCCTTTTTCACCATAGCCCTCTATGGGCTTCCAAATATCACTTTGCCAATTCCGCAAGAATTGGCTTACCGAAAGGCTTCTTGAGGGGAAAGCTGTAACTCTGTGAGATGATTTCACAGAACACAAAGAAGTTTCTCAGAAAGCTTCTTTCTCTTTGTTATCGGAGGATATTTCCTTTGGCCCTATAGTCTTCAAAGGTATCCGAAATATCTGTTCTCAGATTCCACAGAAATAAGGCTAGCACAGAGATCCACGAAATACAGATGTAACTCTGTGAGTTGAATGAACAGAACACTAAGGAGTTTCTCAGAAAGCTTCTTTCCAGATTTCATCCGAGGATATTTCCATTTTCACCATAGACCTCTATGGGCTTCCAAATATCACTTTGCCAATTCCACAAGAACTGTCTTAGCGAAAGGCTTCTTGAGGGGAAAGCTGTAACTCTGTGAGATGATTTCACAGAACACAAAGCAGTTTCTCAGAAAGCTTCTTTCTCTTTGTTATCGGAGGATATTTCCTTTGGCCCTATAGTCTTCAAAGGGATGCGAAATATTTGTTCTCAGATTCCACAGAAATAAGGCTAGCAAAGAGATCCAAGAAATACAGATGTAACTCTGTGAGTGGAAGGCACACATCACAGAGCAGTTTCTCAGAAAGCTTCTTTCCAGATTTCATCTGAGTATATTTCCTTTTTCACCATAGCCCACTATGGGCTTCCAAATATCACTTTGCCAATTCCACAAGAACTGTCTAAGCGAAAGGCTTCTTGAGGGGAAAGCTGTAACTCTGTGAGAAGATTTCACAGAACACAAAGAAGTTTCTCAGAAAGCTTCTTTCTCTTTGTTTTCGCAGGATATTTCCTTTGGCCCTATAGTCTTCAAAGGGATCCGAAATATCTGTTCTCAGATTCCACAGAAATAAGGCTAGCAAAGAGATCCAAGAAACACAGATGTAACTCTGTGAGGGGAAGTCACACATCACAGAGCAGCTTCTCAGAATGCTTCTTTCCAGATTTCATCTGAGGATATTTCCTTTTTCACCATAGCCCTCTATGGGCTTCCAAATATCACTTTGTCAATTACACAAGAACTGGCTTACCGAAAGGCTTCTTGAGGGGAAAGCTGTAACTCTGTGAGATGATTTCACAGAACACAAAGAAGTTTCTCAGAAAGCTTCTTTCTCTTTGTTATCGGAGGATATTTCCTTTGGCCCTATAGTCTTCAAAGGGATCCGAAATATCTGTTCTCAGATTCCACAGAAATAAGGCTAGCAAAGAGATCCACGGAATATAGATGTAACACTGTGAGATGAATGAACAGAACACTAAGCAGTTTCTCAGAAAGCTTCTTTCCAGATTTCATCTGAGGATATTTCCTTTTTCACCATAGCCCTCTATGGGCTTCCAAATATCACTTTGCCAATTCCACAAGAACTGTCTTAGCGAAAGGCTTCTTGAGGGGAAAGCTGTAACTCTGTGAGATGATTTCACAGAACACAAAGAAGTTTCTCAGAAAGCTTCTTTGTCTTTGTTATCGGAGGATATTTCCTTTGGCCCTATAGTCTTCAAAGGGATCCGAAATATCTGTTCTCAGATTCCACAGAAATAAGGCTAGCAAAGAGAACAAAGAAATACAGATGTAACTCTGTGAGTGGAAGTCACACATCACAGAGCAGTTTCTCAGAAAGCTTCTTTCTAGATTACATCTGAGGATATTTCCTTTTTCACCATAGCCCTCTATGGGCTTCCAAATATCACTTTGCCAATTCCACAAGAACTGTCTTATCGAAAGGCTTCTTGAGGGGAAAGCTGGAACTCTGTGAGATGATTTCACAGAACACAAAGAAGTTTCTCAGAAAGCTTCTTTCTCTTTGTTATCGGAGAATATTTCCTTTGGCCCTATAGTCTTCAAAGGGATCCGAAATATCTGTTCTCAGATTCCACAGAAATAAGGCTAGCAAAGAGATCCACGAAATACAGATGTAACTCTGTGAGATGAATGAACAGAACACTAAGCAGTTTCTCAGAAAGCTTCTTTCCAGATTTCATCTGAGGAAATTTCCTTTTTCACCATAGCCCTCTATGGGCTTCCAAATATCACTTTGCCAATTCCACAAGAACTGTCTTAGCGAAAGGCTTCTTGAGGGGAAAGCTGTAACTCTGTGAGATGATTTCACAGAACACAAAGAAGTTTCTCAGAAAGCTTCTTTCTCTTTGTTATCGGAGGATATTTCCTTTGGCCCTATAGTCTTCAAAGGGATCCGAAATATCTGTTCTCAGATTCCACAGAAATAAGGCTAGCAAAGAGATCCACGAAATACAGATGTAACTCTGTGAGTGGAAGTCACACATCACAGAGCAGTTTCTCAGAAAGCTTCTTTCCAGATTTAATCTGAGGATATTTCCTTTTTCACCATAGCCCTCTATGGGCTTCCAAATATCACTTTGCCAATTCCGCAAGAACTGGCTTACCGAAAGGCTTCTTGAGGGGAAAGCTGTAACTCTGTGAGATGATTTCACAGAACACAAAGAAGTTTCTCAGAAAGCTTCTTTCTCTTTGTTATCGGAGGATATTTCCTTTGGCCCTATAGTCTTCAAAGGTATCCGAAATATCTGTTCTCAGATTCCACAGAAATAAGGCTAGCACAGAGATCCACGAAATACAGATGTAACTCTGTGAGTTGAATGAACAGAACACTAAGGAGTTTCTCAGAAAGCTTCTTTCCAGATTTCATCCGAGGATATTTCCATTTTCACCATAGACCTCTATGGGCTTCCAAATATCACTTTGCCAATTCCACAAGAACTGTCTTAGCGAAAGGCTTCTTGAGGGGAAAGCTGTAACTCTGTGAGATGATTTCACAGAACACAAAGCAGTTTCTCAGAAAGCTTCTTTCTCTTTGTTATCGGAGGATATTTCCTTTGGCCCTATAGTCTTCAAAGGGATGCGAAATATTTGTTCTCAGATTCCACAGAAATAAGGCTAGCAAAGAGATCCAAGAAATACAGATGTAACTCTGTGAGTGGAAGGCACACATCACAGAGCAGTTTCTCAGAAAGCTTCTTTCCAGATTTCATCTGAGTATATTTCCTTTTTCACCATAGCCCTCTATGGGCTTCCAAATATCACTTTGCCAATTCCACAAGAACTGTCTAAGCGAAAGGCTTCTTGAGGGGAAAGCTGTAACTCTGTGAGATGATTTCAAAGAACACAAAGAAGTTTCTCAGAAAGCTTCTTTCTCTTTGTTTTCGCAGGATATTTCCTTTGGCCCTATAGTCTTCAAAGGGATCCGAAATATCTGTTCTCAGATTCCACAGAAATAAGGCTAGCAAAGAGATCCAAGAAATACAGATGTAACTCTGTGAGGGGAAGTCACACATCACAGAGCAGTTTCTCAGAATGCTTCTTTCCAGATTTCATCTGAGGATATTTCCTTTTTCACCATAGCCCTCTATGGGCTTCCAAATATCACTTTGTCAATTACACAAGAACTGGCTTACCGAAAGGCTTCTTGAGGGGAAAGCTGTAACTCTGTGAGATGATTTCACAGAACACAAAGAAGTTTCTCAGAAAGCTTCTTTCTCTTTGTTATCGGAGGATATTTCCTTTGGCCCTATAGTCTTCAAAGGGATCCGAAATATCTGTTCTCAGATTCCACAGAAATAAGGCTAGCAAAGAGATCCACGGAATATAGATGTAACTCTGTGAGATGAATGAACAGAACACTAAGCAGTTTCTCAGAAAGCTTCTTTCCAGATTTCATCTGAGGATATTTCCTTTTTCACCATAGCCCTCTATGGGCTTCCAAATATCACTTTGCCAATTCCACAAGAACTGTCTTAGCGAAAGGCTTCTTGAGGGGAAAGCTGTAACTCTGTGAGATGATTTCACAGAACACAAAGAAGTTTCTCAGAAAGCTTCTTTGTCTTTGTTATCGGAGGATATTTCCTTTGGCCCTATAGTCTTCAAAGGGATCCGAAATATCTGTTCTCAGATTCCACAGAAATAAGGCTAGCAAAGAGATCAACGAAATACAGATGTAACTCTGTGAGAGGAAGTCACACATCACAGAGCAGTTTCTCAGAAAGCTTCTTTCTAGATTTCATCTGAGGATATTTCCTTTTTCACCATAGCCCTCTATGGCCTCCAAATATCACTTTGCCAATTACACAAGAACTGTCTTAGCGAAAGGCTTCTTGAGGGGAAAGCTGTAACTCTGTGAGATGATTTCACAGAACACAAAGAAGTTTCTCAGAAAGATTGTTTCTCTTTGTTATCGGAGAATATTTCCTTTGGCCCTATAGTCTTCAAAGGGATCCGAAATATCTGTTCTCAGATTCCACAGAAATAAGGCTAGCAAAGAGATCCACGAAATACAGATGTAACTCTGTGAGATGAATGAACAGAACACTAAGCAGTTTCTCAGAAAGCTTCTTTCCAGATTTCATCTGAGGATATTTCCTTTTTCACCATAGCCCTCTATGGGCTTCCAAATATCACTTTGCCAATTCCACAAGAACTGTCTTAGCGAAAGGCTTCTTGAGGGGAAAGCTGTAACTCTGTGAGATGATTTCACAGAAAACAAAGAAGTTTCTCAGAAAGCTTCTTTCTCTTTGTTAGCGGAGGATATTTCCTTTGGCCCTATAGTCTTCAAAGGGATCCGAAATATCTGTTCTCAGATTCCACAGAAATAAGGCTAGCAAAGAGATCCACGAAATACAGATGTAACTCTGTGAGTGGAAGTCACACATCTCAGAGCAGTTTCTCAGAAAGCTTCTTTCCAGATTTCATCTGAGGAAATTTCCTTTTTCACCATAGCCCTCTATGGGCTTCCAAATATCACTTTGCCAATTCCACAAGAACTGTCTTAGCGAAAGGCTTCTTGAGGGGAAAGCTGTAACTCTGTGAGATGATTTCACAGAACACAAAGAAGTTTCTCAGAAAGCTTCTTTCTTTTTGTTATCGGAGGATATTTCCTTTGGCCCTATAGTCTTCAAAGGGATCCGAAATATCTGTTCTCAGATTCCACAGAAATAAGGCTAGCAAAGAGATCCACGAAATACAGATGTAACTCTGTGAGTGGAAGTCACACATCACAGAGCAGTTTCTCAGAAAGCTTCTTTCCAGATTTAATCTGAGGATATTTCCTTTTTCACCATAGCCCTCTATGGGCTTCCAAATATCACTTTGCCAATTCCGCAAGAATTGGCTTACCGAAAGGCTTCTTGAGGGGAAAGCTGTAACTCTGTGAGATGATTTCACAGAACACAAAGAAGTTTCTCAGAAAGCTTCTTTCTCTTTGTTATCGGAGGATATTTCCTTTGGCCCTATAGTCTTCAAAGGTATCCGAAATATCTGTTCTCAGATTCCACAGAAATAAGGCTAGCACAGAGATCCACGAAATACAGATGTAACTCTGTGAGTTGAATGAACAGAACACTAAGGAGTTTCTCAGAAAGCTTCTTTCCAGATTTCATCCGAGGATATTTCCATTTTCACCATAGACCTCTATGGGCTTCCAAATATCACTTTGCCAATTCCACAAGAACTGTCTTAGCGAAAGGCTTCTTGAGGGGAAAGCTGTAACTCTGTGAGATGATTTCACAGAACACAAAGCAGTTTCTCAGAAAGCTTCTTTCTCTTTGTTATCGGAGGATATTTCCTTTGGCCCTATAGTCTTCAAAGGGATGCGAAATATTTGTTCTCAGATTCCACAGAAATAAGGCTAGCAAAGAGATCCAAGAAATACAGATGTAACTCTGTGAGTGGAAGGCACACATCACAGAGCAGTTTCTCAGAAAGCTTCTTTCCAGATTTCATCTGAGTATATTTCCTTTTTCACCATAGCCCACTATGGGCTTCCAAATATCACTTTGCCAATTCCACAAGAACTGTCTAAGCGAAAGGCTTCTTGAGGGGAAAGCTGTAACTCTGTGAGAAGATTTCACAGAACACAAAGAAGTTTCTCAGAAAGCTTCTTTCTCTTTGTTTTCGCAGGATATTTCCTTTGGCCCTATAGTCTTCAAAGGGATCCGAAATATCTGTTCTCAGATTCCACAGAAATAAGGCTAGCAAAGAGATCCAAGAAACACAGATGTAACTCTGTGAGATGAATGAACAGAACACTAAGCAGTTTCTCAGAAAGCTTCTTTCCAGATTTCATCTGAGGATATTTCCTTTTTCACATAGCCCTCTATGGGCTTCCAAATATCACTTTGCCAATTCCACAAGAACTGTCTTAGCGAAAGGCTTCTTGAGGGGAAAGCTGTAACTCTGTGAGATGATTTCACAGAAAACAAAGAAGTTTCTCAGAAAGCTTCTTTCTCTTTGTTAGCGGAGGATATTTCCTTTGGCCCTATAGTCTACAAAGGGATCCGAAATATCTGTTCTCAGATTCCACAGAAATAAGGCTAGCAAAGAGATCCACGAAATACAGATGTAACTCTGTGAGTGGAAGTCACACATCTCAGAGCAGTTTCTCAGAAAGCTTCTTTCCAGATTTCATCTGAGGAAATTTCCTTTTTCACCATAGCCCTCTATGGGCTTCCAAATATCACTTTGCCAATTCCACAAGAACTGTCTTAGCGAAAGGCTTCTTGAGGGGAAAGCTGTAACTCTGTGAGATGATTTCACAGAACACAAAGAAGTTTCTCAGAAAGCTTCTTTCTCTTTGTTATCGGAGGATATTTCCTTTGGCCCTATAGTCTTCAAAGGGATCCGAAATATCTGTTCTCAGATTCCACAGAAATAAGGCTAGCAAAGAGATCCACGAAATACAGATGTAACTCTGTGAGTGGAAGTCACACATCACAGAGCAGTTTCTCAGAAAGCTTCTTTCCAGATTTAATCTGAGGATATTTCCTTTTTCACCATAGCCCTCTATGGGCTTCCAAATATCACTTTGCCAATTCCGCAAGAACTGGCTTACCGAAAGGCTTCTTGAGGGGAAAGCTGTAACTCTGTGAGATGATTTCACAGAACACAAATAAGTTTCTCAGAAAGCTTCTTTCTCTTTGTTATCGGAGGATATTTCCTTTGGCCCTATAGTCTTCAAAGGTATCCGAAATATCTGTTCTCAGATTCCACAGAAATAAGGCTAGCACAGAGATCCACGAAATACAGATGTAACTCTGTGAGATGAATGAATAGAACACTAAGGAGTTTCTCAGAAAGCTTCTTTCCAGATTTCATCCGAGGATATTTCCATTTTCACCATAGACCTCTATGGGCTTCCAAATATCACTTTGCCAATTCCACAAGAACTGTCTTAGCGAAAGGCTTCTTGAGGGGAAAGCTGTAACTCTGTGAGATGATTTCACAGAACACAAAGAAGTTTCTCAGAAAGCTTCCTTCTCTTTGTTATCAGAGGATATTTCCTTTGGCCCTATAGTCTCCAAAGGGATCCGAAATATCTGCTCTCAGATTCCACAGAAATTAGGCTAGCAAAGAGATCCACGAAATACAGATGTAATTCTGTGAGTGGAAGTCACACATCACAGAGCAGTTTCTCAGAAATCTTCTTTCCAAATTTTATATGCGTATATTTCCTTTTTCACCATAGCTCTCTAGGGGCTTCCAAATATCACTTTGCCAATTCCACAAGAACTGTCTTAGCGAAAGGCTTCTTGAGTGGAAAGCTGTAACTCTGTGAGATGATTTCACAGAACACAAAGAAGTTTCTCAGAAAGCTTCTTTCTCTTTGTTATCGGAGGATATTTCCTTTGGCCCTATAGTCTTCAAAGGGATCCGAAATATCTGTTCTCAGATTCCACAGAAATAAGGCTAGCAAAGAGATCCACGAAATACAGATGTAACTCTGTGAGATGAAGGAACAGAACACTAAGCAGTTTCTCAAAAAGCTTCTTTCCAGATTTCATCTGAGGATATTTCCTTTTTCACCATAGCCCTCTATGGGCTTCCAAATATCACTTTGCCAATTCCACAAGAACTGTCTAAGCGAAAGGCTTCTTGAGGGGAAAGCTGTAACTCTGTGAGATGATTTCACAGAACACAAACAAGTTTCTCAGAAAGCTTCTTTCTCTTTGTTATCGCAGGATATTTCCTTTGGCCCTATAGTCTTCAAAGGGATGCGAAATATCTGTTCTCAGATTCCACAGAAATAAGGCTAGCAAAGAGATCCACGAAATACAGATGTAACTCTGTGAGTGGAAGTCACACATCACAGAGCAGTTTCTCAGAAAGCATCTTTCCAGATTTCATCTGAGGATATTTCCTTTTTCACCATAGCCCTCTAGGGGCTTCAAAATATCACTTTGCCAATTACACAAGAACTGTCTTAGCGAAAGTCTTCTTGAGTGGAAAGCTGTAACACTGTGAGATGATTTCACAAAACACAAAGAAGTTTCTCAGAAAGCTTCTTTCTCTTTGTTATCGGAGGATATTTCCTTTGGCCCTATAGTCTTCAAAGGGATCCGAAATATCTGTTCTCAGATTCCACAGAAATAAGGCTAGCAAAGAGATCCACGAAATACAGATGTAACTCTGTGAGATGAATGAACAGAACACTAAGGAGTTTCTCAGAAATCTTCTTTCCAGATTTCATCTGAGGATATTTCCTTTTTCACCATAGCCCTCTATGGGCTTCCAAATATCACCTTGCCAATTCCACAAGAACTGTCTAAGCGAAAGGCTTCTTGAGGGGAAAGCTGTAACTCTGTGAGATGATTTCACAGAACACAAAGAAGTTTCTCAGAAAGCTTCTTTCTCTTTGTTATCGGAGGATATTTCCTTTGGCCCTATAGTCTTCAAAGGGATCCGAAATATCTGTTCTCAGATTCCACAGAAATAAGGCTAGCAAAGAGATCCACGAAATACAGATGTAACTCTGTGAGTGGAAGTCACACATCACAGAGCAGTTTCTCAGAAAGCTTCTTTCCAGATTTCATCTGAGGATATTTCCTTTTTCACCATAGCCCTCTATTGGCTTCCAAATATCACTTTGCCAATTACACAAGAACTGGCTTACCGAAAGGCTTCTTGAGGGGAAAGCTGTAACTCTGTGAGATGATTTCACAGAACACAAAGAAGTTTCTCAGAAAGCTTCTTTCTCTTTGTTATGGGAGGATATTTCCTTTGGCCCTATAGTCTTCAAAGGGATCCGAAATATCTGTTCTCAGATTCCACAGAAATAAGGCTAGCAAAGAGATCCACGAAATACAGATGTAACTCTGTGAGATGAATGAACAGAACACTAAGCAGTTTCTCCGAAAGCTTCTTTCCAGATTTCATTTGAGGATATTTCCTTTTTCACCATAGCCCTCTATGGGCTTCCAAATATCACTTTGCCAATTCCACAAGAACTGTCTTAGCGAAATGCTTCTTGAGGGGAAAGCTGTAACTCTGTGAGATGATTTCACAGAAAACAAAGAAGTTTCTCAGAAAGCTTCCTTCTCTTTGTTATCGGAGGATATTTCCTTTGGCCCAATAGTCTTCAAAGGGATCCGAAATATCTGTTCTCAGATTCCACAGAAATAAGGCTAGCAAAGAGATCCACGAAATACAGATGTAACTCTGTGAGATGAATGAACAGAACACTAAGCAGTTTCTCAGAAAGCTTCTTTCCAGATTTCATCTGAGTATATTTCCTTTTTCACCATAGCTCTCTAGGGGCTTCCAAATATCACTTTGCCAAGTCCACAAGAACTGTCTTAGCGAAATGCTTCCTTAGGGGAAAGCTGTAACTCTGTGAGATGATTTCACAGAACACAAAGAAGTTTCTCAGAAAGCTTCTTTCTCTTTGTTATCGGAGGATATTTCCTTTGGCCCTATACTCTTCAAAGGGATCCGAAATATCTGTTCTCAGATTCCACAGAAATAAGGCTAGCAAAGAGATCCACGAAATACAGATGTAACTCTGTGAGTGGAAGGCACACATCACAGAGCAGTTTCTCAGAAAGCTTCTTTCCAGATTTCATCTGAGGATATTTCCTTTTTCACCGTAGCCCTCTATGGGCTTCCAAATATCACCTTGCCAATTCCACAAGAACTGGCTAAGCGAAAGGCTTCTTGAGGGGAAAGCTGTAACTCTGTGAGATGATTTCACAGAACACAAAAAAGTTTCTCAGAAAGCTTCTTTCTCTTTGTTATCGCAGGATATTTCCTTTGGCCCTATAGTCTTCAAAGGGATAGGAAATATCTGTTCTCAGATTCCACAGAAATAAGGCTAGCAAAGAGATCCACGAAATACAGATGTAACTCTGTGAGTGGAAGTCACACATCACAGAGCAGTTTCTCAGAAAGCTTCTTTCCAGATTTCATCTGAGGATATTTCCTTTTTCACCATAGCCCTCTATTGGCTTCCAAATATCACTTTGCCAATTACACAAGAACTGGCTTACCGAAAGGCTTCTTGTGGGGAAAGCTGTAACTCTGTGAGATGATTTCACAGAACACAAAGAAGTTTCTCAGAAAGCTTCTTTCTCTTTGTTATGGGAGGATATTTCCTTTGGCCCTATAGTCTTCAAAGGGATCCGAAATATCTGTTCTCAGATTCCACAGAAATAAGGCTAGCAAAGAGATCCACGAAATACAGATGTAACTCTGTGAGATGAATGAACAGAACACTAAGCAGTTTCTCAGAAAGCTTCTTTCCAGATTTCAACTGAGGATATTTCCTTTTTCACCATAGCCCTCTATGGGCTTCCAAATATCACTTTGCCAATTCCACAAGAACTGTCTTAGCGAAAGGCTTCTTGAGGGGAAAGCTGTAACTCTGTGAGATGATTTCACAGAACACAAAGAAGTTTCTCAGAAAGCTTCCTTCTCTTTGTTATCGGAGGATATTTCCTTTGGCCCTATAGTCTTCAAAGGGATCCGAAATATCTGTTCTCAGATTCCACAGAAATAAGGCTAGCAAAGAGATCCACGAAATACAGATGTAACTCTGTGAGATGAATGAACAGAACACTAAGCAGTTTCTCAGAAAGCTTCTTTCCAGATTTCATCTGAGGAAATTTCCTTTTTCACCATAGCCCTCTATGGGCTTCCAAATATCACTTTGCCAATTCCACAAGGACTGTCTTAGCGAAAGGCTTCTTGAGGGGAAAGCTGTAACTCTGTGAGATGATTTCACAGAACACAAAGAAGTTTCTCAGAAAGCTTCTTTCTCTTTGTTATCGGAGGATATTTCCTTTGGCCCTATAGTCCTCAAAGGGATCCGAAATATCTGTTCTCAGATTCCACAGAAATAAGGCTAGCAAAGAGATCCACGAAATACAGACGTAACTCTGTGAGTGGAAGTCACACATCACAGAGCAGTTTCTCAGAAAGCTTCTTTCTAGATTTCATCTGAGGATATTTCCTTTTTCACCATAGCCCTCTATGGGCTTCCATATATCACTTTGCCAATTCCACAAGAACTGTCTTATCGAAAGGCTTCTTGAGGTGAAAGCTGTAACTCTGTGAGATGATTTCACAGAACACAAAGAAGTTTCTCAGAAAGCTTCTTTCTCTTTGTTATCGGAGGACATTTCCTTTGGCCCTATAGTCTTCAAAGGGATGCGAAATATTTGTTCTCAGATTCCACAAAAATAAGGCTAGGAAAGAGATCCACGAAACACAGATGTAACTCTGTGAGTGGAAGTCACACATCACAGAGCAGTTTCTCAGAAAGCTTCTTTCCAGATTTCATCTGAGGATATTTCCTTTTTCACCATAGCCCTCTAAGGGCTTCCAAATATCACTTTGCCAATTACACAAGAACCGGCTTACCGAAAGGCTTCTTGAGGGGAAAGCTGTAACTCTGTGAAATGATTTTACAGAACACAAAGAAGTTTCTCAGAAAGCTTCTTTCTCTTTGTTATCGGAGTATATTTCCTTTGGCCCTATAGTCATCAAAGGTATCCGAAATATCTGTTCTCAGATTCCACAGAAATAAGGCTAGCAAAGAGATCCACGAAATACAGATGTAACTCTGTGAGATGAATGAACAGAACACTAAGGAGTTTCCCAGAAAGCTTCTTTCCAGATTTCATCTGAGGATATTTCCTTTTTCACTATAGCCCTCTATGGGCTTCCAAATATCACTTTGCCAAGTCCACAAGAACTGTCTTAGCGAAAGGGTTCTTGAGGGGAAAGCTGTAACTCTGTGAGATGATTTCACAGAACACAAAGAAGTTTCTCAGAAAGCTTCTTTCTCTTTGTTATCGGAGGATATTTCCTTTGGCCCTATAGTCTTCAAAGGGATGCGAAATATTTGTTCTCAGATTCCACAGAAATAAGGCTAGCAAAGAGATCCACGAAATACAGATGTAATTCTGTGAGTGGAAGTCACACATCACAGAGCAGTTTCTCAGAAATCTTCTTTCCAGATTTGATCTGTGTATATTTCCTTTTTCACCATAGCTCTCTAGGGGCTTCCAAATATCACTTTGCCAATTCCACAAGAACTGTCTTAGCGAAATGCTTCTTTAGGGGAAAGCTGTAACTCTGTGAGATGATTTCACAGAACACAAAGAAGTTTCTCAGAAAGCTTCTTTCTCTTTGTTATCGGAGGATATTTCCTTTGGCCCTATACTCTTCAAAGGGATCCGAAATATCTGTTCTCAGATTCCACAGAAATAAGGCTAGCAAAGAGATCCACGAAATACAGATGTAACTCTGTGAGTGGAAGGCACACATCACAGAGCAGTTTCTCAGAAAGCTTCTTTCCAGATTTCATCTGAGGATATTTCCTTTTTCACCATAGCCCTCTATGGGCTTCCAAATATCACTTTGCCAATTCCACAAGAACTGTCTAAGCGAAAGGCTTCTTGAGGGGAAAGCTGTAACTCTGTGAGATGATTTCACAGAACACAAAGAAGTTTCTCAGAAAGCTTCTTTCTCTTTGTTATCGCAGGATATTACCTTTGGCCCTATAGTATTCAAAGGGATCCGAAATATCTGTTCTCAGATTCCACAGAAATAAGGCTAGCAAAGAGATCCACGAAATACAGATGTAACTCTGTGAGTGGAAGGCACACATCACAGAGCAGTTTCTCAGAAAGCTTCTTTCCAGATTTCATCTGAGGATATTTCCTTTTTCACCATAGACCTCTATGGGCTTCCAAATATCACTTTGCCAATTCCACAAGAACTGTCTAAGCGAAAGGCTTCTTGAGGGGAAAGCTGTAACTCTGTGAGATGATTTCACAGAACACAAAGAAGTTTCTCAGAAAGCTTCTTTCTCTTTGTTATCGCAGGATATTTCCTTTGGCCCTATAGTCTTCAAAGGGATCCGAAATATCTGTTCTCAGATTCCACAGAAATAAGGCTAGCAAAGAGATCCACGAAATACAGATGTAACTCTGTGAGTGGAAGTCACACATCACAGAGCAGTTTCTCAGAAAGCTTCTTTCCAGATTTCATCAGAGGATATTTCCTTTTTCACCATAGCTCTCCATGGGCTTCCAAATATCACTTTGCCAATTCCACAAGAACTGTCTTAGCCAAAGTCTTCTTGAGTGGAAAGCTGTAACTCTGTGAGATGATTTCACAGAACTCAAAGAAGTTTCTCAGAAAGCTTCTTTCTCTTTGTTATCGGAGGATATTTCCTTTGGCCCTATAGTCTTCAAAGGGATCCGAAATATCTGTTCTCAGATTCCACAGAAATAAGGCTAGCAAAGAGATCCACGAAATACAGATGTAACTCTGTGAGTGGAAGTCACACATCACAGAGCAGTTTCTCAGAAAGCTTCTTTCCAGATTTCATCTGAGGATATTTCCTTTTTCACCATAGCCCTCTATGGGCTTCCAAATATCACTTTGCCAATTCCGCAAGAACTGTCTTAGCGAAAGGCTTCTTGAGGGGAAAGCTGTAACTCTGTGAGATGATTTCACAGAACACAAAGAAGTTTCTCAGAAAGCTTCTTTCTCTTTGTTATCGGAGGATATTTCCTTTGGCCCTATAGTCTTCAAAGGGATCCGAAATATCTGTTCTCAGATTCCACAGAAATAAGGCTAGCAAAGAGAACCACGAAATACAGATGTAACTCTGTGAGATGAATAAACAGAACACTAAGCAGTTTCTCAGAAAGCTTCTTTCCAGATTTCATCTGAGGATATTTCCTTTTTCACCATAGCCCTCTATGGGCTTCCAAATATCACTTTGCCAATTCCACAAGAACTGTCTTAGCGAAAGGCTTCTTGAGGGGAAAGCTGTAACTCTGTGAGATGATTTCACAGAACACAAAGAAGTTTCTCAGAAAGATTCCTTCTCTTTGTTATGGGAGGATATTTTCTTTGGCCCTATAGTCTTCAAAGGGATCCGAAATATCTGTTCTCAGAGTCCACAGAAATAAGGCTAGCAAAGAGATCCACGAAATACAGATGTAACTCTGTGAGTGGAAGTCACACATCACAGAGCAGTTTCTCAGAAAGCTTCTTTCCAGATTTTATCTGAGGATATTTCCTTTTTCACCATAGCTCTCTATGGGCTTCCAAATATCACTTTGCCAATTCCACAAGAACTGTCTTAGCGAAAGGCTTCTTGAGGGGAAAGCTCTAACTCGGTGAGATGATTTCACAGAACACAAAGAAGTTTCTCAGAAAGCTTCTTTCTCTTTGTTATCGGAGGATATTTCCTTTGGCCCTATAGTCTTCAAAGGGATCCGAAATATCTGTTCTCAGATTCCACAGAAATAAGGCTAGCAAAGAGATCCACGAAATACAGATGTAACTCTGTGAGTGGAAGTCACACATCACAGAGCAGTTTCTCAGAAAGCTTCTTTCCAGATTTTATCTGAGGATATTTCCTTTTTCACCATAGCCCTCTATGGGCTTCCAAATATCACTTTGCCAATTCCACAAGAACTGTCTTATCGAAAGGCTTCTTGAGGGAAAGCTGTAACTCTGTGAGATGATTTCACAGAACACAAAGAAGTTTCTCAGAAAGCTTCTTTCTCTTTGTTATCTGAGGATATTTACTTTGGCCCTATAGTCTTCAAAGGGATGTGAAATATTTGTTCTCAGATTCCACAGAAATAAGGCTAGCAAAGAGATCCACGAAATACAGATGTAACTCTGTGAGTGGAAGGCACACATCACAGAGCACTTTCTCAGAAAGCTTCTTTCCAGATTTCATCTGAGGATATTTCCTTTTTCACCATAGCCCTCTATGGGCTTCCAAATATCACTTTGCCAATTCCACAAGAACTGTCTTAGCGAAAGGCTTCTTGAGGGGAAAGCTGTAACTCTGTGAGATGATTTCACAGAACACAAGGAAGATTCTCAGAAAGCTTCTTTCTCTTTGTTATCGCAGGATATTTCCTTTGGCCATATAGTCTTCAAAGGGATCCGAAATATCTGTTCTCAGATTCCACAGAAATAAGGCTAGCAAAGAGATCCACGAAATAGAGATGTAACTCTGTGAGTGGAAGTCACACATCACAGAGCAGTTTCTCAGAAAGCTTCTTTCCAGATTTCATCTGAGGATATTTCCTTTTTCACCATAGCCCTCTATGGGCTTCCAAATATCACTTTGCCAATTCCGCAAGAACTGTCTTACCGAAAGGCTTCTTGAGGGGAAAGCTGTAACTCTGTGAGATGATTTCACAGAACACAAAGAAGTTTCTCAGAAAGCTTCTTTCTCTTTGTTATCGGAGTATATTTCCTTTGGCCCTATACTCTTCAAAGGTATCCGAAATATCTGTTCTCAGATTCCACAGAAATAAGGCTAGCAAAGAGATCCACGAAATACAGATGTAACTCTGTGAGATGAATGAACAGAACACTAAGGAGTCTCTCAGAAAGCTTCTTTCCAGATTTCATCTGAGGATATTTCCTTTTTCACCATAGCCCTCTATGGGCTTCCAAATATCACTTTGCCAATTCCACAAGAACTGTCTTAGCGAAAGGCTTCTTGAGGGGAAAGCTGTAACTCTGTGAGATGATTTCACAGAACACAAAGAAGTTTCTCAGAAAGCTTCTTTCTCTTTGTTATCGGAGGATATTTCCTTTGGCCCTATAGTCTTCAAAGGGATGCGAAATATGTGTTCTCAGATTCCACAGAAATAAGGCTAGCAAAGAGATCCACGAAATACAGATGTAACTCTGTGAGTGGAAGGCACACATCACAGAGCAGTTTCTCAGAAGGCTTCTTTCCAGATTTCATCTGAGGATATTTCCTTTTTCACCATAGCCCTCTATGGGCTTCCAAATATCACTTTGCCAATTCCACAAGAACTGTCTTAGCGAAAGGCTTCTTGAGGGGAAAGCTCTAACTCTGTGAGATGATTTCACAGAACACAAAGAAGTTTCTCAGATAGCTTCCTTCTCTTTGTTATGGGAGGATATTTCCTTTGGCCCTATAGTCTTCAAAGGGATGCGAAATATCTGTTCTCAGATTCCACAGAAATAAGGCTAGCAAAGAGATCCACGAAATACAGATGTAACTCTGTGAGTGGAAATCACACATCACAGAGCAGTTTCTCAGAAAGCTTCTTTCCAGATTTTATCTGAGGATATTTCCTTTTTCACCATAGCTCTCCATGGGCTTCCAAATATCACTTTGCCAATTCCACAAGAACTGTCTTAGCCAAAGTCTTCTTGAGTGGAAAGCTGTAACTCTGTGAGATGATTTCACAGAACTCAAAGAAGTTTCTCAGAAAGCTTCTTTCTCTTTGTTGTCGGAGGATATTTCCTTTGGCCCTATAGTCTTCAAAGGGATCCGAAATATCTGTTCTCAGATTCCACAGAAATAAGGCTAGCACAGAGATCCACGAAATACAGATGTAACTCTGTGAGATGAATGAACAGAACACTAAGCAGTTTCTCAGAAAGTTTCTTTCCAGATTTCATCTGAGGATATTTCCTTTTTCACCATAGCCCTCTATGGGCTTCCAAATATCACTTTGCCAATTCCACAAGAACTGTCTTAGCGAAAGGCTTCTTGAGGGGAAAGCTGTAACTCTGTGAGATGATTTCACAGAACACAAAGAAGTTTCTCAGAAAGCTTCTTTCTCTTTGTTATCGGAGGATATTTCCTTTGGCCCTATAGTCTTCAAAGGGATCCGAAATATCTGTTCTCAGATTCCACAGAAATAAGGCTAGCAAAGAGATCCACGAAATACAGATGTAACTCTGTGAGTGGAGTCACACATCACAGAGCAGTTTCTCTGAAAGCTTCTTTCTAGATTTCATCTGAGGATATTTCCTTTTTCACCATAGCCCTCTATGGGCTTCCATATATCACTTTGCCAATTCCACAAGAACTGTCTTATCGAAAGGCTTCTTGAGGGGAAAGCTGTAACTCTGTGAGATGATTTCACAGAACACAAAGAAGTTTCTCAGAAAGCTTCTTTCTCTTTGTTATCGGAGGATATTTCCTTTGGCCCTAAAATCTTCAAAGGTATCCGAAATATCTGTTCTCAGATTCCACAGAAATAAGGCTAGCAAAGAGATCCACGAAATAGAGATGTAACTCTGTGAGTGGAAGTCACACATCACAGAGCAGTTTCTCAGAAAGCTTCTTTCCAGATTTCATCTGAGGATATTTCCTTTTTCACCATAGCACTCTATGGGCTTCCAAATATCACTTTGCCAATTCCGCAAGAACTGTCTTAGCGAAAGGCTTCTTGAGGGGAAAGCTGTAACTCTGTGAGATGATTTCACAGAACACAAAGAAGTTTCTCAGAAAGCTTCTTTCTCTTTGTTATCGGAGGATATTTCCTTTGGCCCTATAGTCTTCAAAGGGATCCGAAATATCTGTTCTCAGATTCCACAGAAATAAGGCTAGCAAAGAGATCCACGAAATACAGATGTAACTCTGTGAGTGGAAGTCACACATCACAGAGCAGTTTCTCAGAAAGCTTCTTTCCAGATTTCATCTGAGGATATTTCCTTTTTCACCATAGCCCTCTACGGGCTTCCAAATATCACTTTGCCAATTCCGCAAGAACTGTCTTAGCGAAAGGCTTCTTGAGGGGAAAGCTGTAACTCTGTGAGATGATTTCACAGAACACAAAGAAGTTTCTCAGAAAGCTTCTTTCTCTTTGTTATCGGAGGATATTACCTTTGGCCCTATACTCTTCAAAGGTATCTGAAATATCTCTTCTCAGATTCCACAGAAATAAGGCTAGCAAAGAGATCCACGAAATACAGATGTAACTCTGTGAGATGAATGAACAGAACACTAAGGAGTTTCTCAGAAAGCTTCTTTCCAGATTTCATCTGAGGATATTTCCTTTTTCACCATAGCCCTCTATGGGCTTCCAAATATCACTTTGCCAATTCCACAAGAACTGTCTTAGCGAAAGGCTTCTTGAGGGGAAAGCTGTAACTCTGTGAGATGATTTCACAGAACACAAAGAAGTTTCTCAGAAAGCTTCTTTCTCTTTGTTATCTGAGGATATTTACTTTGGCCCTATAGTCTTCAAAGGGATGTGAAATATTTTTTCTCAGATTCCACAGAAATAAGGCTAGCAAAGAGATCCACGAAATACAGATGTAACTCTGTGAGTGGAAGGCACACATCACAGAGCACTTTCTCAGAAAGCTTCTTTCCAGATTTCATCTGAGGATATTTCCTTTTTCACCATAGCCCTCTATGGGCTTCCAAATATCACTTTGCCAATTACACAAGAACTGTCTTAGCGAAAGGCTTCTTGAGGGGAAAGCTGTAACTCTGTGAGATGATTTCACAGAACACAAGGAAGATTCTCAGAAAGCTTCTTTCTCTTTGTTATCGCAGGATATTTCCTTTGGCCCTATAGTCTCCAAAGGGATCCGAAATATCTGTTCTCAGATTCCACAGAAATAAGGCTAGCAAAGAGATCCACGAAATAGAGATGTAACTCTGTGAGTGGAAGTCACACATCACAGAGCAGTTTCTCAGAAAGCTTCTTTCCAGATTTCATCTGAGGATATTTCCTTTTTCACCATAGCCCTCTATGGGCTTCCAAATATCACTTTGCCAATTCCGCAAGAACTGTCTTACCGAAAGGCTTCTTGAGGGGAAAGCTGTAACTCTGTGAGATGATTTCACAGAACACAAAGAAGTTTCTCAGAAAGCTTCTTTCTCTTTGTTATCGGAGTATATTTCCTTTGGCCCTATACTCTTCAAAGGTATCCGAAATATCTGTTCTCAGATTCCACAGAAATAAGGCTAGCAAAGAGATCCACGAAATACAGATGTAACTCTGTGAGATGAATGAACAGAACACTAAGGAGTCTCTCAGAAAGCTTCTTTCCAGATTTCATCTGAGGATATTTCCTTTTTCACCATAGCCCTCTATGGGCTTCCAAATATCACTTTGCCAATTACACAAGAACTGTCTTAGCGAAAGGCTTCTTGAGGGGAAAGCTGTAACTCTGTGAGATGATTTCACAGAACACAAAGAAGTTTCTCAGAAAGCTTCTTTCTCTTTGTTATCGGAGGATATTTCATTTGGCCCTATAGTCTTCAAAGGGATGCGAAATATTTGTTCTCAGATTCCACAGAAATAAGGCTAGCAAAGAGATCCACGAAATACAGATGTAACTCTGTGAGTGGAAGGCACACATCACAGAGGAGTTTCTCAGAAGGCTTCTTTCCAGATTTCATCTGAGGATATTTCCTTTTTCACCATAGCCCTCTATGGGCTTCCAAATATCACTTTGCCAATTCCACAAGAACTGTCTTAGCGAAAGGCTTCTTGAGGGGAAAGCTCTAAATCTGTGAGATGATTTCACAGAACACAAAGAAGTTTCTCAGAAAGCTTCTTTCTCTTTGTTATCGGAGGATATTTCCTTTGGCCCTATAGTCTTCAAAGGGATCCGAAATATCTGTTCTCAGATTCCACAGAAATAAGGCTAGCAAAGAGATCCACGAAATACAGATGTAACTCTGTGAGATGAATGAACAGAACACTGAGCAGTTTCTCAGAAAGCTTCTTTCCCGATTTCATCTGAGTATATTTCCTTTTTCACCATAGCCCTCTATGGGCTTCCAAATATCACTTTGCCAATTTCACAAGAACTGTCTTAGCGAAAGGCTTCTTGAGGGGAAAGCTGTAACTCTGTGAGATGATTTCACAGAACACAAAGAAGTTTCTCAGAAAGCTTCTTTCTCTTTGTTATCGGAGGATATTTACTTTGGCCCTATAGTCTTCAAAGGGATCCGAAATATCTGTTCTCAGATTCCACAGAAATAAGGCTAGCAAAGAGATCCACGAAATACAGATGTAACTCTGTGAGATGAATGAACAGAACACTAAGCAGTTTCTCAGAAAGCTTCTTTCCAGATTTCATCTGAGGATATTTCCTTTTTCACCATAGCCCTCTATGGGCTTCCAAATATCACTTTGCCAATTTCACAAGAACTGTCTTAGCGAAAGGCTTCTTGAGGGGAAAGCTGTAACTCTGTGAGATGATTTCACAGAACACAAAGAAGTTTCTCAGAAAGCTTCTTTCTCTTTGTTATCGGAGGATATTTCCTTTGGCCCTATAGTCTTCAAAGGGATCCGAAATATCTGTTCTCAGATTCCACAGAAATAAGGCTAGCAAAGAGATCCACGAAATAGAGATGTAACTCTGTGAGTGGAAGTCACACATCACAGAGCAGTTTCTCAGAAAGCTTCTTTCCAGATTTCATCTGAGGATATTTCCTTTTTCACCATAGCCCTCTATGGGCTTCCAAATATCACTTTGCCAATTCCGCAAGAACTGTCTTAGCGAAAGGCTTCTTGAGGGGAAAGCTGTAACTCTGTGAGATGATTTCACAGAACACAAAGAAGTTTCTCAGAAAGCTTCTTTCTCTTTGTTATCGCAGGATATTTCCTTTGGCCCTATAGTCTTCAAAGGGATCCGAAATATCTGTTCTCAGATTCCACAGAAATAAGGCTAGCAAAGAGAACCACGAAATACAGATGTAACTCTGTGAGATGAATAAACAGAACACTAAGCAGTTTCTCAGAAAGCTTCTTTCCAGATTTCATCTGAGGATATTTCCTTTTTCACCATAGCCCTCTATGGGCTTCCAAATATCACTTTGCCAATTCCACAAGAACTGTCTTAGCGAAAGGCTTCTTGAGGGGAAAGCTGTAACTCTGTGAGATGATTTCACAGAACACAAAGAAGTTTCTCAGAAAGCTTCTTTCTCTTTGTTATCGGAGGATATTTCCTTTGGCCCTATAGTCTTCAAAGGGATCCGAAATATCTGTTCTCAGATTCCACAGAAATAAGGCTAGCAAAGAGATCCACGAAATAGAGATGTAACTCTGTGAGTGGAAGTCACACATCACAGAGCAGTTTCTCAGAAAGCTTCTTTCCAGATTTCATCTGAGGATATTTCCTTTTTCACCATAGCCCTCTATGGGCTTCCAAATATCACTTTGCCAATTCCGCAAGAACTGTCTTAGCGAAAGGCTTCTTGAGGGGAAAGCTGTAACTCTGTGAGATGATTTCACAGAACACAAAGAAGTTTCTCAGAAAGCTTCTTTCTCTTTGTTATCGCAGGATATTTCCTTTGGCCCTATAGTCTTCAAAGGGATCCGAAATATCTGTTCTCAGATTCCACAGAAATAAGGCTAGCAAAGAGAACCACGAAATACAGATGTAACTCTGTGAGATGAATAAACAGAACACTAAGCAGTTTCTCAGAAAGCTTCTTTCCAGATTTCATCTGAGGATATTTCCTTTTTCACCATAGCCCTCTATGGGCTTCCAAATATCACTTTGCCAATTCCACAAGAACTGTCTTAGCGAAAGGCTTCTTGAGGGGAAAGCTGTAACTCTGTGAGATGATTTCACAGAACACAAAGAAGTTTCTCAGAAAGCTTCTTTCTCTTTGTTATCGTAGGATATTTCCTTTGGCCCTATAGTCTTCAAAGGGATCCGAAATATCTGTTCTCAGATTCCACAGAAATAAGGCTAGCAAAGAGATCCACGAAATAGAGATGTAACTCTGTGAGTGGAAGTCACACATCACAGAGCAGTTTCTCAGAAAGCTTCTTTCCAGATTTCATCTGAGGATATTTCCTTTTTCACCATAGCCCTCTACGGGCTTCCAAATATCACTTTGCCAATTCCGCAAGAACTGTCTTAGCGAAAGGCTTCTTGAGGGGAAAGCTGTAACTCTGTGAGATGATTTCACAGAACACAAAGAAGTTTCTCAGAAAGCTTCTTTCTCTTTGTTATCGGAGGATATTTCCTTTGGCCCTATACTCTTCAAAGGTATCTGAAATATCTCTTCTCAGATTCCACAGAAATAAGGCTAGCAAAGAGATCCACGAAATACAGATGTAACTCTGTGAGATGAATGAACAGAACACTAAGGAGTTTCTCAGAAAGCTTCTTTCCAGATTTCATCTGAGGATATTTCCTTTTTCACCATAGCCCTCTATGGGCTTCCAAATATCACTTTGCCAATTCCACAAGAACTGTCTTAGCGAAAGTGTTCTTGAGGGGAAAGCAGTAACTCTGTGAGATGATTTCACAGAACACAAAGAAGTTTCTCAGAAAGATTCCTTCTCTTTGTTATGGGAGGATATTTCCTTTGGCCCTATAGTCTTCAAAGGGATCCGAAATATCTGTTCTCAGATTCCGCAGAAATAAGGCTAGCAAAGAGATCCACGAAATAGAGATGTAACTCTGTGAGTGGAAGTCACACATCACAGAGCAGTTTCTCAGAAAGCTTCTTTCCAGATTTCATCTGAGGATATTTCCTTTTTCACCATAGCTCTCTATGGGCTTCCAAATATCACTTTGCCAATTCCACAAGAACTGTCTTTGCGAAAGGCTTCTTGAGGGGAAAGCTCTAACTCTGTGAGATGATTTCACAGAACACAAAGAAGTTTCTCAGAAAGCTTCTTTCTCTTTGTTATCGGAGGATATTTCCTTTGGCCCTATAGTCTTCAAAGGGATCCGAAATATCTGTTCTCAGATTCCACAGAAATAAGGCTAGCAAAGAGATCCACGAAATACAGATGTAACTCTGTGAGTGGAAGTCACACATCACAGAGCAGTTTCTCAGAAAGCTTCTTTCCAGATTTTATCTGAGGATATTTCCTTTTTCACCATAGCCCTCTATGGGCTTCCAAATATCACTTTGCCAATTCCACAAGAACTGTCTTATCGAAAGGCTTCTTGAGGGAAAGCTGTAACTCTGTGAGATGATTTCACAGAACACAAAGAAGTTTCTCAGAAAGCTTCTTTCTCTTTGTTATCTGAGGATATTTACTTTGGCCCTATAGTCTTCAAAGGGATGTGAAATATTTGTTCTCAGATTCCACAGAAATAAGGCTAGCAAAGAGATCCACGAAATACAGATGTAACTCTGTGAGTGGAAGGCACACATCACAGAGCACTTTCTCAGAAAGCTTCTTTCGAGATTTCATCTGAGGATATTTCCTTTTTCACCATAGCCCTCTATGGGCTTCCAAATATCACTTTGCCAATTCCACAAGAACTGTCTTAGCGAAAGGCTTCTTGAGGGGAAAGCTGTAACTCTGTGAGATGATTTCACAGAACACAAAGAAGATTCTCAGAAAGCTTCTTTCTCTTTGTTATCGCAGGATATTTCCTTTGGCCCTATAGTCTTCAAAGGGATCCGAAATATCTGTTCTCAGATTCCACAGAAATAAGGCTAGCAAAGAGATCCACGAAATAGAGATGTAACTCTGTGAGTGGAAGTCACACATCACAGAGCAGTTTCTCAGAAAGCTTCTTTCCAGATTTCATCTGAGGATATTTCCTTTTTCACCATAGCCCTCTACGGGCTTCCAAATATCACTTTGCCAATTCCGCAAGAACTGTCTTAGCGAAAGGCTTCTTGAGGGGAAAGCTGTAACTCTGTGAGATGATTTCACAGAACACAAAGAAGTTTCTCAGAAAGCTTCTTTCTCTTTGTTATCGGAGGATATTTCCTTTGGCCCTATACTCTTCAAAGGTATCTGAAATATCTCTTCTCAGATTCCACAGAAATAAGGCTAGCAAAGAGATCCACGAAATACAGATGTAACTCTGTGAGATGAATGAACAGAACACTAAGGAGTTTCTCAGTAAGCTTCTTTCCAGATTTCATCTGAGGATATTTCCTTTTTCACCATAGCCCTCTATGGGCTTCCAAATATCACTTTGACAATTCCACAAGAACTGTCTTAGCGAAAGGCTTCTTGAGGGGAAAGCTGTAACTCTGTGAGATGATTTCACAGAACACAAAGAAGTTTCTCAGAAAGATTCCTTCTCTTTGTTATGGGAGGATATTTCCTTTGGCCCTATAGTCTTCAAAGGGATCCGAAATATCTGTTCTCAGATTCCACAGAAATAAGGCTAGCAAAGAGATCCACGAAATAGAGATGTAACTCTGTGAGTGGAAGTCACACATCACAGAGCAGTTTCTCAGAAAGCTTCTTTCCAGATTTTATCTGAGGATATTTCCTTTTTCACCATAGCTCTCTATGGGCTTCCAAATATCACTTTGCCAATTCCACAAGAACTGTCTTAGCGAAAGGCTTCTTGAGGGGAAAGCTCTAACTCTGTGAGATGATTTCACAGAACACAAAGAAGTTTCTCAGAAAGCTTCTTTCTCTTTGTTATCGGAGGATATTTCCTTTGGCCCTATAGTCTTCAAAGGGATCCGAAATATCTGTTCTCAGATTCCACAGAAATAAGGCTAGCAAAGAGATAAACGAAATACAGATGTAACTCTGTGAGTGGAAGTCACACATCACAGAGCAGTTTCTCAGAAAGCTTCTTTCCAGATTTTATCTGAGGATATTTCCTTTTTCACCATAGCCCTCTATGGGCTTCCAAATATCACTTTGCCAATTCCACAAGAACTGTCTTATCGAAAGGCTTCTTGAGGGAAAGCTGTAACTCTGTGAGATGATTTCACAGAACACAAAGAAGTTTCTCAGAAAGCTTCTTTCTCTTTGTTATCTGAGGATATTTACTTTGGCCCTATAGTCTTCAAAGGGATGTGAAATATTTGTTCTCAGATTCCACAGAAATAAGGCTAGCAAAGAGATCCACGAAATACAGATGTAACTCTGTGAGTGGAAGGCACACATCACAGAGCACTTTCTCAGAAAGCTTCTTTCCAGATTTCATCTGAGGATATTTCCTTTTTCACCATAGCCCTCTATGGGCTTCCAAATATCACTTTGCCAATTCCACAAGAACTGTCTTAGCGAAAGGCTTCTTGAGGGGAAAGCTGTAACTCTGTGAGATGATTTCACAGAACACAAAAAAGATTCTCAGAAAGCTTCTTTCTCTTTGTTATCGCAGGATATTTCCTTTGGCCCTATAGTCTTCAAATTGATCCGAAATATCTGTTCTCAGATTCCACAGAAATAAGGCTAGCAAAGAGATCCACGAAATACAGATGTAACTCTGTGAGTGGAAGTCACACATCACAGAGCAGTTTCTCAGAAAGCTTCTTTCCAGATTTCATCTGAGGATATTTCCTTTTTCACCATAGCCCTCTATGGGCTTCCAAATATCACTTTGCCAATTCCGCAAGAACTGTCTTACCGAAAGGCTTCTTGAGGGGAAAGCTGTAACTCTGTGAGATGATTTCACAGAACACAAAGAAGTTTCTCAGAAAGCTTCTTTCTCTTTGTTATCGGAGTATATTTCCTTTGGCCCTATACTCTTCAAAGGTATCCGAAATATCTGTTCTCAGATTCCACAGAAATAAGGCTAGCAAAGAGATCCACGAAATACAGATGTAACTCAGTGAGATGAATGAACAGAACACTAAGGAGTCTCTCAGAAAGCTTCTTTCCAGATTTCATCTGAGGATATTTCCTTTTTCACCATAGCCCTCTATGGGCTTCCAAATATCACTTTGCCAATTCCACAAGAACTGTCTTAGCGAAAGGCTTCTTGAGGGGAAAGCTGTAACTCTGTGAGATGATTTCACAGAACACAAAGAAGTTTCTCAGAAAGCTTCTTTCTCTTTGTTATCGGAGGATATTTCATTTGGCCCTATAGTCTTCAAAGGGATGCGAAATATTTGTTCTCAGATTCCACAGAAATAAGGCTAGCAAAGAGATCCACGAAATACAGATGTAACTCTGTGAGTGGAACGCACACATCACAGAGCAGTTTCTCAGAAGGCTTCTTTCCGGATTTCATCTGAGGATATTTCCTTTTTCACCATAGCCCTCTATGGGCTTCCAAATATAACTTTGCCAATTCCACAAGAACTGTCTTAGCGAAAGGCTTCTTGAGGGGAAAGCTCTAACTCTGTGAGATGATTTCACAGAACACAAAGAAGTTTCTCAGAAAGCTTCTTTCTCTTTGTTATCGGAGGATATTTCCTTTGGCCCTATAGTCTTCAAAGGGATCCGAAATATCTGTTCTCAGATTCCACAGAAATAAGGCTAGCAAAGAGATCCACGAAATACAGATGTAACTCTGTGAGATGAATGAACAGAACACTAAGCAGTTTCTCAGAAAGCTTCTTTCCAGATTTCATCTGAGGATATTTCCTTTTTCACCATAGCCCTCTATGGGCTTCCAAATATCACTTTGCCAATTTCACAAGAACTGTCTTAGCGAAAGGCTTCTTGAGGGGAAAGCTGTAACTCTGTGAGATGATTTCACAGAACACAAAGAAGTTTCTCAGAAAGCTTCTTTCTCTTTGTTATCGGAGGATATTTCCTTTGGCCCTATAGTCTTCAAAGGGATCCGAAATATCTGTTCTCAGATTCCACAGAAACAAGGCTAGCAAAGAGATCCACGAAATACAGATGTAACTCTGTGAGATGAATGAACAGAACACTAAGCAGTTTCTCAGAAAGCTTCTTTCCAGATTTCATCTGAGTATATTTCCTTTTTCACCATAGCCCTCTATTGGCTTCCAAATATCACTTTGCCAATTTCACAAGAACTGTCTTAGCGAAAGGCTTCTTGAGGGGAAAGCTGTAACTCTGTGAGATGATTTCACAGAACACAAAGAAGTTTCTCAGAAAGCTTCTTTCTCTTTGTTATCGGAGGATATTTCCTTTGGCCCTATAGTCTTCAAAGGGATCCGAAATATCTGTTCTCAGATTCCACAGAAATAAGGCTAGCAAAGAGATCCACGAAATACAGATGTACCTCTGTGAGTGGCAGTCACACATCACAGAGCAGTTTCTCAGAAAGCTTCTTTCCAGATTTCATCTGAGGATATTTCCTTTTTCACCATAGCCCTCTATGGGCTTCCAAATATCACTTTGCCAATTCCGCAAGAACTGTCTTAGCGAAAGGCTTCTTGAGGGGAAAGCTGTAACTCTGTGAGATGATTTCACAGAACACAAACAAGTTTCTCAGAAAGCATCTTTCTCTTTGTTATCGGCGTATATTTCCTTTGGCCATATACTCTTCAAAGGTATCCGAAATATCTCTTCTCAGATTCCACAGAAATAAGGCTGGCAAAGAGATCCACGAAATACAGATGTAACTCTGTGAGTGGAAGTCACACATCACAGAGCAGTTTCTCAGAAAGCTTCTTTCCAGATTTTATCTGAGGATATTCCCTTTTTCACCATAGCTCTCTAAGGGCTTCCAAATATCACTTTGCCAATTCCACAAGAACTGTCTTAGCGAAAGGCTTCTTGAGGGGAAAGCTGTAACTCTGTGAGATGATTTCACAGAACACAAAGAAGTTTCTCAGAAAGCTTCTTTCTCTTTGTTATCGGAGGATATTTCCTTTGGCCCTATAGTCTTCAAAGTGATCCGAAATATCTGCTCTCAGATTCCACAGAAATAAGGCTAGCAAAGAGATCCACGAAATACAGATGTAACTCTGTGAGATGAATGAACAGAACACTAAGCAGTTTCTCAGAAAGCTTCTTTCCAGATTTCATCTGAGGATATTTCCTTTTTCACCATAGCCCTCTATGGGCTTCCAAATATCACTTTGCCAATTCCACAAGAACTGTCTTAGCCGAAGGCTTCTTGAGGGGAAAGCTCTAACTCTGTGAGATGATTTCAGAGAACACAAAGAAGTTTCTCAGAAAGCTTCCTTCTCTTTGTTATCAGAGGATAATTCCTTTGGCCCCATAGTCATCAAAGGGATCCGAAATATCTGTTCTCAGATTCCACAGAAATAAGGCTAGCAAAGAGATCCACGAAATACAGATGTAACTCTGTGAGTGGAAGTCACACATCAAAGAGCAGTTTCTCAGAAAGCTTCTTTCTAGATTTCATCTGAGGATATTTCCTTTTTCACCATAGCCCTCTATGGGCTTCCAAATATCACTTTGCCAATTCCACAAGAACTGTCTTATCGAAAGGCTTCTTGAGGGGAAAGCTGTAACTCTGTGAGATGATTTCACAGAACACAAAGAAGTTTCTCAGAAAGCTTCTTTCTCTTTGTTATCGGAGGATATTTACTTTGGCCCTATAGTCTTCAAAGGGATGTGAAATATTTGGTCTCAGATTCCACAGAAATAAGGCTATCAAAGAGATCCTCGAAATACAGATGTAACTCTGTGAATGGAAGGCACACATCACAGAGCAGTTTCTCAGAAAGCTTCTTTCCAGATTTCATCTGAGGATATTTCCTTTTTCACCATAGCCCTCTATAGGTTTCCAAATATCACTTTGCCAATTCCGCAAGAACTGTCTTACCGAAAGGCTTCTTGAGGGGAAAGCTGTAACTCTGTGAGATGATTTCACAGAACACAAAGAAGTTTCTCAGAAAGCTTCTTTCTCTTTGTTATCTGAGGATATTTACTTTGGCCCTATAGTCTTCAAAGGGATGTGAAATATTTGTTCTCAGATTCCACAGAAATAAGGCTAGCAAAGAGATCCACGAAATACAGATGTAACTCTGTGAGTGGAAGGCACACATCACAGAGCACTTTCTCAGAAAGCTTCTTTCCAGATTTCATCTGAGGATATTTCCTTTTTCACCATAGCCCTCTATGGGCTTCCAAATATCACTTTGCCAATTCCACAAGAACTGTCTTAGCGAAAGGCTTCTTGAGGGGAAAGCTGTAACTCTGTGAGATGATTTCACAGAACACAAAAAAGATTCTCAGAAAGCTTCTTTCTCTTTGTTATCGCAGGATATTTCCTTTGGCCCTATAGTCTTCAAATTGATCCGAAATATCTGTTCTCAGATTCCACAGAAATAAGGCTAGCAAAGAGATCCACGAAATACAGATGTAACTCTGTGAGTGGAAGTCACACATCACAGAGCAGTTTCTCAGAAAGCTTCTTTCCAGATTTCATCTGAGGATATTTCCTTTTTCACCATAGCCCTCTATGGGCTTCCAAATATCACTTTGCCAATTCCGCAAGAACTGTCTTACCGAAAGGCTTCTTGAGGGGAAAGCTGTAACTCTGTGAGATGATTTCACAGAACACAAAGAAGTTTCTCAGAAAGCTTCTTTCTCTTTGTTATCGGAGTATATTTCCTTTGGCCCTATACTCTTCAAAGGTATCCGAAATATCTGTTCTCAGATTCCACAGAAATAAGGCTAGCAAAGAGATCCACGAAATACAGATGTAACTCAGTGAGATGAATGAACAGAACACTAAGGAGTCTCTCAGAAAGCTTCTTTCCAGATTTCATCTGAGGATATTTCCTTTTTCACCATAGCCCTCTATGGGCTTCCAAATATCACTTTGCCAATTCCACAAGAACTGTCTTAGCGAAAGGCTTCTTGAGGGGAAAGCTGTAACTCTGTGAGATGATTTCACAGAACACAAAGAAGTTTCTCAGAAAGCTTCTTTCTCTTTGTTATCGGAGGATATTTCATTTGGCCCTATAGTCTTCAAAGGGATGCGAAATATTTGTTCTCAGATTCCACAGAAATAAGGCTAGCAAAGAGATCCACGAAATACAGATGTAACTCTGTGAGTGGAACGCACACATCACAGAGCAGTTTCTCAGAAGGCTTCTTTCCGGATTTCATCTGAGGATATTTCCTTTTTCACCATAGCCCTCTATGGGCTTCCAAATATAACTTTGCCAATTCCACAAGAACTGTCTTAGCGAAAGGCTTCTTGAGGGGAAAGCTCTAACTCTGTGAGATGATTTCACAGAACACAAAGAAGTTTCTCAGAAAGCTTCTTTCTCTTTGTTATCGGAGGATATTTCCTTTGGCCCTATAGTCTTCAAAGGGATCCGAAATATCTGTTCTCAGATTCCACAGAAATAAGGCTAGCAAAGAGATCCACGAAATACAGATGTAACTCTGTGAGATGAATGAACAGAACACTAAGCAGTTTCTCAGAAAGCTTCTTTCCAGATTTCATCTGAGGATATTTCCTTTTTCACCATAGCCCTCTATGGGCTTCCAAATATCACTTTGCCAATTTCACAAGAACTGTCTTAGCGAAAGGCTTCTTGAGGGGAAAGCTGTAACTCTGTGAGATGATTTCACAGAACACAAAGAAGTTTCTCAGAAAGCTTCTTTCTCTTTGTTATCGGAGGATATTTCCTTTGGCCCTATAGTCTTCAAAGGGATCCGAAATATCTGTTCTCAGATTCCACAGAAACAAGGCTAGCAAAGAGATCCACGAAATACAGATGTAACTCTGTGAGATGAATGAACAGAACACTAAGCAGTTTCTCAGAAAGCTTCTTTCCAGATTTCATCTGAGTATATTTCCTTTTTCACCATAGCCCTCTATTGGCTTCCAAATATCACTTTGCCAATTTCACAAGAACTGTCTTAGCGAAAGGCTTCTTGAGGGGAAAGCTGTAACTCTGTGAGATGATTTCACAGAACACAAAGAAGTTTCTCAGAAAGCTTCTTTCTCTTTGTTATCGGAGGATATTTCCTTTGGCCCTATAGTCTTCAAAGGGATCCGAAATATCTGTTCTCAGATTCCACAGAAATAAGGCTAGCAAAGAGATCCACGAAATACAGATGTACCTCTGTGAGTGGCAGTCACACATCACAGAGCAGTTTCTCAGAAAGCTTCTTTCCAGATTTCATCTGAGGATATTTCCTTTTTCACCATAGCCCTCTATGGGCTTCCAAATATCACTTTGCCAATTCCGCAAGAACTGTCTTAGCGAAAGGCTTCTTGAGGGGAAAGCTGTAACTCTGTGAGATGATTTCACAGAACACAAACAAGTTTCTCAGAAAGCATCTTTCTCTTTGTTATCGGCGTATATTTCCTTTGGCCATATACTCTTCAAAGGTATCCGAAATATCTCTTCTCAGATTCCACAGAAATAAGGCTGGCAAAGAGATCCACGAAATACAGATGTAACTCTGTGAGTGGAAGTCACACATCACAGAGCAGTTTCTCAGAAAGCTTCTTTCCAGATTTTATCTGAGGATATTCCCTTTTTCACCATAGCTCTCTAAGGGCTTCCAAATATCACTTTGCCAATTCCACAAGAACTGTCTTAGCGAAAGGCTTCTTGAGGGGAAAGCTGTAACTCTGTGAGATGATTTCACAGAACACAAAGAAGTTTCTCAGAAAGCTTCTTTCTCTTTGTTATCGGAGGATATTTCCTTTGGCCCTATAGTCTTCAAAGTGATCCGAAATATCTGCTCTCAGATTCCACAGAAATAAGGCTAGCAAAGAGATCCACGAAATACAGATGTAACTCTGTGAGATGAATGAACAGAACACTAAGCAGTTTCTCAGAAAGCTTCTTTCCAGATTTCATCTGAGGATATTTCCTTTTTCACCATAGCCCTCTATGGGCTTCCAAATATCACTTTGCCAATTCCACAAGAACTGTCTTAGCCGAAGGCTTCTTGAGGGGAAAGCTCTAACTCTGTGAGATGATTTCAGAGAACACAAAGAAGTTTCTCAGAAAGCTTCCTTCTCTTTGTTATCAGAGGATAATTCCTTTGGCCCCATAGTCATCAAAGGGATCCGAAATATCTGTTCTCAGATTCCACAGAAATAAGGCTAGCAAAGAGATCCACGAAATACAGATGTAACTCTGTGAGTGGAAGTCACACATCAAAGAGCAGTTTCTCAGAAAGCTTCTTTCTAGATTTCATCTGAGGATATTTCCTTTTTCACCATAGCCCTCTATGGGCTTCCAAATATCACTTTGCCAATTCCACAAGAACTGTCTTATCGAAAGGCTTCTTGAGGGGAAAGCTGTAACTCTGTGAGATGATTTCACAGAACACAAAGAAGTTTCTCAGAAAGCTTCTTTCTCTTTGTTATCGGAGGATATTTACTTTGGCCCTATAGTCTTCAAAGGGATGTGAAATATTTGGTCTCAGATTCCACAGAAATAAGGCTATCAAAGAGATCCTCGAAATACAGATGTAACTCTGTGAATGGAAGGCACACATCACAGAGCAGTTTCTCAGAAAGCTTCTTTCCAGATTTCATCTGAGGATATTTCCTTTTTCACCATAGCCCTCTATAGGTTTCCAAATATCACTTTGCCAATTCCGCAAGAACTGTCTTACCGAAAGGCTTCTTGAGGGGAAAGCTGTAACTCTGTGAGATGATTTCACAGAACACAAAGAAGTTTCTCAGAAAGCTTCTTTCTCTTTGTTATCGGAGTATATTTCCTTTGGCCCTATAGTCTTCAAAGGGATCCGAAATATCTGTTCTCAGATTCCACAGAAATAAGGCTAGCAAAGAGATCCACGAAATACCGATGTAACTCTGTGAGATGAATGAACAGAACACTAAGGAGTCTCTCAGAAAGCTTCTTTCCAGATTTCATCTGAGGATATTTCCTTTTTCACCATAGCCCTCTATGGGCTTCCAAATATCACTTTGCCAATTCCACAAGAACTGTCTTAGCGAAAGGCTTCTTGAGGGGAAAGCTGTAACTCTGTGAGATGATTTCACAGAACACAAAGAAGTTTCTCAGAAAGCTTCTTTCTCTTTGTTATCGGAGGATATTTCCTTTGGCCCTATAGTCTTCAAAGGGATGCGAAATATTTGTTCTCAGATTCCACAGAAATAAGGCTAGCAAAGAGATCCACGAAATAAAGATGTAACTCTGTGAGTGGAAGGAACACATCACAGAGCAGTTTCTCAGAAGGCTTCTTTCCAGATTTCATCTGAGGATATTTCCTTTTTCACCATAGCCCTCTATGGGCTTCCAAATATCACTTTGCCAATTCCACAAGAACTGTCTTAGCGAAAGGCTTCGTGAGGGGAAAGCTCTAACTCTGTGAGATGATTTTTCAGAACACAAAGAAGTTTCTCAGAAAGCTTCTTTCTCTTTGTTATCGGAGGATATTTCCTTTGGCCCTATAGTCTTCAAAGGGATCCGAAATATCTGTTCTCAGATTCCACAGAAATAAGGCTAGCAAAGAGATCCACGAAATACAGATGTAACTCTGTGAGATGAATGAACAGAACACTAAGCAGTTTCTCAGAAAGCTTCTTTCCCGATTTCATCTGAGTATATTTCCTTTTTCACCATAGCCCTCTATGGGCTTCCAAATATCACTTTGCCAATTTCACAAGAACTGTCTTAGCGAAAGGCTTCTTGAGGGGAAAGCTGTAACTCTGTGAGATGATTTCACAGAACACAAAGAAGTTTCTCAGAAAGCTTCTTTCTCTTTGTTATCGGAGGATATTTCCTTTGGCCCTATAGTCTTCAAAGGGATCCGAAATATCTGTTCTCAGATTCCACAGAAATAAGGCTAGCAAAGAGATCCACGAAATACAGATGTAACTCTGTGAGATGAATGAACAGAACACTAAGCAGTTTCTCAGAAAGCTTCTTTCCAGATTTCATCTGAGTATATTTCCTTTTTCACCATAGCCCTCTATGGGCTTCCAAATATCACTTTGCCAATTTCACAAGAACTGTCTTAGCGAAAGGCTTCTTGAGGGGAAAGCTGTAACTCTGTGAGATGATTTCAAAGAACACAAAGAAGTTTCTCAGAAAGCTTCTTTCTCTTTGTTATCGGAGGATATTTCCTTTGGCCCTATAGTCTTCAAAGGGATCCGAAATATCTGTTCTCAGATTCCACAGAAATAAGGCTAGCAAAGAGATCCACGAAATACAGATGTAACTCTGTGAGTGGAAGTCACACATCACAGAGCAGTTTCTCAGAAAGCTTCTTTCCAGATTTCATCTGAGGATATTTCCTTTTTCACCATAGCCCTCTATGGGCTTCCAAATATCACTTTGCCAATTCCGCAAGAACTGTCTTAGCGAAAGGCTTCTTGAGGGGAAAGCTGTAACTCTGTGAGATGATTTCACAGAACACAAACAAGTTTCTCAGAAAGCTTCTTTCTCTTTGTTATCGGCGAATATTTCCTTTGGCCATATACTCTTCAAAGGTATCCGAAATATCTGTTCTCAGATTCCACAGAAATAAGGCTGGCAAAGAGATCCACGAAATACAGATGTAACTCTGTGAGTGGAAGTCACACATCACAGAGCAGTTTCTCAGAAAGCTCCTTTCCAGATTTTATCTGAGGATATTCCCTTTTTCACCATAGCTCTCTAAGGGCTTCCAAATATCACTTTGCCAATTCCACAAGAACTGTCTTAGCGAAAGGCTTCTTGAGGGGAAAGCTGTAACTCTGTGAGATGATTTCACAGAACACAAAGAAGTTTCTCAGAAAGCTTCTTTCTCTTTGTTATCAGAGGATATTTCCTTTGGCCCTATAGTCTTCAAAGTGATCCGAAATATCTGTTCTCAGATTCCACAGAAATAAGGCTAGCAAAGAGATCCACGAAATACAGATGTAACTCTGTGAGATGAATGAACAGAACACTTAGCAGTTTCTCAGAAAGCTTCTTTCCAGATTTCATCTGAGGATATTTCCTTTTCCACCATAGCCCTCTATGGGCTTCCAAATATCACTTTGCCAATTCCACAAGAACTGTTTTAGCCGAAGGCTTCTTGAGGGGAAAGCTCTAACTCTGTGAGATGATTTCACAGAACACAAAGAAGTTTCTCAGAAAGCTTCCTTCTCTTTGTTATCAGAGGATAATTCCTTTGGCCCCATAGTCTTCAAAGGGATCCGAAATATCTGTTCTCAGATTCCACAGATATAAGGCTAGCAAAGAGATCCACGAAATACAGATGTAACTCTGTGAGTGGAAGTCACACATCACAGAGCAGTTTCTCAGAAAGCTTCTTTCCAGATTTCATCTGAGGATATTTCCTTTTTCACCATAGCCCTCTATGGGCTTCCAAATATCACTTTGCCAATTCCACAAGAACTGTCTTATCGAAAGGCTTCTTGAGGGGAAAGCTGTAACTCTGTGAGATGATTTCACAGAACACAAAGAAGTTTCTCAGAAAGCTTCTTTCTCTTTGTTATCGGAGGATATTTACTTTGGCCCTATAGTCTTCAAAGGGATGTGAAATATTTGGTCTCAGATTCCACAGAAATAAGGCTATCAAAGAGATCCTCGAAATACAGATGTAACTCTGTGAATGGAAGGCACACATCACAGAGCAGTTTCTCAGAAAGCTTCTTTCCAGATTTCATCTGAGGATATTTCCTTTTTCACCATAGCCCTCTATAGGTTTCCAAATATCACTTTGCCAATTCCGCAAGAACTGTCTTACCGAAAGGCTTCTTGAGGGGAAAGCTGTAACTCTGTGAGATGATTTCACAGAACACAAAGAAGTTTCTCAGAAAGCTTCTTTCTCTTTGTTATCGGAGTATATTTCCTTTGGCCCTATAGTCTTCAAAGGGATCCGAAATATCTGTTCTCAGATTCCACAGAAATAAGGCTAGCAAAGAGATCCACGAAATACAGATGTAACTCTGTGAGATGAATGAACAGAACACTAAGGAGTCTCTCAGAAAGCTTCTTTCCAGATTTCATCTGAGGATATTTCCTTTTTCACCATAGCCCTCTATGGGCTTCCAAATATCACTTTGCCAATTCCACAAGAACTGTCTTAGCGAAAGGCTTCTTGAGGGGAAAGCTGTAACTCTGTGAGATGATTTCACAGAACACAAAGAAGTTTCTCAGAAAGCTTCTTTCTCTTTGTTATCGGAGGATATTTCATTTGGCCCTATAGTCTTCAAAGGGATGCGAAATATTTGTTCTCAGATTCCACAGAAATAAGGCTAGCAAAGAGATCCACGAAATACAGATGTAACTCTGTGAGTGGAAGGAACACATCACAGAGCAGTTTCTCAGAAGGCTTCTTTCCAGATTTCATCTGAGGATATTTCCTTTTTCACCATAGCCCTCTATGGGCTTCCAAATATCACTTTGCCAATTCCACAAGAACTGTCTTAGCGAAAGGCTTCTTGAGGGGAAAGCTCTAACTCTGTGAGATGATTTTTCAGAACACAAAGAAGTTTCTCAGAAAGCTTCTTTCTCTTTGTTATCGGAGGATATTTCCTTTGGCCCTATAGTCTTCAAAGGGATCCGAAATATCTGTTCTCAGATTCCACAGAAATAAGGCTAGCAAAGAGATCCACGAAATACAGATGTAACTCTGTGAGATGAATGAACAGAACACTAAGCAGTTTCTCAGAAAGCTTCTTTCCCGATTTCATCTGAGTATATTTCCTTTTTCACCATAGCCCTCTATGGGCTTCCAAATATCACTTTGCCAATTTCACAAGAACTGTCTTAGCGAAAGGCTTCTTGAGGGGAAAGCTGTAACTCTGTGAGATGATTTCACAGAACACAAAGAAGTTTCTCAGAAAGCTTCTTTCTCTTTGTTATCGGAGGATATTTCCTTTGGCCCTATAGTCTTCAAAGGCATCCGAAATATCTGTTCTCAGATTCCACAGAAATAAGGCTAGCAAAGAGATCCACGAAATACAGATGTAACTCTGTGAGATGAATGAACAGAACACTAAGCAGTTTCTCAGAAAGCTTCTTTCCAGATTTCATCTGAGTATATTTCCTTTTTCACCATAGCCCTCTATGGGCTTCCAAATATCACTTTGCCAATTTCACAAGAACTGTCTTAGCGAAAGGCTTCTTGAGGGGAAAGCTGTAACTCTGTGAGATGATTTCAAAGAACACAAAGAAGTTTCTCAGAAAGCTTCTTTCTCTTTGTTATCGGAGGATATTTCCTTTGGCCCTATAGTCTTCAAAGGGATCCGAAATATCTGTTCTCAGATTCCACAGAAATAAGGCTAGCAAAGAGATCCACGAAATACAGATGTAACTCTGTGAGTGGAAGTCACACATCACAGAGCAGTTTCTCAGAAAGCTTCTTTCCAGATTTCATCTGAGGATATTTCCTTTTTCACCATAGCCCTCTATGGGCTTCCAAATATCACTTTGCCAATTCCGCAAGAACTGTCTTAGCGAAAGGCTTCTTGAGGGGAAAGCTGTAACTCTGTGAGATGATTTCACAGAACACAAACAAGTTTCTCAGAAAGCTTCTTTCTCTTTGTTATCGGCGAATATTTCCTTTGGCCATATACTCTTCAAAGGTATCCGAAATATCTGTTCTCAGATTCCACAGAAATAAGGCTGGCAAAGAGATCCACGAAATACAGATGTAACTCTGTGAGTGGAAGTCACACATCACAGAGCAGTTTCTCAGAAAGCTCCTTTCCAGATTTTATCTGAGGATATTCCCTTTTTCACCATAGCTCTCTAAGGGCTTCCAAATATCACTTTGCCAATTCCACAAGAACTGTCTTAGCGAAAGGCTTCTTGAGGGGAAAGCTGTAACTCTGTGAGATGATTTCACAGAACACAAAGAAGTTTCTCAGAAAGCTTCTTTCTCTTTGTTATCAGAGGATATTTCCTTTGGCCCTATAGTCTTCAAAGTGATCCGAAATATCTGTTCTCAGATTCCACAGAAATAAGGCTAGCAAAGAGATCCACGAAATACAGATGTAACTCTGTGAGATGAATGAACAGAACACTTAGCAGTTTCTCAGAAAGCTTCTTTCCAGATTTCATCTGAGGATATTTCCTTTTCCACCATAGCCCTCTATGGGCTTCCAAATATCACTTTGCCAATTCCACAAGAACTGTCTTAGCCGAAGGCTTCTTGAGGGGAAAGCTCTAACTCTGTGAGATGATTTCACAGAACACAAAGAAGTTTCTCAGAAAGCTTCCTTCTCTTTGTTATCAGAGGATAATTCCTTTGGCCCCATAGTCTTCAAAGGGATCCGAAATATCTGTTCTCAGATTCCACAGATATAAGGCTAGCAAAGAGATCCACGTAATACAGATGTAACTCTGTGAGTGGAAGTCACACATCACAGAGCAGTTTCTCAGAAAGCTTCTTTCCAGATTTCATCTGAGGATATTTCCTTTTTCACCATAGCTCTCTATGGGCTTCCAAATATCACTTTGCCAATTACACAAGAACTGGCTTACCGAAAGGCTTCTTGAGGGGAAAGCTGTAACTCTGTGAGATGATTTCACAGAACACAAAGAAGTTTCTCAGAAAGCTTCTTTCTCTTTGTTATCGGAGGATATTTCCTTTGGCCCTATAGTCTTCAAAGGGATCCGAAATATCTGTTCTCAGATTCCACAGAAATAAGGCTAGCAAAGAGATCCACGAAATACAGATGTAACTCTGTGAGATGAATGAACAGAACACTAAGCAGTGTCTCAGAAAGCTTCTTTCCAGATTTCATCTGAGGATATTTCCTTTTTCACCGTAGCCCTCTATGGGCTTCCAAATATCACTTTGCAATTCCACAAGAACTGTCTTAGCGAAAGGCTTCTTGAGGGGAAAGCTGTAACTCTGTGAGATGATTTCACAGAACACAAAGAAGTTTCTCAGAAAGCTTCTTTCTCTTTGTTATCGGAGGATATTTCCTTTGGCCCTATAGTCTTCAAAGGGATCAGAAATATCTGTTCTCAGATTCCACAGAAATATGGCTAGCAAAGAGATCCACGAAATAGAGATGTAACTCTGTGAGTGGAAGTCACACATCACAGAGCAGTTTCTCAGAAAGCTTCTTTCCAGATTTCATCTGAGGATATTTCCTTTTTCACCATAGCCCTCTATGGGCTTCCATATATCACTTTGCCAATTCCGCAAGAACTGTCTTACCGAAAGGCTTCTTGAGGGGAAAGTTGTAACTCTGTGAGATGATTTCACAGAACACAAAGAAGTTTCTCAGAAAGCTTCTTTCTCTTTGTTATCGGAGTATATTTCCTTTGGCCCTATACTCTTCAAAGGTATCCGAAATATCTGTTCTCAGATTCCACAGAAATAAGGCTAGCAAAGAGATCCACGAAATACAGATGTAACTCTGTGAGATGAATGAACAGAACACTAAGGAGTTTCTCACAAAGCTTCTTTCCAGATTTTATCTGAGTATATTTCCTTTTTCACCATAGCTCTCTATGGGCTTCCAAATATCACTTTGCGATTTCCACAAGAACTGTCTTAGCGAAAGGCTTCTTGAGGGGAAAGCTGTAACTCTGTGAGATGATTTCACAGAACACAAAGAAGTTTCTCAGAAAGCTTCTTTCTCTTTGTTATCAGAGGATATTTCCTTTGGCCCTATAGTCTTCAAAGGGATCCGAAATATCTGTTCTCAGATTCCACAGAAATAAGGCTAGCAAAGAGATAAACGAAATACAGATGTAACTCTGTGAGATGAATGAACAGAACACTAAGCAGTTTCTCAGAAAGCTTCTTTCCAGATTTCATCTGAGGATATTTCCTTTTTCACCATAGCCCTCTATGGGCTTCCAAATATCACTTTGCCAATTCCACAAGAACTGTCTTAGCGAAAGGCTTCTTGAGGGGAAAGCTGTAACTCTGTGAGATGATTTCACAGAACACAAAGAAGTTTCTCAGAAAGCTTCCTTCTCTTTATTATCGGAGGATATTTCCTTTGGCCGTATAGTCTTCAATGGGATCGGAAATATCTGTTCTCAGATTCCACAGAAATAAGGCTAGGAAAGAGATCCACGAAATACAGATGTAACTCTGTGAGTGGAAGTCACACATCACAGAGCAGTTTCTCAGAAAGCTTCTTTCCAGATTTCATCAGAGGATATTTCCTTTTTCACCATAGCTCTCTATGGGCTTCCAAATATCACTTTGCCAATTACACAAGAACTGGCTTACCGAAAGGCTTCTTGAGGGGAAAGCTGTAACTCTGTGAGATGATTTCACAGAACACAAAGAAGTTTCTCAGAAAGCTTCTTTCTCTTTGTTATCGGAGGATATTTAATTTGGCCCTATAGTCTTCAAAGGGATCCGAAATATCTGTTCTCAGATTCCACAGAAATAAGGCTAGCAAAGAGATCCACGAAATACAGATGTAACTCTGTGAGATGAATGAACAGAACACTAAGCAGTTTCTCAGAAAGCTTCTTTCCAGATTTCATCTGAGGATATTTCCTTTTTCACCGTAGCCCTCTATGGGCTTCCAAATATCACTTTGCCAATTCCACAAGAACTGTCTTAGCGAAAGGCTTCTTGAGGGGAAAGCTGTAACTCTGTGAGATGATTTCACAGAACACAAAGAAGTTTCTCAGAAAGCTTCTTTCTCTTTGTTATCGGAGGATATTTACTTTGGCCCTATAGTATTCAAGGGATCCGAAATATCTGTTCTCAGATTCCACAGAAATAAGGCTAGCAAAGAGATCCACGAAATGGAGATGTAACTCTGTGAGTGGAAGTCACACATCACAGAGCAGTTTCTCAGAAAGCTTCTTTCCAGATTTCATCTGAGGATATATCCTTTTTCACCATAGCCCTCTATGGGCTTCCAAATATCACTTTGCCAATTCCGCAAGAACTGTCTTACCGAAAGGCTTCTTAAGGGAAAGCTGTAACTCTGTGAGATGATTTCACAGAACACAAAGAAGTTTCTCAGAAAGCTTCTTTCTCTTTGTTATCGGCGTATATTTCCTTTGGCCCTATACTCTTCAAAGGTATCCGAAATATCTGTTCTCAGATTCCACAGAAATAAGGCTAGCAAAGAGATCCACGAAATACAGATGTAACTCTGTGATTGGAAGTCACACATCACAGAGCAGTTTCTCAGAAAGCTTCTTTCCAGATTCCATCTGAGGATATTTCCTTTTTCACCATAGCCCTCTATGGGCTTCCAAATATCACTTTGCCAATTCCACAAGAACTGTCTTAGCGAAAGGCTTCTTGAGGGGAAAGCTGTAACTCTGTGAGATGATTTCACAGAACACAAAGAAGTTTCTCAGAAAGCTTCTTTCTCTTTGTTATCGGAGGATATTTCCTTTGGCCCTATAGTCTTCAAAGGGGTCCGAAATATCTGTTCTCAGATTCCACAGAAATAAGGCTAGCAAAGAGATCCACGAAATACAGATGTAACTCTGTGAGTGGAAGGCACACATCCCAGAGCAGTTTCTCAGAAAGCTTCTTTCCAGATTTCATCTGAGGATATTTCCTTTTTCACCATAGCCCTCTATGGGCTTCCAAATATCACTTTGCCAATTTCACAAGAACTGTCTTAGCGAAAGGCTTCTTGAGGGGAAAGCTCTAACTCTGTGAGATGATTTCACAGAACACAAAGAAGTTTCTCAGAAAGCTTCTTTCTCTTTGTTATCGGAGGATATTTCCTTTGGCCCTATAGTCTTCAAAGGGATCCGAAATATCTGTTCTCAGATTTCACAGAAATAAGGCTAGCAAAGAGATCCACGAAATACAGATGTAACTCTGTGAGTGGAAGTCACACATCACAGAGCAGTTTCTCAGAAAGCTTCTTTCCAGATTTCATCTGAGGATATTTCCTTTTTCACCATAGCCCTCTATGGGCTTACAAATATCACTTTGCCAATTTCACAAGAACTGTCTTAGCGAAAGGCTTCTTGAGGGGAAAGCTGTAACTCTGTGAGATGATTTCACAGAACACAAAGAAGTTTCTCAGAAAGCTTCTTTCTCTTTGTTATCGGAGTATATTTCCTTTGGCCATATACTCTTCAAAGGTATCTGAAATATCTGTTCTCAGATTCCACAGAAATAAGGCTGGCAAAGAGATCCACGAAATACAGATGTAACTCTGTGAGTGGAAGTCACACATCACAGAGCAGTTTCTCAGAAAGCTTCTTTCCAGATTTTATCTGAGGATATTCCCTTTTTCACCATAGCTCTCTAAGGGCTTCCAAATATCACTTTGCCAATTCCACAAGAACTGTCTTAGCGAAAGGCTTCTTGAGGGGAAAGCTGTAACTCTGTGAGATGATTTCACAGAACACAAAGAAGTTTCTCAGAAAGCTTCTTTCTCTTTGTTATCGGAGGATATTTCCTTTGGCCCTAAAGTCTTCAAAGGGATCCGAAATATCTGTTCTCAGATTCCACAGAAATAAGGCTAGCAAAGAGATCCACGAAATACAGATGTAACTCTGTGAGATGAATGAACAGAACACTAAGCAGTTTCTCAGAAAGCTTCTTTCCAGATTTCATCTGAGGATATTTCCTTTTTCACCATAGCCCTCTATGGGCTTCCAAATATCACTTTGCCAATTCCACAAGAACTGTCTTTGCCGAAGGCTTCTTGAGGGGAAAGCTCTAACTCTGTGAGATGATTTCACAGAACACAAAGAAGTTTCTCAGAAAGCTTCCTTCTCTTTGTTATCAGAGGATAATTCCTTTGGCCCCATAGTCTTCAAAGGGATCCGAAATATCTGTTCTCAGATTCCACAGACATAAGGCTAGCAAAGAGATCCACGAAATACAGATGTAACTCTGTGAGTGGAAGTCACACATTACAGAGCAGTTTCTCAGAAAGCTTCTTTCTAGATTTCATCTGAGGATATTTCCTTTTTCACCATAGCCCTCTATGGGCTTCCAAATATCACTTTGCCAATTCCACAAGAACTGGCTTATCGAAAGGCTTCTTGAGGGGAAAGCTGTAACTCTGTGAGATGATTTCACAGAACACAAAGAAGTTTCTCAGAAAGCTTCTTTCTCTTTGTTATCGGAGGATATTTACTTTGGCCCTATAGTCTTCAAAGGGATGTGAAATATTTGGTCTCAGATTCCACAGAAATAAGGCTAGCAAAGAGATCCACGAAATACAGATGTAACTCTGTGAGTGGAAGGCACACATCACAGAGCAGTTTCTCAGAAAGCTTCTTTCCAGATTTCATCTGAGGATATTTCCTTTTTCACCATAGCCCTCTATGGGCTTCCAAATATCACTTTGCCAATTCCACAAGAACTGTCTTAGCGAAAGTGTTCTTGAGGGGAAAGCTGTAACTCTGTGAGATGATTTCACAGAACACAAAGAAGTTTCTCAGAAAGCTTCTTTCTCTTTGTTATCGGAGGATATTTCCTTTGGCCCTATAGTCTTCAAAGGGATCCGAAATATCTGTTCTCAGATTCCACAGAAATAAGGCTAGCAAAGAGATCCACGAAATACAGATGTAACTCTGTGAGATGAATGAACAGAAGACTAAGCAGTTTCTCAGAAAGCTTCTTTCCAGATTTCATCTGAGGATATTTCCTTTTTCACCATAGCCCTTTATGGGCTTACAAATATCACTTTTCCAATTACACAAGAACTGGCTTACCGAAAGACTTCTTGAGGGGAAAGCTGTAACTCTGTGAGATGATTTCACAGAACACAAAGAAGTTTCTCAGAAAGCTTCTTTCTCTTTGTTATCGGAGGATAATTCCTTTGGCCCTATAGTCTTCAAAGGGATCCGAAATATCTGTTCTCAGATTCCACAGAAATAAGGCTAGCAAAGAGATCCACGAAATACAGATGTAACTCTGTGAGATGAATGAACAGAACACTAAGGAGTTTCTTAGAAAGCTTCTTTCCAGATTTCAACTGAGGATATTTCCTTTTTCACCATAGCCCTCTATGGGCTTCCAAATATCACTTTGCCAATTCCACAAGAACTGTCTTAGCGAAAGGCTTCTTGAGGGGAAAGCTGTAACTCTGTGAGATGATTTCACAGAACACTAAGAAGTTTCTCAGAAAGATTCCTTTTCTTTGTTATGGGAGGATATTTCCTTTGGCCCTATAGTCTTCAAAGGGATCCGAAATATCTGTTCTCAGATTCCACAGAAATAAGGCTAGCAAAGAGATCCACGAAATACAGATGTAACTCTGTGAGATGAATGAACAGAACACTAAGCAGTTTCTCAGAAAGCTTCTTTCCAGATTTCATCTGAGGATATTTCCTTTTTCACCATAGCCCTCTATGGGCTTCCAAATATCACTTTGCCAATTCCACAAGAACTGTCTTAGCGAAAGGCTTCTTGAGGGGAAAGCTGTAACTCTGTGAGATGATTTCACAGAACACAAAGAAGTTTCTCAGAAAGCTTCCTTCTCTTTATTATCGGAGGATATTTCCTTTGGCCGTATAGTCTTCAATGGGATCGGAAATATCTGTTCTCAGATTCCACAGAAATAAGGCTAGCAAAGAGATCCACGAAATACAGATGTAACTCTGTGAGTGGAAGTCACACATCACAGAGCAGTTTCTCAGAAAGCTTCTTTCCAGATTTCATCAGAGGATATTTCCTTTTTCACCATAGCTCTCTATGGGCTTCCAAATATCACTTTGCCAATTACACAAGAACTGGCTTACCGAAAGGCTTCTTGAGGGGAGAGCTGTAACTCTGTGAGATGATTTCACAGAACACAAAGAAGTTTCTCAGAAAGCTTCTTTCTCTTTGTTATCGGAGGATATTTCCTTTGGCCCTATAGTCTTCAAAGGGATCCGAAATATCTGTTCTCAGATTCCACAGAAATAAGGCTAGCAAAGAGATCCACGAAATACAGATGTAACTCTGTGAGATGAATGAACAGAACACTAAGCAGTTTCTCAGAAAGCTTCTTTCCAGATTTCATCTGAGGATATTTCCTTTTTCACCGTAGCCCTCTATGGGCTTCCAAATATCACTTTGCCAATTCCACAAGAACTGTCTTAGCGAAAGGCTTCTTGAGGGGAAAGCTGTAACTCTGTGAGATGATTTCACAGAACACAAAGAAGTTTCTCAGAAAGCTTCTTTCTCTTTGTTATCGGAGGATATTTCCTTTGGCCCTATAGTCTTCAAAGGGATCCGAAATATCTGTTCTCAGATTCCACAGAAATATGGCTAGCAAAGAGATCCACGAAATAGAGATGTAACTCTGTGAGTGGAAGTCACACATCACAGAGCAGTTTCTCAGAAAGCTTCTTTCCAGATTTCATCTGAGGATATTTCCTTTTTCACCATAGCCCTCTATGGGCTTCCAAATATCACTTTGCCAATTCCGCAAGAACTGTCTTACCGAAAGGCTTCTTGAGGGGAAAGCTGTAACTCTGTGATATGATTTCACAGAACACAAAGAAGTTTCTCAGAAAGCTTCTTTCTCTTTGTTATCGGAGTATATTTCCTTTGGCCCTATACTCTTCAAAGGTATCCGAAATATCTGTTCTCAGATTCCACAGAAATAAGGCTAGCAAAGAGATCCACGAAATACAGATGTAACTCTGTGAGATGAATGAACAGAACACTAAGGAGTTTCTCAAAAAGCTTCTTTCCAGATTTTATCTGAGTATATTTCCTTTTTCACCATAGCTCTCTATGGGCTTCCAAATATCACTTTGCCAATTCCACAAGAACTGTCTTAGCGAAAGGCTTCTTGAGGGGAAAGCTGTAACTCTGTGAGATGATTTCACAGAACACAAAGAAGTTTCTCAGAAAGCTTCTTTCTCTTTGTTATCAGAGGATATTTCCTTTGGCCCTATAGTCTTCAAAGGGATCCGAAATATCTGTTCTCAGATTCCACAGAAATAAGGCTAGCAAAGAGATCCACGAAATACAGATGTAACTCTGTGAGATGAATGAACAGAACACTAAGCAGTTTCTCAGAAAGCTTCTTTCCAGATTTCATCTGAGGATATTTCCTTTTTCACCATAGCCCTCTATGGGCTTCCAAATATCACTTTGCCAATTCCACAAGAACTGTCTTAGCGAAAGGCTTCTTGAGGGGAAAGCTGTAACTCTGTGAGATGATTTCACAGAACACAAAGAAGTTTCTCAGAAAGCTTCCTTCTCTTTATTATCGGAGGATATTTCCTTTGGCCGTATAGTCTTCAATGGGATCGGAAATATCTGTTCTCAGATTCCACAGAAATAAGGCTAGCAAAGAGATCCACGAAATACAGATGTAACTCTGTGAGTGGAAGTCACACATCACAGAGCAGTTTCTCAGAAAGCTTCTTTCCAGATTTCATCAGAGGATATTTCCTTTTTCACCATAGCTCTCTATGGGCTTCCAAATATCACTTTGCCAATTACACAAGAACTGGCTTACCGAAAGGCTTCTTGAGGGGAGAGCTGTAACTCTGTGAGATGATTTCACAGAACACAAAGAAGTTTCTCAGAAAGCTTCTTTCTCTTTGTTATCGGAGGATATTTCCTTTGGCCCTATAGTCTTCAAAGGGATCCGAAATATCTGTTCTCAGATTCCACAGAAATAAGGCTAGCAAAGAGATCCACGAAATACAGATGTAACTCTGTGAGATGAATGAACAGAACACTAAGCAGTTTCTCAGAAAGCTTCTTTCCAGATTTCATCTGAGGATATTTCCTTTTTCACCGTAGCCCTCTATGGGCTTCCAAATATCACTTTGCCAATTCCACAAGAACTGTCTTAGCGAAAGGCTTCTTGAGGGGAAAGCTGTAACTCTGTGAGATGATTTCACAGAACACAAAGAAGTTTCTCAGAAAGCTTCTTTCTCTTTGTTATCGGAGGATATTTCCTTTGGCCCTATAGTCTTCAAAGGGATCAGAAATATCTGTTCTCAGATTCCACAGAAATATGGCTAGCAAAGAGATCCACGAAATAGAGATGTAACTCTGTGAGTGGAAGTCACACATCACAGAGCAGTTTCTCAGAAAGCTTCTTTCCAGATTTCATCTGAGGATATTTCCTTTTTCACCATAGCCCTCTATGGGCTTCCAAATATCACTTTGCCAATTCCGCAAGAACTGTCTTACCGAAAGGCTTCTTGAGGGGAAAGCTGTAACTCTGTGATATGATTTCACAGAACACAAAGAAGTTTCTCAGAAAGCTTCTTTCTCTTTGTTATCGGAGTATATTTCCTTTGGCCCTATACTCTTCAAAGGTATCCGAAATATCTGTTCTCAGATTCCACAGAAATAAGGCTAGCAAAGAGATCCACGAAATACAGATGTAACTCTGTGAGATGAATGAACAGAACACTAAGGAGTTTCTCACAAAGCTTCTTTCCAGATTTTATCTGAGTATATTTCCTTTTTCACCATAGCTCTCTATGGGCTTCCAAATATCACTTTGCCAATTCCACAAGAACTGTCTTAGCGAAAGGCTTCTTGAGGGGAAAGCTGTAACTCTGTGAGATGATTTCACAGAACACAAAGAAGTTTCTCAGAAAGCTTCTTTCTCTTTGTTATCAGAGGATATTTCCTTTGGCCCTATAGTCTTCAAAGGGATCCGAAATATCTGTTCTCAGATTCCACAGAAATAAGGCTAGCAAAGAGATCCACGAAATACAGATGTAACTCTGTGAGATGAATGAACAGAACACTAAGCAGTTTCTCAGAAAGCTTCTTTCCAGATTTCATCTGAGGATATTTCCTTTTTCACCATAGCCCTCTATGGGCTTCCAAATATCACTTTGCCAATTCCACAAGAACTGTCTTAGCGAAAGGCTTCTTGAGGGGAAAGCTGTAACTCTGTGAGATGATTTCACAGAACACAAAGAAGTTTCTCAGAAAGCTTCCTTCTCTTTATTATCGGAGGATATTTCCTTTGGCCGTATAGTCTTCAATGGGATCGGAAATATCTGTTCTCAGATTCCACAGAAATAAGGCTAGCAAAGAGATCCACGAAATACAGATGTAACTCTGTGAGTGGAAGTCACACATCACAGAGCAGTTTCTCAGAAAGCTTCTTTCCAGATTTCATCAGAGGATATTTCCTTTTTCACCATGGCTCTCTATGGGCTTCCAAATATCACTTTGCCAATTACACAAGAACTGGCTTACCGAAAGGCTTCTTGAGGGGAAAGCTGTAACTCTGTGAGATGATTTCACAGAACACAAAGAAGTTTCTCAGAAAGCTTCTTTCTCTTTGTTATCGGAGGATATTTCCTTTGGCCCTATAGTCTTCAAAGGGATCCGAAATATCTGTTCTCAGATTCCACAGAAATAAGGCTAGCAAAGAGATCCACGAAATACAGATGTAACTCTGTGAGATGAATGAACAGAACACTAAGCAGTGTCTCAGAAAGCTTCTTTCCAGATTTCATCTGAGGATATTTCCTTTTTCACCGTAGCCCTCTATGGGCTTCCAAATATCACTTTGCCAATTCCACAAGAACTGTCTTAGCGAAAGGCTTCTTGAGGGGAAAGCTGTAACTCTGTGAGATGATTTCACAGAACACAAAGAAGTTTCTCAGAAAGCTTCTTTCTCTTTGTTATCGGAGGATATTTACTTTGGCCCTATAGTCTTCAAGGGATCCGAAATATCTGTTCTCAGATTCCACAGAAATAAGGCTAGTAAAGAGATCCACGAAATGGAGATGTAACTCTGTGAGTGGAAGTCACACATCACAGAGCAGTTTCTCAGAAAGCTTCTTTCCAGATTTCATCTGAGGATATATCCTTTTTCACCATAGCCCTCTATGGGCTTCCAAATATCACTTTGCCAATTCCGCAAGAACTGTCTTAGCGAAAGGCTTCTTGAGGGGAAAGCTGTAACTCTGTGAGATGATTTCACAGAACACAAAAAAGTTTCTCAGAAAGCTTCTTTCTCTTTGTTATCGGCGTATATTTCCTTTGGCCCTATACTCTTCAAAGGTATCCGAAATATCTGTTCTCAGATTCCACAGAAATAAGGCTAGCAAAGAGATCCACGAAATACAGATGTAACTCTGTGAGTGGAAGTCACATATCACAGAGCAGTTTCTCAGAAAGCTTCTTTCCAGATTCCATCTGAGGATATTTCCTTTTTCACCATAGCCCTCTATGGGCTTCCAAATATCACTTTGCCAATTCCACAAGAACTGTCTAAGCGAAAGGCTTCTTGAGGGGAAAGCTGTAACTCTGTGAGATGATTTCACAGAACACAAAGAAGTTTCTCAGAAAGCTTCTTTCTCTTTGTTATCGGAGGATATTTCCTTTGGCCCTATAGTCTTCAAAGGGATCCGAAATATCTGTTCTCAGATTCCACAGAAATAAGGCTAGCAAAGAGATCCACGAAATACAGATGTAACTCTGTGAGTGGAAGTCACACATCCCAGAGCAGATTCTCAGAAAGCTTCTTTCCAGATTTCATCTGAGGATATTTCCTTTTTCACCATAGCCATCTACGGGCTTCCAAATATCACTTTGCCAATTTCACAAGAACTGTCTTAGCTAAAGGCTTCTTGAGGGGAAAGCTCTAACTCTGTGAGATGATTTCACAGAACACAAAGAAGTTTCTCAGAAAGCTTCTTTCTCTTTGTTATCGGAGGATATTTCCTTTGGCCCTATAGTCTTCAAAGGGATCCGAAATATCTGTTCTCAGATTTCACAGAAATAAGGCTAGCAAAGAGATCCACGAAATACAGATGTAACTCTGTGAGTGGAAGTCACACATCACAGAGCAGTTTCTCAGAAAGCTTCTTTCCAGATTTCATCTGAGGATATTTCCTTTTTCACCATAGCCCTCTATGGGCTTACAAATATCACTTTGCCAATTTCACAAGAACTGTCTTAGCGAAAGGCTTCTTGAGGGGAAAGCTGTAACTCTGTGAGATGATTTCACAGAACACAAAGAAGTTTCTCAGAAAGCTTCTTTCTCTTTGTTATCGGAGGATATTTCCTTTGGCCCTATAGTCTTCAAAGGGATCCGAAATATCTGTTCTCAGATTCCACAGAAATAAGGCTAGCAAAGAGATCCACGAAATACAGATGTAACTCTGTGAGTGGAAGTCACACATCACAGAGCAGTTTCTCAGAAAGCTTCTTTCCAGATTTCATCTGAGGATATTTCCTTTTTCACCATAGCCCTCTATGGGCTTCCAAATATCACTTTGCCAATTCCGCAAGAACTGTCTTAGCGAAAGGCTTCTTGAGGGGAAAGCTGTAACTCTGTGAGATGATTTCACAGAACACAAAGAAGTTTCTCAGAAAGCTTCTTTCTCTTTGTTATCGGAGTATATTTCCTTTGGCCATATACTCTTCAAAGGTATCCGAAATATCTGTTCTCAGATTCCACAGAAATAAGGCTGGCAATGAGATCCACGAAATACAGATGTAACTCTGTGAGTGGAAGTCACACATCACAGAGCAGTTTCTCAGAAAGCTTCTTTCCAGATTTTATCTGAGGATATTCCCTTTTTCACCATAGCTCTCTAAGGGCTTCCAAATATCACTTTGCCAATTCCACAAGAACTGTCTTAGCGAAAGGCTTCTTGAGGGGAAAGCTGTAACTCTGTGAGATGATTTCACAGAACACAAAGAAGTTTCTCAGAAAGCTTCTTTCTCTTTGTTATCGGAGGATATTTCCTTTGGCCCTAAAGTCTTCAAAGGGATCCGAAATATCTGTTCTCAGATTCCACAGAAATAAGGCTAGCAAAGAGATCCACGAAATACAGATGTAACTCTGTGAGATGAATGAACAGAACACTAAGCAGTTTCTCAGAAAGCTTCTTTCCAGATTTCATCTGAGGATATTTCCTTTTTCACCATAGCCCTCTATGGGCTTCCAAATATCACTTTGCCAATTCCACAAGAACTGTCTTTGCCGAAGGCTTCTTGAGGGGAAAGCTCTAACTCTGTGAGATGATTTCACAGAACACAAAGAAGTTTCTCAGAAAGCTTCCTTCTCTTTGTTATCAGAGGATAATTCCTTTGGCCCCATAGTCTTCAAAGGGATCCGAAATATCTGTTCTCAGATTCCACAGACATAAGGCTAGCAAAGAGATCCACGAAATACAGATGTAACTCTGTGAGTGGAAGTCACACATCACAGAGCAGTTTCTCAGAAAGCTTCTTTCTAGATTTCATCTGAGGATATTTCCTTTTTCACCATAGCCCTCTATGGGCTTCCAAATATCACTTTGCCAATTCCACAAGAACTGTCTTATCGAAAGGCTTCTTGAGGGGAAAGCTGTAACTCTGTGAGATGATTTCACAGAACACAAAGAAGTTTCTCAGAAAGCTTCTTTGTCTTTGTTATCGGAGGATATTTACTTTGGCCCCATAGTCTTCAAAGGGATGTGAAATATTTGGTCTCAGATTCCACAGAAATAAGGCTAGCAAAGAGATCCACGAAATACAGATGTAACTCTGTGAGTGGAAGGCACACATCACAGAGCAGTTTCTCAGAAAGCTTCTTTCCAGATTTCATCTGAGGATATTTCCTTTTTCACCATAGCCCTCTATGGGCTTCCAAATATCACTTTGCCAATTCCACAAGAACTGTCTTAGCGAAAGTGTTCTTGAGGGGAAAGCTGTAACTCTGTGAGATGATTTCACAGAACACAAAGAAGTTTCTCAGAAAGCTTCTTTCTCTTTGTTATCGGAGGATATTTCCTTTGGCCCTATAGTCTTCAAAGGGATCCGAAATATCTGTTCTCAGATTCCACAGAAATAAGGCTAGCAAAGAGATCCACGAAATACAGATGTAACTCTGTGAGATGAATGAACAGAACACTAAGCAGTTTCTCAGAAAGCTTCTTTCCAGATTTCATCTGAGGATATTTCCTTTTTCACCATAGCCCTCTATGGGCTTACAAATATCACTTTTCCAATTCCACAAGAACTGGCTTACCGAAAGACTTCTTGAGGGGAAAGCTGTAACTCTGTGAGATGATTTCACAGAACACAAAGAAGTTTCTCAGAAAGCTTCTTTCTCTTTGTTATCGGAGGATAATTCCTTTGGCCCTATAGTCTTCAAAGGGATCCGAAATATCTGTTCTCAGATTCCACAGAAATAAGGCTAGCAAAGAGATCCACGAAATACAGATGTAACTCTGTGAGATGAATGAACAGAACACTAAGGAGTTTCTTAGAAAGCTTCTTTCCAGATTTCAACTGAGGATATTTCCTTTTTCACCATAGCCCTCTATGGGCTTCCAAATATCACTTTGCCAATTCCACAAGAACTGTCTTAGCGAAAGGCTTCTTGAGGGGAAAGCTGTAACTCTGTGAGATGATTTCACAGAACACTAAGAAGTTTCTCAGAAAGATTCCTTTTCTTTGTTATGGGAGGATATTTCCTTTGGCCCTATAGTCTTCAAAGGGATCCGAAATATCTGTTCTCAGATTCCACAGAAATAAGGCTAGCAAAGAGATCCACGAAATACAGATGTAACTCTGTGAGTGGAAGTCACACATCACAGAGCACTTTCTCAGAAAGCTTCTTTCCAATTTTATCTGAGGATATTTCCTTTTTCACCATAGATCTCTATGGGCTTCCAAATATCACTTTTCCAATTCCACAAGAACTGTCTTAGCGAAAGTCTTCTTGAGGGGAAAGCTGTAACTCTGTGAGATGATTTCACAGAACACAAAGAAGTTTCTCAGAAAGCTTCTTTCTCTTTGTTATCGGAGGATATTTCCTTTGGCCCTATAGTCTTCAAAGGGATCCGAAACATCTGTTCTCAGATTCCACAGAAATAAGGCTAGCAAAGAGATCCACGAAATACAGATGTAACTCTGTGAGATGAATGAACAGAACACTAAGCAGTTTCTCAGAAAGCTTCTTTCCAGATTTCATCTGAGGATATTTCCTTTTTCACCATAGCCCTCTATGGGCTTCCAAATATCACTTTTCCAATTGCACAAGAACTGGCTTACCGAAAGGTTTCTTGAGGGGAAAGCTGTAACTCTGTGAGATGATTTCACAGAACACAAAGAAGTTTCTCAGAAAGCTTCTTTCTCTTTGTTATCGGAGGATATTTCCTTTGGCCCTATAGTCTTCAAAGGGATCCGAAATATCTGTTCTCAGATTCCACAGAAATAAGGCTAGCAAAGAGATCCACGAAATACAGACGTAACTCTGTGAGATGAATGAACAGAACACTAAGCAGTTTCTCAGAAAGCTTCTTTCCAGATTTCATCTGAGGATATTTCCTTTTTCACCATAGCCCTCTATGGGCTTCCAAATATCACTTTGCCAATTACACAAGAACTGGCTTACCGAAAGGCTTCTTGAGGGGAAAGCTGTAACTCTGTGAGATGATTTCACAGAACACAAAGAAGTTTCTCAGAAAGCTTCTTTCTCTTTGTTATCGGAGGATATTTCCTTTGGCCGTATAGTCTTCAAAGGGATCCGAAATATCTGTTCTCAGATTCCACAGAAATAAGGCTAGCAAAGAGATCCACGAAATACAGATGTAACTCTGTGAGATGAATGAACAGAACACTAAGCAGTTTCTCAGAAAGCTTCTTGCCAGATTTTATCTGAGGATATTTCCTTTTTCACCATAGCCCTCTATGGGCTTCCCAATATCACTTTGCCAATTCCACAAGAACTGTCTTAGCGAAAGGCTTCTTGAGGGGAAAGCTGTAACTCTGAGATGATTTCACAGAACACAAAGAAGTTTCTCAGAAAGCTTCTTTCTCTTTGTTATCGCAGGATATTTCCTTTGGCCCTATAGTCTTCAAAGGGATCCGAAATATCTGTTCTCAGATTCCACAGAAATAAGGCTAGCAAAGAGATCCACGAAATACAGATGTAACTCTGTGAGTGGAAGTCACACATCACAGAGCAGTTTCTCAGAAAGCTTCTTTCCAGATTTCATCTGAGGATATTTCCTTTTTCACCATAGCCCTCTATGGGCTTACAAATATCACTTTTCCAATTACACAAGAACTGGCTTACCGAAAGACTTCTTCAGGGGAAAGCTGTAACTCTGTGAGATGATTTCACAGAACACAAAGAAGTTTCTCAGAAAGCTTCTTTCTCTTTGTTATCGGAGGATATTTCCTTTGGCCCTATAGTCTTCAAAGGGATCCGAAATATCTGTTCTCAGATTCCACAGAAATAAGGCTAGCAAAGAGATCCACGAAATATAGATGTAACTCTGTGAGATGAATGAACAGAACACTAAGCAGTGTCTCAGAAAGCTTCTTTCCAGATTTCATCTGAGGATATTTCCTTTTTCACCATAGCCCTCTATGGGCTTCCAAATATCACTTTGCCAATTCCACAAGAACTGTCTTAGCGAAAGGCTTCTTGAGGGGAAAGCTGTAACTCTGTGAGATGATTTCACAGAACACAAAGAAGTTTCTCAGAAAGCTTCTTTCTCTTTGTTATCGGAGGATATTTACTTTGGCCCTATAGTCTTCAAAGGGATCCGAAATATCTGTTCTCAGATTCCACAGAAATAAGGCTAGCAAAGAGATCCACGAAATAGAGATGTAAGTCTGTGAGTGGAAGTCACACATCACAGAGCAGTTTCTCAGAAAGCTTCTTTCCAGATTTCATCTGAGGATATATCCTTTTTCACCATAGCCCTCTATGGGCTTCCAAATATCACTTTGCCAATTCCGCAAGAACTGTCTTAGCGAAAGGCTTCTTGAGGGGAAAGCTGTAACTCTGTGAGATGATTTCACAGAACACAAAGAAGTTTCTCAGAAAGTTTCTTTCTCTTTGTTATCGCAGGATATTTCCTTTGGCCCTATAGTCTTCAAAGGGATCCGAAATATCTGTTCTCAGATTCCACAGAAATAAGGCTAGCAAAGAGATCCACGAAATACAGATGTAACTCTGTGAGTGGAAGTCACACATTACAGAGCAGTTTCTCAGACAGCTTCTTTCCAGATTCCATCTGAGGATATTTCCTTTTTCACCATAGCCCTCTATGGGCTTCCAAATATCACTTTGCCAATTCCACAAGAACTGTCTAAGCGAAAGGCTTCTTGAGGGGAAAGCTGTAACTCTGTGAGATGATTTCACAGAACACAAAGAAGTTTCTCAGAAAGCTTCTTTCTCTTTGTTATCGGAGGATATTTCCTTTGGCCCTATAGTCTTCAAAGGGATCCGAAATATCTGTTCTCAGATTCCACAGAAATAAGGCTAGCAAAGAGATCCACGAAATACAGATGTAACTCTGTGAGTGGAAGGCACACATCCCAGAGCAGTTTCTCAGAAAGCTTCTTTCCAGATTTCATCTGAGGATATTTCCTTTTTCACCATAGCCCTCTATGGGCTTCCAAATATCACTTTGCCAATTTCACAAGAACTGTCTTAGCGAAAGGCTTCTTGAGGGGAAAGCTCTAACTCTGTGAGATGATTTCACAGAACACAAAGAAGTTTCTCAGAAAGATTCTTTCTCTTTGTTATCGGAGGATATTTCCTTTGGCCCTATAGTCTTCAAAGGGATCCGAAATATCTGTTCTCAGATTCCACAGAAATAAGGCTAGCAAAGAGATCCACGAAATACAGATGTAACTCTGTGAGTGGAAGTCACACATCACAGAGCAGTTTCTCAGAAAGCTTCTTTCCAGATTTCATCTGAGGATATTTCCTTTTTCACCATAGCCCTCTATGGGCTTCCAAATATCACTTTGCCAATTTCACAAGAACTGTCTTAGCGAAAGGCTTCTTGAGGGGAAAGCTGTAACTCTGTGAGATGATTTCACAGAACACAAAGAAGTTTCTCAGAAAGCTTCTTTCTCTTTGTTATCGGAGGATATTTCCTTTGGCCCTATAGTCTTCAAAGGGATCCGAAATATCTGTTCTCAGATTCCACAGAAATAAGGCTAGCAAAGAGATCCACGAAATACAGATGTAACTCTGTGAGATGAATGAACAGAACACTAAGCAGTTTCTCAGAAAGCTTCTTTCCAGATTTCATCTGAGGATATTTCCTTTTTCACCATAGCCCTCTATGGGCTTCCAAATATCACTTTGCCAATTCCACAAGAACTGTCTTAGCCGAAGGCTTCTTGAGGGGAAAGCTCTAACTCTGTGAGATGATTTCACAGAACACAAAGAAGTTTCTCAGAAAGCTTCCTTCTCTTTGTTATCAGAGGATAATTCCTTTGGCCCCATAGTCTTCAAAGGGATCCGAAATATCTGTTCTCAGATTCCACAGACATAAGGCTAGCAAAGAGTTCGACGAAATACAGATGTAACTCTGTGAGTGGAAGTCACACATCACAGAGCAGTTTCTCAGAAAGCTTCTTTCCAGATTTCATCAGAGGATATTTCCTTTTTCACCATAGCCCTCTATGGGCTTCCAAATATCACTTTGCCAATTCCACAAGAACTGTCTTAGCGAAAGGCTTCTTGAGGGGAAAGCTGTAACTCTGTGAGATGATTTCACAGAACACAAAGAAGTTTCTCAGAAAGCTTCTTTCTCTTTGTTATCGGAGGATATTTACTTTGGCCCTATAGTCTTCAAAGGGATGTGAAATATTTGGTCTCAGATTCCACAGAAATAAGGCTAGCAAAGAGATCCACGAAATACAGATGTAACTCTGTGAGTGGAAGGCACACATCACAGAGCAGTTTCTCAGAAAGCTTCTTTCCAGATTTCATCTGAGGATATTTCCTTTTTCACCATAGGCCTCTATGGGCTTCCAAATATGACTTTGCCAATTCCACAAGAACTGTCTTAGCGAAAGTGTTCTTGAGGGGAAAGCTGTAACTCTGTGAGATGATTTCACAGAACACAAAGAAGTTTCTCAGAAAGCTTCTTTCTCTTTGTTATCGGAGGATATTTCCTTTGGCCCTATAGTCTTCAAAGGGATCCGAAATATCTGTTCTCAGATTCCACAGAAATAAGGCTAGCAAAGAGATCCACGAAATACAGATGTAACTCTGTGAGATGAATGAACAGAACACTAAGCAGTTTCTCAGAAAGCTTCTTTCCAGATTTCATCTGAGGATATTTCCTTTTTCACCATAGCCCTCTATGGGTTTCCAAATATCACTTTTCCAATTACACAAGAACTGGCTTACCGAAAGACTTCTTGAGGGGAAAGCTGTAACTCTGTGAGATGATTTCACAGAACACAAAGAAGTTTCTCAGAAAGCTTCTTTCTCTTTGTTATCGGAGGATATTTCCTTTGGCCCTATAGTCTTCAAAGGGATCCGAAATATCTGTTCTCAGATTCCACAGAAATAAGGCTAGCAAAGAGATCCACGAAATACAGATGTAACTCTGTGAGATGAATGAACAGAACACTAAGCAGTTTCTCAGAAAGCTTCCTTCCAGATTTCATCTGAGGATATTTCCTTTTTCACCATAGCCCTCTATGGGCTTCCAAATATCACTTTTCCAATTGCACAAGAACTGGCTTACCGAAAGGTTTCTTGAGGGGAAAGCTGTAACTCGGTGAGATGATTTCACAGAACACAAAGAAGTTTCACAGAAAGCTTCTTTCTCTTTGTTATCGGAGGATATTTCCTTGGGCCCTATAGTCTTCAAAGGGATCCGAAATATCTGTTCTCAGATTCCACAGAAATAAGGCTAGCAAAGAGATCCACGAAATACAGATGTAACTCTGTGAGATGAATGAACAGAACACTAAGCAGTTTCTCAGAAAGCTTCTTTCCAGATTTCATCTGAGGATATTTCCTTTTTCACCATAGCCCTCTATGGGCTTCCAAATATCACTTTGCCAATTCCGCAAGAACTGTCTTACCGAAAGGCTTCTTGAGGGGAAAGCTGTAACTCTGTGAGATGATTTCACAGAACACAAAGAAGTTTCTCAGAAAGCTTCCTTCTCTTTATTATCGGAGGATATTTCCTTTGGCCGTATAGTCTTCAAAGGGATCCGAAATATCTGTTCTCAGATTCCACAGAAATAAGGCTAGCAAAGAGATCCTCGAAATACAGATGTAACTCTGTGAGTGGAAGTCACACATCACAGAGCAGTTTCTCAGAAAGCTTCTTTCCAGATTTCATCTGAGGATATTTCCTTTTTCACCATAGCCCTCTATGGGCTTCCAAATATCACTTTGCCAATTACACAAGAACTGGCTTACCGAAAGACTTCTTGAGGGGAAAGCTGTAACTCTGTGAGATGATTTCACAGAACACAAAGAAGTTTCTCAGAAAGCTTCTTTCTCTTTGTTATCGGAGGATATTTCCTTTGGCCCTATAGTCTTCAAAGGGATCCGAAATATCTGTTCTCAGATTCCACAGAAATAAGGCTAGCAAAGAGATCCACGAAATATAGATGTAACTCTGTGAGATGAATGAACAGAACACTAAGGAGTTTCTTAGAAAGCTTCTTTCCAGATTTCATCTGAGGATATTTCCTTTTTCACCATAGCCCTCTATGGGCTTCCAAATATCACTTTGCCAATTCCACAAGAACTGTCTTAGCGAAAGGCTTCTTGAGGGGAAAGGTGTAACTCTGTGAGATGATTTCACAGAACACAAAGAAGTTTCTCAGAAAGATTCCTTCTCTTTGTTATGGGAGGATATTTCCTTTGGCCCTATAGTCTTCAAAGGGATCCGAAATATCTGTTCTCAGATTCCACAGAAATAAGGCTAGCAAAGAGATCCACGAAATACAGATGTAACTCTGTGAGTGGAAGTCACACATCACAGAGCACTTTCTCAGAAAGCTTCTTTCCAGATTTTATCTGAGGATATTTCCTTTTTCACCATAGCTCTCTATGGGCTTCCAAATATCACTTTGCCAATTCCAGAAGAACTGTCTTAGCGAAAGGCTTCTTGAGGGGAAAGCTGTAACTCTGTGAGATGATTTCACAGAACACAAAGAAGTTTCTCAGAAAGCTTCTTTCTCTTTGTTATCGGAGGATATTTCCTTTGGCCCTATATTCTTCAAAGGGATCCGAAATATCTGTTCTCAGATTCCACAGAAATAAGGCTAGCAAAGAGATCCACGAAATACAGATGTAACTCTGTGAGATGAATGAACAGAACACTAAGCAGTTTCTCAGAAAGCTTCTTTCCAGATTTCATCTGAGGATATTTCCTTTTTCACCATAGCCCTCTATGGGCTTCCAAATATCACTTTGCCAATTACACAAGAACTGGCTTACCGAAAGGCTTCTTGAGGGGAAAGCTGTAACTCTGTGAGATGATTTCACAGAACACAAAGAAGTTTCTCAGAAAGCTTCTTTCTCTTTGTTATCGGAGGATATTTCCTTTGGCCCTATAGTCTTCAAAGGGATCCGAAATATCTGTTCTCAGATTCCACAGAAATAAGGCTAGCAAAGAGATCCACGAAATACAGATGTAACTCTGTGAGATGAATGAACAGAACACTAAGCAGTTTCTCAGAAAGCTTCTTGCCAGATTTCATCTGAGGATATTTCCTTTTTCACCGTAGCCCTCTATGGGCTTCCAAATATCACTTTGCCAATTCCACAAGAACTGTCTTAGCGAAAGGCTTCTTGAGGGGAAAGCTGTAACTCTGAGATGATTTCACAGAACACAAAGAAGTTTCTCAGAAAGCTTCTTTCTCTTTGTTATCGCAGGATATTTCCGTTGGCCCTATAGTCTTCAAAGGGATCCGAAATATCTGTTCTCAGATTCCACAGAAAGAAGGCTAGCAAAGAGATCCACGAAATATAGATGTAACTCTTTGAGCTGAATGAAGAGAACACTAAGGAGTTTCTTAGAAAGCTTCTTTCCAGATTTCATCTGAGGATATTTCCTTTATCACCATAGCCCTCTAAGGGCTTCCAAATATCACTTTGCCAATTCCACAAGAACTGTCTTATCGAAAGGCTTCTTGAGGGGAAAGCTGTAACTCTGTGAGATGATTTCACAGAACACAAAGAAGTTTCTCAGAAAGATTCCTTCTCTTTGTTATGGGAGGATATTTCCTTTGGCCCTATAGTCTTCAAAGGGATCCGAAATATCTGTTCTCAGATTCCACAGAAATAAGGCTAGCAAAGAGATCCACGAAATACAGATGTACCTCTGTGAGTGGAAGTCACACATCACAGAGCACTTTCTCAGAAAGCTTCTTTCCAGATTTTATCTGAGGATATTTCCTTTTTCACCATAGCTCTCTATGGGCTTCCAAATATCACTTTGCCAATTCCACAAGAACTGTCTTAGCGAAAGTGTTCTTGAGGGGAAAGCTGTAACTCTGTGAGATGATTTCACAGAACACAAAGAAGTTTCTCAGAAAGCTTCTTTCTCTTTGTTATCGGAGGATATTTCCTTTGGCCCTATAGTCTTCAAAGGGATCCGAAATATCTGTTCTCAGATTCCACAGAAATAAGGCTAGCAAAGAGATCCACGAAATACAGATGTAACTCTGTGAGATGAATGAACAGAACACTAAGCAGTTTCTCAGAAAGCTTCTTTCCAGATTTCATCTGAGGATATTTCCTTTTTCACCATAGCCCTCTATGGGCTTCCAAATATCACTTTTCCATTACACAAGAACTGGCTTACCGAAAGGCTTCTTGAGGGGAAAGCTGTAACTCTGTGAGATGATTTCACAGAACACAAAGAAGTTTCTCAGAAAGCTTCTTTCTCTTTGTTATCGGAGGATATTTCCTTTGGCCCTATAGTCTTCAAAGGGATCCGAAATATCTGTTCTCAGATTCCACAGAAATAAGGCTAGCAAAGAGATCCACGAAATACAGATGTAACTCTGTGAGATGAATGAACAGAACACTAAGCAGTTTCTCAGAAAGCTTCTTTCCAGATTTCATCTGAGGATATTTCCTTTTTCACCATAGCCCTCTATGGGCTTCCAAATATCACTTTGCCAATTACACAAGAACTGGCTTACCGAAAGGCTTCTTGAGGGGAAAGCTGTAACTCTGTGAGATGATTTCACAGAACACAAAGAAGTTTCTCAGAAAGCTTCTTTCTCTTTGTTATCGGAGGATATTTCCTTTGGCCCTATAGTCTTCAAAGGGATCCGAAATATCTGTTCTCAGATTCCACAGAAATAAGGCTAGCAAAGAGATCCACGAAATACAGATGTAACTCTGTGAGATGAATGAACAGAACACTAAGCAGTTTCTCAGAAAGCTTCTTGCCAGATTTCATCTGAGGATATTTCCTTTTTCACCATAGCCCTCTATGGGCTTCCAAATATCACTTTGCCAATTCCACAAGAACTGTCTTAGCGAAAGGCTTCTTGAGGGGAAAGCTGTAACTCTGAGATGATTTCACAGAACACAAAGAAGTTTCTCAGAAAGCTTCTTTCTCTTTGTTATCGCAGGATATTTCCGTTGGCCCTATAGTCTTCAAAGGGATCCGAAATATCTGTTCTCAGATTCCACAGAAAGAAGGCTAGCAAAGAGATCCACGAAATATAGATGTAACTCTGTGAGTTGAATGAAGAGAACACTAAGGAGTTTCTTAGAAAGCTTCTTTCCAGATTTCATCTGAGGATATTTCCTTTATCACCATAGCCCTCTATGGGCTTCCAAATATCACTTTGCCAATTCCACAAGAACTGTCTTATCGAAAGGCTTCTTGAGGGGAAAGCTGTAACTCTGTGAGATGATTTCACAGAACACAAAGAAGTTTCTCAGAAAGATTCCTTCTCTTTGTTATGGGAGGATATTTCCTTTGGCCCTATAGTCTTCAAAGGGATCCGAAATATCTGTTCTCAGATTCCACAGAAATAAGGCTAGCAAAGAGATCCACGAAATACAGATGTACCTCTGTGAGTGGAAGTCACACATCACAGAGCACTTTCTCAGAAAGCTTCTTTCCAGATTTTATCTGAGGATATTTCCTTTTTCACCATAGCTCTCTATGGGCTTCCAAATATCACTTTGCCAATTCCACAAGAACTGTCTTAGCGAAAGTGTTCTTGAGGGGAAAGCTGTAACTCTGTGAGATGATTTCACAGAACACAAAGAAGTTTCTCAGAAAGCTTCTTTCTCTTTGTTATCGGAGGATATTTCCTTTGGCCCTATAGTCTTCAAAGGGATCCGAAATATCTGTTCTCAGATTCCACAGAAATAAGGCTAGCAAAGAGATCCACGAAATACAGATGTAACTCTGTGAGATGAATGAACAGAACACTAAGCAGTTTCTCAGAAAGCTTCTTTCCAGATTTCATCTGAGGATATTTCCTTTTTCACCATAGCCCTCTATGGGCTTCCAAATATCACTTTTCCAATTACACAAGAACTGGCTTCCCGAAAGGCTTCTTGAGGGGAAAGCTGTAACTCTGTGAGATGATTTCACAGAACACAAAGAAGTTTCTCAGAAAGCTTCTTTCTCTTTGTTATCGGAGGATATTTCCTTTGGCCCTATAGTCTTCAAAGGGATCCGAAATATCTGTTCTCAGATTCCACAGAAATAAGGCTAGCAAAGAGATCCACGAAATACAGATGTAACTCTGTGAGATGAATGAACAGAACACTAAGCAGTTTCTCAGAAAGCTTCTTTCCAGATTTCATCTGAGGATATTTCCTTTTTCACCATAGCCCTCTATGGGCTTCCAAATATCACTTTGCCAATTCCGCAAGAACTGTCTTAGCGAAAGGCTTCTTGAGGGGAAAGCTGTAACTCTGTGAGATGATTTCACAGAACACAAAGAAGTTTCTCAGAAAGCTTCTTTCTCTTTGTTATCGGAGTATATTTCCTTTGGCCCTATACTCTTCAAAGGTATCCGAAATATCTGTTCTCAGATTCCACAGAAATAAGGCTAGCAAAGAGATCCACGAAATACAGATGTAACTCTGTGAGATGAATGAACAGAACACTAAGGAGTTTCTTAGAAAGCTTCTTTCCAGATTTCATCAGAGGATATTTCCTTTTTCACCATAGACCTCTAAGGGCTTCCAAATATCACTTTGCCAATTCCACAAGAACTGTCTTAGCGAAAGTCTTCTTGAGGGGAAAGCTGTAACTCTGTGAGATGATTTCACAGAACACAAAGAAGTTTCTCAGAAAGATTCCTTCTCTTTGTTATGGGAGGATATTTCCTTTGGCCCTATAGTCTTCAAAGGGATCCGAAATATCTGTTCTCAGATTCCACAGAAATAAGGCTAGCAAAGAGATCCACGAAATACAGATGTAACTCTGTGAGATGAATGAACAGAACACTAAGCAGTTTCTCAGAAAGCTTCTTTCCAGATTTCATCTGAGTATATTTCCTTTTTCACCATAGCCCTCTAAGGGCTTCCAAATATCACTTTGCCAATTCCACAAGAACTGTCTTAGCGAAAGGCTTCTTGAGGGGAAAGCTGTAACTCTGTGAGATGATTTCACAGAACACAAAGAAGTTTCTCAGAAAGCTTCCTTCTCTTTATTATCGGAGGATATTTCCTTTGGCCGTATAGTCTTCAATGGGATCCGAAATATCTGTTCTCAGATTCCACAGAAATAAGGCTAGCAAAGAGATCCACGAAATACAGATGTAACTCTGTGAGTGGAAGTCACACATCACAGAGCAGTTTCTCAGAAAGCTTCTTTCCAGATTTCATCAGAGGATATTTCCTTTTTCACCATAGCTCTCTATGGGCTTCCAAATATCACTTTGCCAATTACACAAGAACTGGCTTACCGAAAGGCTTCTTGAGGGGAAAGCTGTAACTCTGGAGACGATTTCACAGAACACAAAGAAGTTTCTCAGAAAGCTTCTTTCTCTTTGTTATCGGAGGATATTTCCTTTGGCCCTATAGTCTTCAAAGGGATCCGAAATATCTGTTCTCAGATTCCACAGAAATAAGGCTAGCAAAGAGATCCACGAAATACAGATGTAACTCTGTGAGTGGAAGGCACACATCACAGAGCAGTTTCTCAGAAAGCTTCTTTCCAGATTTCATCTGAGGATATTTCCTTTTTCACCAAAGCCCTCTACGGGCTTCCAAATATCACTTTGCCAATACCACAAGAACTGGCTTACCGAAAGGCTTCTTGAGGGGAAAGCTGTAACTCTGTGAGATGATTTCACAGAACACAAAGAAGTTTCTCAGAAAGCTTCTTTCTCTTTGTTATCGGAGGATATTTCCTTTGGCCCTATAGTCTTCAAAGGGATCCGAAATATCTGTTCTCAGATTCCACAGAAATAAGGCTAGCAAAGAGATCCACGAAATACAGATGTAACTCTGTGAGATGAATGAACAGAACACTAAGCAGTGTCTCAGAAAGCTTCTTTCCAGATTTCATCTGAGGATATTTCCTTTTTCACCATAGCCCTCTATGGGCTTCCAAATATCACTTTGCCAATTCCACAAGAACTGTCTTAGCGAAAGGCTTCTTGAGGGGAAAGCTGTAACTCTGTGAGATGATTTCACAGAACACAAAGAAGTTTCTCAGAAAGCTTCTTTCTCTTTGTTATCGGAGGATATTTACTTTGGCCCTATAATCTTCAAAGGGATCCGAAATATCTGTTCTCAGATTCCACAGAAATAAGGCTAGCAAAGAGATCCACGAAATACAGATGTAACTCTGTGAGTGGAAGTCACACATCACAGAGCAGTTTCTCAGAAAGCTTCTTTCCAGATTTCATCTGAGGATATTTCCTTTTTCACCATAGCCCTCTATGGGCTTCCAAATATCACTTTGCCAATTTCACAAGAACTGTCTTAGCGAAAGGCTTCTTGAGGGGAAAGCTGTAACTCTGTGAGATGATTTCACAGAACACAAAGAAGTTTCTCAGAAAGCTTCTTTCTCTTTGTTATCGGAGGATATTTCCTTTGGCCCTATAGTCTTCAAAGGGATCCGAAATATCTGTTCTCAGATTCCACAGAAATAAGGCTAGCAAAGAGATCCACGAAATAGAGATGTAACTCTGTTAGTGGAAGTCACACATCACAGAGCAGTTTCTCAGAAAGCTTCTTTCCAGATTTCATCTGAGGATATTTCCTTTTTCACCATAGCCCTCTATGGGCTTCCAAATATCACTTTGCCAATTCCGCAAGAACTGTCTTAGCGAAAGGCTTCTTGAGGGGAAAGCTGTAACTCTGTGAGATAATTTCACAGAACACAAAGAAGTTTCTCAGAAAGCTTCTTTCTCTTTGTTATCGGCGTATATTTCCTTTGGCCATATACTCTTCAAAGGTATCTGAAATATCTGTTCTCAGATTCCACAGAAATAAGGCTGGCAAAGAGATCCACGAAATACAAATGTAACTCTGTGAGTGGAAGTCACACATCACAGAGCAGTTTCTCAGAAAGCTTCTTTCTAGATTTCATCTGAGGATATTTCCTTTTTCACCATAGCCCTCTATGGGCTTCCAAATATCACTTTGCCAATTCCACAAGAACTGTCTTATCGAAAGGCTTCTTGAGGGGAAAGCTGTAACTCTGTGAGATGATTTCACAGAACACAAAGAAGTTTCTCAGAAAGCTTTTTCTCTTTGTTATCGGAGGATATTTACTTTGGCCCTATAGTCTTCAAAGGGATGCGAAATATTTGGTCTCAGATTCCACAGAAATAAGGCTAGCAAAGAGATCCTCGAAATACAGATGTAACTCTGTGAGTGGAAGTCACACATCACAGAGCAGTTTCTCAGAAAGCTTCTTTCCAGATTTCATCTGAGGATATTTCCTTTTTCACCATAGCCCTCTATGGGCTTCCAAATATCACTTTGCCAATTCCACAAGAACTGTCTTAGCGAAAGGCTTCTTGAGGGGAAAGCTCTAACTCTGTGAGATGATTTCACAGAACACAAAGCAGTTTCTCAGAAAGCTTCTTTCTCTTTGTTATCGGAGGATATTTCCTTTGGCCCTATAGTCTTCAAAGGGATCCGAAATATCTGTTCTCAGATTCCATAGAAATAAGGCTAGCAAAGAGATCCACGAAATACAGATGTAACTCTGTGAGATGAATGAACAGAACACTAAGGAGTTTCTTAGAAAGCTTCTTTCCAGATTTCATCTGAGGATATTTCCTTTTTCACCATAGCCCTCTATGGGCTTCCAAATATCACTTTGCCAATTCACCAAGAACTGTCTTAGCGAAAGGCTTCTTGAGGGGAAAGCTGTAACTCTGTGAGATGATTTCACAGAACACAAAAAAGTTTCTCAGAAAGATTCCTTCTCTTTGTTATGGGAGGATATTTCCTTTGGCCCTATAGTCTTCAATGGGATCCGAAATATCTGTTCTCAGATTCCACAGAAATAAGGCTAGCAAAGAGATCCACGAAATACAGATGTAACTCTGTGAGTGGAAGTCACACATCACAGAGCACTTTCTCAGAAAGCTTCTTTCCAGATTTTATCTGAGGATATTTCCTTTTTCACCATAGCTCTCTATGGGCTTCCAAATATCACTTTGCCAATTCCACAAGAACTGTCTTAGCGAAAGTGTTCTTGAGGGGAAAGCTGTAACTCTGTGAGATGATTTCACAGAACACAAAGAAGTTTCTCAGAAAGCTTCTTTCTCTTTGTTATCGGAGGATATTTCCTTTGGCCCTATAGTCTTCAAAGGGATCCGAAATATCTGTTCTCAGATTCCACAGAAATAAGGCTAGCAAAGAGATCCACGAAATACAGATGTAACTCTGTGAGATGAATGAACAGAACACTAAGCAGTTTCTCAGAAAGCTTCTTTCCAGATTTCATCTGAGGATATTTCCTTTTTCACCATAGCCCTCTATGGGCTTCCAAATATCACTTTTCCAATTACACAAGAACTGGCTTACCGAAAGGCTTCTTGAGAGGAAAGCTGTAACTCTGTGAGATGATTTCACAGAACACAAAGAAGTTTCTCAGAAAGCTTCTTTCTCTTTGTTATGTGAGGATATTTCCTTTGGCCCTATAGTCTTCAAAGGGATCCGAAATATCTGTTCTCAGATTCCACAGAAATAAGGCTAGCAAAGAGATCCACGAAATACAGATGTAACTCTGTGAGATGAATGTACAGAACACTAAGCAGTGTCTCAGAAAGCTTCTTTCCAGATTTCATCTGAGGATATTTCCTTTTTCACCATAGCCCTCTATGGGCTTCCAAATATCACTTTGCCAATTCCACAAGAACTGTCTTAGCGAAAGGCTTCTTGAGGGGAAAGCTGTAACTCTGTGAGATGATTTCACAGAACACAAAGAAGTTTCTCAGAAAGCTTCTTTCTCTTTGTTATCGGAGGATATTTACTTTGGCCCTATAATCTTCAAAGGGATCCGAAATATCTGTTCTCAGATTCCACAGAAATAAGGCTAGCAAAGAGATCCACGAAATACAGATGTAACTCTGTGAGTGGAAGTCACACATCACAGAGCAGTTTCTCAGAAAGCTTCTTTCCAGATTTCATCTGAGGATATTTCCTTTTTCACCATAGCCCTCTATGGGCTTCCAAATATCACTTTGCCAATTCCACAAGAACTGTCTTAGCGAAAGGCTTCTTGAGGGGAAAGCTGTAACTCTGTGAGATTTTTTCACAGAACACAAAGAAGTTTCTCAGAAAGCTTCTTTCTCTTTGTTATCGGCGTATATTTCCTTTGGCCATATACTCTTCAAAGGTATCTGAAATATCTGTTCTCAGATTCCACAGAAATAAGGCTGGCAAAGAGATCCACGAAATACAGATGTAACTCTGTGAGTGGAAGTCACACATCACAGAGCAGTTTCTCAGAAAGCTTCTTTCTAGATTTCAACTGAGGATATTTCCTTTTTCACCATAGCCCTCTATGGGCTTCCAAATATCACTTTGCCAATTCCACAAGAACTGTCTTATCGAAAGGCTTCTTGAGGGGAAAGCTGTAACTCTGTGAGATGATTTCACAGAACACAAAGAAGTTTCTCAGAAAGCTTTTTCTCTTTGTTATCGGAGGATATTTACTTTGGCCCTGTAGTCTTCAAAGGGATGCGAAATATTTGGTCTCAGATTCCACAGAAATAAGGCTAGCAAAGAGATCCTCGAAATACAGATTTAACTCTGTGAGTGGAAGTCACACATCACAGAGCAGTTTCTCAGAAAGCTTCTTTCCAGATTTCATCTGAGGATATTTCCTTTTTCACCATAGCCCTCTATGGGCTTCCAAATGTCACTTTGCCAATTCCACAAGAACTGTCTTAGCGAAAGGCTTCTTGAGGGGAAAGCTCTAACTCTGTGAGATGATTTCACAGAACACAAAGCAGTTTCTCAGAAAGCTTCTTTCTCTTTGTTATCGGAGGATATTTCCTTTGGCCCTATAGTCTTCAAAGGGATCCGAAATATCTGTTCTCAGATTCCACAGAAATAAGGCTAGCAAAGAGATCCACGAAATACAGATGTAACTCTGTGAGATGAATGAACAGAACACTAAGGAGTTTCTTAGAAAGCTTCTTTCCAGATTTCATCTGAGGATATTTCCTTTTTCACCATAGCCCTCTATGGGCTTCCAAATATCACTTTGCCAATTCCACAAGAACTGTCTTAGCGAAAGGCTTCTTGAGGGGAAAGCTGTAACTCTGTGAGATGATTTCACAGAACACAAAAAAGTTTCTCAGAAAGATTCCTTCTCTTTGTTATGGGAGGATATTTCCTTTGGCCCTATAGTCTTCAATGGGATCCGAAATATCTGTTCTCAGATTCCACAGAAATAAGGCTAGCAAAGAGATCCACGAAATACAGATGTAACTCTGTGAGTGGAAGTCACACATCACAGAGCACTTTCTCAGAAAGCTTCTTTCCAGATTTTATCTGAGGATATTTCCTTTTTCACCATAGCTCTCTATGGGCTTCCAAATATCACTTTGCCAATTCCAGAAGAACTGTCTTAGCGAAAGGCTTCTTGAGGGGAAAGCTGTAACTCTGTGAGATGATTTCACAGAACACAAAGAAGTTTCTCAGAAAGCTTCTTTCTCTTTGTTATCGGAGGATATTTCCTTTGGCCCTATAGTCTTCAAAGGGATCCGAAATATCTGTTCTCAGATTCCACAGAAATAAGGCTAGCAAAGAGATCCACGAAATACAGATGTAACTCTGTGAGATGAATGAACAGAACACTAAGCAGTTTCTCAGAAAGCTTCTTTCCAGATTTCATCTGAGGATATTTCCTTTTTCACCATAGCCCTCTATGGGCTTCCAAATATCACTTTGCCAATTCCACAAGAACTGTCTAAGCGAAAGGCTTCTTGAGGGGAAAGCTGTAACTCTGTGAGATGATTTCACAGAACACAAAGAAGTTTCTCAGAAAGCTTCTTTCTCTTTGTTATCGGAGGATATTTCCTTTGGCCCTATAGTCTTCAAAGGGATCCGAAATATCTGTTCTCAGATTCCACAGAAATAAGGCTAGCAAAGAGATCCACGAAATACAGATGTAACTCTGTGAGATGAATGAACAGAACACTAAGCAGTTTCTCAGAAAGCTTCTTGCCAGATTTCATCTGAGGATATTTCCTTTTTCACCATAGCCCTCTATGGGCTTCCAAATATCACTTTGCCAATTCCACAAGAACTGTCTTAGCGAAAGGCTTCTTGAGGGGAAAGCTGTAACTCTGAGAAGATTTCACAGAACACAAAGAAGTTTCTCAGAAAGCTTCTTTCTCTTTGTTATCGCAGGATATTTCCTTTGGCCCTATAGTCTTCAAAGGGATCCGAAATATCTGTTCTCAGATTCCACAGAAATAAGGCTAGCAAAGAGATCCACGAAATATAGATGTAACTCTGTGAGTTGAATGAAGAGAACACTAAGGAGTTTCTTAGAAAGCTTTCCAGATTTCATCTGAGGATATTTCCTTTTTCACCATAGCCCTCTATGGGCTTCCAAATATCACTTTGCCAATTCCACAAGAACTGTCTTATCGAAAGGCTTCTTGAGGGGAAAGCTGTAACTCTGTGAGATGATTTCACAGAACACAAAGAAGTTTCTCAGAAAGATTCCTTCTCTTTGTTATGGGAGGATATTTCCTTTGGCCCTATAGTCTTCAAAGGGATGGAAATATCTGTTCTCAGATTCCACAGAAATAAGGCTAGCAAAGAGATCCACGAAATACAGATGTACCTCTGTGAGTGGAAGTCACACATCACAGAGCACTTTCTCAGAAAGCTTCTTTCCAGATTTTATCTGAGGATATTTCCTTTTTCACCATAGCTCTCTATGGGCTTCCAAATATCACTTTGCCAATTCCACAAGAACTGTCTTAGCGAAAGTGTTCTTGAGGGGAAAGCTGTAACTCTGTGAGATGATTTCACAGAACACAAAGAAGTTTCTCAGAAAGCTTCTTTCTCTTTGTTATCGGAGGATATTTCCTTTGGCCCTATAGTCTTCAAAGGTATCCGAAATATCTGTTCTCAGATTCCACAGAAATAAGGCTAGCAAAGAGATCCACGAAATACAGATGTAACTCTGTGAGATGAATGAACAGAACACTAAGCAGTTTCTCAGAAAGCTTCTTTCCAGATTTCATCTGAGGATATTTCCTTTTTCACCATAGCCCTCTATGGGCTTCCAAATATCACTTTTCCAATTACACAAGAACTGGCTTACCGAAAGGCTTCTTGAGAGGAAAGCTGTAACTCTGTGAGATGATTTCACAGAACACAAAGAAGTTTCTCAGAAAGCTTCTTTCTCTTTGTTATGTGAGGATATTTCCTTTGGACCTATAGTCTTCAAAGGGATCCGAAATATCTGTTCTCAGATTCCACAGAAATAAGGCTAGCAAAGAGATCCACGAAATACAGATGTAACTCTGTGAGATGAATGAACAGAACACTAAGCAGTGTCTCAGAAAGCTTCTTTCCAGATTTCATCTGAGGATATTTCCTTTTTCACCATAGCCCTCTATGGGCTTCCAAATATCACTTTGCCAATTCCACAAGAACTGTCTTAGCGAAAGGCTTCTTGAGGGGAAAGCTGTAACTCTGTGAGATGATTTCACAGAACACAAAGAAGTTTCTCAGAAAGCTTCTTTCTCTTTGTTATCGGAGGATATTTACTTTGGCCCTATAATCTTCAAAGGGATCCGAAATATCTGTTCTCAGATTCCACAGAAATAAGGCTAGCAAAGAGATCCACGAAATACAGATGTAACTCTGTGAGTGGAAGTCACACATCACAGAGCAGTTTCTCAGAAAGCTTCTTTCCAGATTTCATCTGAGGATATTTCCTTTTTCACCATAGCCCTCTATGGGCTTCCAAATATCACTTTGCCAATTTCACAAGAACTGTCTTAGCGAAAGGCTTCTTGAGGGGAAAGCTGTAACTCTGTGAGATGATTTCACAGAACACAAAGAAGTTTCTCAGAAAGCTTCTTTCTCTTTGTTATCGGAGGATATTTCCTTTGGCCCTATAGTCTTCAAAGGGATCCGAAATATCTGTTCTCAGATTCCACAGAAATAAGGCTAGCAAAGAGATCCTCGAAATACAGATGTAACTCTGTGAGTGGAAGTCACACATCACAGAGCAGTTTCTCAGAAAGCTTCTTTCCAGATTTCATCTGAGGATATTTCCTTTTTCACCATAGCCCTCTATGGGCTTCCAAATATCACTTTGCCAATTCCGCAAGAACTGTCTTAGCGAAAGGCTTCTTGAGGGGAAAGCTGTAACTCTGTGAGATAATTTCACAGAACACAAAGAAGTTTCTCAGAAAGCTTCTTTCTCTTTGTTATCGGCGTATATTTCCTTTGGCCATATACTCTTCAAAGGTATCTGAAATATCTGTTCTCAGATTCCACAGAAATAAGGCTGGCAAAGAGATCCACGAAATACAGATGTAACTCTGTGAGTGGAAGTCACACATCACAGAGCAGTTTCTCAGAAAGCTTCTTTCTAGATTTCATCTGAGGATATTTCCTTTTTCACCATAGCCCTCTATGGGCTTCCAAATATCACTTTGCCAATTCCACAAGAACTGTCTTAGCGAAAGGCTTCTTGAGGGGAAAGCTGTAACTCTGTGAGATGATTTCACAGAACACAAAGAAGTTTCTCAGAAAGCTTTTTCTCTTTGTTATCGGAGGATATTTACTTTGGCCCTATAGTCTTCAAAGGGATGCGAAATATTTGGTCTCAGATTCCACAGAAATAAGGCTAGCAAAGAGATCCTCGAAATACAGATGTAACTCTGTGAGTGGAAGTCACACATCACAGAGCACTTTCTCAGAAAGCTTCTTTCCAGATTTTATCTGAGGATATTTCCTTTTTCACCATAGCTCTCTATGGGCTTCCAAATATCACTTTGCCAATTCCAGAAGAACTGTCTTAGCGAAAGGCTTCTTGAGGGGAAAGCTGTAACTCTGTGAGATGATTTCACAGAACACAAAGAAGTTTCTCAGAAAGCTTCTTTCTCTTTGTTATCGGAGGATATTTCCTTTGGCCCTATAGTCTTCAAAGGGATCCGAAATATCTGTTCTCAGATTCCACAGAAATAAGGCGAGCAAAGAGATCCACGAAATACAGAAGTAACTCTGTGAGATGAATGAACAGAACACTAAGCAGTTTCTCAGAAAGCTTCTTTCCAGATTTCATCTGAGGATATTTCCTTTTTCACCATAGCCCTCTATGGGCTTCCAAATATCACTTTGCCAATTACACAAGAACTGGCTTACCGAAAGGCTTCTTGAGGGGAAAGCTGTAACTCTGTGAGATGATTTCACAGAACACAAAGAAGTTTCTCAGAAAGCTTCTTTCTCTTTGTTATCGGAGGATATTTCCTTTGGCCCTATAGTCTTCAAAGGGATCCGAAATATCTGTTCTCAGATTCCACAGAAATAAGGCTAGCAAAGAGATCCACGAAATACAGATGTAACTCTGTGAGATGAATGAACAGAACACTAAGCAGTTTCTCAGAAAGCTTCTTTCCAGATTTCATCTGAGGATATTTCCTTTTTCACCATAGCCCTCTATGGGCTTCCAAATATCACTTTGCCAATTCCACAAGAACTGTCTTAGCGAAAGGCTTCTTGAGGGGAAAGCTGTAACTCTGAGAAGATTTCACAGAACACAAAGAAGTTTCTCAGAAAGCTTCTTTCTCTTTGTTATCGCAGGATATTTCCTTTGGCCCTATAGTCTTCAAAGGGATCCGAAATATCTGTTCTCAGATTCCACAGAAATAAGGCTTGCAAAGAGATCCACGAAATATAGATGTAACTCTGTGAGTTGAATGAAGAGAACACTAAGGAGTTTCTTAGAAAGCTTTCCAGATTTCATCTGAGGATATTTCCTTTTTCACCATAGCCCTCTATGGGCTTCCAAATATCACTTTGCCAATTCCACAAGAACTGTCTTATCGAAAGGCTTCTTGAGGGGAAAGCTGTAACTCTGTGAGATGATTTCACAGAACACAAAGAAGTTTCTCAGAAAGATTCCTTCTCTTTGTTATGGGAGGATATTTCCTTTGGCCCTATAGTCTTCAAAGGGATCCGAAATATCTGTTCTCAGATTCCACAGAAATAAGGCTAGCAAAGAGATCCACGAAATACAGATGTACCTCTGTGAGTGGAAGTCACACATCACAGAGCACTTTCTCAGAAAGCTTCTTTCCAGATTTTATCTGAGGATATTTCCTTTTTCACCATAGCTCTCTATGGGCTTCCAAATATCACTTTGCCAATTCCACAAGAACTGTCTTAGCGAAAGTGTTCTTGAGGGGAAAGCTGTAACTCTGTGAGATGATTTCACAGAACACAAAGAAGTTTCTCAGAAAGCTTCTTTCTCTTTGTTATCGGAGGATATTTCCTTTGGCCCTATAGTCTTCAAAGGGATCCGAAATATCTGTTCTCAGATTCCACAGAAATAAGGCTAGCAAAGAGATCCACGAAATACAGAAGTAACTCTGTGAGATGAATGAACAGAACACTAAGCAGTTTCTCAGAAAGCTTCTTTCCAGATTTCATCTGAGGATATTTCCTTTTTCACCATAGCCCTCTATGGGCTTCCAAATATCACTTTTCCAATTACACAAGAACTGGCTTACCGAAAGGCTTCTTGAGAGGAAAGCTGTAACTCTGTGAGATGATTTCACAGAACACAAAGAAGTTTCTCAGAAACCTTCTTTCTCTTTGTTATGTGAGGATATTTCCTTTGGCCCTATAGTCTTCAAAGGGATCCGAAATATCTGTTCTCAGATTCCACAGAAATAAGGCTAGCAAAGAGATCCACGAAATACAGATGTAACTCTGTGAGATGAATGAACAGAACACTAAGCAGTTTCTCAGAAAGCTTCTTTCCAGATTTCATCTGAGGATATTTCCTTTTTCACCATAGCCCTCTATGGGCTTCCAAATATCACTTTGCCAATTACGCAAGAACTGTCTTAGCGAAAGGCTTCTTGAGGGGAAAGCTGTAACTCTGTGAGATGATTTCACAGAACACAAAGAAGTTTCTCAGAAAGCTTCTTTCTCTTTGTTATCGGAGTATATTTCCTTTGGCCCTATACTCTTCAAAGGTATCCGAAATATCTGTTCTCAGATTCCACAGAAATAAGGCTAGCAAAGAGATCCACGAAATACAGATGTAACTCTGTGAGATGAATGAACAGAACACTAAGGAGTTTCTTAGAAAGCTTCTTTCCAGATTTCATCAGAGGATATTTCCTTTTTCACCATAGCCCTCTATGGGCTTCCAAATATCACTTTGCCAATTCCACAAGAACTGTCTTAGCGAAAGGCTTCTTGAGGGGAAAGCTGTAACTCTGTGAGATGATTTCACAGAACACAAAGAAGTTTCTCAGAAAGATTCCTTCTCTTTGTTATGGGAGGATATTTCCTTTGGCCCTATAGTCTTCAAAGGGATCCGAAATATCTGTTCTCAGATTCCACAGAAATAAGGCTAGCAAAGAGATCCACGAAATACAGATGTAACTCTGTGAGATGAATGAACAGAACACTAAGCAGTTTCTCAGAAAGCTTCTTTACAGATTTCATCTGAGTATATTTCCTTTTTCACCATAGCCCTCTATGGGCTTCCAAATATCACTTTGCCAATTCCACAAGAACTGTCTTAGCGAAAGGCTTCTTGAGGGGAAAGCTGTAACTCTGTGAGATGATTTCACAGAACACAAAGAAGTTTCTCAGAAAGCTTCCTTCTCTTTATTATCGGAGGATATTTCCTTTGGCCGTATAGTCTTCAATGGGATCCGAAATATCTGTTCTCAGATTCCACAGAAATAAGGCTAGCAAAGAGATCCACGAAATACAGATGTAACTCTGTGAGTGGAAGTCACACATCACAGAGCAGTTTCTCAGAAAGCTTCTTTCCAGATTTCATCAGAGGATATTTCCTTTTTCACCATAGCTCTCTATGGGCTTCCAAATATCACTTTGCCAATTACAAAAGAACTGGCTTACCGAAAGGCTTCTTGAGGGGAAAGCTGTAACTCTGGAGACGATTTCACAGAACACAAAGAAGTTTCTCAGAAAGCTTCTTTCTCTTTGTTATCGGAGGATATTTCCTTTGGCCCTATAGTCTTCAAAGGGATCCGAAATATCTGTTCTCAGATTCCACAGAAATAAGGCTAGCAAAGAGATCCACGAAATACAGATGTAACTCTGTGAGTGGAAGGCACACATCACAGAGCAGTTTCTCAGAAAGCTTCTTTCCAGATTTCATCTGAGGATATTTCCTTTTTCACCAAAGCCCTCTACGGGCTTCCAAATATCACTTTGCCAATTCCACAAGAACTGTCTTAGCGAAAGGCTTCTTGAGGGGAAAGCTGTAACTCTGTGAGATGATTTCACAGAACACAAAGAAGTTTCTCAGAAAGCTTCTTTCTCTTTGTTATCGGAGGATATTTCCTTTGGCCCTATAGTCTTCAAAGGGATCCGAAATATCTGTTCTCAGATTCCACAGAAATAAGGCTAGCAAAGAGATCCACGAAATACAGATGTAACTCTGTGAGATGAATGAACAGAACACTAAGCAGTGTCTCAGAAAGCTTCTTTCCAGATTTCATCTGAGGATATTTCCTTTTTCACCATAGCCCTCTATGGGCTTCCAAATATCACTTTGCCAATTCCACAAGAACTGTCTTAGCGAAAGGCTTCTTGAGGGGAAAGCTGTAACTCTGTGAGATGATTTCACAGAACACAAAGAAGTTTCTCAGAAAGCTTCTTTCTCTTTGTTATCGGAGGATATTTACTTTGGCCCTATAATCTTCAAAGGGATCCGAAATATCTGTTCTCAGATTCCACAGAAATAAGGCTAGCAAAGAGATCCACGAAATACAGATGTAACTCTGTGAGTGGAAGTAACACATCACAGAGCAGTTTCTCAGAAAGCTTCTTTCTAGATTTCATCTGAGGATATTTCCTTTTTCACCATAGCCCTCTATGGGCTTCCAAATATCACTTTGCCAATTCCGCAAGAACTGTCTTAGCGAAAGGCTTCTTGAGGGGAAAGCTGTAACTCTGTGAGATGATTTCACAGAACACAAAGAAGTTTCTCAGAAAGCTTCTTTCTCTTTGTTATTGGAGGATATTTCCTTTGGCCCTATACTCTTCAAAGGTATCCGAAATATCTGTTCTCAGATTCCACAGAAATAAGGCTAGCAAAGAGATCCACGAAATACAGATGTAACTCTGTGAGATGAATGAACAGAACACTAAGGAGTTTCTTAGAAAGCTTCTTTCCAGATTTCATCTGAGGATATTTCCTTTTTCTCCATAGCCCTCTATGGGCTTCCAAATATCACTTTGCCAATTCCACAAGAACTGTCTTAGCGAAAGGCTTCTTGAGGGGAAAGCTGTAACTCTGTGAGATGATTTCACAGAACACAAAGAAATTTCTCAGAAAGATTCCTTCTCTTTGTTATGGGAGGATATATCCTTTGGCCTTATAGTCTTCAAAGGGATCCGAAATATCTGTTCTCAGATTTCACAGAAATAAGGCCAGCAAAGAGATCCACGAAATACAGATGTAACTCTGTGAGAGGAAGGCACACATCACAGAGCAGTTTCTCAGAAAGCTTCTTTCCAGATTTCATCTGAGGATATTTCCTTTTTCACCAAAGCCCTCTACGGGCTTCCAAATATCACTTTGCCAATTCCACAAGAACTGTCTTAGCGAAAGGCTTCTTGAGGGGAAAGCTGTAACTCTGTGAGATGATTTCACAGAACACAAAGAAGTTTCTCAGAAAGCTTCTTTCTCTTTGTTATCGGAGGATATTTCCTTTGGCCCTATAGTCTTCAAAGGGATCCGAAATATCTGTTCTCAGATTCCACAGAAATAAGGCTAGCAAAGAGATCCACGAAATACAGATGTAACTCTGTGAGATGAATGAACAGAACACTAAGCAGTGTCTCAGAAAGCTTCTTTCCAGATTTCATCTGAGGATATTTCCTTTTTCACCATAGCCCTCTATGGGCTTCCAAATATCACTTTGCCAATTCCGCAAGAACTGTCTTAGCGAAAGGCTTCTTGAGGGGAAAGCTGTAACTCTGTGAGATAATTTCACAGAACACAAAGAAGTTTCTCAGAAAGCTTCTTTCTCTTTGTTATCGGCGTATATTTCCTTTGGCCATATACTCTTCAAAGGTATCTGAAATATCTGTTCTCAGATTCCACAGAAATAAGGCTGGCAAAGAGATCCACGAAATACAGATGTAACTCTGTGAGTGGAAGTCACACATCACAGAGCAGTTTCTAGAAAGCTTCTTTCTAGATTTCATCTGAGGATATTTCCTTTTTCACCATAGCCCTCTATGGGCTTCCAAATATCACTTTGCCAATTCCACAAGAACTGTCTTATCGAAAGGCTTCTTGAGGGGAAAGCTGTAACTCTGTGAGATGATTTCACAGAACACAAAGAAGTTTCTCAGAAAGCTTTTTCTCTTTGTTATCGGAGGATATTTACTTTGGCCCTATAGTCTTCAAAGGGATGTGAAATATTTGGTCTCAGATTCCACAGAAATAAGGCTAGCAAAGAGATCCTCGAAATACAGATGTAACTCTGTGAGTGGAAGTCACACATCACAGAGCAGTTTCTCAGAAAGCTTCTTCCCAGATTTCATCTGAGGATATTTCCTTTTTCACCATAGCCCTCTATGGGCTTCCAAATATCACTTTGCCAATTCCACAAGAACTGTCTTAGCGAAAGGCTTCTTGAGGGGAAAGCTCTAACTCTGTGAGATGATTTCACAGAACACAAAGCAGTTTCTCAGAAAGCTTCTTTCTCTTTGTTATCGGAGGATATTTCCTTTGGCCCTATAGTCTTCAAAGGGATCCGAAATATCTGTTCTCAGATTCCACAGAAATAAGGCTAGCAAAGAGATCCACGAAATACAGATGTAACTCTGTGAGATGAATGAACAGAACACTAAGGAGTTTCTTAGAAAGCTTCTTTCCAGATTTCATCTGAGGATATTTCCTTTTTCACCATAGCCCTCTATGGGCTTCCAAATATCACTTTGCCAATTCCACAAGAACTGTCTTAGCGAAAGGCTTCTTGAGGGGAAAGCTGTAACTCTGTGAGATGATTTCACAGAACACAAAGAAGTTTCTCAGAAAGATTCCTTCTCTTTGTTATGGGAGGATATTTCCTTTGGCCCTATAGTCTTCAAAGGGATCCGAAATATCTGTTCTCAGATTCCACAGAAATAAGGCTAGCAAAGAGATCCACGAAATACAGATGTAATTCTGTGAGTGGAAGTCACACATCACAGAGCACTTTCTCAGAAAGCTTCTTTCCAGATTTTATCTGAGGATATTTCCTTTTTCACCATAGCTCTCTATGGGCTTCCAAATATCACTTTGCCAATTCCAGAAGAACTGTCTTAGCGAAAGGCTTCTTGAGGGGAAAGCTGTAACTCTGTGAGATGATTTCACAGAACACAAAGAAGTTTCTCAGAAAGCTTCTTTCTCTTTGTTATCGGAGGATATTTCCTTTGGCCCTATAGTCTTCAAAGGGATCCGAAATATCTGTTCTCAGATTCCACAGAAATAAGGCTAGCAAAGAGATCCACGAAATACAGATGTAACTCTGTGAGATGAATGAACAGAACACTAAGCAGTTTCTCAGAAAGCTTCTTTCCAGATTTCATCTGAGGATATTTCCTTTTTCACCATAGCCCTCTATGGGCTTCCAAATATCACTTTGCCAATTACACAAGAACTGGCTTACCGAAAGGCTTCTTGAGGGGAAAGCTGTAACTCTGTGAGATGATTTCACAGAACACAAAGAAGTTTCTCAGAAAGCTTCTTTCTCTTTGTTATCGGAGGATATTTCCTTTGGCCCTATAGTCTTCAAAGGGATCCGAAATATCTGTTCTCAGATTCCACAGAAATAAGGCTAGCAAAGAGATCCACGAAATACAGATGTAACTCTGTGAGATGAATGAACAGAACAATAAGCAGTTTCTCAGAAAGCTTCTTGCCAGATTTCATCTGAGGATATTTCCTTTTTCACCATAGCCCTCTATGGGCTTCCAAATATCACTTTGCCAATTCCACAAGAACTGTCTTAGCGAAAGGCTTCTTGAGGGGAAAGCTGTAACTCTGAGAAGATTTCACAGAACACAAAGAAGTTTCTCAGAAAGCTTCTTTCTCTTTGTTATCGCAGGATATTTCCTTTGGCCCTATAGTCTTCAAAGGGATCCGAAATATCTGTTCTCAGATTCCACAGAAATAAGGGTAGCAAAGAGATCCACGAAATATAGATGTAACTCTGTGAGTTGAATGAAGAGAACACTAAGGAGTTTCTTAGAAAGCTTTCCAGATTTCAACTGAGGATATTTCCTTTTTCACCATAGCCCTCTATGGGCTTCCAAATATCACTTTGCCAATTCCACAAGAACTGTCTTATCGAAAGGCTTCTTGAGGGGAAAGCTGTAACTCTGTGAGATGATTTCACAGAACACAAAGAAGTTTCTCAGAAAGATTCCTTCTCTTTGTTATGGGAGGATATTTCCTTTGGCCCTATAGTCTTCAAAGGGATCCGAAATATCTGTTCTCAGATTCCACAGAAATAAGGCTAGCAAAGAGATCCACGAAATACAGATGTACCACTGTGAGTGGAAGTCACACATCACAGAGCACTTTCTCAGAAAGCTTCTTTCCAGATTTTATCTGAGGATATTTCCTTTTTCACCGTAGCTCTCTATGGGCTTCCAAATATCACTTTGCCAATTCCACAAGAACTGTCTTAGCGAAAGTGTTCTTGAGGGGAAAGCTGTAACTCTGTGAGATGATTTCACAGAACACAAAGAAGTTTCTCAGAAAGCTTCTTTCTCTTTGTTATCGGAGGATATTTCCTTTGGCCCTATAGTCTTCAAAGGGATCCGAAATATCTGTTCTCAGATTCCACAGAAATAAGGCTAGCAAAGAGATCCACGAAATACAGATGTAACTCTGTGAGATGAATGAACAGAAAACTAAGCAGTTTCTCAGAAAGCTTCTTTCCAGATTTCATCTGAGGATATTTCCTTTTTCACCATAGCCCTCTATGGGCTTCCAAATATCACTTTTCCAATTACACAAGAACTGGCTTACCGAAAGGCTTCTTGAGGGGAAAGCTGTAACTCTGTGAGATGATTTCACAGAACACAAAGAAGTTTCTCAGAAAGCTTCCTTCTCTTTGTTATCGGAGGATATTTCCTTTGGCCCTATAGTCTTCAAAGGGATCCGAAATATCTGTTCTCAGATTCCACAGAAATAAGGCTAGCAAAGAGATCCACGAAATACAGATGTAACTCTGTGAGTGGAAGTAACACATCACAGAGCAGTTTCTCAGAAAGCTTCTTTCCAGATTTCATCTGAGGATATTTCCTTTTTCACCAAAGCCCTCTACGGTCTTCCAAATATCACTTTGCCAATTCCACAAGAACTGTCTTAGCGAAAGGCTTCTTGAGGGGAAAGCTGTAACTCTGTGAGATGATTTCACAGAACACAAAGAAGTTTCTCAGAAAGCTTCTTTCTCTTTGTTATCGGAGGATATTTCCTTTGGCCCTATAGTCTTCAAAGGGATCCGAAATATCTGTTCTCAGATTCCACAGAAATAAGGCTAGCAAAGAGATCCACGAAATACAGATGTAACTCTGTGAGATGAATGAACAGAACACTAAGCAGTGTCTCAGAAAGCTTCTTTCCAGATTTCATCTGAGGATATTTCCTTTTTCACCATAGCCCTCTATGGGCTTCCAAATATCACTTTGCCAATTCCACAAGAACTGTCTTAGCGAAAGGCTTCTTGAGGGGAAAGCTGTAACTCTGTGAGATGATTTCACAGAACACAAAGAAGTTTCTCAGAAAGCTTCTTTCTCTTTGTTATCGGAGGATATTTACTTTGGCCCTATAATCTTCAAAGGGATCTGAAATATCTGTTCTCAGATTCCACAGAAATAAGGCTAGCAAAGAGATCCACGAAATACAGATGTAACTCTGTGAGTGGAAGGCACACATCCCAGAGCAGTTTCTCAGAAAGCTTCTTTCCAGATTTCATCTGAGGATATTTCCTTTTTCACCATAGCCCTCTATGGGCTTCCAAATATCACTTTGCCAATTTCACAAGAACTGTCTTAGCGAAAGGCTTCTTGAGGGGAAAGCTCTAACTCTGTGAGATGATTTCACAGAACACAAAGAAGTTTCTCAGAAAGCTTCTTTCTCTTTGTTATCGGAGGATATTTCCTTTGGCCCTATAGTCTTCAAAGGGATCCGAAATATCTGTTCTCAGATTCCACAGAAATAAGGCTAGCAAAGAGATCCACGAAATACAGATGTAACTCTGTGAGTGGAAGTCACACATCACAGAGCAGTTTCTCAGAAAGCTTCTTTCCAGATTTCATCTGAGGATATTTCCTTTTTCACCATAGCCCTCTATGGGCTTCCAAATATCACTTTGCCAATTTCACAAGAACTGTCTTAGCGAAAGGCTTCTTGAGGGGAAAGCTGTAACTCTGTGAGATGATTTCACAGAACACAAAGAAGTTTCTCAGAAAGCTTCTTTCTCTTTGTTATCGGAGGATATTTCCTTTGGCCCTATAGTCTTCAAAGGGATCCGAAATATCTGTTCTCAGATTCCACAGAAATAAGGCTAGCAAAGAGATCCACGAAATAGAGATGTAACTCTGTGAGTGGAAGTCACACATCACAGAGCAGTTTCTCAGAAAGCTTCTTTCCAGATTTCATCTGAGGATATTTCCTTTTTCACCATAGCCCTCTATGGGCTTCCAAATATCACTTTGCCAATTCCACAAGAACTGTCTTAGCGAAAGGCTTCTTGAGGGGAAAGCTGTAACTCTGTGAGATGATTTCACAGAACACAAAGAAGTTTCTCAGAAAGCTTCTTTCTCTTTGTTATCGGAGGATATTTACTTTGGCCCTATAATCTTCAAAGGGATCCGAAATATCTGTTCTCAGATTCCACAGAAATAAGGCTAGCAAAGAGATCCACGAAATACAGATGTAACTCTGTGAGTGGAAGTCACACATCACAGAGCAGTTTCTCAGAAAGCTTCTTTCCAGATTTCATCTGAGGATATTTCCTTTTTCACCATAGCCCTCTATGGGCTTCCAAATATCACTTTGCCAACTTCACAAGAACTGTCTTAGCGAAAGGCTTCTTGAGGGGAAAGCTGTAACTCTGTGAGATGATTTCACAGAACACAAAGAAGTTTCTCAGAAAGCTTCTTTCTCTTTGTTATCGGAGGATATTTCCTTTGGCCCTATAGTCTTCAAAGGGATCTGAAATATCTGTCCTCAGATTCCACAGAAATAAGGCTAGCAAAGAGATCCACGAAATAGAGATGTAACTCTGTGAGTGGAAGTCACACATCACAGAGCAGTTTCTCAGAAAGCTTCTTTCCAGATTTCATCTGAGGATATTTCCTTTTTCACCATAGCCCTCTATGGGCTTCCAAATATCACTTTGCCAATTCCGCAAGAACTGTCTTAGCGAAAGGCTTCTTGAGGGGAAAGCTGTAACTCTGTGAGATAATTTCACAGAACACAAAGAAGTTTCTCAGAAAGCTTCTTTCTCTTTGTTATCGGCGTATATTTCCTTTGGCCATATACTCTTCAAAGGTATCTGAAATATCTGTTCTCAGATTCCACAGAAATAAGGCTGGCAAAGAGATCCACGAAATACAGATGTAACTCTGTGAGTGGAAGTCACACATCACAGAGCAGTTTCTCAGAAAGCTTCTTTCTAGATTTCATCTGAGGATATTTCCTTTTTCACCATAGCCCTCTATGGGCTTCCAAATATCACTTTGCCAATTCCACAAGAACTGTCTTATCGAAAGGCTTCTTGAGGGGAAAGCTGTAACTCTGTGAGATGATTTCACAGAACACAAAGAAGTTTCTCAGAAAGCTTTTTCTCTTTGTTATCGGAGGATATTTACTTTGGCCCTATAGTCTTCAAAGGGATGTGAAATATTTGGTCTCAGATTCCACAGAAATAAGGCTAGCAAAGAGATCCTCGAAATACAGATGTAACTCTGTGAGTGGAAGTCACACATCACAGAGCAGTTTCTCAGAAAGCTTCTTTCCAGATTTCATCTGAGGATATTTCCTTTTTCACCATAGCCCTCTATGGGCTTCCAAATATCACTTTGCCAATTCCACAAGAACTGTCTTAGCGAAAGGCTTCTTGAGGGGAAAGCTCTAACTCTGTGAGATGATTTCACAGAACACAAAGCAGTTTCTCAGAAAGCTTCTTTCTCTTTGTTATCGGAGGATATTTCCTTTGGCCCTATAGTCTTCAAAGGGATCCGAAATATCTGTTCTCAGATTCCACAGAAATAAGGCTAGCAAAGAGATCCACGAAATACAGATGTAACTCTGTGAGATGAATGAACAGAACACTAAGGAGTTTCTTAGAAAGCTTCTTTCCAGATTTCATCTGAGGATATTTCCTTTTTCACCATACCCCTCTATGGGCTTCCAAATATCACTTTGCCAATTCCACAAGAACTGTCGTAGCGAAAGGCTTCTTGAGGGGAAAGCTGTAACTCTGTGAGATGATTTCACAGAATACAAGGAAGTTTCTCAGAAAGATTCCTTCTCTTTGTTATCGGAGGATATTTCCTTTGGCCCTATAGTCTTCAAAGGGATCCGAAATATCTGTTCTCAGATTCCACAGAAATAAGGCTAGCAAAGAGATCCACGAAATACAGATGTAATTCTGTGAGTGGAAGTCACACATCACAGAGCACTTTCTCAGAAAGCTTCTTTCCAGATTTTATCTGAGGATATTTCCTTTTTCACCATAGCTCTCTATGGGCTTCCAAATATCACTTTGCCAATTCCAGAAGAACTGTCTTAGCGAAAGGCTTCTTGAGGGGAAAGCTGTAACTCTGTGAGATGATTTCACAGAACACAAAGAAGTTTCTCAGAAAGCTTCTTTCTCTTTGTTATCGGAGGATATTTCCTTTGGCCCTATAGTCTTCAAAGGGATCCGAAATATCTGTTCTCAGATTCCACAGAAATAAGGCTAGCAAAGAGATCCACGAAATACAGATGTAACTCTGTGAGATGAATGAACAGAACACTAAGCAGTGTCTCAGAAAGCTTCTTTCCAGATTTCATCTGAGGATATTTCCTTTTTCACCATAGCCCTCTATGGGCTTCCAAATATCACTTTGCCAATTCCACAAGAACTGTCTTAGCGAAAGGCTTCTTGAGGGGAAAGCTGTAACTCTGTGAGATGATTTCACAGAACACAAAGAAGTTTCTCAGAAAGCTTCTTTCTCTTTGTTATCGGAGGATATTTACTTTGGCCCTATAATCTTCAAAGGGATCCGAAATATCTGTTCTCAGATTCCACAGAAATAAGGCTAGCAAAGAGATCCACGAAATACAGATGTAACTCTGTGAGTGGAAGTCACACATCACAGAGCAGTTTCTCAGAAAGCTTCTTTCCAGATTTCATCTGAGGATATTTCCTTTTTCACCATAGCCCTCTATGGGCTTCCAAATATCACTTTGCCAATTTCACAAGAACTGTCTTAGCGAAAGGCTTCTTGAGGGGAAAGCTGTAACTCTGTGAGATGATTTCACAGAACACAAAGAAGTTTCTCAGAAAGCTTCTTTCTCTTTTTATGGGAGGATATTTCCTTTGGCCCTATAGTCTTCAAAGGGATCCGAAATATCTGTTCTCAGATTCCACAGAAATAAGGCTAGCAAAGAGATCCACGAAATAGAGATGTAACTCTGTGAGTGGAAGTCACACATCACAGAGCAGTTTCTCAGAAAGCTTCTTTCCAGATTTCATCTGAGGATATTTCCTTTTTCACCATAGCCCTCTATGGGCTTCCAAATATCACTTTGCCAATTCCGCAAGAACTGTCTTAGCGAAAGGCTTCTTGAGGGGAAAGCTGTAACTCTGTGAGATAATTTCACAGAACACAAAGAAGTTTCTCAGAAAGCTTCTTTCTCTTTGTTATCGGCGTATATTTCCTTTGGCCATATACTCTTCAAAGGTATCTGAAATATCTGTTCTCAGATTCCACAGAAATAAGGCTGGCAAAGAGATCCACGAAATACAGATGTAACTCTGTGAGTGGAAGTCACACATCACAGAGCAGTTTCTCAGAAAGCTTCTTTCTAGATTTCATCTGAGGATATTTCCTTTTTCACCATAGCCCTCTATGGGCTTCCAAATATCACTTTGCCAATTCCACAAGAACTGTCTTATCGAAAGGCTTCTTGAGGGGAAAGCTGTAACTCTGTGAGATGATTTCACAGAACACAAAGAAGTTTCTCAGAAAGCTTTTTCTCTTTGTTATCGGAGGATATTTACTTTGGCCCTATAGTCTTCAAAGGGATGTGAAATATTTGGTCTCAGATTCCACAGAAATAAGGCTAGCAAAGAGATCCTCGAAATACAGATGTAACTCTGTGAGTGGAAGTCACACATCACAGAGCAGTTTCTCAGAAAGCTTCTTTCCAGATTTCATCTGAGGATATTTCCTTTTTCACCATAGCCCTCTATGGGCTTCCAAATATCACTTTGCCAATTCCACAAGAACTGTCTTAGCGAAAGGCTTCTTGAGGGGAAAGCTGTAACTCTGTGAGATGATTTCACAGAACACAAAGAAGTTTCTCAGAAAGATTCCTTCTCTTTGTTATCGGAGGATATTTCCTTTGGCCCTATAGTCTTCAAAGGGATCCGAAATATCTGTTCTCAGATTCCACAGAAATAAGGCTAGCAAAGAGATCCACGAAATACAGATGTAACTCTGTGAGATGAATGAACAGAACAATAAGCAGTTTCTCAGAAAGTTTCTTGCCAGATTTCATCTGAAGATATTTCCTTTTTCACCATAGCCCTCTATGGGCTTCCAAATATCACTTTGCCAATTCCACAAGAACTGTCTTAGAGAAAGGCTTCTTGAGGGGAAAGCTGTAACTCTGAGAAGATTTCACAGAACACAAAGAAGTTTCTCAGAAAGCTTCTTTCTCTTTGTTATCGCAGGATATTTCCTTTGGCCCTATAGTCTTCAAAGGGATCCGAAATATCTGTTCTCAGATTCCACAGAAATAAGGCTAGCAAAGAGATCCACGAAATATAGATGTAACTCTGTGAGTTGAATGAAGAGAACACTAAGGAGTTTCTTAGAAAGCTTTCCAGATTTCATCTGAGGATATTTCCTTTTTCACCATAGCCCTCTATGGGCTTCCAAATATCACTTTGCCAATTCCACAAGAACTGTCTTATCGAAAGGCTTCTTGAGGGGAAAGCTGTAACTCTGTGAGATGATTTCACAGAACACAAAGAAGTTTCTCAGAAAGATTCCTTCTCTTTGTTATGGGAGGATATTTCCTTTGGCCCTATAGTCTTCAAAGGGATCCGAAATATCTGTTCTCAGATTCCACAGAAATAAGGCTAGCAAAGAGATCTACGAAATACAGATGTACCTCTGTGAGTGGAAGTCACACATCACAGAGCACTTTCTCAGAAAGCTTCTTTCCAGATTTTATCTGAGGATATTTCCTTTTTCACCATAGCTCTCTATGGGCTTCCAAATATCACTTTGCCAATTCCACAAGAACTGTCTTAGCGAAAGTGTTCTTGAGGGGAAAGCTGTAACTCTGTGAGATGATTTCACAGAACACAAAGAAGTTTCTCAGAAAGCTTCTATCTCTTTGTTATCGGAGGATATTTCCTTTGGCCCTATAGTCTTCAAAGGGATCCGAAATATCTGTTCTCAGATTCCACAGAAATAAGGCTAGCAAAGAGATCCACGAAATACAGATGTAACTCTGTGAGATGAATGAACAGAACACTAAGCAGTTTCTCAGAAAGCTTCTTTCCAGATTTCATCTGAGGATATTTCCTTTTTCACCATAGCCCTCTATGGGCTTCCAAATATCACTTTTCCAATTACACAAGAACTGGCTTACCAAAGGCTTCTTGAGAGGAAAGCTGTAACTCTGTGAGATGATTTCACAGAACACAAAGAAGTTTCTCAGAAAGCTTCTTTCTCTTTGTTATCGGAGGATAATTCCTTTGGCCCTATAGTCTTCAAAGGGATCCGAAATATCTGTTCTCAGATTCCACAGAAATAAGGCTAGCAAAGAGATCCACGAAATACAGATGTAACTCTGTGAGATGAATGAACAGAACACTAAGCAGTTTCTCAGAAAGCTTCTTTCCAGATTTTATCTGAGGATATTTCCTTTTCCACCATAGCCCTCTATGGGCTTCCAAATATCACTTTGCCAATTCCGCAAGAACTGTCTTAGCGAAAGGCTTCTTGAGGGGAAAGCTGTAACTCTGTGAGATGATTTCACAGAACACAAAGAAGTTTCTCAGAAAGCTTCTTTCTCTTTGTTATCGGAGTATATTTCCTTTGGCCCTATACTCTTCAAAGGTATCCGAAATATCTGTTCTCAGATTCCACAGAAATAAGGCTAGCAAAGAGATCCACGAAATACAGATGTAACTCTGTGAGATGAATGAACAGAACACTAAGGAGTTTCTTAGAAAGCTTCTTTCCAGATTTCATCTGAGGATATTTCCTTTTTCTCCATAGCCCTCTATGGGCTTCCAAATATCACTTTGCCAATTCCACAAGAACTGTCTTAGCGAAAGGCTTCTTGAGGGGAAAGCTGTAACTCTGTGAGATGATTTCACAGAACACAAAGAAGTTTCTCAGAAAGATTCCTTCTCTTTGTTATGGGAGGATATTTCCTTTGGCCCTATAGTCTTCAAAGGGATCCGAAATATCTGTTCTCAGATTCCACAGAAATAAGGCTAGCAAAGAGATCCACGAAATACAGATGTAACTCTGTGAGTGGAAGTCACACATCACAGAGCACTTTCTCAGAAAGCTTCTTTCCAGATTTTATCTGAGGATATTTCCTTTTTCACCATAGCTCTCTATGGGCTTCCAAATATCACTTTGCCAATTCCAGAAGAACTGTCTTAGCGAAAGGCTTCTTGAGGGGAAAGCTGTAACTCTGTGAGATGATTTCACAGAACACAAAGAAGTTTCTCAGAAAGCTTCTTTCTCTTTGTTATCGGAGGATATTTCCTTTGGCCCTATAGTCTTCAAAGGGATCCGAAATATCTGTTCTCAGATTCCACAGAAATAAGGCTAGCAAAGAGATCCACGAAATACAGATGTAACACTGTGAGATGAATGAACAGAACACTAAGCAGTTTCTCAGAAAGCTTCTTTCCAGATTTCATCTGAGGATATTTCCTTTTTCACCATAGCCCTCTATGGGCTTCCAAATATCACTTTGCCAATTACACAAGAACTGGCTTACCGAAAGGCTTCTTGAGGGGAAAGCTGTAACTCTGTGAGATGATTTCACAGAACACAAAGAAGTTTCTCAGAAAGCTTCTTTCTCTTTGTTATCGGAGGATATTTCCTTTGGCCCTATAGTCTTCAAAGGGATCCGAAATATCTGTTCTCAGATTCCACAGAAATAAGGCTAGCAAAGAGATCCACGAAATACAGATGTAACTCTGTGAGATGAATGAACAGAACACTAAGCAGTTTCTCAGAAAGCTTCTTGCCAGATTTCATCTGAGGATATTTCCTTTTTCACCATAGCCCTCTATGGGCTTCCAAATATCACTTTGCCAATTCCACAAGAACTGTCTTAGCGAAAGGCTTCTTGAGGGGAAAGCTGTAACTCTGAGAAGATTTCACAGAACACAAAGAAGTTTCTCAGAAAGCTTCTTTCTCTTTGTTATCGCAGGATATTTCCTTTGGCCCTATAGTCTTCAAAGGGATCCGAAATATCTGTTCTCAGATTCCACAGAAATAAGGCTAGCAAAGAGATCCACGAAATATAGATGTAACTCTGTGAGTTGAATGAAGAGAACACTAAGGAGTTTCTTAGAAAGCTTTCCAGATTTCATCTGAGGATATTTCCTTTTTCACCATAGCCCTCTATGGGCTTCCAAATATCACTTTGCCAATTCCACAAGAACTGTCTTATCGAAAGGCTTCTTGAGGGGAAAGCTGTAACTCTGTGAGATGATTTCACAGAACACAAAGAAGTTTCTCAGAAAGATTCCTTCTCTTTGTTATGGGAGGATATTTCCTTTGGCCCTATAGTCTTCAAAGGGATCCGAAATATCTGTTCTCAGATTCCACAGAAATAAGGCTAGCAAAGAGATCCACGAAATACAGATGTACCTCTGTGAGTGGAAGGCACACATCACAGAGCAGTTTCTCAGAAAGCTTCTTTCCAGATTTCATCTGAGGATATTTCCTTTTTCACCAAAGCCCTCTACGGGCTTCCAAATATCACTTTGCCAATTCCACAAGAACTGTCTTAGCGAAAGGCTTCTTGAGGGGAAAGCTGTAACTCTGTGAGATGATTTCACAGAACACAAAGAAGTTACTCAGAAAGCTTCTTTCTCTTTGTTATCGGAGGATATTTCCTTTGGCCCTATAGTCTTCAAAGGGATCCGAAATATCTGTTCTCAGATTCCACAGAAATAAGGCTAGCAAAGAGATCCACGAAATACAGATGTAACTCTGTGAGATGAATGAACAGAACACTAAGCAGTGTCTCAGAAAGCTTCTTTCCAGATTTCATCTGAGGATATTTCCTTTTTCACCATAGCCCTCTATGGGCTTCCAAATATCACTTTGCCAATTCCACAAGAACTGTCTTAGCGAAAGGCTTCTTGAGGGGAAAGCTGTAACTCTGTGAGATGATTTCACAGAACACAAAGAAGTTTCTCAGAAAGCTTCTTTCTCTTTGTTATCGGAGGATATTTACTTTGGCCCTATAATCTTCAAAGGGATCCGAAATATCTGTTCTCAGATTCCACAGAAATAAGGCTAGCAAAGAGATCCACGAAATACAGATGTAACTCTGTGAGTGGAAGGCACACATCCCAGAGCAGTTTCTCAGAAAGCTTCTTTCCAGATTTCATCTGAGGATATTTCCTTTTTCACCATAGCCCTCTATGGGCTTCCAAATATCACTTTGCCAATATCACAAAAACTGTCTTAGCGAAAGGCTTCTTGAGGGGAAAGCTCTAACTCTGTGAGATGATTTCACAGAACACAAAGAAGTTTCTCAGAAAGCTTCTTTCTCTTTGTTATCGGCGTATATTTCCTTTGGCCATATACTCTTCAAAGGTATCTGAAATATCTGTTCTCAGATTCCACAGAAATAAGGCTGGCAAAGAGATCCACGAAATACAGATGTAACTCTGTGAGTGGAAGTCACACATCACAGAGCAGTTTCTCAGAAAGCTTCTTTCTAGATTTCATCTGAGGATATTTCCTTTTTCAACATAGCCCTCTATGGGCTTCCAAATATCACTTTGCCAATTCCACAAGAACTGTCTTATCGAAAGGCTTCTTGAGGGGAAAGCTGTAACTCTGTGAGATGATTTCACAGAACACAAAGAAGTTTCTCAGAAAGCTTTTTCTCTTTGTTATCGGAGGATATTTACTTTGGCCCTATAGTCTTCAAAGGGATGTGAAATATTTGGTCTCAGATTCCACAGAAATAAGGCTAGCAAAGAGATCCTCGAAATACAGATGTAACTCTGTGAGTGGAAGTCACACATCACAGAGCAGTTTCTCAGAAAGCTTCTTTCCAGATTTCATCTGAGGATATTTCCTTTTTCACCATAGCCCTCTATGGGCTTCCAAATATCACTTTGCCAATTCCACAAGAACTGTCTTAGCGAAAGGCTTCTTGAGGGGAAAGCTCTAACTCTGTGAGATGATTTCACAGAACACAAAGCAGTTTCTCAGAAAGCTTCTTTCTCTTTGTTATCGGAGGATATTTCCTTTGGCCCTATAGTCTTCAAAGGGATCCGAAATATCTGTTCTCAGATTCCACAGAAATAAGGCTAGCAAAGAGATCCACGAAATACAGATGTAACTCTGTGAGATGAATGAACAGAACACTAAGCAGTTTCTCAGAAAGCTTCTTGCCAGATTTCATCTGAGGATATTTCCTTTTTCACCATAGCCCTCTATGGGCTTCCAAATATCACTTTGCCAATTCCACAAGAACTGTCTTAGCGAAAGGCTTCTTGAGGGGAAAGCTGTAACTCTGTGAGATGATTTCACAGAACACAAAGAAGTCTCTGAAAGCTTCTTTCTCTTTGTTATCGGAGGATATTTCCTTTGGCCCTATAGTCTTCAAAGGGATCCGAAATATCTGTTCTCAGATTCCACAGAAATATGGCTAGCAAAGAGATCCACGAAATAGAGATGTAACTCTGTGAGTGGAAGTCACACATCACAGAGCAGTTTCTCAGAAAGCTTCTTTCCAGATTTCATCTGAGGATATTTCCTTTTTCACCATAGCCCTCTATGGGCTTCCAAATATCACTTTGCCAATTCCGCAAGAACTGTCTTACCGAAAGGCTTCTTGAGGGGAAAGCTGTAACTCTGTGAGATGATTTCACAGAACACAAAGAAGTTTCTCAGAAAGCTTCTTTCTCTTTGTTATCGGAGTATATTTCCTTTGGCCCTATACTCTTCAAAGGTATCCGAAATATCTGTTCTCAGATTCCACAGAAATAAGGCTAGCAAAGAGATCCACGAAATACAGATGTAACTCTGTGAGATGAATGAACAGAACACTAAGGAGTTTCTCACAAAGCTTCTTTCCAGATTTTATCTGAGGATATTTCCTTTTTCACCATAGCTCTCTATGGGCTTCCAAATATCACTTTGCCAATTCCACAAGAACTGTCTTAGCGAAAGGCTTCTTGAGGGGAAAGCTGTAACTCTGTGAGATGATTTCACAGAACACAAAGAAGTTTCTCAGAAAGCTTCTTTCTCTTTGTTATCGGAGGATATTTCCTTTGGCCCTATAGTCTTCAAAGGGATCCGAAATATCTGTTCTCAGATTCCACAGAAATAAGGCTAGCAAAGAGATCCACGAAATACAGATGTAACTCTTTGAGATGAATGAACAGAACACTAAGCAGTTTCTCAGAAAGCTTCTTTCCAGATTTCATCTGAGGATATTTCCTTTTTCACCATAGCCCTCTATGGGCTTCCAAATATCACTTTGCCAATTCCACAAGAACTGTCTTAGCGAAAGGCTTCTTGAGGGGAAAGCTGTAACTCTGTGAGATGATTTCACAGAACACAAAGAAGTTTCTCAGAAAGCTTCCTTCTCTTTATTATCGGAGGATATTTCCTTTGGCCGTATAGTCTTCAATGGGATCCGAAATATCTGTTCTCAGATTCCACAGAAATAAGGCTAGCAAAGAGATCCACGAAATACAGATGTAACTCTGTGAGTGGAAGTCACACATCACAGAGCAGTGTCTCAGAAAGCTTCTTTCCAGATTTCATCTGAGGATATTTCCTTTTTCACCATAGCCCTCTATGGGCTTCCAAATATCACTTTGCCAATTCCACAAGAACTGTCTTAGCGAAAGGCTTCTTGAGGGGAAAGCTGTAACTCTGTTAGATGATTTCACTGAACACAAAGAACTTTCTCAGAAAGCTTCTTTCTCTTTGTTATCGGAGGATATTTACTTTGGACCTATAGTCTTCAAAGGGATCCGAAATATCTGTTCTCAGATTCCACAGAAATAAGGCTAGCAAAGAGATCCACGAAATAGAGATATAACTCTGTGAGTGGAAGTCACACATCACAGAGCAGTTTCTCAGAAAGCTTCTTTCCAGATTTCATCTGAGTATATTTCCTTTTTCACCATAGCCCTCTATGGGCTTCCAAATATCACTTTGCCAATTCCACAAGAATTGTCTTAGCGAAAGGCTTCTTGAGGGGAAAGCTCTAACTCTGTGAGATGATTCCACAGAACACAAAGAAGTTTCTCAGAAAGCTTCTTTCTCTTTGTTGTCGGAGGATATTTCCTTTGGCCCTATAGTCTTCAAAGGGATCCGAAATATCTGTTCTCAGATTCCACAGAAATAAGGCTAGCAAAGAGATCCACGAAATACAGATGTAACTCTGTGAGTGGAAGTCACACATCACAGAGCAGTTTCTCAGAAAGCTTCTTTCCAGATTTCATCTGAGGATATTTCCTTTTTCACCATAGCCCTCTATGGGCTTCCAAATATCACTTTGCCAATTCCACAAGAACTGTCTTAGCGAAAGTGTTCTTGAGGGGAAAGCTGTAACAATGTGAGATGATTTCACAGAACACAAAGAAGTTTCTCAGAAAGCTTCTTTCTCTTTGTTATCGCAGGATATTTCCTTTGGCCCTATAGTCTTCAAAGGGATCCGAAATATCTGTTCTCAGATTCCACAGAAATAAGGCTAGCAAAGAGATCCACGAAATACAGATGTAACTCTGTGAGATGAATGAACAGAAGACTAAGCAGTTTCTCACAAAGCTTCTTTCCAGATTTCATCTGAGGATATTTCCTTTTTCACCATAGCCCTCTATGGGCTTCCAAATATCACTTTGCCAATTCCACAAGAACTGTCTTATCGAAAGGCTTCTTGAGGGGAAAGCTGTAACTCTGTGAGATGATTTCACAGAACACAAAGAAGTTTCTCAGAAAGATTCCTTCTCTTTGTTATGGGAGGATATTTCCTTTGGCCCTATAGTCTTCAAAGGGATCCGAAATATCTGTTCTCAGATTCCACAGAAATAAGGCTAGCAAAGAGATCCACGAAATACAGATGTACCTCTGTGAGTGGAAGTCACACATCACAGAGCACTTTCTCAGAAAGCTTCTTTCCAGATTTTATCTGAGGATATTTCCTTTTTCACCATAGCTCTCTATGGGCTTCCAAATATCACTTTGCCAATTCCACAAGAACTGTCTTAGCGAAAGTGTTCTTGAGGGGAAAGCTGTAACTCTGTGAGATGATTTCACAGAACACAAAGAAGTTTCTCAGAAAGCTTCTTTCTCTTTGTTATCGGAGGATATTTCCTTTGGCCCTATAGTCTTCAAAGGGATCCGAAATATCTGTTCTCAGATTCCACAGAAATAAGGCTAGCAAAGAGATCCACGAAATACAGATGTAACTCTGTGAGATGAATGAACAGAACACTAAGCAGTTTCTCAGAAAGCTTCTTTCCAGATTTCATCTGAGGATATTTCCTTTTTCACCATAGCCCTCTATGGGCTTCCAAATATCACTTTTCCAATTACACAAGAACTGGCTTACCGAAAGGCTTCTTGAGAGGAAAGCTGTAACTCTGTGAGATGATTTCACAGAACACAAAGAAGTTTCTCACAAAGCTTCTTTCTCTTTGTTATCGGAGGATAATTCCTTTGGCCCTATAGTCTTCAAAGGGATCCGAAATATCTGTTCTCAGATTCCACAGAAATAAGGCTAGCAAAGAGATCCACGAAATACAGATGTAACTCTGTGAGATGAATGAACAGAACACTAAGCAGTTTCTCAGAAAGCTTCTTTCCAGATTTCATCTGAGGATATTTCCTTTTTCACCATAGCCCTCTATGGGCTTCCAAATATCACTTTGCCAATTCCGCAAGAACTGTCTTAGCGAAAGGCTTCTTGAGGGGAAAGCTGTAACTCTGTGAGATGATTTCACAGAACACAAAGAAGTTTCTCAGAAAGCTTCTTTCTCTTTGTTATTGGAGGATATTTCCTTTGGCCCTATACTCTTCAAAGGTATCCGAAATATCTGTTCTCAGATTCCACAGAAATAAGGCTAGCAAAGAGATCCACGAAATACAGATGTAACTCTGTGAGATGAATGAACAGAACACTAAGGAGTTTCTTAGAAAGCTTCTTTCCAGATTTCATCTGAGGATATTTCCTTTTTCACCATAGCCCTCTATGGGCTTCCAAATATCACTTTGCCAATTCCACAAGAACTGTCTTAGCGAAAGGCTTCTTGAGGGGAAAGCTGTAACTCTGTGAGATGATTTCACAGAACACAAAGAAGTTTCTCAGAAAGATTCCTTCTCTTTGTTATGGGAGGATATATCCTTTGGCCCTATAGTCTTCAAAGGGATCCGAAATATCTGTTCTCAGATTTCACAGAAATAAGGCCAGCAAAGAGATCCACGAAATACAGATGTAACTCTGTGCGATGAATGAACAGAACACTAAGCAGTTTCTCAGAAAGCTTCTTTCCAGATTTCATCTGAGGATATTTCCTTTTTCACCATAGCCCTCTATGGGCTTCCAAATATCACTTTGCCAATTCCACAAGAACTGTCTTAGCGAAAGGCTTCTTGAGGGGAAAGCTGTAACTCTGTGAGATGATTTCACAGAACACAAAGAAGTTTCTCAGAAAGCTTCCTTCTCTTTATTATCGGAGGATATTTCCTTTGGCCGTATAGTCTTCAATGGGATCCGAAATATCTGTTCTCAGATTCCACAGAAATAAGGCTAGCAAAGAGATCCACGAAATACAGATGTAACTCTGTGAGTGGAAGTCACACATCACAGAGCAGTTTCTCAGAAAGCTTCTTTCCAGATTTCATCAGAGGATATTTCCTTTTTCACCATAGCTCTCCATGGGCTTCCAAATATCACTTTGCCAATTACACAAGAACTGGCTTACCGAAAGGCTTCTTGAGGGGAAAGCTGTAACTCTGGAGACGATTTCACAGAACACAAAGAAGTTTCTCAGAAAGCTTCTTTCTCTTTGTTATCGGAGGATATTTCCTTTGGCCCTATAGGCTTCAAAGGGATCCGAAATATCTGTTCTCAGATTCCACAGAAATAAAGCTAGCAAAGAGATCCACGAAATACAGATGTAACTCTGTGAGGGGAAGTCACACATCACAGAGCAGTTTCTCAGAAAGCTTCTTTCTAGATTTCATCAGAGGATATTTCCTTTTTCACCATAGCTCTCCATGGGCTTCCAAATATCACTTTGCCAATTCCGCAAGAACTGTCTTAGCGAAAGGCTTCTTGAGGGGAAAGCTGTAACTCTGTGAGATAATTTCACAGAACACAAAGAAGTTTCTCAGAAAGCTTCTTTCTCTTTGTTATCGGCGTATATTTCCTTTGGCCATATACTCTTCAAAGGTATCTGAAATATCTGTTCTCAGATTCCACAGAAATAAGGCTGGCAAAGAGATCCACGAAATACAGATGTAACTCTGTGAGTGGAAGTCACACATCACAGAGCAGTTTCTCAGAAAGCTTCTTTCTAGATTTCATCTGAGGATATTTCCTTTTTCACCATAGCCCTCTATGGGCTTCCAAATATCACTTTGCCAATTCCACAAGAACTGTCTTATCGAAAGGCTTCTTGAGGGGAAAGGTGTAACTCTGTGAGATGATTTCACAGAACACAAAGAAGTTCCTCAGAAAGCTTTTTCTCTTTGTTATCGGAGGATATTTACTTTGGCCCTATAGTCTTCAAAGGGATGTGAAATATTTGGTCTCAGATTCCACAGAAATAAGGCTAGCAAAGAGATCCTCGAAATACAGATGTAACTCTGTGAGTGGAAGTCACACATCACAGAGCAGTTTCTCAGAAAGCTTCTTTCCAGATTTCATCTGAGGATATTTCCTTTTTCACCATAGCCCTCTATGGTCTTCCAAATATCACTTTGCCAATTCCACAAGAACTGTCTTAGCGAAAGGCTTCTTGAGGGGAAAGCTCTAACTCTGTGAGATGATTTCACAGAACACAAAGCAGTTTCTCAGAAAGCTTCTTTCTCTTTGTTATCGGAGGATATTTCCTTTGGCCCTATAGTCTTCAATGGGATCCGAAATATCTGTTCTCAGATTCCACAGAAATAAGGCTAGCAAAGAGATCCACGAAATACAGATGTAACTCTGTGAGATGAATGAACAGAACACTAAGCAGTTTCTCAGAAAGCTTCTTGCCAGATTTCATCTGAGGATATTTCCTTTTTCACCATAGCCCTCTATGGGCTTCCAAATATCACTTTGCCAATTCCACAAGAACTGTCTTAGCGAAAGGCTTCTTGAGGGGAAAGCTGTAACTCTGTGAGATGATTTCACAGAACACAAAGAAGTTTCTCAGAAAGCTTCTTTCTCTTTGTTATCGGAGGATATTTCCTTTGGCCCTATAGTCTTCAAAGGGATCCGAAATATCTGTTCTCAGATTCCACAGAAATATGGCTAGCAAAGAGATCCACGAAATAGAGATGTAACTCTGTGAGTGGAAGTCACACATCACAGAGCAGTTTCTCAGAAAGCTTCTTTCCAGATTTCATCTGAGGATATTTCCTTTTTCACCATAGCCCTCTATGGGCTTCCAAATATCACTTTGCCAATTCCGCAAGAACTGTCTTACCGAAAGGCTTCTTGAGGGGAAAGCTGTAACTCTGTGAGATGATTTCACAGAACACAAAGAAGTTTCTCAGAAAGCTTCTTTCTCTTTGTTATCGGAGTATATTTCCTTTGGCCCTATACTCTTCAAAGGTATCCGAAATATCTGTTCTCAGATTCCACAGAAATAAGGCTAGCAAAGAGATCCACGAAATACAGATGTAACTCTGTGAGATGAATGAACAGAACACTAAGGAGTTTCTCACAAAGCTTCTTCCCAGATTTTATCTGAGGATATTTCCTTTTTCACCATAGCTCTCTATGGGCTTCCAAATATCACTTTGCCAATTCCACAAGAACTGTCTTAGCAAAAGGCTTCTTGAGGGGAAAGCTGTAACTCTGTGAGATGATTTCACAGAACACAAAGAAGTTTCTCAGAAAGCTTCTTTCTCTTTGTTATCGGAGGATATTTCCTTTGGCCCTATAGTCTTCAAAGGGATCCGAAATATCTGTTCTCAGATTCCACAGAAATAAGGCTAGCAAAGAGATCCACGAAATACAGATGTAACTCTGTGAGATGAATGAACAGAACACTAAGCAGTTTCTCAGAAAGCTTCTTTCCAGATTTCATCTGAGGATATTTCCTTTTTCACCATAGCCCTCTATGGGCTTCCAAATATCACTTTGCCAATTCCACAAGAACTGTCTTAGCGAAAGGCTTCTTGAGGGAAAAGCTGTAACTCTGTGAGATGATTTCACAGAACACAAAGAAGTTTCTCAGAAAGCTTCCTTCTCTTTATTATCGGAGGATATTTCCTTTGGCCGTATAGTCTTCAATGGGATCCGAAATATCTGTTCTCAGATTCCACAGAAATAAGGCTAGCAAAGAGATCCACGAAATACAGATGTAACTCTGTGAGTGGAAGTCACACATCACAGAGCAGTTTCTCAGAAAGCTTCTTTCCAGATTTCATCTGAGGATATTTCCTTTTTCACCATAGCCCTCTATGGGCTTCCAAATATCACTTTGCCAATTCCACAAGAACTGTCTTAGCGAAAGTGTTCTTGAGGGGAAAGCTGTAACTCTGTGAGATGATTTCACAGAACACAAAGAAGTTTCTCAGAAAGCTTCTTTCTCTTTGTTATCGCAGGATATTTCCTTTGGCCCTATAGTCTTCAAAGGGATCCGAAATATCTGTTCTCAGATTCCACAGAAATAAGGCTAGCAAAGAGATCTACGAAATACAGATGTAACTCTGTGAGGTGAATGAACAGAAGACTAGGCAGTTTCTCACAAAGCTTCTTTCCAGATTTCATCTGAGGATATTTCCTTTTTCACCATAGCCCTCTATGGGCTTCCAAATATCACTTTGCCAATTACACAAGAACTGGCTTACCGAAAGGCTTCTTGAGGGGAGAGCTGTAACTCTGTGAGATGATTTCACAGAACACAAAGAAGTTTCTCAGAAAGCTTCTTTCTCTTTGTTATCGCAGGATATTTCCTTTGGCCCTATAGTCTTCAAAGGGATCCGAAATATCTGTTCTCAGATTCCACAGAAATAAGGCTAGCAAAGAGATCCACGAAATATAGATGTAACTCTGTGAGTTGAATGAAGAGAACACTAAGGAGTTTCTTAGAAAGCTTTCCAGATTTCATCTGAGGATATTTCCTTTTTCACCATAGCCCTCTATGGGCTTCCAAATATCACTTTGCCAATTCCACAAGAACTGTCTTATCGAAAGGCTTCTTGAGGGGAAAGCTGTAACTCTGTGAGATGATTTCACAGAACACAAAGAAGTTTCTCAGAAAGATTCCTTCTCTTTGTTATGGGAGGATATTTCCTTTGGCCCTATAGTCTTCAAAGGGATCCGAAATATCTGTTCTCAGATTCCACAGAAATAAGGCTAGCAAAGAGATCCACGAAATACAGATGTACCTCTGTGAGTGGAAGTCACGCATCACAGAGCACTTTCTCAGAAAGCTTCTTTCCAGATTTTATCTGAGGATATTTCCTTTTTCACCATAGCTCTCTATGGGCTTCCAAATATCACTTTGCCAATTCCACAAGAACTGTCTTAGCGAAAGTGTTCTTGAGGGGAAAGCTGTAACTCTGTGAGATGATTTCACAGAACACAAAGAAGTTTCTCAGAAAGCTTCTTTCTCTTTGTTATCGGAGGATATTTCCTTTGGCCCTATAGTCTTCAAAGGGATCCGAAATATCTGTTCTCAGATTCCACAGAAATAAGGCTAGCAAAGAGATCCACGAAATACAGATGTAACTCTGTGAGATGAATGAACAGAACACTAAGCAGTTTCTCAGAAAGCTTCTTTCCAGATTTCATCTGAGGATATTTCCTTTTTCACCATAGCCCTCTATGGGCTTCCAAATATCACTTTTCCAATTACACAAGAACTGGCTTACCGAAAGGCTTCTTGAGAGGAAAGCTGTAACTCTGTGTGATGATTTCACAGAACACAAAGAAGTTTCTCAGAAAGCTTCTTTCTCTTTGTTATCGGAGGATAATTCCTTTGGCCCTATAGTCTTCAAAGGGATCCGAAATATCTGTTCTCAGATTCCACAGAAATAAGGCTAGCAAAAGATCCACGAAATACAGATGTAACTCTGTGAGATGAATGAACAGAACACTAAGCAGTTTCTCAGAAAGCTTCTTTCCAGATTTCATCTGAGGATATTTCCTTTTTCACCATAGCCCTCTATGGGCTTCCAAATATCACTTTGCCAATTCCGCAAGAACTGTCTTAGCGAAAGGCTTCTTGAGGGGAAAGCTGTAACTCTGTGAGATGATTTCACAGAACACAAAGAAGTTTCTCAGAAAGCTTCTTTCTCTTTGTTATCGGAGTATATTTCCTATGGCCCTATACTCTTCAAAGGTATCCAAAATATCTGTTCTCAGATTCCACAGAAATAAGGCTAGCAAAGAGATCCACGAAATACAGATGTAACTCTGTGAGATGAATGAACAGAACACTAAGGAGTTTCTTAGAAAGCTTCTTTCCAGATTTCATCTGAGGATATTTCCTTTTTCACCATAGCCCTCTATGGGCTTCCAAATATCACTTTGCCAATTCCACAAGAACTGTCTTAGCGAAAGGCTTCTTGAGGGGAAAGCTGTAACTCTGTGAGATGATTTCACAGAACACAAAGAAGTTTCTCAGAAAGATTCCTTCTCTTTGTTATGGGAGGATATATCCTTTGGCCCTATAGTCTTCAAAGGGATCCAAAATATCTGTTCTCAGATTTCACAGAAATAAGGCCAGCAAAGAGATCCAAGAAATACAGATGTAACTCTGTGAGATGAATGAACAGAACACTAAGCAGTTTCTCAGAAAGCTTCTTTCCAGATTTCATCTGAGGATATTTCCTTTTTCACCATAGCCCTCTATGGGCTTCCAAATATCACTTTGCCAATTCCACAAGAACTGTCTTAGCGAAAGGCTTCTTGAGGGGAAAGCTGTAACTCTGTGAGATGATTTCACAGAACACAAAGAAGTTTCTCAGAAAGCTTCCTTCTCTTTATTATCGGAGGATATTTCCTTTGGCCGTATAGTCTTCAATGGGATCCGAAATATCTGATCTCAGATTCCACAGAAATAAGGCTAGCAAAGAGATCCACGAAATACAGATGTAACTCTGTGAGTGGAAGTCACACATCACAGAGCAGTTTCTCAGAAAGCTTCTTTCCAGATTTCATCAGAGGATATTTCCTTTTTCACCATAGCTCTCCATGGGCTTCCAAATATCACGTTGCCAATTACACAAGAACTGGCTTACCGAAAGGCTTCTTGAGGGGAAAGCTGTAACTCTGGAGACGATTTCACGAACACAAAGAAGTTTCTCAGAAAGCTTCTTTCTCTTTGTTATCGGAGGATATTTCCTTTGGCCCTATAGTCTTCAAAGGGATCCGAAATATCTGTTCTCAGATTCCACAGAAATAAGGCTAGCAAAGAGATCCACGAAATACAGATGTAACTCTGTGAGTGGAAGGCACACATCACAGAGCAGTTTCTCAGAAAGCTTCTTTCCAGATTTCATCTGAGGATATTTCCTTTTTCACCAAAGCCCTCTACGGGCTTCCAAATATCACTTTGCCAATTCCACAAGAACTGTCTTAGCGAAAGGCTTCTTGAGGGGAAAGCTGTAACTCTGTGAGATGATTTCACAGAACACAAAGAAGTTTCTCAGAAAGCTTCTTTCTCTTTGTTATCGGAGGATATTTCCTTTGGCCCTATAGTCTTCAAAGGGATCCGAAATATCTGTTCTCAGATTCCACAGAAATAAGGCTAGCAAAGAGATCCACGAAATACAGATGTAACTCTGTGAGATGAATGAACAGAACACTAAGCAGTGTCTCAGAAAGCTTCTTTCCAGATTTCATCTGAGGATATTTCCTTTTTCACCATAGCCCTCTATGGGCTTCCAAATATCACTTTGCCAATTCCACAAGAACTGTCTTAGCGAAAGGCTTCTTGAGGGGAAAGCTGTAACTCTGTGAGATGATTTCACAGAACACAAAGAAGTTTCTCAGAAAGCTTCTTTCTCTTTGTTGTCGGAGGATATTTACTTTGGCCCTATAATCTTCAAAGGGATCCGAAATATCTGTTCTCAGATTCCACAGAAATAAGGCTAGCTAAGAGATCCACGAAATACAGATGTAACTCTGTGAGTGGAAGGCACACATCCCAGAGCAGTTTCTCAGAAAGCTTCTTTCCAGATTTCATCTGAGGATATTTCCTTTTTCACCATAGCCCTCTATGGGCTTCCAAATATCACTTTGCCAATTTCACAAGAACTGTCTTAGCGAAAGGCTTCTTGAGGGGAAAGCTCTAACTCTGTGAGATGATTTCACAGAACACAAAGAAGTTTCTCAGAAAGCTTCTTTCTCTTTGTTATCGGAGGATATTTCCTTTGGCCCTATAGTCTTCAAAGGGATCCGAAATATCTGTTCTAAGATTCCACAGAAATAAGGCTAGCAAAGAGATCCACGAAATACAGATGTAACTCTGTGAGTGGAAGTCACACATCACAGAGCAGTTTCTCAGAAAGCTTCTTTCCAGATTTCATCTGAGGATATTTCCTTTTTCACCATAGCCCTCTATGGGCTTCCAAATATCACTTTGCCAATTCCGCAAGAACTGTCTTAGCGAAAGGCTTCTTGAGGGGAAAGCAGTAACTCTGTGAGATGATTTCACAGAACACAAAGAAGTTTCTCAGAAAGCTTCTTTCTCTTTGTTATCGGCGTATATTTCCTTTGGCCATATACTCTTCAAAGGTATCTGAAATATCTGTTCTCAGATTCCACAGAAATAAGGCTGGCAAAGAGATCCACGAAATACAGATGTAACTCTGTGAGTGGAAGTCACACATCACAGAGCAGTTTCTCAGAAAGCTTCTTTCTAGATTACATCTGAGGATATTTCCTTTTTCACCATAGCCCTCTATGGGCTTCCAAATATCACTTTGCCAATTCCACAAGAACTGTCTTATCGAAAGGCTTCTTGAGGGGAAAGCTGTAACTCTGTGAGATGATTTCACAGAACACAAAGAAGTTTCTCAGAAAGCTTTTTCTCTTTGTTATCGGAGGATATTTCCTTTGGCCCTATAGTCTTCAAAGGGATGTGAAATATTTGGTCTCAGATTCCACAGAAATAAGGCTAGCAAAGAGATCCTCGAAATACAGATGTAACTCTGTGAGTGGAAGTCACACATCACAGAGCAGTTTCTCAGAAAGCTTCTTTCCAGATTTCATCTGAGGATATTTCCTTTTTCACCATAGCCCTCTATGGGCTTCCAAATATCACTTTGCCAATTCCACAAGAACTGTCTTAGCGAAAGGCTTCTTGAGGGGAAAGCTCTAACTCTGTGAAATGATTTCACAGAACACAAAGCAGTTTCTCAGAAAGCTTCTTTCTCTTTGTTATCGGAGGATATTTCCTTTGGCCCTATAGTCTTCAAAGGGATCCGAAATATCTGTTCTCAGATTCCACAGAAATAAGGCTAGCAAAGAGATCCACGAAATACAGATGTAACTCTGTGAGATGAATGAACAGAACACTAAGCAGTTTCTCAGAAAGCTTCTTGCCAGATTTCATCTGAGGATATTTCCTTTTTCACCATAGCCCTATATGGGCTTCCAAATATCACTTTGCCAATTCCACAAGAACTGTCTTAGCGAAAGGCTTCTTGAGGGGAAAGCTCTAACTCTGTGAGATGATTTCACAGAACACAAAGAAGTTTCTCAGAAAGCTTCTTTCTCTTTGTTATCGGAGGATATTTCCTTTGGCCCTATAGTCTTCAAAGGGATCCGAAATATCTGTTCTCAGATTCCACAGAAATATGGCTAGCAAAGAGATCCACGAAATAGAGATGTAACTCTGTGAGTGGAAGTCACACATCTCAGAGCAGTTTCTCAGAAAGCTTCTTTCCAGATTTCATCTGAGGATATTTCCTTTTTCACCATAGCCCTCTATGGGCTTCCAAATATCACTTTGCCAATTCCGCAAGAACTGTCTTACCGAAAGGCTTCTTGAGGGGAAAGCTGTAACTCTGTGAGATGATTTCACAGAACACAAAGAAATTTCTCAGAAAGCTTCTTTCTCTTTGTTATCGGAGTATATTTCCTTTGGCCCTATACTCTTCAAAGGTATCCGAAATATCTGTTCTCAGATTCCACAGAAATAAGGCTAGCAAAGAGATCCACGAAATACAGATGTAACTCTGTGAGATGAATGAACAGAACACTAAGGAGTTTCTCACAAAGCTTCTTTCCAGATTTTATCTGAGGATATTTCCTTTTTCACCATAGCTCTCTATGGGCTTCCAAATATCACTTTGCCAATTCCACAAGAACTGTCTTAGCGAAAGGCTTCTTGAGGGGAAAGCTGTAACTCTGTGAGATGATTTCACAGAACACAAAGAAGTTTCTCAGAAAGCTTCCTTCTCTTTATTATCGGAGGATATTTCCTTTGGCCGTATAGTCTTCAATGGGATCCGAAATATCTGTTCTCAGATTCCACAGAAATAACGCTAGCAAAGAGATCCACGAAATACAGATGTAACTCTGTGAGTGGAAGTCACACATCACAGAGCAGTGTCTCAGAAAGCTTCTTTCCAGATTTCATCTGAGGATATTTCCTTTTTCACCATAGCCCTCTATGGGCTTCCAAATATCACTTTGCCAATTACACAAGAACTGGCTTACCGAAAGGCTTCTTGAGGGGAGAGCTGTAACTCTGTGAGATGATTTCACAGAACACAAAGAAGTTTCTCAGAGTGCTTCTTTCTCTTTGTTATCGGAGGATATTTCCTTTGGCCCTATAGTCTTCAAAGGGATCCGAAATATCTGTTCTCAGATTCCACAGAAATAAGGTTAGCAAAGAGATCCACGAAATACAGATGTAACTCTGTGAGATGAATGAACAGAACACTAAGCAGTTTCTCAGAAAGCTTCTTGCCAGATTTCATCTGAGGATATTTCCTTTTTCACCATAGCCCTCTATGGGCTTCCAAATATCACTTTGCCAATTCCACAAGAACTGTCTTAGCGAAAGGCTTCTTGAGGGGAAAGCTGTAACTCTGTGAGATGATTTCACAGAACACAAAGAAGTTTCTCAGAAAGCTTCTTTCTCTTTGTTATCGCAGGATATTTCCTTTGGCCCTATAGTCTTCAAAGGGATCAGAAGTATCTGTTCTCAGATTCCACAGAATTAAGGCTAGCAAAGAGAACCACGAAATACAGATGTAATTCTGTGAGTGGAAGTCACACATCACAGAGCAGTTTCTCAGAAAGCTTCTTTCCAGATTTCATCTGAGGATATTTCCTTTTTCACCATAGCCCTTTATGGGCTTCCAAATATCACTTTGCCAATTCCACAAGAACTGTCTTAGCGAAAGGCTTCTTGAGGGGAAAGCTGTAACTCTGTGAGATGATTTCACAGAACACAAAGAAGTTTCTCAGAAAGATTCCTTCTCTTTGTTATGGGAGGATATTTCCTTTGGCCCTATAGTCTTCAAAGGGATCCGAAATATCTGTTCTCAGATTCCACAGAAATAAGGCTAGCAAAGAGATCCACGAAAAACAGATGTAACTCTGTGAGTGGAAGTCACACATCACAGAGCACTTTCTCAGAAAGCTTCTTTCCAGATTTTATCTGAAGATATTTCCTTTTTCACCATAGCTCTCTATGGGCTTCCAAATATCACTTTGCCAATTCCACAAGAACTGTCTTAGCGAAAGTCTTCTTGAGGGGAAAGCTGTAACTCTGTGAGATGATTTCACAGAACACAAAGAAGTTTCTCAGAAAGCTTCTTTCTCTTTGTTATCGGAGGATATTTCCTTTGGCCCTATAGTCTTCAAAGGGATCCGAAATATCTGTTCTCAGATTCCACAGAAATAAGGCTAGCAAAGAGATCCACGAAATACAGATGTAACTCTGTGAGATGAATGAACAGAACACTAAGCAGTTTCTCAGAAAGCTTCTTTACAGATTTCATCTGAGGATATTTCCTTTTTCACCATAGCCCTCTATGGGCTTCCAAATATCACTTTTCCAATTACACAAGAACTGGCTTACCGAAAGGTTTGTTGAGGGGAAAGCTGTAACTCTGTGAGATGATTTCACAGAACACAAAGAAGTTTCTCAGAAAGCTTCTTTCTCTTTGTTTTCGGAGGATATTTCCTTTGGCCCTATAGTCTTCAAAGGGATCCGAAATATCTGTTCTCAGATTCCCCAGAAATAAGGCTAGCAAAGAGATCCACGAAATACAGATGTAACTCTGTGAGATGAATGAACAGAACACTAAGCAGTTTCTCAGAAAGCTTCTTTCCAGATTTCATCTGAGGATATTTCCTTTTTCACCATAGCCCTCTATGGGCTTCCAAATATCACTTTTCCAATTACACAAGAACTGGCTTACCGAAAGGCTTCTTGAGAGGAAAGCTGTAACTCTGTGAGATGATTTCACAGAACACAAAGAAGTTTCTCAGAAAGCTTCTTTCTCTTTGTTATCGGAGGATAATTCCTTTGGCCCTATAGTCTTCAAAGGGATCCGAAATATCTGTTCTCAGATTCCACAGAAATAAGGCTAGCCAAGAGATCCACGAAATACAGATGTAACTCTGTGAGATGAATGAAAAAAACACTAAGCAGTTTCTCAGAAAGCTTCTTTCCAGATTTCATCTGAGGATATTTCCTTTTTCACCATAGCCCTCTATGGGCTTCCAAATATCACTTTGCCAATTCCGCAAGAACTGTCTTAGCGAAAGGCTTCTTGAGGGGAAAGCTGTAACTCTGTGAGATGATTTCACAGAACACAAAGAAGTTTCTCAGAAAGCTTCTTTCTCTTTGTTATCGGAGTATATTTCCTTTGGCCCTATACTCTTCAAAGGTATCCGAAATATCTGTTCTCAGATTCCACAGAAATAAGGCTAGCAAAGAGATCCACGAAATACAGATGTAACTCTGTGAGATGAATGAACAGAACACTAAGGAGTTTCTTAGAAAGCTTCTTTCCAGATTTCATCTGAGGATATTTCCTTTTTCACCATAGCCCTCTATGGGCTTCCAAATATCACTTTGCCAATTCCACAAGAACTGTCTTACCGAAAGGCTTCTTGAGGGGAAAGCTGTAACTCTGTGAGATGATTTCACAGAACACAAAGAAGTTTCTCAGAAAGATTCCTTCTCTTTGTTATGGGAGGATATATCCTTTGGCCCTATAGTCTTCAAAGGGATCCGAAATATCTGTTCTCAGATTTCACAGAAATAAGGCCAGCAAAGAGATCCACAAAATACAGATGTAACTCTGTGAGATGAATGAACAGAACACTAAGCAGTTTCTCAGAAAGCTTCTTTCCAGATTTCATCTGAGGATATTTCCTTTTTCACCATAGCCCTCTATGGGCTTCCAAATATCACTTTGCCAATTCCACAAGAACTGTCTTAGCGAAAGGCTTCTTGAGGGGAAAGCTGTAACTCTGTGAGATGATTTCACAGAACACAAAGAAGTTTCTCAGAAAGCTTCCTTCTCTTTATTATCGGAGGATATTTCCTTTGGCCGTATAGTCTTCAATGGGATCCGAAATATCTGTTCTCAGATTCCACAGAAATAAGGCTAGCAAAGAGATCCACGAAATACAGATGTAAGTCTGTGAGTGGAAGTCACACATCACAGAGCAGTTTCTCAGAAAGCTTCTTTCCAGATTTCATCTGAGGATATTTCCTTTTTCACCAAAGCCCTCTATGGGCTTCCAAATATCACTTTGCCAATTTCACAAGAACTGTCTTAGCGAAAGGCTTCTTGAGGGGAAAGCTCTAACTCTGTGAGATGATTTCACAGAACACAAAGAAGTTTCTCAGAAAGCTTCTTTCTCTTTGTTATCGGAGGATATTTCCTTTGGCCCTATAGTCTTCAAAGGGATCCGAAATATCTGTTCTCACATTCCACAGAAATAAGGCTAGCAAAGAGATCCACGAAATACAGATGTAACTCTGTGAGTGGAAGTCACACATCACAGAGCAGTTTCTCAGAAAGCTTCTTTCCAGATTTCATCTGAGGATATTTCCTTTTTCACCATAGCCCTCTATGGGCTTCCAAATATCACTTTGCCAATTTCACAAGAACTGTCTTAGCGAAAGGCTCCTTGAGGGGAAAGCTGTAACTCTGTGAGATGATTTCACAGAACACAAAGAAGTTTCTCAGAAAGCTTCTTTCTCTTTTTTATCGGAGGATATTTCCTTTGGCCCTATAGTCTTCAAAGGGATCCGAAATATCTGTTCTCAGATTCCACAGAAATAAGGCTAGCAAAGAGATCCACGAAATAGAGATGTAACTCTGTGAGTGGAAGTCACACATCACAGAGCAGTTTCTCAGAAAGCTTCTTTCCAGATTTCATCTGAGGATATTTCCTTTTTCACCATAGCCCTCTATGGGCTTCCAAATATCACTTTGCCAATTCCGCAAGAACTGTCTTAGCGAAAGGCTTCTTGAGGGGAAAGCTGTAACTCTGTGAGATAATTTCACAGAACACAAAGAAGTTTCTCAGAAAGCTTCTTTCTCTTTGTTATCGGCGTATATTTCCTTTGGCCATATACTCTTCAAAGGTATCTGAAATATCTGTTCTCAGATTCCACAGAAATAAGGCTGGCAAAGAGATCCACGAAATACAGATGTAACTCTGTGAGTGGAAGTCACACATCACAGAGCAGTTTCTCAGAAAGCTTCTTTCTAGATTTCATCTGAGGATATTTCCTTTTTCACAATAGCCCTCTATGGGCTTCCAAATATCACTTTGCCAATTCCACAAGAACTGTCTTATCGAAAGGCTTCTTGAGGGGAAAGCTGTAACTCTGTGAGATGATTTCACAGAACACAAAGAAGTTTCTCAGAAAGCTTTTTCTCTTTGTTATCGGAGGATATTTACTTTGGCCCTATAGTCTTCAAAGGGATGTGAAATATTTGGTCTCAGATTCCACAGAAATAAGGCTAGCAAAGAGATCCTCGAAATACAGATGTAACTCTGTGAGTGGAAGTCACACATCACAGAGCAGTTTCTCAGAAAGCTTCTTTCCAGATTTCATCTGAGGATATTTCCTTTTTCACCATAGCCCTCTATGGGCTTCCAAATATCACTTTGCCAATTCCACAAGAACTGTCTTAGCGAAAGGCTTCTTGAGGGGAAAGCTCTAACTCTGTGAGATGATTTCACAGAACACAAAGCAGTTTCTCAGAAAGCTTCTTTCTCTTTGTTATCGGAGGATATTTCCTTTGGCCCTATTGTCTTCAAAGGGATCCGAAATATCTGTTCTCAGATTCCACAGAAATAAGGCTAGCAAAGAGATCCACGAAATACAGATGTAACTCTGTGAGATGAATGAACAGAACACTAAGCAGTTTCTCAGAAAGCTTCTTGCCAGATTTCATCTGAGGATATTTCCTTTTTCACCATAGCCCTCTATGGGCTTCCAAATATCACTTTGCCAATTCCACAAGAACTGTCTTAGCGAAAGGCTTCTTGAGGGGAAAGCTGTAACTCTGTGAGATGATTTCACAGAACACAAAGAAGTTTCTCAGAAAGCTTCTTTCTCTTTGTTATCGGAGGATATTTCCTTTGGCCCTATAGTCTTCAAAGGGATCCGAAATATCTGTTCTCAGATTCGACAGAAATATGGCTAGCAAAGAGATCCACGAAATAGAGATGTAACTCTGTGAGTGGAAGTCACACATCACAGAGCAGTTTCTCAGAAAGCTTCTTTCCAGATTTCATCTGAGGATATTTCCTTTTTCACCATAGCCTTCTATGGGCTTCCAAATATCACTTTGCCAATTCCGCAAGAACTGTCTTACCGAAAGGCTTCTTGAGGGGAAAGCTGTAACTCTGTGAGATGATTTCACAGAACACAAAGAAGTTTCTCAGAAAGCTTCTTTCTCTTTGTTATCGGAGTATATTTCCTTTGGCCCTATACTCTTCAAAGGTATCCGAAATATCTGTTCTCAGATTCCACAGAAATAAGGCTAGCAAAGAGATCCACGAAATACAGATGTAACTCTGTGAGATGAATGAACAGAACACTAAGGAGTTTCTCACAAAGCTTCTTTCCAGATTTTATCTGAGGATATTTCCTTTTTCACCATAGCTCTCTATGGGCTTCCAAATATCACTTTGCCAATTCCACAAGAACTGTCTTAGCGAAAGGCTTCTTGAGGGGAAAGCTGTAACTCTGTGAGATGATTTCACAGAACACAAAGAAGTTTCTCAGAAAGCTTCTTTCTCTTTGTTATCGGAGGATATTTCCTTTGGCCCTATAGTCTTCAAAGGGATCCGAAATATCTGTTCTCAGATTCCACAGAAATAAGGCTAGCAAAGAGATCCACGAAATACAGATGTAACTCTGTGAGAGGAATGAACAGAACACTAAGCAGTTTCTCAGAAAGCTTCTTTCCAGATTTCATCTGAGGATATTTGCTTTTTCACCAAAGCCCTCTATGGGCTTCCAAATATCACTTTGCCAATTCCACAAGAACTGTCTTAGCGAAAGGCTTCTTGAGGGGAAAGCTGTAACTCTGTGAGATGATTTCACAGAACACAAAGAAGTTTCTCATAAAGCTTCCTTCTCTTTATTATCGGAGGATATTTCCTTTGGCCGTATAGTCTTCAATGGGATCCGAAATATCTGTTCTCAGATTCCACAGAAATAACGCTAGCAAAGAGATCCACGAAATACAGATGTAACTCTGTGAGTGGAAGTCACACATCACAGAGCAGTGTCTCAGAAAGCTTCTTTCCAGATTTCATCTGAGGATATTTCCTTTTTCACCATAGCCCTCTATGGGCTTCCAAATATCACTTTGCCAATTCCACAAGAATTGTCTTAGCGAAAGGCTTCTTGAGGGGAAAGCTCTTACTCTGTGAGATGATTCCACAGAACACAAAGAAGTTTCTCAGAAAGCTTCTTTCTCTTTGTTGTCGGAGGATATTTCCTTTGGCCCTATAGTCTTCAAAGGGATCCGAAATATCTGTTCTCAGATTCCACAGAAATAAGGCTAGCAAAGAGATCCACGAAATACAGATGTAACTCTGTGAGTGGAAGTCACACATCACAGAGCAGTTTCTCAGAAAGCTTCTTTCCAGATTTCATCTGAGGATATTTCCTTTTTCACCATAGCCCTCTATGGGCTTCCAAATATCACTTTGCCAATTCCACAAGAACTGTCTTAGCGAAAGTGTTTTGAGGGGAAAGCTGTAACTCTGTGAGATGATTTCACAGAACACAAAGAAGTTTCTCAGAAAGCTTCTTTCTCTTTGTTATCGCAGGATATTTCCTTTGGCCCTATAGTCTTCAAAGGGATCCGAAATATCTGTTCTCAGATTCCACAGAAATAAGGCTAGCAAAGAGATCCACGAAATACAGATGTAACTCTGTGAGATGAATGAACAGAAGACTAAGCAGTTTCTCACAAAGCTTCTTTCCAGATTTCATCTGAGGATATTTCCTTTTTCACCATAGCCCTCTATGGGCTTCCAAATATCACTTTGCCAATTACACAAGAACTGGCTTACCGAAAGGTTTGTTGAGGGGAAAGCTGTAACTCTGTGAGATGATTTCACAGAACACAAAGAAGTTTCTCAGAAAGCTTCTTTCTCTTTGTTTTCGGAGGATATTTCCTTTGGCCCTATAGTCTTCAAAGGGATCCGAAATATCTGTTCTCAGATTCCACAGAAATAAGGCTAGCAAAGAGATCCACGAAATACAGATGTAACTCTGTGAGATGAATGAACAGAACACTAAGCAGTTTCTCAGAAAGCTTCTTTCCAGATTTCATCTGAGGATATTTCCTTTTTCACCATAGCCCTCTATGGGCTTCCAAATATCACTTTGCCAATTCCACAAGAACTGTCTAAGTGAAAGGCTTCTTGAGGGGAAAGCTGTAACTCTGTGAGATGATTTCACAGAACACAAAGAAGATTCTCAGTAAGCTTCTTTCTCTTTGTTATCGGAGGATATTTCCTTTGGCCCTATAGTCTTCAAAGGGATCAGAAATATCTGCTCTCAGATTCCACAGAAATATGGCTAGCAAAGAGATCCACGAAATAGAGATGTAACTCTGTGAGTGGAAGTCACACATCACAGAGCAGTTTCTCAGAAAGCTTCTTTCCAGATTTCATCTGAGGATATTTCCTTTTTCACCATAGCCCTCTATGGGCTTCCAAATATCACTTTGCCAATTCCGCAAGAACTGTCTTACCGAAAGGCTTCTTGAGGGGAAAGCTGTAACTCTGTGAGATGATTTCACAGAACACAAAGAAGTTTCTCAGAAAGCTTCCTTCTCTTTATTATCGGAGGATATTTCCTTTGGCCGTATAGTCTTCAATGGGATCCGAAATATCTGTTCTCAGATTCCACAGAAATAAGGCTAGCAAAGAGATCCACGAAATACAGATGTAACTCTGTGAGTGGAAGTCACACATCACAGAGCAGTTTCTCAGAAAGCTTCTTTCCAGATTTCATCTGAGGATATTTCCTTTTTCACCATAGCCCTCTATGGGCTTCCAAATATCACTTTTCCAATTACACAAGAACTGGCTTACCGAAAGACTTCTTGAGGGGAAAGCTGTAACTCTGTGAGATGATTTCACAGAACACAAAGAAGTTTCTCAGAAAGCTTCTTTCTCTTTGTTATCGGAGGATATTTGCTTTGGCCCTATAGTCTTCAAAGGGATCCGAAATATCTGTTCTCAGATTCCACAGAAATAAGGCTAGCAAGGAGATCCACGAAATACAGATGTAACTCTGTGAGATGAATGAAAAGAACACTAAGGAGTTTCTTGGAAAGCTTCTTTCCAGATTTCATCTGAGGATATTTCCTTTTTCACCATAGCCCTCTATGGGCTTCCAAATATCACTTTGCCAATTCCGCAAGAACTGTCTTACCGAAAGCTTCTTGAGGGGAAAGCTGTAACTCTGTGAGATGATTTCACAGAACACAAAGAAGTTTCTCAGAAAGCTTCCTTCTCTTTACTATCGGAGGATATTTCCTTTGGCCCTATAGTCTTCAATGGGATCCGAAATATCTGTTCTCAGATTCCACAGAAATAAGGCTAGCAAAGAGATCCACGAAATACAGATGTAACTCTGTGAGTGGAAGTCACACATCACAGAGCAGTTTCTCAGAAAGCTTCTTTCCAGATTTCATCTGAGGATATTTCCTTTTTCACCATAGCCCTCTATGGGCTTCCAAATATCACTTTTCCAATTACACAAGAACTGGCTTACCGAAAGACTTCTTGAGGGGAAAGCTGTAACTCTGTGAGATGATTTCACAGAACACAAAGAAGTTTCTCAGAAAGCTTCTTTCTCTTTGTTATCGGAGGATATTTCCTTTGGCCCTATAGTCTTCAAAGGGATCCGAAATATCTGTTCTCAGATTCCACAGAAATAAGGCTAGCAAAGAGATCCACGAAATACAGATGTAACTCTGTGAGATGAATGAACAGAACACTAAGGAGTTTCTTAGAAAGCTTCTTTCCAGATTTCATCTGAGGATATTTCCTTTTTCACCATAGCCCTCTATGGGCTTCCAAATATCACTTTGCCAATTACACAAGAACTGTCTTAGCGAAAGGCTTCTTGAGGGGAAAGCTGTAACTCTGTGAGATGATTTCACAGAAAACAAAGAAGTTTCTCAGAAAGATTCCTTCTCTTTGTTATGGGAGGATATTTCCTTTGGCCCTATAGTCTTCAAAGGGATCCGAAATATCTGTTCTCAGATTCCACAGAAATAAGGCTAGCAAAGAGATCCACGAAATACAGATGTAACTCTGTGAGTGGAAGTCACACATCACAGAGCACTTTCTCAGAAAGCTTCTTTCTAGATTTTATCTGAGGATATTAACTTTTTCACCATAGCTCTCTATGGGCTTCCAAATATCACTTTGCCAATTCCAGAAGAACTGTCTTAGCGAAAGGCTTCTTGAGGGGAAAGCTGTAACTCTGTGAGATGATTTCACAGAACACAAAGAAGTTTCTCAGAAAGCTTCTTTCTCTTTGTTATCGGAGGATATTTCCTTTGGCCCTATTGTCTTCAAAGGGATCCGAAATATCTGTTCTCAGATTCCACAGAAATAAGGCTAGCAAAGAGATCCACGAAATACAGATGTAACTCTGTGAGATGAATGAACAGAACACTAAGCAGTTTCTCAGAAAGCTTCTTTCCAGATTTCATCTGAGGATATTTCCTTTTTCACCATAGCCCTCTATGGGCTTCCAAATATCACTTTTCCAATTACACAACAACTGGCTTACCGAAAGGCTTCTTGAGGGGAAAGCTGTAACTCTGTGAGATGATTTCACAGAACACAAAGAAGTTTCTCAGAAAGCTTCTTTCTCTTTGTTATCGGAGGATATTTCCTTTGACCCTATAGTCTTCAAAGGGATCCGAAATATCTGTTCTCAGATTCCACAGAAATAAGGCTAGCAAAGAGATCCACGAAATACAGATGTAACTCTGTGAGATGAATGAACAGAACACTAAGCAGTTTCTCAGAAAGCTTCTTGCCAGATTTCATCTGAGGATATTTCGTTTTTCACCATAGCCCTCTATGGGCTTCCAAATATCACTTTGCAAATTCCACAAGAACTGTCTTAGCGAAAGGCTTCTTGAGGGGAAAGCTGTAACTCTGTGAGATGATTTCACAGAACACAAAGAAGTTTCTCAGAAAGCTTCTTTCTCTTTGTTATCGCAGGATATTTCCTTTGGCCCTATAGTCTTCAAAGGGATCCGAAATATCTGTTCTCAGATTCCACAGAAATAAGGCTAGCAAAGAGACCCACGAAATACAGATGTAACTCTGTGAGTGGAAGTCACACATCACAGAGCAGTTTCTCAGAAAGCTTCTTTCCAGATTTCATCTGAGGATATTTCCTTTTTCACCATAGCCCTCTATGGGCTTCCAAATATCACTTTGCCAATTACACAAGAACTGGCTTACCGAAAGGCTTCTTGAGGGGAAAGCTGTAACTCTGTGAGATGATTTCACAGAACACAAAGAAGTTTCTCAGAAAGCTTCTTTCTCTTTGTTATCGGAGGATATTTCCTTTGGCCCTATAGTCTTCAAAGGGATCCGAAATATCTGTTCTCAGATTCCACAGAAATAAGGCTAGCAAAGAGATCCACGAAATACAGATGTAACTCTGTGAGATGAATGAACAGAACACTAAGCAGTTTCTCAGAAAGCTTCTTGCCAGATTTCATCTGAGGATATTTCCTTTTTCACCATAGCTCTCTATGGGCTTCCTAATATCACTTTGCCAATTCCACAAGAACTGTCTAAGCGAAAGGCTTCTTGAGGGGAAAGCTGTAACTCTGTGAGATGATTTCACAGAACACAAAGAAGTTTCTCAGAAAGCTTCTTTCTCTTTCTTATCGCAGGATATTTCCTTTGGCCCTATAGTCTTCAAAGGGATCCGAAATATCTGTTCTCAGATTCCACAGAAATAAGGCTAGCAAAGAGAAGCACGAAATACAGATGTAACTCTGTGAGTGGAAGTCACACATCACAGAGCAGTTTCTCAGAAAGCTTCTTTCCAGATTTCATCTGAGGATATTTCCTTTTTCACCATAGCCCTCTATGGGCTTCCAAATATCACTTTGCCAATTCCACAAGAACTGTCTTAGCGAAAGGCTTCTTGAGGGGAAAGCTGTAACTCTGTGAGATGATTTCACAGAACACAAAGAAGTTTCTCAGAAAGATTCCTTCTCTTTGTTATGGGAGGATATTTCCTTTGGCCCTATAGTCTTCAAAGGGATCCGAAATATCTGTTCTCAGATTCCACAGAAATAAGGCTAGCAAAGAGATCCACGAAATACAGATGTAACTCTGTGAGTGGAAGTCACACATCACAGAGCACTTTCTCAGAAAGCTTCTTTCCAGATTTTATCTGAAGATATTTCCTTTTTCACCATAGCTCTCTATGGGCTTCCAAATATCACTTTGCCAATTCCACAAGAACTGTCTTAGCGAAAGTCTTCTTGAGGGGAAAGCTGTAACTCTGTGAGATGATTTCACAGAACACAAAGAAGTTTCTCAGAAAGCTTCTTCCTCTTTTTTATCGCAGGATATTTCCTTTGGCCCTATAGTCTTCAAAGGGATCCGAAATATCTGTTCTCAGATTCCACAGAAATAAGGCTAGCAAAGAGATCCACGAAATACAGATGTAACTCTGTGAGATGAATGAACAGAACACTAAGCAGTTTCTCAGAAAGCTTCTTTCCAGATTTCATCTGAGGATATTTCCTTTTTCACCATAGCCCTCTATGGGCTTCCAAATATCATTTTTCCAATTACACAAAAACTGGCTTACCGAAAGGTTTGTTGAGGGGAAAGCTGTAACTCTGTGAGATGATTTCACAGAACACAAAGAAGTTTCTCAGAAAGCTTCTTTCTCTTTGTTTTCGGAGGATATTTCCTTTGGCCCTATAGTCTTCAAAGGGATCTGAAATATCTGTTCTCAGATTCCACAGAAATAAGGCTAGCAAAGAGATCCACGAAATACAGATGTAACTCTGTGAAATGAATGAACAGAACACTAAGCAGTTTCTCAGAAAGCTTCTTTCCAGATTTCATCTGAGGATATTTCCTTTTTCACCATAGCCCTCTATGGGCTTCCAAATATCACTTTGCCAATTCCACAAGAACTGTCTAAGCGAAAGGCTTCTTGAGGGGAAAGCTGTAACTCTGTGAGATGATTTCACAGAACACAAAGAAGATTCTCAGTAAGCTTCTTTCTCTTTGTTATCGGAGGATATTTCCTTTGGCCCTATAGTCTTCAAAGGGATCAGAAATATCTGTTCTCAGATTCCACAGAAATATGGCTAGCAAAGAGATCCACGAAATAGAGATGTAACTCTGTGAGTGGAAGTCACACATCACAGAGCAGTTTCTCAGAAAGCTTCTTTCCAGATTTCATCTGAGGATATTTCCTTTTTCACCATAGCCCTCTATGGGCTTCCAAATATCACTTTGCCAATTCCGCAAGAACTGTCTTACCGAAAGGCTTCTTGAGGGGAAAGCTGTAACTCTGTGAGATGATTTCACAGAACACAAAGAAGTTTCTCAGAAAGCTTCCTTCTCTTTACTATCGGAGGATATTTCCTTTGGCCGTATAGTCTTCAATGGGATCCGAAATATCTGTTCTCATTTTCCACAGAAATAAGGCTAGCAAAGAGATCCACGAAATACAGATGTAACTCTGTGAGTGGAAGTCACACATCACAGAGCAGTTTCTCAGAAAGCTTCTTTCCAGATTTCATCTGAGGATATTTCCTTTTTCACCATAGCCCTCTATGGGCTTCCAAATATCACTTTTCCAATTACACAAGAACTGGCTTACCGAAAGACTTCTTGAGGGGAAAGCTGTAACTCTGTGAGATGATTTCACAGAACACAAAGAAGTTTCTCAGAAAGCTTCTTTCTCTTTGTTATCGGAGGATATTTCCTTTGGCCCTATAGTCTTCAAAGGGATCCGAAATATCTGTTCTCAGATTCCACAGAAATAAGGCTAGCAAAGAGATCCACGAAATACAGATGTAACTCTGTGAGATGAATGAACAGAACACTAAGGAGTTTCTTAGAAAGCTTCTTTCCAGATTTCATCTGAGGATATTTCCTTTTTCACCATAGCCCTCTATGGGCTTCCAAATATCACTTTGCCAATTCCACAAGAACTGTCTTAGCGAAAGGCTTCTTGAGGGGAAAGCTGTAACTCTGTGAGATGATTTCACAGAAAACAAAGAAGTTTCTCAGAAAGATTCCTTCTCTTTGTTATGGGAGGATATTTCCTTTGGCCCTATAGTCTTCAAAGGGATCCGAAATATCTGTTCTCAGATTCCACAGAAATAAGGATAGCAAAGAGATCCACGAAATACAGATGTAACTCTGTGAGTGGAAGTCACACATCACAGAGCACTTTCTCAGAAAGCTTCTTTCCAGATTTTATCTGAGGATATTTCCTTTTTCACCATAGCTCTCTATGGGCTTCCAAATATCACTTTGCCAATTCCAGATGAACTGTCTTAGCGAAAGGCTTCTTGAGGGGAAAGCTGTAACTCTGTGAGATGATTTCACAGAACACAAAGAAGTTTCTCAGAAAGCTTCTTTCTCTTTGTTATCGGAGGATATTTCCTTTGGCCCTATTGTCTTCAAAGGGATCCGAAATATCTGTTCTCAGATTCCACAGAAATAAGGCTAGCAAAGAGATCCACGAAATACAGATGTAACTCTGTGAGATGAATGAACAGAACACTAAGCAGTTTCTCAGAAAGCTTCTTTCCAGATTTCATCTGAGGATATTTCCTTTTTCACCATAGCCCTCTAGGGGTTCCAAATATCACTTTGCCAATTACACAAGAACTGTCTTAGCGAAAGTGTTCTTGAGAGGAAAGCTGTAACTCTGTGAGATGATTTCACAGAACACAAAGAAGTTTCTCAGAAAGCTTCTTTCTCTTTGTTATCGGAGGATATTTCCTTTGGCCCTATAGTCTTCAAAGGGATCCGAAATATCTGTTCTCAGATTCCACAGAAATAAGGCTAGCAAAGAGATCCACGAAATACAGATGTAACTCTGTGAGATGAATGAACAGAACACTAAGCAGTTTCTCAGAAAGCTTCTTTCCAGATTTCATCTGAGGATATTTCCTTTTTCACCATAGCCCTCTATGGGCTTCCAAATATCACTTTGCCAATTCCACAAGAACTGTCTTAGCGAAAGGCTTCTTGAGGGGAAAGCTGTAACTCTGTGAGATGATTTCACAGAACACAAAGAAGTTTCTCAGAAAGCTTCTTTCTCTTTGTTATCGGCGTATATTTCCTTTGGCCCTATAGTCTTCAAAGGGATCCGAAATATCTGTTCTCAGATTCCACAGAAATAAGGCTAGCAAAGAGAACCACGAAATACAGATGTAACTCTGTGAGTGGAAGTCACACATCACAGAGCAGTTTCTCAGAAAGCTTCTTTCCAGATTTCATCTGAGGATATTTCCTTTTTCACCATAGCCCTCTATGGGCTTCCAAATATCACTTTGCCAATTCCACAAGAACTGTCTTAGCGCAAGGCTTCTTGAGGGGAAAGCTGTAACTCTGTGAGATGATTTCACAGAACACAAAGAAGTTTCTCAGAAAGATTCCTTCTCTTTGTTATGGGAGGATATTTCCTTTGGCCCTATAGTCTTCAAAGGGATCCGAAATATCTGTTCTCAGATTCCACAGAATTAAGGCTAGCAAAGAGATCCACGAAATACAGATGTAACTCTGTGAGTGGAAGTCACAAATCACAGAGCACTTTCTCAGAAAGCTTCTTTCCAGATTTTATCTGAGGATATTTCCTTTTTCACCATAGCTCTCTATGGGCTTCCAAATATCACTTTGCCAATTCCACAAGAACTGTCTTAGCGAAAGTCTTCTTGAGGGGAAAGCTGTAACTCTGTGAGATGATTTCACAGAACACAAAGAAGTTTCTCAGAAAGCTTCTTTCTCTTTCTTATCGGAGGATATTTCCTTTGGCCCTATAGTCTTCAAAGGGATCCGAAATATCTGTTCTCAGATTCCACAGAAATAAGGCTAGCAAAGAGATCCACGAAATACAGATGTAACTCTGTGAGATGAATGAACAGAAGACTAAGCAGTTTCTCACAAAGCTTCTTTCCAGATTTCATCTGAGGATATTTCCTTTTTCACCATAGCCCTCTATGGGCTTCCAAATATCACTTTGCCAATTACACAAGAACTGGCTTACCGAAAGGTTTCTTGAGGGGAAAGCTGTAACTCTGTGAGATGATTTCACAGAACACAAAGAAGTTTCTCAGAAAGCTTCTTTCTCTTTGTTTTCGGAGGATATTTCCTTTGGCCCTATAGTCTTCAAAGGGATCCGAAATATCTGTTCTCAGATTCCACAGAAATAAGGCTAGCAAAGAGATCCACGAAATACAGATGTAACTCTGTGAGATGAATGAACAGAACACTAAGCAGTTTCTCAGAAAGCTTCTTTCCAGATTTCATCTGAGGATATTTCCTTTTTCACCATAGCCCTCTATGGGCTTCCAAATATCACTTTGCCAATTCCACAAGAACTGTCTAAGCGAAAGGCTTCTTGAGGGGAAAGCTGTAACTCTGTGAGATGATTTCACAGAACACAAAGAAGTTTCTCAGAAAGCTTCTTTCTCTTTGTTATTGGAGGATATTTCCTTTGGCCCTATAGTCTTCAAAGGGATCCGAAATATCTGTTCTCAGATTCCACAGAAATATGGCTATTAAAGAGATCCACGAAATAGAGATGTAACTCTGTGAGTGGAAGTCACACATCACAGAGCAGTTTCTCAGAAAGCTTCTTTCCAGATTTCATCTGAGGATATTTCCTTTTTCACCATAGCCCTCTAAGGGCTTCCAAATATCACTTTGCCAATTCCGCAAGAACTGTCTTACCGAAAGGCTTCTTGAGGGGAAAGCTGTAACTCTGTGAGATGATTTCACAGAACACAAAGAAGTTTCTCAGAAAGCTTCCTTCTCTTTATTATCGGAGGATATTTCCTTTGGCCGTATAGTCTTCAATGGGATCCGAAATATCTGTTCTCAGATTCCACAGAAATAAGGCTAGCAAAGAAATCCACGAAATACAGATGTAATTCTGTGAGTGGAAGTCACACATCACAGAGCAGTTTCTCAGAAAGCTTCTTTCCAGATTTCATCTGAGGATATTTCCTTTTTCACCATAGCCCTCTATGGGCTTCCAAATATCACTTTGCCAATTACACAAGAACTGGCTTACCGAAAGACTTCTTGAGGGGAAAGCTGTAACTCTGTGAGATGATTTCACAGAACACAAAGAAGTTTCTCAGAAAGCTTCTTTCTCTTTGTTATCGGAGGATATTTCCTTTGGCCCTATAGTCTTCAAAGGGATTCGAAATATCTGTTCTCAGATTCCACAGAAATAAGGCTAGCAAAGAGATCCACGAAATACAGATGTAACTCTGTGAGATGAATGAACAGAACACTAAGGAGTTTCTTAGAAAGCTTCTTTCCAGATTTCATCTGAGGATATTTCCTTTTTCACCATAGCCCTCTATGGGCTTCCAAATATCACTTTGCCAATTCCACAAGAACTGTCTTAGCGAAAGGCTTCTTGAGGGGAAAGCTGTAACTCTGTGAGATGATTTCACAGAAAACAAAGAAGTTTCTCAGAAAGATTCCTTCTCTTTGTTATGGGAGGATATTTCCTTTGGCCCTATAGTCTTCAAAGGGATCCGAAATATCTGTTCTCAGATTCCACAGAAATAAGGCTAGCAAAGAGATCCACGAAATACAGATGTAATTCTGTGAGTGGAAGTCACACATCACAGAGCACTTTCTCAGAAAGCTTCTTTCCAGATTTTATCTGAGGATATTTCCTTTTTCACCATAGCTCTCTATGGGCTTCCAAATATCACTTTGCCAATTCCACAAGAACTGTCTTAGCGAAAGTCTTCTTGAGGGGAAAGCTGTAACTCTGTGAGATGATTTCAGAGAACACAAAGAAGTTTCTCAGAAAGCTTCTTTCTCTTTGTTATCGGAGGATATTTCCTTTGGCCCTATAGTCTTCAAAGGGATCCGAAATATCTGTTCTCAGATTCCACAGAAATAAGGCTAGCAAAGAGATCCACGAAATACAGATGTAACTCTGTGAGATGAATGAACAGAAGACTAAGCAGTTTCTCACAAAGCTTCTTTCCAGATTTCATCTGAGGATATTTCCTTTTTCACCATAGCCCTCTATGGGCTTCCAAATATCACTTTTCCAATTACACAAGAACTGGCTTACCGAAAGGCTTCTTGAGGGGAAAGCTGTAACTCTGTGAGATGATTTCACAGAACACAAAGAAGTTTCTCAGAAAGCTTCTTTCTCTTTGTTATCGGAGGATATTTCCTTTGGCCCTATAGTCTTCAAAGGGATCCGAAATATCTGTTCTCAGATTCCACAGAAATAAGGCTAGCAAAGAGATCCACGAAATACAGATGCAACTCTGTGAGATGAATGAACAGAACACTAAGCAGTTTCTCAGAAAGCTTCTTGCCAGATTTCATCTGAGGATATTTCCTTTTTCACCATAGCCCTCTATAGGCTTCCAAATATCACTTTTCCAATTCCACAAGAACTGTCTTAGCGAAAGGCTTCTTGAGGGGAAAGCTGTAACTCTGTGAGATGATTTCACAGAACACAAAGAAGTTTCTCAGAAAGCTTCTTTCTCTTTGTTATCGCAGGATATTTCCTTTGGCCCTATAGTCTTCAAAGGGATCCGAAATATCTGTTCTCAGATTCCACAGAAATAAGGCTAGCAAAGAGAACCACGAAATACAGATGTAACTCTGTGAGTGGAAGTCACACATCACAGAGCAGTTTCTCAGAAAGCTTCTTTCCAGATTTCATCTGAGGATATTTCCTTTTTCACCATAGCCCTCTATGGGCTTCCAAATATCACTTTGCCAATTCCACAAGAACTGTCTTAGCGAAAGGCTTCTTGAGGGGAAAGCTGTAACTCTGTGAGATGATTTCACAGAACACAAAGAAGTTTCTCAGAAAGATTCCTTCTCTTTGTTATGGGAGGATATTTCCTTTGGCCCTATAGTCTTCAAAGGGATCCGAAATATCTGTTCTCAGATTCCACAGAAATAAGGCTAGCAAAGAGATCCACGAAATACAGATGTAACTCTGTGAGTGGAAGTCACACATCACAGAGCACTTTCTCAGAAAGCTTCCTTCCAGATTTTATCTGAAGATATTTCCTTTTTCACCATAGCTCTCTATGGGCTTCCAAATATCACTTTGCCAATTCCACAAGAACTGTTTTAGCGAAAGTCTTCTTGAGGGGAAAGCTGTAACTCTGTGAGATGATTTCACAGAACACAAAGAAGTTTCTCAGAAAGCTTCTTTCTCTTTGTTATCGGAGGATATTTCCTTTGGCCCTATAGTCTTCAAAGGGATCCGAAATATCTGTTCTCAGATTCCACAGAAATATGGCTATTAAAGAGATCCACGAAATAGAGATGTAACTCTGTGAGTGGAAGTCACACATCACAGAGCAGTTTCTCAGAAAGCTTCTTTCCAGATTTCATCTGAGGATATTTCCTTTTTCACCATAGCCCTCTAAGGGCTTCCAAATATCACTTTGCCAATTCCGCAAGAACTGTCTTACCGAAAGGCTTCTTGAGGGGAAAGCTGTAACTCTGTGAGATGATTTCACAGAACACAAAGAAGTTTCTCAGAAAGCTTCCTTCTCTTTATTATCGGAGGATATTTCCTTTGGCCGTATAGTCTTCAATGGGATCCGAAATATCTGTTCTCAGATTCCACAGAAATAAGGCTAGCAAAGAAATCCACGAAATACAGATGTAATTCTGTGAGTGGAAGTCACACATCACAGAGCAGTTTCTCAGAAAGCTTCTTTCCAGATTTCATCTGAGGATATTTCCTTTTTCACCATAGCCCTCTATGGGCTTCCAAATATCACTTTGCCAATTACACAAGAACTGGCTTACCGAAAGACTTCTTGAGGGGAAAGCTGTAACTCTGTGAGATGATTTCACAGAACACAAAGAAGTTTCTCAGAAAGCTTCTTTCTCTTTGTTATCGGAGGATATTTCCTTTGGCCCTATAGTCTTCAAAGGGATTCGAAATATCTGTTCTCAGATTCCACAGAAATAAGGCTAGCAAAGAGATCCACGAAATACAGATGTAACTCTGTGAGATGAATGAACAGAACACTAAGGAGTTTCTTAGAAAGCTTCTTTCCAGATTTCATCTGAGGATATTTCCTTTTTCACCATAGCCCTCTATGGGCTTCCAAATATCACTTTGCCAATTCCACAAGAACTGTCTTAGCGAAAGGCTTCTTGAGGGGAAAGCTGTAACTCTGTGAGATGATTTCACAGAAAACAAAGAAGTTTCTCAGAAAGATTCCTTCTCTTTGTTATGGGAGGATATTTCCTTTGGCCCTATAGTCTTCAAAGGGATCCGAAATATCTGTTCTCAGATTCCACAGAAATAAGGCTAGCAAAGAGATCCACGAAATACAGATGTAATTCTGTGAGTGGAAGTCACACATCACAGAGCACTTTCTCAGAAAGCTTCTTTCCAGATTTTATCTGAGGATATTTCCTTTTTCACCATAGCTCTCTATGGGCTTCCAAATATCACTTTGCCAATTCCACAAGAACTGTCTTAGCGAAAGTCTTCTTGAGGGGAAAGCTGTAACTCTGTGAGATGATTTCAGAGAACACAAAGAAGTTTCTCAGAAAGCTTCTTTCTCTTTGTTATCGGAGGATATTTCCTTTGGCCCTATAGTCTTCAAAGGGATCCGAAATATCTGTTCTCAGATTCCACAGAAATAAGGCTAGCAAAGAGATCCACGAAATACAGATGTAACTCTGTGAGATGAATGAACAGAAGACTAAGCAGTTTCTCACAAAGCTTCTTTCCAGATTTCATCTGAGGATATTTCCTTTTTCACCATAGCCCTCTATGGGCTTCCAAATATCACTTTTCCAATTACACAAGAACTGGCTTACCGAAAGGCTTCTTGAGGGGAAAGCTGTAACTCTGTGAGATGATTTCACAGAACACAAAGAAGTTTCTCAGAAAGCTTCTTTCTCTTTGTTATCGGAGGATATTTCCTTTGGCCCTATAGTCTTCAAAGGGATCCGAAATATCTGTTCTCAGATTCCACAGAAATAAGGCTAGCAAAGAGATCCACGAAATACAGATGTAACTCTGTGAGATGAATGAACAGAACACTAAGCAGTTTCTCAGAAAGCTTCTTGCCAGATTTCATCTGAGGATATTTCCTTTTTCACCATAGCCCTCTATGGGCTTCCAAATATCACTTTGCCAATTCCACAAGAACTGTCTTAGCGAAAGGCTTCTTGAGGGGAAAGCTGTAACTCTGTGAGATGATTTCACAGAACACAAAGAAGTTTCTCAGAAAGCTTCTTTCTCTTTGTTATCGCAGGATATTTCCTTTGGCCCTATAGTCTTCAAAGGGATCCGAAATATCTGTTCTCAGATTCCACAGAAATAAGGCTAGCAAGGAGAACCACGAAATACAGATGTAACTCTGTGAGTGGAAGTCACACATCACAGAGCAGTTTCTCAGAAAGCTTCTTTCCAGATTTCATCTGAGGATATTTCCTTTTTCACCATAGCCCTCTATGGGCTTCCAAATATCACTTTGCCAATTCCACAAGAACTGTCTTAGCGAAAGGCTTCTTGAGGGGAAAGCTGTAACTCTGTGAGATGATTTCACAGAACACAAAGAAGTTTCTCAGAAAGATTCCTTCTCTTTGTTATGTGAGGATATTTCCTTTGGCCCTATAGTCTTCAAAGGGATCCGAAATATCTGTTCTCAGATTCCACAGAAATAAGGCTAGCAAAGAGATCCACGAAATACAGTTGTAATTCTGTGAGTGGAAGTCACACATCACAGAGCACTTTCTCAGAAAACTTCTTTCCAGATTTTATCTGAGGATATTTCCTTTTTCACCATAGCTCTCTATGGGCTTCCAAATATCACTTTACCAATTCCACAAGAACTGTCTTAGCGAAAGTCTTCTTGAGGGGAAAGCTGTAACTCTGTGAGATGATTTCACAGAACACAAAGAAGTTTCTCAGAAAGCTTCTTTCTCTTTGTTATCGGAGGATATTTCCTTTGGCCCTATAGTCTTCAAAGGGATCCGAAATATCTGTTCTCAGATTCCACAGAAATAAGGCTAGCAAAGAGATCCACGAAATACAGATGTAACTCTGTGAGATGAATGAACAGAAGACTAAGCAGTTTCTCACAAAGCTTCTTTCCAGATTTCATCTGAGGATATTTCCTTTTTCACCATAGCCCTCTATGGGCTTCCAAATATCACTTTGCCAATTACACAAGAACTGGCTTACCGAAAGGCTTCTTGAGGGGAAAGCTGTAACTCTGTGAGATGATTTCACAGAACACAAAGAAGTTTCTCAGAAAGCTTCTTTCTCTTTGTTATCGGAGGATATTTCCTTTGGCCCTATATTCTTCAAAGGGATCCGAAATATCTGTTCTCAGATTCCACAGAAATAAGGCTAGCAAAGAGATCCACGAAATACAGATGCAACTCTGTGAGATGAATGAACAGAACACTAAGCAGTTTCTCAGAAAGCTTCTTGCCAGATTTCATCTGAGGATATTTCCTTTTTCACCATAGCCCTCTATGGGCTTCCAAATATCACTTTGCCAATTCCACAAGAACTGTCTTAGCGAAAGGCTTCTTGAGGGGAAAGCTGTAACTCTGTGAGATGATTTCACAGAACACAAAGAAGTTTCTCAGAAAGCTTCTTTCTCTTTGTTTTCGGAGGATATTTCCTTTGGCCCTATAGTCTTCAAAGGGATCCGAAATATCTGTTCTCAGATTCCACAGAAATAAGGCTAGCAAAGAGATCCACGAAATACAGATGTAACTCTGTGAGATGAATGAACAGAACACTAAGCAGTTTCTCAGAAAGCTTCTTTCCAGATTTCATCTGAGGATATTTCCTTTTTCACCATAGCCCTCTATGGGCTTCCAAATATCACTTTGCCAATTCCACAAGAACTGTCTTAGCGAAAGGCTTCTTGAGGGGAAAGCTGTAACTCTGTGAGATGATTTCAGAGAACACAAAGAAGTTTCTCAGAAAGATTCCTTCTCTTTGTTATGGGAGGATATTTCCTTTGGCCCTATAGTCTTCAAAGGGATCCGAAATATCTGTTCTCAGATTCCACAGAAATAAGGCTAGCAAAGAGATCCACGAAATACAGATGTAACTCTGTGAGTGGAAGTCACACATCACAGAGCACTTTCTCAGAAAGCTTCCTTCCAGATTTTATCTGAAGATATTTCCTTTTTCACCATAGCTCTCTATGGGCTTCCAAATATCACTTTGCCAATTCCACAAGAACTGTCTTAGCGAAAGTCTTCTTGAGGGGAAAGCTGTAACTCTGTGAGATGATTTCACAGAACACAAAGAAGTTTCTCAGAAAGCTTCTTTCTCTTTGTTATCGGAGGATATTTCCTTTGGCCCTATAGTCTTCAAAGGGATCCGAAATATCTGTTCTCAGATTCCACAGAAATAAGGCTAGCAAAGAGATCCACGAAATACAGATGTAACTCTGTGAGATGAATGAACAGAACACTAAGCAGTTTCTCAGAAAGCTTCTTTCCAGATTTCATCTGAGGATATTTCCTTTTTCACCATAGCCCTCTATGGGCTTCCAAATATCACTTTGCCAATTCCACAAGAACTGTCTAAGCGAAAGGCTTCTTGAGGGGAAAGCTGTAACTCTGTGAGGTGATTTCACAGAACACAAAGAAGTTTCTCAGAAAGCTTCTTTCTCTTTGTTATTGGAGGATATTTCCTTTGGCCCTATAGTCTTCAAAGGGATCCGAAATATCTGTTCTCAGATTCCACAGAAATATGGCTATTAAAGAGATCCACGAAATAGAGATGTAACTCTGTGAGTGGAAGTCACACATCACAGAGCAGTTTCTCAGAAAGCTTCTTTCCAGATTTCATCTGAGGATATTTCCTTTTTCACCATAGCCCTCTAAGGGCTTCCAAATATCACTTTGCCAATTCCGCAAGAACTGTCTTACCGAAAGGCTTCTTGAGGGGAAAGCTGTAACTCTGTGAGATGATTTCACAGAACACAAAGAAGTTTCTCAGAAAGCTTCCTTCTCTTTATTATCGGAGGATATTTCCTTTGGCCGTATAGTCTTCAATGGGATCCGAAATATCTGTTCTCAGATTCCACAGAAATAAGGCTAGCAAAGAAATCCACGAAATACAGATGTAATTCTGTGAGTGGAAGTCACACATCACAGAGCAGTTTCTCAGAAAGCTTCTTTCCAGATTTCATCTGAGGATATTTCCTTTTTCACCATAGCCCTCTATGGGCTTCCAAATATCACTTTGCCAATTACACAAGAACTGGCTTACCGAAAGACTTCTTGAGGGGAAAGCTGTAACTCTGTGAGATGATTTCACAGAACACAAAGAAGTTTCTCAGAAAGCTTCTTTCTCTTTGTTATCGGAGGATATTTCCTTTGGCCCTATAGTCTTCAAAGGGATCCGAAATATCTGTTCTCAGATTCCACAGAAATAAGGCTAGCAAAGAGATCCACGAAATACAGATGTAACTCTGTGAGATGAATGAACAGAACACTAAGGAGTTTCTTAGAAAGCTTCTTTCCAGATTTCATCTGAGGATATTTCCTTTTTCACCATAGCCCTCTATGGGCTTCCAAATATCACTTTGCCAATTCCACAAGAACTGTCTTAGCGAAAGGCTTCTTGAGGGGAAAGCTGTAACTCTGTGAGATGATTTCACAGAACACAAAGAAGTTTCTCAGAAAGATTCCTTCTCTTTGTTATGGGAGGATATTTCCTTTGGCCCTATAGTCTTCAAAGGGATCCGAAATATCTGTTCTCAGATTCCACAGAAATAAGGCTAGCAAAGAGATCCACGAAATACAGATGTAACTCTGTGAGTGGAAGTCACACATCACAGAGCACTTTCTCAGAAAGCTTCCTTCCAGATTTTATCTGAAGATATTTCCTTTTTCACCATAGCTCTCTATGGGCTTCCAAATATCACTTTGCCAATTCCACAAGAACTGTCTTAGCGAAAGTCTTCTTGAGGGGAAAGCTGTAACTCTGTGAGATGATTTCACAGAACACAAAGAAGTTTCTCAGAAAGCTTCTTTCTCTTTGTTATCGGAGGATATTTCCTTTGGCCCTATAGTCTTCAAAGGGATCCGAAATATCTGTTCTCAGATTCCACAGAAATAAGGCTAGCAAAGAGATCCACGAAATACAGATGTAACTCTGTGAGATGAATGAACAGAAGACTAAGCAGTTTCTCACAAAGCTTCTTTCCAGATTTCATCTGAGGATATTTCCTTTTTCACCATAGCCCTCTATGGGCTTCCAAATATCACTTTTCCAATTACACAAGAACTGGCTTACCGAAAGGCTTCTTGAGGGGAAAGCTGTAACTCTGTGAGATGATTTCACAGAACACAAAGAAGTTTCTCAGAAAGCTTCTTTCTCTTTGTTATCGGAGGATATTTCCTTTGGCCCTATAGTCTTCAAAGGGATCCGAAATATCTGTTCTCAGATTCCACAGAAATAAGGCTAGCAAAGAGATCCACGAAATACAGATGTAACTCTGTGAGATGAATGAACAGAACACTAAGCAGTTTCTCAGAAAGCTTCTTGCCAGATTTCATCTGAGGATATTTCCTTTTTCACCATAGCCCTCTATGGGCTTCCAAATATCACTTTGCCAATTCCACAAGAACTGTCTTAGAGAAAGGCTTCTTGAGGGGAAAGCTGTAACTCTGTGAGATGATTTCACAGAACACAAAGAAGTTTCTCAGAAAGCTTCTTTCTCTTTGTTATCGGAGGATATTTCCTTTGGCCCTATAGTCTTCAAAGGGATCCGAAATATCTGTTCTCAGATTCCACAGAAATAAGGCTAGCAAAGAGAACCACGAAATACAGATGTAACTCTGTGAGTGGAAGTCACACATCACAGAGCAGTTTCTCAGAAAGCTTCTTTCCAGATTTCATCTGAGGATATTTCCTTTTTCACCATAGCCCTCTATGGGCTTCCAAATATCACTTTGCCAATTCCACAAGAACTGTCTTAGCGAAAGGCTTCTTGAGGGGAAAGCTGTAACTCTGTGAGATGATTTCACAGAACACAAAGAAGTTTCTCAGAAAGATTCCTTCTCTTTGTTATGTGAGGATATTTCCTTTGGCCCTATAGTCTTCAAAGGGATCCGAAATATCTGTTCTCAGATTCCACAGAAATAAGGCTAGCAAAGAGATCCACGAAATACAGTTGTAATTCTGTGAGTGGAAGTCACACATCACAGAGCACTTTCTCAGAAAACTTCTTTCCAGATTTTATCTGAGGATATTTCCTTTTTCACCATAGCTCTCTATGGGCTTCCAAATATCACTTTACCAATTCCACAAGAACTGTCTTAGCGAAAGTCTTCTTGAGGGGAAAGCTGTAACTCTGTGAGATGATTTCACAGAACACAAAGAAGTTTCTCAGAAAGCTTCTTTCTCTTTGTTATCGGAGGATATTTCCTTTGGCCCCATAGTCTTCAAAGGGATCCGAAATATCTGTTCTCAGATTCCACAGAAATAAGGCTAGCAAAGAGATCCACGAAATACAGATGTAACTCTGTGAGATGAATGAACAGAAGACTAAGCAGTTTTTCACAAAGCTTCTTTCCAGATTTCATCTGAGGATATTTCCTTTTTCACCATAGCCCTCTATGGGCTTCCAAATATCACTTTGCCAATTCCGCAAGAACTGTCTTACCGAAAGGCTTCTTGAGGGGAAAGCTGTAACTCTGTGAGATGATTTCACAGAACACAAAGAAGTTTCTCAGAAAGCTTCTTTCTCTTTGTTATCGCAGGATATTTCCTTTGGCCCTATAGTCTTCAAAGGGATCCGAAATATCTGTTCTCAGATTCCACAGAAATAAGGCTAGCAAAGAGAACCACGAAATACAGATGTAACTCTGTGAGTGGAAGTCACACATCACAGAGCAGTTTCTCAGAAAGCTTCTTTCCAGATTTCATCTGAGGATATTTCCTTTTTCACCATAGCCCTCTATGGGCTTCCAAATATCACTTTGCCAATTCCACAAGAACTGTCTTAGCGAAAGGCTTCTTGAGGGGAAAGCTGTAACTCTGTGAGATGATTTCACAGAACACAAAGAAGTTTCTCAGAAAGATTCCTTCTCTTTGTTATGGGAGGATATTTCCTTTGGCCCTATAGTCTTCAAAGGGATCCGAAATATCTGTTCTCAGATTCCACAGAAATAAGGCTAGCAAAGAGATCCACGAAATACAGATGTAACTCGGTGAGTGGAAGTCACACATCACAGAGCACTTTCTCAGAAAGCTTCTTTCCAGATTTTATCTGAAGATATTTCCTTTTTCACCATAGCTCTCTATGGGCTTCCAAATATCACTTTGCCAATTCCACAAGAACTGTCTTAGCGAAAGTCTTCTTGGGGGAAAGCTGTAACTCTGTGAGATGATTTCACAGAACACAAAGAAGTTTCTCAGAAAGCTTCTTTCTCTTTGTTATCGGAGGATATTTCCTTTGGCCCTATAGTCTTCAAAGGGATCCGAAATATCTGTTCTCAGATTCCACAGAAATAAGGCTAGCAAAGAGATCCACGAAATACAGATGTAACTCTGTGAGATGAATGAACAGAACACTAAGCAGTTTCTCAGAAAGCTTCTTTCCAGATTTCATCTGAGGATATTTCCTTTTTCACCATAGCCCTCTATGGGCTTCCAAATATCACTTTTCCAATTACACAAGAACTGGCTTACCGAAAGGTTTCTTGAGGGGAAAGCTGTAACTCTGTGAGATGATTTCACAGAACACAAAGAAGTTTCTCAGAAAGCTTCTCTCTCTTTGTTTTCGGAGGATATTTCCTTTGTCCCTATAGTCTTCAAAGGGATCCGAAATATCTGTTCTCAGATTCCACAGAAATAAGGCTAGCAAAGAGATCCACGAAATACAGATGTAACTCTGTGAGATGAATGAACAGAACACTAAGAAGTTTCTCAGAAAGCTTCTTTCCAGATTTCATCTGAGGATATTTCCTTTTTCACCATAGCCCTCTATGGGCTTCCAAATATCACTTTGCCAATTCCACAAGAACTGTCTAAGCGAAAGGCTTCTTGAGGGGAAAGCTGTAACTCTGTGAGATGATTTCACAGAACACAAAGAAGTTTCTCAGAAAGCTTCTTTCTCTTTGTTATCGGAGGATATTTCCTTTGGCCCTATAGTCTTCAAAGGGATCCGATATATCTGTTCTCAGATTCCACAGAAATAAGGCTAGCAAAGAGATCCACGAAATACAGATGTAACTCTGTGAGTGGAAGTCACACATGACAGAGCAGTTTCTCAGAAAGCATCTTTCCAGATTTCATCTGAGGATATTTCCTTTTTCACCATAGCCCTCTAGGGGCTTCAAAATATCACTTTGCCAATTTCACAAGAACTGTCTTAGCGAAAGTCTTCTTGAGTGGAAAGCTGTAACTCTGTGAGATGATTTCACAGAACACAAAGAAGTTTCTCAGAAAGCTTCTTTCTCTTTGTTATCGGAGGATATTTCCTTTGGCCCTATAGTCTTCAAAGGGATCCGAAATATCTGTTCTCAGATTCCACAGAAATAAGGCTAGCAAAGAGATCCACGAAATACAGATGTAACTCTGTGAGATTAATGAACAGAACACTAAGGAGTTTCTCAGAAAGCTTCTTTCCAGATTTCATCTGAGGATATTTCCTTTTTCACCATAGCCCTCTATGGGCTTCCAATTATCACTTTGCCAATTCCACAAGAACTGTCTTAGCGAAAGTCTTCTTGAGGGGAAAGCTGTAACACTGTGAGATGATTTCAAAGAACACAAAGAAGTTTCTCAGAAAGCTTCCTTCTCTTTGTTATCGGAGGATATTTCCTTTGGCCCTATAGTCTTCAAAGGGATCCGAAATACCTGTTCTCAGATTCCACAGAAATAAGGCTAGCAAAGAGATCCACGAAATACAGATGTAACTCTGTGAGTGGAAGTCACACATCACAGAGCAGTTTCTCAGAAAGCTTCTTTCCAGATTTCATCTGAGGATATTTCCTTTTTCACCATAGCCCTCTATGGGCTTCCAAATATCACTTTGCCAATTACACAAGAACTGTCTTAGCGAAAGTCTTCTTGAGTGGAATGCTGTAACTCTGTGAGATGATTTCACAGAACACAAAGAAGTTTCTCAGAAAGCTTCTTTCTCTTTGTTATCGAAGGATATTTCCTTTGGCCCTATAGTCTTCAAAGGGATCCGAAATATCTGTTCTCAGATTCCACAGAAATAAGGCTAGCAAAGAGATCCACGAAATACAGATGTAACTCTGTGAGATTAATTAACAGAACACTAAGGAGTTTCTCAGAAAGCTTCTTTCCAGATTTCATCTGAGGATATTTCCTTTTTCACCATAGCCCTCTATGGGCTTCCAAATATCACTTTGCCAATTCCACAAGAACTGTCTTAGCGAAAGGCTTCTTGAGGGGAAAGCTGTAACTCTGTGAGATGATTTCACAGAACACAAAGAAGTTTCTCAGAAAGCTTCTTTCTCTTTGTTATCAGAGGATATTTCCTTTGGCCCTATAGTCTTCAAAGGGATGCGAAATATTTGTTCTCAGATTCCACAGAAATAAGGCTAGCAAAGAGATCCACGAAATACAGATGTAACACTGTGAATAGAAGGCACACATCACAGAGCAGTTTCTCAGAAAGCTTGTTTCCAGATTTCATCTGAGGATATTTCCTTTTTCACCATAGCCCTCTATGGGCTTCCAAATATCACTTTGCCAATTCCACAAGACCTGTCTTAGCGAAAGGCTTCTTGAGGGGAAAGCTGTAACTCTGTGAGATGATTTCACAGAACACAAAGAAGTTTCTCAGAAACCTTCCTTCTCTTTGTTATGGGAGGATATTTCCTTTGGCCCTACAGTCTTCAAAGGGATGCGAAATATCTGTTCTCAGATTCCACAGAAATAAGGCTAGCAAAGAGATCCACGAAAGACAGATGTAACTCTGTGAGTGGTAGTCACACATCACAGAGCAGTTTCTCAGAAAGCTTCTATCCAGATTTTATCTGAGGATATTTCCTTTTTCACCATAGCTCTCTATGGGCTTCAAAATATCACCTTGCCAATTCCACAAGAACTGCCTTAGCCAAAGTCTTCTTGAGTGGAAAGCTGTAACTCTGTGAGATGATTTCACAGAACACAAAGAAGTTTCTCAGAAAGCTTCTTTCTCTTTGTTATCGGAGGATATTTCCTTTGGCCCTATAGTCTTCAAAGGGATCCGATATATCTGTTCTCAGATTCCACAGAAATAAGGCTAGCAAAGAGATCCACGAAATACAGATGTAACTCTGTGAGATGAATGAACAGAACACTAAGCAGTTTCTCAGAAAGCTTCTTTCCAGATTTCATCTGAGGATATTTCCTTTTTCACCATAGCCCTCTATGGGCTTCCAAATATCACTTTGCCAATTACACAAGAACTGTCATAGCGAAAGGCTTCTTGAGGGGAAAGCTGTAACTCTGTGAGATGATTTCACAGAACACAAAGAAGTTTCTCAGAAAGCTTCCTTCTCTTTGTTATCGGAGGATATTTCCTTTGTCCTATAGTCTTCAAAGGGATCCGAAATATCTGTTCTCAGATTCCACAGAAATAAGGCTAGCAAAGAGATCCACGAAATACAGATGTAACTCTGTGAGTGGAAGTCACACATCACAGAGCAGTTTCTCAGGAAGCTTCTTTCTAGATTTCATCTGAGGATATTTCCTTTTTCACCATAGCCCTCTATGGGCTTCCAAATATCACTTTGCCAATTCCACAAGAACTGTCTTATCGAAAGGCTTCTTGAGGGGAAAGCTGTAACTCTGTGAGATGATTTCACAGAACACAAAGAAGTTTCTCAGAAAGCTTCTTTCTCTTTTATCGCAGGATATTTCCTTTGGCCCTATAGTCTTCAAAGGGATGCGAAATATCTGTTCTCAGATTCCACAGAAATAAGGCTAGCAAAGAGATCCACGAAATACAGATGTAACTCTGTGAGATGAATGAACAGAACACTAAGCAGTTTCTCAGAAATCTTCTTTCCAGATTTCATCTGAGGATATTTCCTTCTTCACCATAGCCCTCTACGGGCTTCCAAATATCACTTTGCCAATTCCACAAGAACTGTCTTAGCGAAAGGCTTCTTGAGGGGAAAGCTGTAACTGTGTGAGATGATTTCACAGAACAAAAAGAAGTTTCTCAGAAAGCTTCTTTCTCTTTGTTATCGGAGGATATTTACTTTGGCCCTATAGTCTTCAAAGGGATCCGAAATATCTGTTCTCAGATTCCACAGAAATAAGGCTAGCAAAGAGATCCACGAAATACAGATGTAACTCTGTGAGATGAATGAACAGAACACTAAGCAGTTTCTCAGAAAGCTTCTTTCCAGATTTCATCTGAGGATATTTCCTTTTTCACCATAGCCCTCTATGGGCTTCCAAATATCACTTTGCCAATTCCCCAAGAACTGTCTTAGCGAAAGGCTTCTTGAGGGGAAAGCTGTAACTCTGTGAGATGATTTCACAGAACACAAAGAAGTTTCTCAGAAAGCTTCTTTCTCTTTGTTATCGGAGGATATTTCCTTTGGCTGTATAGTCTTCAATGGGATCCGAAATATCTGTTCTCAGATTCCACAGAAATAAGGCTAGCAAAGAGATCCACGAAATACAGATGTAACTCTGTGAGTGGAAGTCACACATCACAGAGCAGTTTCTCAGAAAGCTTCTTTCCAGATTTCATCTGAGGATATTTCCTTTTTCATCATAGCCCTCTATGGGCTTCCAAATATCACTTTGCCAATTCCACAAGAACTGTCTTAGCGCAAGGCTTCTTGAGGGGAAAGCTGTAACTCTGTGAGATGATTTCACAGAACACAAAGAAGTTTCTCAGAAAGCTTCTTTCTTTTGTTATCGGAGGATATTTCCTTTGGCCCTATAGTCTTCAAAGGGATGCGAAATATGTGTTCTCAGATTCCACAGAAATAAGGCTAGCAAAGAGATCCACGAAATACAGATGTAACTCTGTGAGTGGAAGGCACACATCACAGAGCAGTTTCTCAGAAAGCTTCTTTCCAGATTTCATCTGAGGATATTTCCTTTTTCACCATAGCCCTCTATGGGCTTCCAAATATCACCTTGCCAATTCCACAAGAACTGTCTAAGCGAAAGGCTTCTTGAGGGGAAAGCTGTAACTGTGAGATGATTTCACAGAACACAAAGAAGTTTCTCAGAAAGCTTCTTTCTCTTTGTTATCGCAGGATATTTCCTTTGGCCCTATAGTCTTCAAAGGTATCCGAAATATCTGTTCTCAGATTCCACAGAAATAAGGCTAGCAAAGAGATCCACGAAATACAGATGTAACTCTGTGAGTGGAAGTCACACATCACAGAGCAGTTTCTCAGAAAGCTTCTTTCCAGATTTCATCTGAGGATATTTCCTTTTTCACCATAGCCCTCTATTGGCTTCCAAATATCACTTTGCCAATTACACAAGAACTGGCTTACCGAAAGGCTTCTTGAGGGGAAAGCTGTAACTCTGTGAGATGATTTCACAGAACACAAAGAAGTTTCTCAGAAAGCTTCTTTCTCTTTGTTATGGGAGGATATTTCCTTTGGCCGTATAGTCTTCAAAGGGATCCGAAATATCTGTTCTCAGATTCCACAGAAATAAGGCTAGCAAAGAGATCCACGAAATACAGATGTAACTCTGTGAGATGAATGAACAGAACACTAAGCAGTTTCTCAGAAAGCTTCTTTCCAGATTTCATCTGAGGATATTTCCTTTTTCACCATAGCCCTCTATGGGCTTCCAAATATCACTTTGCCAATTCCACAAGAACTGTCTTAGCGAAAGGCTTCTTGAGGGGAAAGCTGTAACTCTGTGAGATGATTTCACAGAACACAAAGAAGTTTCTCAGAAAGCTTCCTTCTCTTTGTTATCGGAGGATATTTCCTTTGGCCCTATAGTCTTCAAAGGGATCCGAAATATCTGTTCTCAGATTCCACAGAAATAAGGCTAGCAAAGAGATCCACGAAATACAGATGTAACTCGGTGAGTGGAAGTCACACATCACAGAGCACTTTCTCAGAAAGCTTCTTTCCAGATTTTATCTGAAGATATTTCCTTTTTCACCATAGCTCTCTATGGGCTTCCAAATATCACTTTGCCAATTCCACAAGAACTGTCTTAGCGAAAGTCTTCTTGGGGGAAAGCTGTAACTCTGTGAGATGATTTCACAGAACACAAAGAAGTTTCTCAGAAAGCTTCTTTCTCTTTGTTATCGGAGGATATTTCCTTTGGCCCTATAGTCTTCAAAGGGATCCGAAATATCTGTTCTCAGATTCCACAGAAATAAGGCTAGCAAAGAGATCCACGAAATACAGATGTAACTCTGTGAGATGAATGAACAGAACACTAAGCAGTTTCTCAGAAAGCTTCTTTCCAGATTTCATCTGAGGATATTTCCTTTTTCACCATAGCCCTCTATGGGCTTCCAAATATCACTTTTCCAATTACACAAGAACTGGCTTACCGAAAGGTTTCTTGAGGGGAAAGCTGTAACTCTGTGAGATGATTTCACAGAACACAAAGAAGTTTCTCAGAAAGCTTCTCTCTCTTTGTTTTCGGAGGATATTTCCTTTGTCCCTATAGTCTTCAAAGGGATCCGAAATATCTGTTCTCAGATTCCACAGAAATAAGGCTAGCAAAGAGATCCACGAAATACAGATGTAACTCTGTGAGATGAATGAACAGAACACTAAGCAGTTTCTCAGAAAGCTTCTTTCCAGATTTCATCTGAGGATATTTCCTTTTTCACCATAGCCCTCTATGGGCTTCCAAATATCACTTTGCCAATTCCACAAGAACTGTCTAAGCGAAAGGCTTCTTGAGGGGAAAGCTGTAACTCTGTGAGATGATTTCACAGAACACAAAGAAGTTTCTCAGAAAGCTTCTTTCTCTTTGTTATCGGAGGATATTTCCTTTGGCCCTATAGTCTTCAAAGGGATCCGATATATCTGTTCTCAGATTCCACAGAAATAAGGCTAGCAAAGAGATCCACGAAATACAGATGTAACTCTGTGAGTGGAAGTCACACATGACAGAGCAGTTTCTCAGAAAGCATCTTTCCAGATTTCATCTGAGGATATTTCCTTTTTCACCATAGCCCTCTAGGGGCTTCAAAATATCACTTTGCCAATTTCACAAGAACTGTCTTAGCGAAAGTCTTCTTGAGTGGAAAGCTGTAACTCTGTGAGATGATTTCACAGAACACAAAGAAGTTTCTCAGAAAGCTTCTTTCTCTTTGTTATCGGAGGATATTTCCTTTGGCCCTATAGTCTTCAAAGGGATCCGAAATATCTGTTCTCAGATTCCACAGAAATAAGGCTAGCAAAGAGATCCACGAAATACAGATGTAACTCTGTGAGATTAATGAACAGAACACTAAGGAGTTTCTCAGAAAGCTTCTTTCCAGATTTCATCTGAGGATATTTCCTTTTTCACCATAGCCCTCTATGGGCTTCCAATTATCACTTTGCCAATTCCACAAGAACTGTCTTAGCGAAAGTCTTCTTGAGGGGAAAGCTGTAACACTGTGAGATGATTTCAAAGAACACAAAGAAGTTTCTCAGAAAGCTTCCTTCTCTTTGTTATCGGAGGATATTTCCTTTGGCCCTATAGTCTTCAAAGGGATCCGAAATACCTGTTCTCAGATTCCACAGAAATAAGGCTAGCAAAGAGATCCACGAAATACAGATGTAACTCTGTGAGTGGAAGTCACACATCACAGAGCAGTTTCTCAGAAAGCTTCTTTCCAGATTTCATCTGAGGATATTTCCTTTTTCACCATAGCCCTCTATGGGCTTCCAAATATCACTTTGCCAATTACACAAGAACTGTCTTAGCGAAAGTCTTCTTGAGTGGAATGCTGTAACTCTGTGAGATGATTTCACAGAACACAAAGAAGTTTCTCAGAAAGCTTCTTTCTCTTTGTTATCGAAGGATATTTCCTTTGGCCCTATAGTCTTCAAAGGGATCCGAAATATCTGTTCTCAGATTCCACAGAAATAAGGCTAGCAAAGAGATCCACGAAATACAGATGTAACTCTGTGAGATTAATTAACAGAACACTAAGGAGTTTCTCAGAAAGCTTCTTTCCAGATTTCATCTGAGGATATTTCCTTTTTCACCATAGCCCTCTATGGGCTTCCAAATATCACTTTGCCAATTCCACAAGAACTGTCTTAGCGAAAGGCTTCTTGAGGGGAAAGCTGTAACTCTGTGAGATGATTTCACAGAACACAAAGAAGTTTCTCAGAAAGCTTCTTTCTCTTTGTTATCAGAGGATATTTCCTTTGGCCCTATAGTCTTCAAAGGGATGCGAAATATTTGTTCTCAGATTCCACAGAAATAAGGCTAGCAAAGAGATCCACGAAATACAGATGTAACACTGTGAATAGAAGGCACACATCACAGAGCAGTTTCTCAGAAAGCTTGTTTCCAGATTTCATCTGAGGATATTTCCTTTTTCACCATAGCCCTCTATGGGCTTCCAAATATCACTTTGCCAATTCCACAAGACCTGTCTTAGCGAAAGGCTTCTTGAGGGGAAAGCTGTAACTCTGTGAGATGATTTCACAGAACACAAAGAAGTTTCTCAGAAACCTTCCTTCTCTTTGTTATGGGAGGATATTTCCTTTGGCCCTACAGTCTTCAAAGGGATGCGAAATATCTGTTCTCAGATTCCACAGAAATAAGGCTAGCAAAGAGATCCACGAAAGACAGATGTAACTCTGTGAGTGGTAGTCACACATCACAGAGCAGTTTCTCAGAAAGCTTCTATCCAGATTTTATCTGAGGATATTTCCTTTTTCACCATAGCTCTCTATGGGCTTCAAAATATCACCTTGCCAATTCCACAAGAACTGCCTTAGCCAAAGTCTTCTTGAGTGGAAAGCTGTAACTCTGTGAGATGATTTCACAGAACACAAAGAAGTTTCTCAGAAAGCTTCTTTCTCTTTGTTATCGGAGGATATTTCCTTTGGCCCTATAGTCTTCAAAGGGATCCGATATATCTGTTCTCAGATTCCACAGAAATAAGGCTAGCAAAGAGATCCACGAAATACAGATGTAACTCTGTGAGATGAATGAACAGAACACTAAGCAGTTTCTCAGAAAGCTTCTTTCCAGATTTCATCTGAGGATATTTCCTTTTTCACCATAGCCCTCTATGGGCTTCCAAATATCACTTTGCCAATTACACAAGAACTGTCATAGCGAAAGGCTTCTTGAGGGGAAAGCTGTAACTCTGTGAGATGATTTCACAGAACACAAAGAAGTTTCTCAGAAAGCTTCCTTCTCTTTGTTATCGGAGGATATTTCCTTTGTCCTATAGTCTTCAAAGGGATCCGAAATATCTGTTCTCAGATTCCACAGAAATAAGGCTAGCAAAGAGATCCACGAAATACAGATGTAACTCTGTGAGTGGAAGTCACACATCACAGAGCAGTTTCTCAGGAAGCTTCTTTCTAGATTTCATCTGAGGATATTTCCTTTTTCACCATAGCCCTCTATGGGCTTCCAAATATCACTTTGCCAATTCCACAAGAACTGTCTTATCGAAAGGCTTCTTGAGGGGAAAGCTGTAACTCTGTGAGATGATTTCACAGAACACAAAGAAGTTTCTCAGAAAGCTTCTTTCTCTTTTATCGCAGGATATTTCCTTTGGCCCTATAGTCTTCAAAGGGATGCGAAATATCTGTTCTCAGATTCCACAGAAATAAGGCTAGCAAAGAGATCCACGAAATACAGATGTAACTCTGTGAGATGAATGAACAGAACACTAAGCAGTTTCTCAGAAATCTTCTTTCCAGATTTCATCTGAGGATATTTCCTTCTTCACCATAGCCCTCTACGGGCTTCCAAATATCACTTTGCCAATTCCACAAGAACTGTCTTAGCGAAAGGCTTCTTGAGGGGAAAGCTGTAACTGTGTGAGATGATTTCACAGAACAAAAAGAAGTTTCTCAGAAAGCTTCTTTCTCTTTGTTATCGGAGGATATTTACTTTGGCCCTATAGTCTTCAAAGGGATCCGAAATATCTGTTCTCAGATTCCACAGAAATAAGGCTAGCAAAGAGATCCACGAAATACAGATGTAACTCTGTGAGATGAATGAACAGAACACTAAGCAGTTTCTCAGAAAGCTTCTTTCCAGATTTCATCTGAGGATATTTCCTTTTTCACCATAGCCCTCTATGGGCTTCCAAATATCACTTTGCCAATTCCCCAAGAACTGTCTTAGCGAAAGGCTTCTTGAGGGGAAAGCTGTAACTCTGTGAGATGATTTCACAGAACACAAAGAAGTTTCTCAGAAAGCTTCTTTCTCTTTGTTATCGGAGGATATTTCCTTTGGCTGTATAGTCTTCAATGGGATCCGAAATATCTGTTCTCAGATTCCACAGAAATAAGGCTAGCAAAGAGATCCACGAAATACAGATGTAACTCTGTGAGTGGAAGTCACACATCACAGAGCAGTTTCTCAGAAAGCTTCTTTCCAGATTTCATCTGAGGATATTTCCTTTTTCATCATAGCCCTCTATGGGCTTCCAAATATCACTTTGCCAATTCCACAAGAACTGTCTTAGCGCAAGGCTTCTTGAGGGGAAAGCTGTAACTCTGTGAGATGATTTCACAGAACACAAAGAAGTTTCTCAGAAAGCTTCTTTCTTTTGTTATCGGAGGATATTTCCTTTGGCCCTATAGTCTTCAAAGGGATGCGAAATATGTGTTCTCAGATTCCACAGAAATAAGGCTAGCAAAGATATCCACGAAATACAGATGTAACTCTGTGAGTGGAAGGCACACATCACAGAGCAGTTTCTCAGAAAGCTTCTTTCCAGATTTCATCTGAGGATATTTCCTTTTTCACCATAGCCCTCTATGGGCTTCCAAATATCACCTTGCCAATTCCACAAGAACTGTCTAAGCGAAAGGCTTCTTGAGGGGAAAGCTGTAACTGTGAGATGATTTCACAGAACACAAAGAAGTTTCTCAGAAAGCTTCTTTCTCTTTGTTATCGCAGGATATTTCCTTTGGCCCTATAGTCTTCAAAGGTATCCGAAATATCTGTTCTCAGATTCCACAGAAATAAGGCTAGCAAAGAGATCCACGAAATACAGATGTAACTCTGTGAGTGGAAGTCACACATCACAGAGCAGTTTCTCAGAAAGCTTCTTTCCAGATTTCATCTGAGGATATTTCCTTTTTCACCATAGCCCTCTATTGGCTTCCAAATATCACTTTGCCAATTACACAAGAACTGGCTTACCGAAAGGCTTCTTGAGGGGAAAGCTGTAACTCTGTGAGATGATTTCACAGAACACAAAGAAGTTTCTCAGAAAGCTTCTTTCTCTTTGTTATGGGAGGATATTTCCTTTGGCCGTATAGTCTTCAAAGGGATCCGAAATATCTGTTCTCAGATTCCACAGAAATAAGGCTAGCAAAGAGATCCACGAAATACAGATGTAACTCTGTGAGATGAATGAACAGAACACTAAGCAGTTTCTCAGAAAGCTTCTTTCCAGATTTCATCTGAGGATATTTCCTTTTTCACCATAGCCCTCTATGGGCTTCCAAATATCACTTTGCCAATTCCACAAGAACTGTCTTAGCGAAAGGCTTCTTGAGGGGAAAGCTGTAACTCTGTGAGATGATTTCACAGAACACAAAGAAGTTTCTCAGAAAGCTTCCTTCTCTTTGTTATCGGAGGATATTTCCTTTGGCCCTATAGTCTTCAAAGGGATCCGAAATATCTGTTCTCAGATTCCACAGAAATAAGGCTAGCAAAGAGATCCACGAAATACAGATGTAACTCTGTGAGATGAATGAACAGAACACTAAGCAGTTTCTCAGAAAGCTTCTTTCCAGATTTCATCTGAGGATATTTCCTTTTTCACCATAGCCATCTATGGGCTTCCAAATATCACTTTGCCAATTCCACAAGAACTGTCTTAGCGAAAGGCTTCTTGAGGGGAAAGCTGTAACTCTGTGAGATGATTTCACAGAACACAAAGAAGTTTCTCAGAAAGCTTCCTTCTCTTTGTTATCGGAGGATATTTCCTTTGGCCCTATAGTCTTCAAAGGGATCCGAAATATCTGTTCTCAGATTCCACAGAAATAAGGCTAGCAAAGACATCCACGAAATACAGAAGTAACTCTGTGAGTGGAAGGCACACATCACAGAGCAGTTTCTCAGAAAGCTTCTTTCCAGATTTCATCTGAGGATATTTCCTTTTTCACCATAGCCCTCTATGGGCTTCCAAATATCACCTTGCCAATTCCACAAGAACTGTCTAAGCGAAAGGCTTCTTGAGGGGAAAGCTGTAACTCTGTGAGATGATTTCACAGAAAACAAAAAAGTTTCTCAGAAAGCTTCTTTCTCTTTGTTATCGCAGGATATTTCCTTTGGCCCTATAGTCTTCAAAGGGATCCGAAATATCTGTTCTCAGATTCCACAGAAATAAGGCTAGCAAAGAGATCCACGAAATACAGATGTAACTCTGTGAGTGGAAGTCACACATCACAGAGCAGTTTCTCAGAAAGCTTCTTTCCAGATTTCATCTGAGGATATTTCCTTTTTCACCATAGCCCTCTATTGGCTTCCAAATATCACTTTGCCAATTACACAAGAACTGGCTTACCGAAAGGCTTCTTGTGGGGAAAGCTGTAACTCTGTGAGATGATTTCACAGAACACAAAGAAGTTTCTCAGAAAGCTTCCTTCTCTTTGTTATCGGAGGATATTTCCTTTGGCCCTATAGTCTTCAAAGGGATCCGAAATATCTGTTCTCAGATTCCACAGAAATAAGGCTAGCAAAGAGATCCACGAAATACAGATGTAACTCTGTGAGATGAATGAACAGAACACTAAGCAGTTTCTCAGAAAGCTTCTTTCCAGATTTCAACTGAGGATATTTCCTTTTTCACCATAGCCCTCTATGGGCTTCCAAATATCACTTTGCCAATTCCACAAGAACTGTCTTAGCGAAAGGCTTCTTGAGGGGAAAGCTGTAACTCTGTGAGATGATTTCACAGAACATAAAGAAGTTTCTCAGAAAGCTTCCTTCTCTTTGTTTTCGGAGGATATTTCCTTTGGCCCTATAGTCTTCAAAGGGATCCGAAATATCTGTTCTCAGATTCCACAGAAATAAGGCTAGCAAAGAGATCCACGAAATACAGATGTAACTCTGTGAGATGAATGAACAGAACACTAAGCAGTTTCTCAGGAAGCTTGTTTCCAGATTTCATCTGAGGATATTTCCTTTTTCACCATAGCCCTCTATGGGCTTCCAAATATCACTTTGCCAATTCCACAAGGACTGTCTTAGCGAAAGGCTTCTTGAGGGGAAAGCTGTAACTCTGTGAGATGATTTCACAGAACACAAAGAAGTTTCTCAGAAAGCTTCTTTCTCTTTGTTATCGGAGGATATTTCCTTTGGCCCTATAGTCTTCAAAGGGATCCGAAATATCTGTTCTCAGATTCCACAGAAATAAGGCTAGCAAAGAGATCCACGAAATACAGATGTAACTCTGTGAGTGGAAGTCACACATCACAGAGCAGTTTCTCAGAAAGCTTCTTTCCAGATTTCATCTGAGGATATTTCCTTTTTCACCATAGCCCTCTATTGGCTTCCAAATATCACTTTGCCAATTACACAAGAACTGCCTTACCGAAAGGCTTCTTGAGGGGAAAGCTGTAACTCTGTGAGATGATTTCACAGAACACAAAGAAGTTTCTCAGAAAGCTTCTTTCTCTTTGTTATGGGAGGATATTTCCTTTGGCCCTATAGTCTTCAAAGGGATCCGAAATATCTGTTCTCAGATTCCACAGAAATAAGGCTAGCAAAGAGATCCACGAAATACAGATGTAACTCTGTGAGATGAATGAACAGAACACTAAGCAGTTTCTCAGAAAGCTTCTTTCCAGATTTCATCTGAGGATATTTCCTTTTTCACCATAGCCCTCTATGGGCTTCCAAATATCACTTTGCCAATTCCACAAGAACTGTCTTAGCAAAAGTCTTCTTGAGGGGAAAGCTGTAACTCTGTGAGATGATTTCACAGAACACAAAGAAGTTTCTCAGAAAGCTTCCTTCTCTTTGTTATCGGAGGATATTTCCTTTGGCCCTATAGTCTTCAAAGGGATCCGAAATATCTGTTCTCAGATTCCACAGAAATAAGGCTAGCAAAGAGATCCACGAAATACAGATGTAACTCTGTGAGTGGAAGGCACACATCACAGAGCAGTTTCTCAGAAAGCTTCTTTCCAGATTTCATCTGAGGATATTTCCTTTTTCACCATAGCCCTCTATGGGCTTCCAAATATCACTTTGCCAATTCCACAAGAACTGTCTAAGCGAAAGGCTTCTTGAGGGGAAAGCTGTAACTCTGTGAGATGATTTCACAGAACACAAAGAAGTTTCTCAGAAAGCTTCTTTCTCTTTGTTATCGCAGGATATTTCCTTTGGCCCTATAGTATTCAAAGGGATCCGAAATATCTGTTCTCAGATTCCACAGAAATAAGGCTAGCAAAGACATCCACGAAATACAGATGTAACTCTGTGAGTGGAAGGCACACATCACAGAGCAGTTTCTCAGAAAGCTTCTTTCCAGATTTCATCTGAGGATATTTCCTTTTTCACCATAGCCCTCTATGGGCTTCCAAATATCACCTTGCCAATTCCACAAGAACTGTCTAAGCGAAAGGCTTCTTGAGGGGAAAGCTGTAACTCTGTGAGATGATTTCACAGAACACAAAAAAGTTTCTCAGAAAGCTTCTTTCTCTTTGTTATCGCAGGATATTTCCTTTGGCCCTATAGTCTTCAAAGGGATCCGAAATATCTGTTCTCAGATTCCACAGAAATAAGGCTAGCAAAGAGATCCACGAAATACAGATGTAACTCTGTGAGTGGAAGTCACACATCACAGAGCAGTTTCTCAGAAAGCTTCTTTCCAGATTTCATCTGAGGATATTTCCTTTTTCACCATAGCCCTCTATTGGCTTCCAAATATCACTTTGCCAATTACACAAGAACTGGCTTACCGAAAGGCTTCTTGTGGGGAAAGCTGTAACTCTGTGAGATGATTTCACAGAACACAAAGAAGTTTCTCAGAAAGCTTCTTTCTCTTTGTTATGGGAGGATATTTCCTTTGGCCCTATAGTCTTCAAAGGGATCCGAAATATCTGTTCTCAGATTCCACAGAAATAAGGCTAGCAAAGAGATCCACGAAATACAGATGTAACTCTGTGAGATGAATGAACAGAACACTAAGCAGTTTCTCAGAAAGCTTCTTTCCAGAATTCAACTGAGGATATTTCCTTTTTCACCATAGCCCTCTATGGGCTTCCAAATATCACTTTGCCAATTCCACAAGAACTGTCTTAGCGAAAGGCTTCTAGAGGGGAAAGCTGTAACTCTGTGAGATGATTTCACAGAACACAAAGAAGTTTCTCAGAAAGCTTCCTTCTCTTTGTTTTCGGAGGATATTTCCTTTGGCCCTATAGTCTTCAAAGGGATCCGAAATATCTGTTCTCAGATTCCACAGAAATAAGGCTAGCAAAGAGATCCACGAAATACAGATGTAACTCTGTGAGATGAATGAACAGAACACTAAGCAGTTTCTCAGAAAGCTTCTTTCCAGATTTCATCTGAGGATATTTCCTTTTTCACCATAGCCCTCTATGGGCTTCCAAATATCACTTTGCCAATTCCACAAGGACTGTCTTAGCGAAAGGCTTCTTGAGGGGAAAGCTGTAACTCTGTGAGATGATTTCACAGAACACAAAGGAGTTTCTCAGAAAGCTTCTTTCTCTTTGTTATCGGAGGATATTTCCTTTGGCCCTATAGTCTTCAAAGGGATCCGAAATATCTGTTCTCAGATTCCACAGAAATAAGGCTAGCAAAGAGATCCACGAAATACAGATGTAACTCTGTGAGTGGAAGTCACACATCACAGAGCAGTTTCTCAGAAAGCTTCTTTCTAGATTTCATCTGAGGATATTTCCTTTTTCACCATAGCCCTCTATGGGCTTCCATATATCACTTTGCCAATTCCACAAGAACTGTCTTATCGAAAGGCTTCTTGAGGTGAAAGCTGTAACTCTGTGAGATGATTTCACAGAACACAAAGAAGTTTCTCAGAACGCTTCTTTCTCTTTGTTATCGGAGGACATTTCCTTTGGCCCTATAGTCTTCAAAGGGATGCGAAATATTTGTTCTCAGATTCCACAAAAATAAGGCTAGGAAAGAGATCCACGAAATACAGATGTAACTCTGTGAGTGGAAGTCACACATCACAGAGCAGTTTCTCAGAAAGCTTCTTTCCAGATTTCATCTGAGGATATTTCCTTTTTCACCATAGCCCTCTATGGGCTTCCAAATATCACTTTGCCAATTACACAAGAACTGGCTTACCGAAAGGCTTCTTGAGGGGAAAGCTGTAACTCTGTGAGATGATTTTACAGAACACAAAGAAGTTTCTCAGAAAGCTTCTTTCTCTTTGTTATCGGAGTATATTTCCTTTGGCCCTATAGTCATCAAAGGTATCCGAAATATCTGTTCTCAGATTCCACAGAAATAAGGCTAGCAAAGAGATCCACGAAATACAGATGTAACTCTGTGAGATGAATGAACAGAACACTAAGGAGTTTCCCAGAAAGCTTCTTTCCAGATTTCATCTGAGGATATTTCCTTTTTCACCATAGCCCTCTATGGGCTTCCAAATATCACTTTGCCAAGTCCACAAGAACTGTCTTAGCGAAAGGGTTCTTGAGGGGAAAGCTGTAACTCTGTGAGATGATTTCACAGAACACAAAGAAGTTTCTCAGAAAGCTTCTTTCTCTTTGTTATCGGAGGATATTTCCTTTGGCCCTATAGTCTTCAAAGGGATGCGAAATATTTGTTCTCAGATTCCACAGAAATAAGGCTAGCAAAGAGATCCACGAAATACAGATGTAATTCTGTGAGTGGAAGTCACACATCACAGAGCAGTTTCTCAGAAATCTTCTTTCCAGATTTTATCTGAGTATATTTCATTTTTCACCATAGCCCTCTATGGGCTTCCAAATATCACTTTGCCAATTCCACAAGAACTGTCTTAGCGAAATGCTTCTTTAGGGGAAAGCTGTAACTCTGTGAGATGATTTCACAGAACACAAAGAAGTTTCTCAGAAAGCTTCTTTCTCTTTGTTATGGGAGGATATTTCCTTTGGCCCTATACTCTTCAAAGGGATCCGAAATATCTGTTCTCAGATTCCACAGAAATAAGGCTAGCAAAGAGATCCACGAAATACAGATGTAACTCTGTGAGTGGAAGGCACACATCACAGAGCAGTTTCTCAGAAAGCTTCTTTCCAGATTTCATCTGAGGATATTTCCTTTTTCACCATAGCCCTCTATGGGCTTCCAAATATCACTTTGCCAATTCCACAAGAACTGTCTAAGCGAAAGGCTTCTTGAGGGGAAAGCTGTAACTCTGTGAGATGATTTCACAGAACACAAAGAAGTTTCTCAGAAAGCTTCTTTCTCTTTGTTATCGCAGGATATTTCCTTTGGCCCTATAGTATTCAAAGGGATCCGAAATATCTGTTCTCAGATTCCACAGAAATAAGGCTAGCAAAGACATCCACGAAATACAGATGTAACTCTGTGAGTGGAAAGCACACATCACAGAGCAGTTTCTCAGAAAGCTTCTTTCCAGATTTCATCTGAGGATATTTCCTTTTTCACCATAGCCCTCTATGGGCTTCCAAATATCACCTTGCCAATTCCACAAGAACTGTCTAAGCGAAAGGCTTCTTGAGGGGAAAGCTGTAACTCTGTGAGATGATTTCACAGAAAACAAAAAAGTTTCTCAGAAAGCTTCTTTCTCTTTGTTATCGCAGGATATTTCCTTTGGCCCTATAGTCTTCAAAGGGATCCGAAATATCTGTTCTCAGATTCCACAGAAATAAGGCTAGCAAAGAGATCCACGAAATACAGATGTAACTCTGTGAGTGGAAGTCACACATCACAGAGCAGTTTCTCAGAAAGCTTCTTTCCAGATTTCATCTGAGGATATTTCCTTTTTCACCATAGCCCTCTATTGGCTTCCAAATATCACTTTGCCAATTACACAAGAACTGGCTTACCGAAAGGCTTCTTGTGGGGAAAGCTGTAACTCTGTGAGATGATTTCACAGAACACAAAGAAGTTTCTCAGAAAGCTTCTTTCTCTTTGTTATGGGAGGATATTTCCTTTGGCCCTATAGTCTTCAAAGGGATCCGAAATATCTGTTCTCAGATTCCACAGAAATAAGGCTAGCAAAGAGATCCACGAAATACAGATGTAACTCTGTGAGATGAATGAACAGAACACTAACCAGTTTCTCAGAAAGCTTCTTTCCAGATTTCAACTGAGGATATTTCCTTTTTCACCATAGCCCTCTATGGGCTTCCAAATATCACTTTGCCAATTCCACAAGAACTGTCTTAGCGAAAGGCTTCTTGAGGGGAAAGCTGTAACTCTGTGAGATGATTTCACAGAACACAAAGAAGTTTCTCAGAAAGCTTCCTTCTCTTTGTTTTCGGAGGATATTTCCTTTGGCCCTATAGTCTTCAAAGGGATCCGAAATATCTGTTCTCAGATTCCACAGAAATAAGGCTAGCAAAGAGATCCACGAAATACAGATGTAACTCTGTGAGATGAATGAACAGAACACTAAGCAGTTTCTCAGAAAGCTTCTTTCCAGATTTCATCTGAGGATATTTCCTTTTTCACCATAGCCCTCTATGGGCTTCCAAATATCACTTTGCCAATTCCACAAGGACTGTCTTAGCGAAAGGTTTCTTGAGGGGAAAGCTGTAACTCTGTGAGATGATTTCACAGAACACAAAGAAGTTTCTCAGAAAGCTTCTTTCTCTTTGTTATCGGAGGATATTTCCTTTGGCCCTATAGTCTTCAAAGGGATCCGAAATATCTGTTCTCAGATTCCACAGAAATAAGGCTAGCAAAGAGATCCACGAAATACAGATGTAACTCTGTGAGTGGAAGTCACACATCACAGAGCAGTTTCTCAGAAAGCTTCTTTCCAGATTTCATCTGAGGATATTTCCTTTTTCACCATAGCCCTCTATTGGCTTCCAAATATCACTTTGCCAATTACACAAGAACTGGCTTACCGAAAGGCTTCTTGAGGGGAAAGCTGTAACTCTGTGAGATGATTTCACAGAACACAAAGAAGTTTCTCAGAAAGCTTCTTTCTCTTTGTTATGGGAGGATATTTCCTTTGGCCCTATAGTCTTCAAAGTGATCCGAAATATCTGTTCTCAGATTCCACAGAAATAAGGCTAGCAAAGAGATCCACGAAATACAGATGTAACTCTGTGAGATGAATGAACAGAACACTAAGCAGTTTCTCAGAAAGCTTCTTTCCAGATTTCATCTGAGGATATTTCCTTTTTCACCATAGCCCTCTATGGGCTTCCAAATATCACTTTGCCAATTCCGCAAGAACTGTCTTAGCGAAAGGCTTCTTGAGGGGAAAGCTGTAACTCTGTGAGATGATTTCACAGAACACAAAGAAGTTTCTCAGAAAGCTTCTTTCTCTTTGTTATCGGAGGATATTTCCTTTGGCCCTATAGTCTTCAAAGGGATCCGAAATATCTGTTCTCAGATTCCACAGAAATAAGGCTAGCAAAGAGAACCACGAAATACAGATGTAACTCTGTGAGATGAATAAACAGAACACTAAGCAGTTTCTCAGAAAGCTTCTTTCCAGATTTCATCTGAGGATATTTCCTTTTTCACCATAGCCCTCTATGGGCTTCCAAATATCACTTTGCCAATTCCACAAGAACTGTCTTAGCGAAAGGCTTCTTGAGGGGAAAGCTGTAACTCTGTGAGATGATTTCACAGAACACAAAGAAGTTCCTCAGAAAGCTTCTTTCTCTTTGTTATCGGAGGATATTTCCTTTGGCCCTATAGTCTTCAAAGGGATCCGAAATATCTGTTCTCAGATTCCACAGAAATAAGGCTAGCAAAGAGATCCACGAAATACAGATGTAACTCTGTGAGTGGAAGTCACACATCACAGAGCAGTTTCTCAGAAAGCTTCTTTCCAGATTTTATCTGAGGATATTTCCTTTTTCACCATAGCTCTCCATGGGCTTCCAAATATCACTTTGCCAATTCCACAAGAACTGTCTTAGCCAAAGTCTTCTTGAGTGGAAAGCTGTAACTCTGTGAGATGATTTCACAGAACACAAAGAAGTTTCTCAGAAAGCTTCTTTCTCTTTGTTATCGGAGGATATTTCCTTTGGCCCTATAGTCTTCAAAGGGATCCGAAATATCTGTTCTCAGATTCCACAGAAATAAGGCTAGCAAAGAGATCCACGAAATACAGATGTAACTCTGTGAGATGAATGAACAGAACACTAAGCAGTTTCTTAGAAAGCTTCTTTCCAGATTTCATCTGAGGATATTTCCTTTTTCACCATAGCCCTCTATGGGCTTCCAAATATCACTTTGCCAATTCCACAAGAACTGTCTTAGCGAAAGGCTTCTTGAGGGGAAAGCTGTAACTCTGTGAGATGATTTCACAGAACACAAAGAAGTTTCTCAGAAAGCTTCTTTCTCTTTGTTATCGGAGGATATTTCCTTTGGCCCTATAGTCTTCAAAGGGATCCGAAATATCTGTTCTCAGATTCCACAGAAATAAGGCTAGCAAAGAGATCCACGAAATACAGATGTAACTCTGTGAGTGGAGTCACACATCACAGAGCAGTTTCTCTGAAAGCTTCTTTCTAGATTTCATCTGAGGATATTTCCTTTTTCACCATAGCCCTCTATGGGCTTCAATATATCACTTTGCCAATTCCACAAGAACTGTCTTATCGAAAGGCTTCTTGAGGGAAAGCTGTAACTCTGTGAGATGATTTCACAGAACACAAAGAAGTTTCTCAGAAAGCTTCTTTCTCTTTGTTATCGGAGGATATTTCCTTTGGCCCTATAGTCTTCAAAGGGATCCGAAATATCTGTTCTCAGATTCCACAGAAATAAGGCTAGCAAAGAGATCCACGAAATAGAGATGTAACTCTGTGAGTGGAATTCACACATCACAGAGCAGTTTCTCAGAAAGCTTCTTTCCAGATTTCATCTGAGGATATTTCCTTTTTCACCATAGCCCTCTATGGGCTTCCAAATATCACTTTGCCAATTCCGCAAGAACTGTCTTAGCGAAAGGCTTCTTGAGGGGAAAGCTGTAACTCTGTGAGATGATTTCACAGAACACAAAGAAGTTTCTCAGAAAGCTTCTTTCTCTTTGTTATCGGAGGATATTTCCTTTGGCCCTATAGTCTTCAAAGGGATCCGAAATATCTGTTCTCAGATTCCACAGAAATAAGGCTAGCAAAGAGAACCACGAAATACAGATGTAAATCTGTGAGATGAATAAACAGAACACTAAGCAGTTTCTCAGAAAGCTTCTTTCCAGATTTCATCTGAGGATATTTCCTTTTTCACCATAGCCCTCTATGGGCTTCCAAATATCACTTTGCCAATTCCACAAGAACTGTCTTAGCGAAAGGCTTCTTGAGGGGAAAGCTGTAACTCTGTGAGATGATTTCACAGAACACAAAGAAGTTTCTCAGAAAGCTTCTTTCTCTTTGTTATCGGAGGATATTTCCTTTGGCCCTATAGTCTTCAAAGGGATCTGAAGTATCTATTCTCAGATTCCACAGAAATAAGGGTAGCAAAGAGATCCACGAAATACAGATGTAACTCTGTGAGATGAATGAACAGAACACTAAGCAGTTTCTCAGAAAGCTTCTTTCCAGATTTCATCTGAGGATATTTCCTTTTTCACCATAGCCCTCTATGGGCTTCCAAATATCACTTTGCCAATTCCACAAGAACTGTCTTAGCGAAAGGCTTCTTGAGGGGAAAGCTCTAACTCTGTGAGATGATTTCACAGAACACAAAGAAGTTTCTCAGAAAGCTTCCTTCTCTTTGTTATGGGAGGATATTTCCTTTGGCCCTATAGTCTTCAAAGGGATCCGAAATATCTGTTCTCAGATTCCACAGAAATAAGGCTAGCAAAGAGATCCACGAAATACAGATGTAACTCTGTGAGTGGAAGTCACACATCACAGAGCAGTTTCTCAGAAAGCTTCTTTCCAGATTTTATCTGAGGATATTTCCTTTTTCACCATAGCTCTCCATGGGCTTCCAAATATCACTTTGCCAATTCCACAAGAACTGTCTTAGCCAAAGTCTTCTTGAGTGGAAAGCTGTAACTCTGTGAGATGATTTCACAGAACACAAAGAAGTTTCTCAGAAAGCTTCTTTCTCTTTGTTATCGGAGGATATTTCCTTTGGCCCTATAGTCTTCAAAGGGATCCGAAATATCTGTTCTCAGATTCCACAGAAATAAGGCTAGCAAAGAGATCCACGAAATACAGATGTAACTCTGTGAGATGAATGAACAGAACACTAAGCAGTTTCTTAGAAAGCTTCTTTCCAGATTTCATCTGAGGATATTTCCTTTTTCACCATAGCCCTCTATGGGCTTCCAAATATCACTTTGCCAATTCCACAAGAACTGTCTTAGCGAAAGGCTTCTTGAGGGGAAAGCTGTAACTCTGTGAGATGATTTCACAGAACACAAAGAAGTTTCTCAGAAAGCTTCTTTCTCTTTGTTATCGGAGGATATTTCCTTTGGCCCTATAGTCTTCAAAGGGATCCGAAATATCTGTTCTCAGATTCCACAGAAATAAGGCTAGCAAAGAGATCCACGAAATACAGATGTAACTCTGTGAGTGGAGTCACACATCACAGAGCAGTTTCTCTGAAAGCTTCTTTCTAGATTTCATCTGAGGATATTTCCTTTTTCACCATAGCCCTCTATGGGCTTCAATATATCACTTTGCCAATTCCACAAGAACTGTCTTATCGAAAGGCTTCTTGAGGGAAAGCTGTAACTCTGTGAGATGATTTCACAGAACACAAAGAAGTTTCTCAGAAAGCTTCTTTCTCTTTGTTATCGGAGGATATTTCCTTTGGCCCTATAGTCTTCAAAGGGATCCGAAATATCTGTTCTCAGATTCCACAGAAATAAGGCTAGCAAAGAGATCCACGAAATAGAGATGTAACTCTGTGAGTGGAATTCACACATCACAGAGCAGTTTCTCAGAAAGCTTCTTTCCAGATTTCATCTGAGGATATTTCCTTTTTCACCATAGCCCTCTATGGGCTTCCAAATATCACTTTGCCAATTCCGCAAGAACTGTCTTAGCGAAAGGCTTCTTGAGGGGAAAGCTGTAACTCTGTGAGATGATTTCACAGAACACAAAGAAGTTTCTCAGAAAGCTTCTTTCTCTTTGTTATCGGAGGATATTTCCTTTGGCCCTATAGTCTTCAAAGGGATCCGAAATATCTGTTCTCAGATTCCACAGAAATAAGGCTAGCAAAGAGAACCACGAAATACAGATGTAACTCTGTGAGATGAATAAACAGAACACTAAGCAGTTTCTCAGAAAGCTTCTTTCCAGATTTCATCTGAGGATATTTCCTTTTTCACCATAGCCCTCTATGGGCTTCCAAATATCACTTTGCCAATTCCACAAGAACTGTCTTAGCGAAAGGCTTCTTGAGGGGAAAGCTGTAACTCTGTGAGATGATTTCACAGAACACAAAGAAGTTCCTCAGAAAGCTTCTTTCTCTTTGTTATCGGAGGATATTTCCTTTGGCCCTATAGTCTTCAAAGGGATCCGAAATATCTGTTCTCAGATTCCACAGAAATAAGGCTAGCAAAGAGATCCACGAAATACAGATGTAACTCTGTGAGTGGAAGTCACACATCACAGAGCAGTTTCTCAGAAAGCTTCTTTCCAGATTTTATCTGAGGATATTTCCTTTTTCACCATAGCTCTCCATGGGCTTCCAAATATCACTTTGCCAATTCCACAAGAACTGTCTTAGCCAAAGTCTTCTTGAGTGGAAAGCTGTAACTCTGTGAGATGATTTCACAGAACACAAAGAAGTTTCTCAGAAAGCTTCTTTCTCTTTGTTATCGGAGGATATTTCCTTTGGCCCTATAGTCTTCAAAGGGATCCGAAATATCTGTTCTCAGATTCCACAGAAATAAGGCTAGCAAAGAGATCCACGAAATACAGATGTAACTCTGTGAGATGAATGAACAGAACACTAAGCAGTTTCTTAGAAAGCTTCTTTCCAGATTTCATCTGAGGATATTTCCTTTTTCACCATAGCCCTCTATGGGCTTCCAAATATCACTTTGCCAATTCCACAAGAACTGTCTTAGCGAAAGGCTTCTTGAGGGGAAAGCTGTAACTCTGTGAGATGATTTCACAGAACACAAAGAAGTTTCTCAGAAAGCTTCTTTCTCTTTGTTACCGGAGGATATTTCCTTTGGCCCTATAGTCTTCAAAGGGATCCGAAATATCTGTTCTCAGATTCCACAGAAATAAGGCTAGCAAAGAGATCCACGAAATACAGATGTAACTCTGTGAGTGGAGTCACACATCACAGAGCAGTTTCTCTGAAAGCTTCTTTCTAGATTTCATCTGAGGATATTTCCTTTTTCACCATAGCCCTCTATGGGCTTCAATATATCACTTTGCCAATTCCACAAGAACTGTCTTATCGAAAGGCTTCTTGAGGGAAAGCTGTAACTCTGTGAGATGATTTCACAGAACACAAAGAAGTTTCTCAGAAAGCTTCTTTCTCTTTGTTATCGGAGGATATTTCCTTTGGCCCTATAGTCTTCAAAGGGATCCGAAATATCTGTTCTCAGATTCCACAGAAATAAGGCTAGCAAAGAGATCCACGAAATAGAGATGTAACTCTGTGAGTGGAATTCACACATCACAGAGCAGTTTCTCAGAAAGCTTCTTTCCAGATTTCATCTGAGGATATTTCCTTTTTCACCATAGCCCTCTATGGGCTTCCAAATATCACTTTGCCAATTCCGCAAGAACTGTCTTAGCGAAAGGCTTCTTGAGGGGAAAGCTGTAACTCTGTGAGATGATTTCACAGAACACAAAGAAGTTTCTCAGAAAGCTTCTTTCTCTTTGTTATCGGAGGATATTTCCTTTGGCCCTATAGTCTTCAAAGGGATCCGAAATATCTGTTCTCAGATTCCACAGAAATAAGGCTAGCAAAGAGAACCACGAAATACAGATGTAACTCTGTGAGATGAATAAACAGAACACTAAGCAGTTTCTCAGAAAGCTTCTTTCCAGATTTCATCTGAGGATATTTCCTTTTTCACCATAGCCCTCTATGGGCTTCCAAATATCACTTTGCCAATTCCACAAGAACTGTCTTAGCGAAAGGCTTCTTGAGGGGAAAGCTGTAACTCTGTGAGATGATTTCACAGAACACAAAGAAGTTCCTCAGAAAGCTTCTTTCTCTTTGTTATCGGAGGATATTTCCTTTGGCCCTATAGTCTTCAAAGGGATCCGAAATATCTGTTCTCAGATTCCACAGAAATAAGGCTAGCAAAGAGATCCACGAAATACAGATGTAACTCTGTGAGTGGAAGTCACACATCACAGAGCAGTTTCTCAGAAAGCTTCTTTCCAGATTTCATCTGAGGATATTTCCTTTTTCACCATAGCCCTCTACGGGCTTCCAAATATCACTTTGCCAATTCCGCAAGAACTGTCTTAGCGAAAGGCTTCTTGAGGGGAAAGCTGTAACTCTGTGAGATGATTTCACAGAACACAAAGAAGTTTCTCAGAAAGCTTCTTTCTCTTTGTTATCAGAGGATATTTCCTTTGGCCCTATACTCTTCAAAGGTATCTGAAATATCTCTTCTCAGATTCCACAGAAATAAGGCTAGCAAAGAGATCCACGAAATACAGATGTAACTCTGTGAGATGAATGAACAGAACACTAAGGAGTTTCTCAGAAAGCTTCTTTCCAGATTTCATCTGAGGATATTTCCTTTTTCACCATAGCCCTCTATGGGCTTCCAAATATCACTTTGCCAATTCCACAAGAACTGTCTTAGCGAAAGGCTTCTTGAGGGGAAAGCTGTAACTCTGTGAGATGATTTCACAGAACACAAAGAAGTTTCTCAGAAAGATTCCTTCTCTTTGTTATGGGAGGATATTTTCTTTGGCCCTATAGTCTTCAAAGGGATCCGAAATATCTGTTCTCAGATTCCACAGAAATAAGGCTAGCAAAGAGATCCACGAAATACAGATGTAACTCTGTGAGTGGAAGTCACACATCACAGAGCAGTTTCTCAGAAAGCTTCTTTCCAGATTTTATCTGAGGATATTTCCTTTTTCACCATAGCTCTCTATGGGCTTCCAAATATCACTTTGCCAATTCCACAAGACCTGTCTTAGCGAAAGGCTTCTTGAGGGGAAAGCTCTAACTCTGTGAGATGATTTCACAGAACACAAAGAAGTTTCTCAGAAAGCTTCTTTCTCTTTGTTATCGGAGGATATTTCCTTTGGCCCTATAGTCTTCAAAGGGATCCGAAATATCTGTTCTCAGATTACACAGAAATAAGGCTAGCAAAGAGATCCACGAAATACAGATGTAACTCTGTGAGTGGATGTCACACATCACAGAGCAGTTTCTCAGAAAGCTTCTTTCCAGATTTTATCTGAGGATATTTCCTTTTTCACCATAGCCCTCTATGGGCTTCCAAATATCACTTTGCCAATTCCACAAGAACTGTCTTATCGAAAGGCTTCTTGAGGGAAAGCTGTAACTCTGTGAGATGATTTCACAGAACACAAAGAAGTTTCTCAGAAAGCTTCTTTCTCTTTGTTATCTGAGGATATTTACTTTGGCCCTATAGTCTTCAAAGGGATGTGAAATATTTGTTCTCAGATTCCACAGAAATAAGGCTAGCAAAGAGATCCACGAAATACAGATGTAACTCTGTGAGATGAATGAACAGAACACTAAGGAGTCTCTCAGAAAGCTTCTTTCCAGATTTCATCTGAGGATATTTCCTTTTTCACCATAGCCCTCTATGGGCTTCCAAATATCACTTTGCCAATTCCACAAGAACTGTCTTAGCGAAAGGCTTCTTGAGGGGAAAGCTGTAACTCTGTGAGATGATTTCACAGAACACAAAGAAGTTTCTCAGAAAGCTTCTTTCTCTTTGTTATCGGAGGATATTTCATTTGGCCCTATAGTCTTCAAAGGGATGCGAAATATTTGTTCTCAGATTCCACAGAAATAAGGCTAGCAAAGAGATCCACGAAATACAGATGTAACTCTGTGAGTGGAAGGCACACATCACAGAGCAGTTTCTCAGAAGGCTTCTTTCCAGATTTCATCTGAGGATATTTCCTTTTTCACCATAGCCCTCTACGGGCTTCCAAATATCACTTTGCCAATTCCGCAAGAACTGTCTTAGCGAAAGGCTTCTTGAGGGGAAAGCTGTAACTCTGTGAGATGATTTCACAGAACACAAAGAAGTTTCTCAGAAAGCTTCTTTCTCTTTGTTATCGGAGGATATTTCCTTTGGCCCTATACTCTTCAAAGGTATCTGAAATATCTCTTCTCAGATTCCACAGAAATAAGGCTAGCAAAGAGATCCACGAAATACAGATGTAACTCTGTGAGATGAATGAACAGAACACTAAGGAGTTTCTCAGAAAGCTTCTTTCCAGATTTCATCTGAGGATATTTCCTTTTTCACCATAGCCCTCTATGGGCTTCCAAATATCACTTTGCCAATTCCACAAGAACTGTCTTAGCGAAAGGCTTCTTGAGGGGAAAGCTGTAACTCTGTGAGATGATTTCACAGAACACAAAGAAGTTTCTCAGAAAGATTCCTTCTCTTTGTTATGGGAGGATATTTTCTTTGGCCCTATAGTCTTCAAAGGGATCCGAAATATCTGTTCTCAGATTCCACAGAAATAAGGCTAGCAAAGAGATCCACGAAATACAGATGTAACTCTGTGAGTGGAAGTCACACATCACAGAGCAGTTTCTCAGAAAGCTTCTTTCCAGATTTTATCTGAGGATATTTCCTTTTTCACCATAGCTCTCTATGGGCTTCCAAATATCACTTTGCCAATTCCACAAGAACTGTCTTAGCGAAAGGCTTCTTGAGGGGAAAGCTCTAACTCTGTGAGATGATTTCACAGAACACAAAGAAGTTTCTCAGAAAGCTTCTTTCTCTTTGTTATCGGAGGATATTTCCTTTGGCCCTATAGTCTTCAAAGGGATCCGAAATATCTGTTCTCAGATTCCACAGAAATAAGGCTAGCAAAGAGATCCACGAAATACAGATGTAACTCTGTGAGTGGAAGTCACACATCACAGAGCAGTTTCTCAGAAAGCTTCTTTCCAGATTTTATCTGAGGATATTTCCTTTTTCACCATAGCCCTCTATGGGCTTCCAAATATCACTTTGCCAATTCCACAAGAACTGTCTTATCGAAAGGCTTCTTGAGGGAAAGCTGTAACTCTGTGAGATGATTTCACAGAACACAAAGAAGTTTCTCAGAAAGCTTCTTTCTCTTTGTTATCTGAGGATATTTACTTTGGCCCTATAGTCTTCAAAGGGATGTGAAATATTTGTTCTCAGATTCCACAGAAATAAGGCTAGCAAAGAGATCCACGAAATACAGATGTAACTCTGTGAGTGGAAGGCACACATCACAGAGCACTTTCTCAGAAAGCTTCTTTCCAGATTTCATCTGAGGATATTTCCTTTTTCACCATAGCCCTCTATGGGCTTCCAAATATCACTTTGCCAATTCCACAAGAACTGTCTTAGCGAAAGGCTTCTTGAGGGGAAAGCTGTAACTCTGTGAGATGATTTCACAGAACACAAAGAAGATTCTCAGAAAGCTTCTTTCTCTTTGTTATCGCAGGATATTTCCTTTGGCCCTATAGTCTTCAAAGGGATCCGAAATATCTGTTCTCAGATTCCACAGAAATAAGGCTAGCAAAGAGATCCACGAAATACACATGTAACTCTGTGAGATGAATGAACAGAACACTAAGCAGTTTCTCAGAAAGCTTCTTTCCCGATTTCATCTGAGGATATTTCCTTTTTCACCATAGCCCTCTATGGGCTTCCAAATATCACTTTGCCAATTTCACAAGAACTGTCTTAGCGAAAGGCTTCTTGAGGGGAAAGCTGTAACTCTGTGAGATGATTTCACAGAACACAAAGAAGTTTCTCAGAAAGCTTCTTTCTCTTTGTTATCGGAGGATATTTACTTTGGCCCTATAGTCTTCAAAGGGATCCGAAATATCTGTTCTCAGATTCCACAGAAATAAGGCTAGCAAAGAGATCCACGAAATACAGATGTAACTCTGTGAGATGAATGAACAGAACACTAAGCAGTTTCTCAGAAAGCTTCTTTCCAGATTTCATCTGAGTATATTTCCTTTTTCACCATAGCCCTCTATGGGCTTCCAAATATCACTTTGCCAATTTCACAAGAACTGTCTTAGCGAAAGGCTTCTTGAGGGGAAAGCTGTAACTCTGTGAGATGATTTCACAGAACACAAAGAAGTTTCTCAGAAAGCTTCTTTCTCTTTGTTATCGGAGGATATTTCCTTTGGCCCTATAGACTTCAAAGGGATCCGAAATATCTGTTCTCAGATTCCACAGAAATAAGGCTAGCAAAGAGATCCACGAAATAGAGATGTAACTCTGTGAGTGGAAGTCACACATCACAGAGCAGTTTCTCAGAAAGCTTCTTTCCAGATTTCATCTGAGGATATTTCCTTTTTCACCATAGCCCTCTATGAGCTTCCAAATATCACTTTGCCAATTCCGCAAGAACTGTCTTAGCGAAAGGCTTCTTGAGGGGAAAGCTGTAACTCTGTGAGATGATTTCACAGAACACAAAGAAGTTTCTCAGAAAGCTTCTTTCTCTTTGTTATCGGAGGATATTTCCTTTGGCCCTATAGTCTTCAAAGGGATCCGAAATATCTGTTCTCAGATTCCACAGAAATAAGGCTAGCAAAGAGAACCACGAAATACAGATGTAACTCTGTGAGATGAATAAACAGAACACTAAGCAGTTTCTCAGAAAGCTTCTTTCCAGATTTCATCTGAGGATATTTCCTTTTTCACCATAGCCCTCTATGGGCTTCCAAATATCACTTTGCCAATTCCACAAGAACTGTCTTAGCGAAAGGCTTCTTGAGGGGAAAGCTGTAACTCTGTGAGATGATTTCACAGAACACAAAGAAGTTTCTCAGAAAGCTTCTTTCTCTTTGTTATCGGAGGATATTTACTTTGGCCCTATAGTCTTCAAAGGGATCCGAAATATCTGTTCTCAGATTCCACAGAAATAAGGCTAGCAAAGAGATCCACGAAATACAGATGTAACTCTGTGAGTGGAAGTCACACATCACAGAGCAGTTTCTCAGAAAGCTTCTTTCCAGATTTCATCTGAGGATATTTCCTTTTTCACCATAGCCCTCTACGGGCTTCCAAATATCACTTTGCCAATTCCACAAGAACTGTCTTAGCGAAAGTCTTCTTGAGGGGAAAGCTGTAACTCTGTGAGATGATTTCACAGAACACAAAGAAGTTTCTCAGAAAGCTTCTTTCTCTTTGTTATCGGAGGATATTTCCTTTGGCCCTATACTCTTCAAAGGTATCTGAAATATCTCTTCTCAGATTCCACAGAAATAAGGCTAGCAAAGAGATCCACGAAATACAGATGTAACTCTGTGAGATGAATGAACAGAACACTAAGGAGTTTCTCAGAAAGCTTCTTTCCAGATTTCATCTGAGGATATTTCCTTTTTCACCATAGAACTCTATGGGCTTCCAAATATCACTTTGCCAATTCCACAAGAACTGTCTTAGCGAAAGGCTTCTTGAGGGGAAAGCTGTAACTCTGTGAGATGATTTCACAGAACACAAAGAAGATTCTCAGAAAGATTCCTTCTCTTTGTTATGGGAGGATATTTCCTTTGGCCCTATAGTCTTCAAAGGGATCCGAAATATCTGTTCTCAGATTCCACAGAAATAAGGCTAGCAAAGAGATCCACGAAATACAGATGTAACTCTGTGAGTGGAAGTCACACATCACAGAGCAGTTTCTCAGAAAGCTTCTTTCCAGATTTCATCTGAGGATATTTCCTTTTTCACCATAGCCCTCTATGGGCTTCCAAATATCACTTTGCCAATTCCACAAGAACTGTCTTATCGAAAGGCTTCTTGAGGGAAAGCTGTAACTCTGTGAGATGATTTCACAGAACACAAAGAAGTTTCTCAGAAAGCTTCTTTCTCTTTGTTATCTGAGGATATTTACTTTGGCCCTATAGTCTTCAAAGGGATGTGAAATATCTGTTCTCAGATTCCACAGAAATAAGGCTAGCAAAGAGATCCACGAAATACAGATGTAACTCTGTGAGTGGAAGGCACACATCACAGAGCACTTTCTCAGAAAGCTTCTTTCCAGATTTCATCTGAGGATATTTCCTTTTTCACCATAGCCCTCTATGGGCTTCCAAATATCACTTTGCCAATTCCACAAGAACTGTCTTAGCGAAAGGCTTCTTGAGGGGAAAGCTGTAACTCTGTGAGATGATTTCACAGAACACAAAGAAGATTCTCAGAAAGCTTCTTTCTCTTTGTTATCGCAGGATATTTCCTTTGGCCCTATAGTCTTCAAAGGGATCCGAAATATCTGTTCTCAGATTCCACAGAAATAAGGCTAGCAAAGAGATCCACGAAATAGAGATGTAACTCTGTGAGTGGAAGTCACACATCACAGAGCAGTTTCTCAGAAAGCTTCTTTCCAGATTTCATCTGAGGATATTTCCTTTTTCACCATAGCCCTCTATGGGCTTCCAAATATCACTTTGCCAATTCCGCAAGAACTGTCTTACCGAAAGGCTTCTTGAGGGGAAAGCTGTAACTCTGTGAGATGATTTCACAGAACACAAAGAAGTTTCTCAGAAAGCTTCTTTCTCTTTGTTATCGGAGTATATTTCCTTTGGCCCTATACTCTTCAAAGGTATCCGAAATATCTGTTCTCAGATTCCACAGAAATAAGGCTAGCAAAGAGATCCACGAAATACAGATGTAACTCTGTGAGATGAATGAACAGAACACTAAGGAGTCTCTCAGAAAGCTTCTTTCCAGATTTCATCTGAGGATATTTCCTTTTTCACCTTAGCCCTCTATGGGCTTCCAAATATCACTTTGCCAATTCCACAAGAACTGTCTTAGCGAAAGGCTTCTTGAGGGGAAAGCTGTAACTCTGTGAGATGATTTCACAGAACACAAAGAAGTTTCTCAGAAAGCTTCTTTCTCTTTGTTATCGGAGGATATTTCATTTGGCCCTATAGTCTTCAAAGGGATGCGAAATATTTGTTCTCAGATTCCACAGAAATAAGGCTAGCAAAGAGATCCACGAAATACAGATGTAACTCTGTGAGTGGAACGCACACATCACAGAGCAGTTTCTCAGAAGGCTTCTTTCCGATTTCATCTGAGGATATTTCCTTTTTCACCATAGCCCTCTATGGGCTTCCAAATATCACTTTGCCAATTCCACAAGAACTGTCTTAGCGAAAGGCTTCTTGAGGGGAAAGCTCTAACTCTGTGAGATGATTTCACAGAACACAAAGAAGTTTCTCAGAAAGCTTCTTTCTCTTTGTTATCGGAGGATATTTCCTTTGGCCCTATAGTCTTCAAAGGGATCCGAAATATCTGTTCTCAGATTCCACAGAAATAAGGCTAGCAAAGAGATCCACGAAATACAGATGTAACTCTGTGAGATGAATGAACAGAACACTAAGCAGTTTCTCAGAAAGCTTCTTTCCCGATTTCATCTGAGTATATTTCCTTTTTCACCATAGCCCTCTATGGGCTTCCAAATATCACTTTGCCAATTTCACAAGAACTGTCTTAGCGAAAGGCTTCTTGAGGGGAAAGCTGTAACTCTGTGAGATGATTTCACAGAACACAAAGAAGTTTCTCAGAAAGCTTCTTTCTCTTTGTTATCGGAGGATATTTACTTTGGCCCTATAGTCTTCAAAGGGATCCGAAATATCTGTTCTCAGATTCCACAGAAATAAGGCTAGCAAAGAGATCCACGAAATACAGATGTAACTCTGTGAGATGAATGAACAGAACACTAAGCAGTTTCTCAGAAAGCTTCTTTCCAGATTTCATCTGAGTATATTTCCTTTTTCACCATAGCCCTCTATGGGCTTCCAAATATCACTTTGCCAATTCCACAAGAACTGTCTTAGCGAAAGGCTTCTTGAGGGGAAAGCTGTAACTCTGTGAGATGATTTCACAGAACACAAAGAAGTTTCTCAGAAAGCTTCTTTCTCTTTGTTATCGGAGGATATTTCCTTTGGCCCTATAGTCTTCAAAGGGATCCGAAATATCTGTTCTCAGATTCCACAGAAATAAGGCTAGCAAAGAGATCCACGAAATAGAGATGTAACTCTGTGAGTGGCAGTCACACATCACAGAGCAGTTTCTCAGAAAGCTTCTTTCCAGATTTCATCTGAGGATATTTCCTTTTTCACCATAGCCCTCAATGGGCTTCCAAATATCACTTTGCCAATTCCGCAAGAACTGTCTTAGCGAAAGGCTTCTTGAGGGGAAAGCTGTAATTCTGTGAGATGATTTCACAGAACACAAACAAGTTTCTCAGAAAGCTTCTTTCTCTTTGTTATCGGCGTATATTTCCTTTGGCCATATACTCTTCAAAGGTATCCGAAATATCTGTTCTCAGATTCCACAGAAATAAGGCTGGCAAAGAGATCCACGAAATACAGATGTAACTCTGTGAGTGGAAGTCACACATCACAGAGCAGTTTCTCAGAAAGCTTCTTTCCAGATTTTATCTGAGGATATTCCCTTTTTCACCTTAGCTCTCTAAGGGCTTCCAAATATCACTTTGCCAATTCCACAAGAACTGTCTTAGCGAAAGGCTTCTTGAGGGGAAAGCTGTAACTCTGTGAGATGATTTCACAGAACACAAAGAAGTTTCTCAGAAAGCTTCTTTCTCTTTGTTATCGGAGGATATTTCCTTTGGCCCTATAGTCTTCAAAGGGATCCGAAATATCTGTTCTCAGATTCCACAGAAATAAGGCTAGCAAAGAGATCCACGAAATACAGATGTAACTCTGTGAGATGAATGAACAGAATACTAAGCAGTTTCTCAGAAAGCTTCTTTCCAGATTTCATCTGAGGATATTTCCTTTTTCACCATAGCCCTCTATGGGCTTCCAAATATCACTTTGCCAATTCCACAAGAACTGTCTTAGCCGAAGGCTTCTTGAGGGGAAAGCTCTAACTCTGTGAGATGATTTCACAGAACACAAAGAAGTTTCTCAGAAAGCTTCTTTCTCTTTGTTTTCGGAGGATATTTCCTTTGGCCCTATAGTCTTCAAAGGGATCCGAAATATCTGTTCTCAGATTCCACAGAAATAAGGCTAGCAAAGAGATCCACGAAATACAGATGTAACTCTGTGAGTGGAAGTCACACATCACAGAGCAGTTTCTCAGAAAGCTTCTTTCCAGATTTTATCTGAGGATATTTCCTTTTTCACCATAGCACTCTATGGGCTTCCAAATATCACTTTGCCAATTCCACAAGAACTGTCTTATCGAAAGGCTTCTTGAGGGAAAGCTGTAACTCTGTGAGATGATTTCACAGAACACAAAGAAGTTTCTCAGAAAGCTTCTTTCTCTTTGTTATCTGAGGATATTTACTTTGGCCCTATAGTCTTCAAAGGGATGTGAAATATTTGTTCTCAGATTCCACAGAAATAAGGCTAGCAAAGAGATCCACGAAATACAGATGTAACTCTGTGAGTGGAAGGCACACATCACAGAGCACTTTCTCAGAAAGCTTCTTTCCAGATTTCATCTGAGGATATTTCCTTTTTCACCATAGCCCTCTATGGGCTTCCAAATATCACTTTGCCAATTCCACAAGAACTGTCTTAGCGAAAGGCTTCTTGAGGGGAAAGCTGTAACTCTGTGAGATGATTTCACAAAACACAAAGAAGATTCTCAGAAAGCTTCTTTCTCTTTGTTATCGGAGGATATTTCCTTTGGCCCTATAGTCTTCAAAGGGATCCGAAATATCTGTTCTCAGATTCCACAGAAATAAGGCTAGCAAAGAGATCCACGAAATAGAGATGTAACTCTGTGAGTGGAAGTCACACATCACAGAGCAGTTTCTCAGAAAGCTTCTTTCCAGATTTCATCTGAGGATATTTCCTTTTTCACCATAGCCCTCTATGGGCTTCCAAATATCACTTTGCCAATTCCGCAAGAACTGTCTTACCGAAAGGCTTCTTGAGGGGAAAGCTGTAACTCTGTGAGATGATTTCACAGAACACAAAGAAGTTTCTCAGAAAGCTTCTTTCTCTATGTTATCGGAGTATATTTCCTTTGGCCCTATACTCTTCAAAGGTATCCGAAATATCTGTTCTCAGATTCCACAGAAATAAGGCTAGCAAAGAGATCCACGAAATACAGATGTAACTCTGTGAGATGAATGAACAGAACCCTAAGGAGTTTCTCAGAAAGCTTCTTTCCAGATTTCATCTGAGGATATTTCCTTTTTCACCTTAGCCCTCTATGGGCTTCCAAATATCACTTTGCCAATTCCACAAGAACTGTCTTAGCGAAAGGCTTCTTGAGGGGAAAGCTGTAACTCTGTGAGATGATTTCACAGAACACAAAGAAGTTTCTCAGAAAGCTTCTTTCTCTTTGTTATCGGAGGATATTTCATTTGGCCCTATAGTCTTCAAAGGGATGCGAAATATTTGTTCTCAGATTCCACAGAAATAAGGCTAGCAAAGAGATCCACGAAATACAGATGTAACTCTGTGAGTGGAAGTCACACATCACAGAGCAGTTTCTCAGAAGGCTTCTTTCCAGATTTCATCTGAGGATATTTCCTTTTTCACCATAGCCCTCTATGGGCTTCCAAATATCACTTTGCCAATTCCACAAGAACTGTCTTAGCGAAATGCTTCTTGAGGGGAAAGCTCTAACTCTGTGAGATGATTTCACAGAACACAAAGAAGTTTCTCAGAAAGCTTCTTTCTCTTTGTTATCGGAGGATATTTCCTTTGGCCCTATAGTCTTCAAAGGGATCCGAAATATCTGTTCTCAGATTCCACAGAAATAAGGCTAGCAAAGAGATCCACGAAATACAGATGTAACTCTGTGAGATGAATGAACAGAACACTAAGCAGTTTCTCAGAAAGCTTCTTTCCCGATTTCATCTGAGTATATTTCCTTTTTCACCATAGCCCTCTATGGGCTTCCAAATATCACTTTGCCAATTTCACAAGAACTGTCTTAGCGAAAGGCTTCTTGAGGGGAATGCTGTAACTCTGTGAGATGATTTCACAGAACACAAAGAAGTTTCTCAGAAAGCTTCTTTCTCTTTGTTATCGGAGGATATTTACTTTGGCCCTATAGTCTTCAAAGGGATCCGAAATATCTGTTCTCAGATTCCACAGAAATAAGGCTAGCAAAGAGATCCACGAAATACAGATGTAACTCTGTGAGATGAATGAACAGAACACTAAGCAGTTTCTCAGAAAGCTTCTTTCCAGATTTCATCTGAGGATATTTCCTTTTTCACCATAGCCCTCTATGGGCTTCCAAATATCACTTTGCCAATTACACAAGAAATGTCTCAGCGAAAGGCTTCTTGAGGGGAAAGCTGTAACTCTGTGAGATGATTTCACAGAACACAAAGAAGTTTCTCAGAAAGCTTCTTTCTCTTTGTTATCGGAGGATATTTCCTTTGGCCCTATAGTCTTCAAAGGGATCCGAAATATCTGTTCTCAGATTCCACAGAAATAAGGCTAGCAAAGAGATCCACGAAATACAGATGTAACTCTGTGAGATGAATGAACAGAACACTAAGCAGTTTCTCAGAAAGCTTCTTTCCAGATTTCATCTGAGGATATTTCCTTTTTCACCATAGCCCTCTATGGGCTTCCAAATATCACTTTGCCAATTCCGCAAGAACTGTCTTACCGAAAGGCTTCTTGAGGGGAAAGCTGTAACTCTGTGAGATGATTTCACAGAACACAAAGAAGTTTCTCAGAAAGCTTCCTTCTCTTTATTATCGGAGGATATTTCCTTTGGCCGTATAGTCTTCAAAGGGATCCGAAATATCTGTTCTCAGATTCCACAGAAATAAGGCTAGCAAAGAGATCCACGAAATACAGATGTAACTCTGTGAGTGGAAGTCACACATCACAGAGCAGTTTCTCAGAAAGCTTCTTTCCAGATTTCATCTGAGGATATTTCCTTTTTCACCATAGCCCTCTATGGGCTTCCAAATATCACTTTTCCAATTACACAAGAACTGGCTTACCGAAAGACTTCTTGAGGGGAAAGCTGTAACTCTGTGAGATGATTTCACAGAACACAAAGAAGTTTCTCAGAAAGCTTCTTCCTCTTTGTTATCGGAGGATATTTCCTTTGGCCCTATAGTCTTCAAAGGGATCCGAAATATCTGTTCTCAGATTCCACAGAAATAAGGCTAGCAAAGAGATCCACGAAATACAGATGTAACTCTGTGAGATGAATGAACAGAACACTAAGGAGTTTCTTAGAAAGCTTCTTTCCAGATTTCATCTGAGGATATTTCCTTTTTCACCATAGCCCTCTATGGGCTTCCAAATATCACTTTGCCAATTCCACAAGAACTGTCTTAGCGAAAGGCTTCTTGAGGGGAAAGCTGTAACTCTGTGATATGATTTCACAGAACACAAAGAAGTTTCTCAGAAAGATTCCTTCTCTTTGTTATGGGAGGATATTTCCTTTGGCCCTATAGTCTTCAAAGGGATCCGAAATATCTGTTCTCAGATTTCACAGAAATAAGGCTAGCAAAGAGATCCATGAAATACAGATGTAACTCTGTGAGTAGAAGTCACACATCACAGAGGACTTTCTCAGAAAGCTTCTTTCCAGATTTTATCTGAGGATATTTCCTTTTTCACCATAGCTCTCTATGGGCTTCCAAATATCACTTTGCCAATTCCAGAAGAACTGTCTTAGCGAAAGGCTTCTTGAGGGGAAAGCTGTAACTCTGTGAGATGATTTCACAGAACACAAAGAAGTTTCTCAGAAAGCTTCTTTCTCTTTGTTATCGGAGGATATTTCCTTTGGCCCTATAGTCTTCAAAGGGATCCGAAATATCTGTTCTCAGATTCCACAGAAATAAGGCTAGCAAAGAGATCCACGAAATACAGATGTAACTCTGTGAGATGAATGAACAGAACACTAAGCAGTTTCTCAGAAAGCTTCTTTCCAGATTTCATCTGAGGATATTTCCTTTTTCACCATAGCCCTCTATGGGCTTCCAAATATCACTTTGCCAATTCCACAAGAACTGTCTTAGCGAAAGGCTTCTTGAGGGGAAAGCTGTAACTCTGTGAGATGATTTCACAGAACACAAAGAAGTTTCTCAGAAAGCTTCTTTCTCTTTGTTATCGCAGGATATTTCCTTTGGCCCTATAGTCTTCAAAGGGATCCGAAATATCTGTTCTCAGATTCCACAGAAATAAGGCTAGCAAAGAGATCCACAAAATACAGATGTAACTCTGTGAGTGGAAGTCACACATCACAGAGCAGTTTCTCAGAAAGCTTCTTTCCAGATTTCATCGGAGGATATTTCCTTTTTCACCATAGCCCTCTATGGGCTTACAAATATCACTTTTCCAATTACACAAGAACTGGCTTACCGAAAGACTTCTTGAGGGGAAAGCTGTAACTCTGTGAGATGATTTCACAGAACACAAAGAAGTTTCTCAGAAAGCTTCTTTCTCTTTGTTATCGGAGGATATTTCCTTTGGCCCTATAGTCTTCAAAGGGATCCGAAATATCTGTTCTCAGATTCCACAGAAATAAGGCTAGCAAAGAGATCCACGAAATATAGATGTAACTCTGTGAGTTGAATGAACAGAAAACTAAGGAGTTTCTTAGAAAGCTTCTTTCCAGATTTCATCTGAGGATATTTCCTTTTTCACCATAGCCCACTATGGGCTTCCAAATATCACTTTGCCAATTCCACAAGAACTGTCTTAGCGAAAGTCTTCTTGAGGGGAAAGCTGTAACTCTGTGAGAAGATTTCACAGAACACAAAGAAGTTTATCAGAAAGATTCCTTCTCTTTGTTATGGGAAGATATTTCCTTTGGCCCTATAGTCTTCAAAGGGATCCGAAATATCTGTTCTCAGATTCCACAGAAATAAGGCTAGCAAAGAGATCCACGAAATACAGATGTATCTCTGTGAGTGGAAGTCACACATCACAGAGCAGTTTCTCAGAAAGCTTCTTTCCAGATTTTATCTGAGGATATTTCCTTTTTCACCATAGCTCTCTATGGGCTTCCAAATATCACTTTGCCAATTCCACAAGAACTGTCTTAGCGAAAGTCTTCTTGAGGGGAAAGCTGTAACTCTGTGAGATGATTTCACAGAACACAAAAAAGTTTCTCAGAAAGCTTCTTTCTCTTTGTTATCGGAGGATATTTCCTTTGGCCCTATAGTCTTCAAAGGGATCCGAAATATCTGTTCTCAGATTCCACAGAAATAAGGCTAGCAAAGAGATCCACGAAATACAGATGTAACTCTGTGAGATGAATGAACAGAACACTAAGCAGTTTCTCAGAAAGCTTCTTTCCAGATTTCATCTGAGGATATTTCCTTTTTCACCATAGCCCTCTATGGGCTTCCAAATATCACTTTGCCAATTACACAAGAACTGGCTTACCCAAAGGCTTCTTGAGGGGAAAGCTGTAACTCTGTGAGATGATTTCACAGAACACAAAGAAGTTTCTCAGAAAGCTTCTTTCTCTTTGTTATCGGAGGATATTTCCTTTGGCCCTATAGTCTTCAAAGGGATCCGAAATATCTGTTCTCAGATTCCACAGAAATAAGGCTAGCAAAGAGATCCACGAAATACAGATGTAACTCTGTGAGATGAATGAACAGAACACTAAGCAGTTTCTCAGAAAGCTTCTTTCCAGATTTCATCTGAGGATATTTCCTTTTTCACCATAGCCCTCTATGGGCTTCCAAATATCACTTTGCCACTTCCACAAGAAGTGTCTTAGCGAAAGGCTTCTTGAGGGGAAAGCTGTAACTCTGTGAGATGATTTCACAGAACACAAAGAAGTTTCTCAGAAAGCTTCTTTCTCTTTGTTATCGGAGGATATTTCCTTTGGCCCTATAGTCTTCAAAGGGATCAGAAATATCTGTTCTCAGATTCCACAGAAATATGGCTAGCAAAGAGATCCACGAAATAGAGATGTAACTCTGTGAGTGGAAGTCACACATCACAGAGCAGTTTCTCAGAAAGCTTCTTTCCAGATTTCATCTGAGGATATTTCCTTTTTCACCATAGCCCTCTATGGGCTTCCAAATATCACTTTGCCAATTCCGCAAGAACTGTCTTACCGAAAGGCTTCTTGAGGGGAAAGCTGTAACTCTGTGAGATGATTTCACAGAACACAAAGAAGTTTCTCAGAAAGCTTCTTTCTCTTTGTTATCGGAGTATATTTCCTTTGGCCCTATACTCTTCAAAGGTATCCGAAATATCTGTTCTCAGATTCCACAGAAATAAGGCTAGCAAAGAGATCCACGAAATACAGATGTAACTCTGTGAGATGAATGAACAGAACACTAAGGAGTTTCTCACAAAGCTTCTTTCCAGATTTTATCTGAGTATATTTCCTTTTTCACCATAGCTCTCTATGGGCTTCCAAATATCACTTTGCCAATTCCACAAGAACTGTCTTAGCGAAAGGCTTCTTGAGGGGAAAGCTGTAACTCTGTGAGATGATTTCACAGAACACAAAGAAGTTTCTCAGAAAGCTTCTTTCTCTTTGTTATCAGAGGATATTTCCTTTGGCCCTATAGTCTTCAAAGGGATCCGAAATATCTGTTCTCAGATTCCACAGAAATAAGGCTAGCAAAGAGATCCACGAAATACAGATGTAACTCTGTGAGATGAATGAACAGAACACTAAGCAGTTTCTCAGAAAGATTCTTTCCAGATTTCATCTGAGGATATTTCCTTTTTCACCATAGCCCTCTATGGGCTTCCAAATATCACTTTGCCAATTCCACAAGAACTGTCTTAGCGAAAGGCTTCTTGAGGGGAAAGCTGTAACTCTGTGAGATGATTTCACAGAACACAAAGAAGTTTCTCAGAAAGCTTCCTTCTCTTTATTATCGGAGGATATTTCCTTTGGCCGTATAGTCTTCAATGGGATCCGAAATATCTGTTCTCAGATTCCACAGAAATAAGGCTAGCAAAGAGATCCACGAAATACAGATGTAACTCTGTGAGTGGAAGTCACACATCACAGAGCAGTTTCTCAGAAAGCTTCTTTCCAGATTTCATCAGAGGATATTTCCTTTTTCACCATAGCTCTCTATGGGCTTCCAAATATCACTTTGCCAATTACACAAGAACTGGCTTACCGAAAGGCTTCTTGAGGGGAAAGCTGTAACTCTGGAGACGATTTCACAGAACACAAAGAAGTTTCTCAGAAAGCTTCTTTCTCTTTGTTATCGGAGGATATTTCCTTTGGCCCTATAGTCTTCAAAGGGATCCGAAATATCTGTTCTCAGATTCCACAGAAATAAGGCTAGCAAAGAGATCCACGAAATACAGATGTATCTCTGTGAGTGGAAGGCACACATCACAGAGCAGTTTCTCAGAAAGCTTCTTTCCAGATTTCATCTGAGGATATTTCCTTTTTCACCATAGCCCTCTACGGGCTTCCAAATATCACTTTGCCAATTACACAAGAACTGTCTTAGCGAAAGGCTTCTTGAGGGGAAAGCTGTAACTCTGTGAGATGATTTCACAGAACACAAAGAAGTTTCTCAGAAAGCTTCTTTCTCTTTGTTATCGGAGGATATTTCCTTTGGCCCTATAGTCTTCAAAGGGATCCTAAATATCTGTTCTCAGATTCCACAGAAATAAGGCTAGCAAAGAGATCCACGAAATACAGATGTAACTCTGTGAGATGAATGAACAGAACACTAAGCAGTGTCTCAGAAAGCTTCTTTCCAGATTTCATCTGAGGATATTTCCTTTTTCACCATAGCCCTCTATGGGCTTCCAAATATCACTTTGCCAATTCCACAAGAACTGTCTTAGCGAAAGGCTTCTTGAGGGGAAAGCTGTAACTCTGTGAGATGATTTCACAGAACACAAAGAAGTTTCTCAGAAAGCTTCTTTCTCTTTGTTATCGGAGGATAATTCCTTTGGCCCTATAGTCTTCAAAGGGATCCGAAATATCTGTTCTCAGATTCCACAGAAATAAGGCTAGCAAAGAGATCCACGAAATACAGATGTAACTCTGTGAGATGAATGAACAGAACACTAAGGAATTTCTTAGAAAGCTTCTTTCCAGATTTCATCTGAGGATATTTCCTTTTTCACCATAGCCCTCTATGGGCTTCCAAATATCACTTTGCCAATTCCACAAGAACTGTCTTAGCGAAAGGCTTCTTGAGGGGAAAGCTGTAACTCTGTGAGATGATTTCACAGAACACTAAGAAGTTTCTCAGAAAGATTCCTTTTCTTTGTTATGGGAGGATATTTCCTTTGGCCCTATAGTCTTCAAAGGGATCCGAAATATCTGTTCTCAGATTCCACAGAAATAAGGCTAGCAAAGAGATCCACGAAATACAGATGTAACTCTGCGAGTGGAAGTCACACATCACAGAGCACTTTCTCAGAAAGCTTCTTTCCAATTTTATCTGAGGATATTTCCTTTTTCACCATAGCTCTCTATGGGCTTCCAAATATCACTTTGCCAATTCCACAAGAACTGTCTTAGGGAAAGTCTTCTTGAGGGGAAAGCTGTAACTCTGTGAGATGATTTCACAGAACACAAAGAAGTTTCTCAGAAAGCTTCTTTCTCTTTGTTATCGGAGGATATTTCCTTTGGCCCTATAGTCTTCAAAGGGATCCGAAATATCTGTTCTCAGATTCCACAGAAATAAGGCTAGCAAAGAGATCCACGAAATACAGATGTAACTCTGTGAGATGAATGAACAGAACACTAAGCAGTTTCTCAGAAAGCTTCTTTCCAGATTTCATCTGAGGATATTTCCTTTTTCACCATAGCCCTCTATGGGCTTCCAAATATCACTTTGCCAATTGCACAAGAACTGGCTTACCGAAAGGTTTCTTGAGGGGAAAGCTGTAACTCTGTGAGATGATTTCACAGAACACAAAGAAGTTTCTCAGAAAGCTTCTTTCTCTTTGTTATCGGAGGATATTTCCTTTGGCCCTATAGTCTTCAAAGGGATCCGAAATATCTGTTCTCAGATTCCACAGAAATAAGGCTAGCAAAGAGATCCACGAAATACAGATGAAACTCTGTGAGATGAATGAACAGAACACTAAGGAGTTTCTTAGAAAGCTTCTTTCCAGATTTCATCTGAGGATATTTCCTTTTTCACCATAGCCCTCTATGGGCTTCCAAATATCACTTTGCCAATTCCACAAGAACTGTCTTAGCGAAAGGCTTCTTGAGGGGAAAGCTGTAACTCTGTGAGATGATTTCACAGAACACAAAGAAGTTTCTCAGAAAGATTCCTTCTCTTTGTTACGGGAGGATATTTCCTTTGGCCCTATAGTCTTCAAAGGGATCCGAAATATCTGTTCTCAGATTCCACAGAAATAAGGCTAGCAAAGAGATCCACGAAATACAGATGTAACTCTGTGAGTGGAAGTCACACATCACAGAGCACTTTCTCAGAAAGCTTCTTTCCAGATTTTATCTGAGGATATTTACTTTTTCACCATAGCTCTCTATGGGCTTCCAAATATCACTTTGCCAATTCCAGAAGAACTGTCTTAGCGAAAGGCTTCTTGAGGGGAAAGCTGTAACTCTGTGAGATGATTTCACAGAACACAAAGAAGTTTCTCAGAAAGCTTCTTTCTCTTTGTTATCGGAGGATATTTCCTTTGGCCCTATAGTCTTCAAAGGGATCCGAAATATCTGTTCTCAGATTCCACAGAAATAAGGCTAGCAAAGAGATCCACGAAATACAGATGTAACTCTGTGAGATGAATGAACAGAACACTAAGCAGTTTCTCAGAAAGCTTCTTGCCAGATTTCATCTGAGGATATTTCCTTTTTCACCATAGCCCTCTATGGGCTTCCAAATATCACTTTGCCAATTCCACAAGAACTGTCTTAGCGAAAGGCTTCTTGAGGGGAAAGCTGTAACTCTGAGATGATTTCACAGAACACAAAGAAGTTTCTCAGAAAGCTTCTTTCTCTTTGTTATCGCAGGATATTTCCTTTGGCCCTATAGTCTTCAAAGGGATCCGAAATATCTGTTCTCAGATTCCACAGAAATAAGGCTAGCAAAGAGATCCACGAAATACAGATGTAACTCTGTGAGTGGAAGTCACACATCACAGAGCAGTTTCTCAGAAAGCTTCTTTCCAGATTTCATCTGAGGATATTTCCTTTTTCACCATAGCCCTCTATGGGCTTACAAATATCACTTTTCCAATTACACAAGAACTGGCTTACCGAAAGACTTCTTGAGGGGAAAGCTGTAACTCTGTGAGATGATTTCACAGAACACAAAGAAGATTCTCAGAAAGCTTCTTTCTCTTTGTTATCGGAGGATATTTCCTTTGGCCCTATAGTCTTCAAAGGGATCCGAGGAATCTGTTCTCAGATTCCTCAGAAATAAGGCTAGCAAAGAGATCCACGAAATATAGATGTAACTCTGTGAGTTGAATGAACAGAACACTAAGGAGTTTCTTAGAAAGCTTCTTTCCAGATTTCATCTGAGGATAATTCCTTTTTCACCATAGCCCTCTATGGGCTTCCAAATATCACTTTGCCAATTCCACAAGAACTGTCTTATCGAAAGGCTTCTTGAGGGGAAAGCTGTAACTCTGTGAGATGATTTCACAGAACACAAAGAAGTTTCTCAGAAAGATTCCTTCTCTTTGTTATGGGAGGATATTTCCTTTGGCCCTATAGTCTTCAAAGGGATCCGAAATATCTGTTCTCAGATTCCACAGAAATAAGGCTAGCAAAGAGATCCACGAAATACAGATGTACCTCTGTGAGTGGAAGTCACACATCACAGAGCACTTTCTCAGAAAGCTTCTTTCCAGATTTTATCTGAGGATATTTCCTTTTTCACCGTAGATCTCTATGGGCTTCCAAATATCACTTTGCCAATTCCACAAGAACTGTCTTAGCGAAAGTGTTCTTGAGGGGAAAGCTGTAACTCTGTGAGATGATTTCACAGAACACAAAGAAGTTTCTCAGAAAGCTTCTTTCTCTTTGTTATCGGAGGATATTTCCTTTGGCCCTATAGTCTTCAAAGGGATCCGAAATATCTGTTCTCAGATTCCACAGAAATAAGGCTAGGAAAGAGATCCACGAAATACAGATGTAACTCTGTGAGATGAATGAACAGAACACTAAGCAGTTTCTCAGAAAGCTTCTTTCCAGATTTCATCTGAGGATATTTCCTTTTTCACCATAGCCCTCTATGGGCTTCCAAATATCACTTTTCCAATTACACAAGAACTGGCTTAGCGAAAGGCTTCTTGAGGGGAAAGCTGTAACTCTGTGAGATGATTTCACAGAACACAAAGAAGTTTCTCAGAAAGCTTCTTTCTCTTTGTTATCAGAGGATATTTCCTTTGGCCCTATAGTCTTCAAAGGGATCCGAAATATCTGTTCTCAGATTCCACAGAAATAAGGCTAGCAAAGAGATCCACGAAATACAGATGTAACTCTGTGAGATGAATGAACAGAACACTAAGCAGTTTCTCAGAAAGCTTCTTTCCAGATTTCATCTGAGGATATTTCCTTTTTCACCATAGCCCTCTATGGGCTTCCAAATATCACTTTGCCAATTCCACAAGAACTGTCTTAGCGAAAGGCTTCTTGAGGGGAAAGCTGTAACTCTGTGAGATGATTTCACAGAACACAAAGAAATTTCTCCGAAAGCTTCCTTCTCTTTATTATCGGAGGATATTTCCTTTGGCCGTATAGTCTTCAATGGGATCCGAAATATCTGTTCTCAGATTCCACAGAAATAAGGCTAGCAAAGAGATCCACGAAATACAGATGTAACTCTGTGAGTGGAAGTCACACATCACAGAGCAGTTTCTCAGAAAGCTTCTTTCCAGATTTCATCAGAGGATATTTCCTTTTTCACCATAGCTCTCTATGGGCTTCCAAATATCACTTTGCCAATTACACAAGAACTGGCTTACCGAAAGGTTTCTTGAGGGGAAAGCTGTAACTCTGGAGACGATTTCACAGAACACAAAGAAGTTTCTCAGAAAGCTTCTTTCTCTTTGTTATCGGAGGATATTTCCTTTGGCCCTATAGTCTTCAAAGGGATCCGAAATATCTGTTCTCAGATTCCACAGAAAGAAGGCTAGCAAAGAGATCCACGAAATACAGATGTAACTCTGTGAGTGGAAGGCACACATCACAGAGCAGTTTCTCAGAAAGCTTCTTTCCAGATTTCATCTGAGGATATTTCCTTTTTCACCATAGCCCTCTACGGGCTTCCAAATATCACTTTGCCAATTCCACAAGAACTGTCTTAGCGAAAGGCTTCTTGAGGGGAAAGCTGTAACTCTGTGAGATGATTTCACAGAACACAAAGAAGTTTCTCAGAAAGCTTCTTTCTCTTTGTTATCGGAGGATATTTCCTTTGGCCCTATAGTCTTCAAAGGGATCCGAAATATCTGTTCTCAGATTCCACAGAAATAAGGCTAGCAAAGAGATCCACGAAATACAGATGTAACTCTGTGAGATGAATGAACAGAACACTAAGCAGTGTCTCAGAAAGCTTCTTTCCAGATTTCATATGAGGATATTTCCTTTTTCACCATAGCCCTCTATGGGCTTCCAAATATCACTTTGCCAATTCCACAAGAACTGTCTTAGCCGAAGGCTTCTTGAGGGGAAAGCTCTAACTCTGTGAGATGATTTCACAGAACACAAAGAAGTTTCTCAGAAAGCTTCCTTCTCTTTGTTATCAGAGGATAATTCCTTTGGCCCCATAGTCTTCAAAGGGATCCGAAATATCTGTTCTCAGATTCCACAGACATAAGGCTAGCAAAGAGATCCACGAAATACAGATGTAACTCTGTGAGTGGAAGTCACACATCACAGAGCAGTTTCTCAGAAAGCTTCTTTCCAGATTTCATCTGAGGATATTTCCTTTTTCACCATAGCCCTCTATGGGCTTCCAAATATCACTTTGCCAATTCCACAAGAACTGTCTTAGCGAAAGGCTTCTTGAGGGGAAAGCTGTAACTCTGTGAGATGATTTCACAGAACACAAAGAAGTTTCTCAGAAAGCTTCTTTCTCTTTGTTATCGGAGGATATTTCCTTTGGCCCTATAGTCTTCAAAGGGATGTGAAATATTTGGTCTCAGATTCCACAGAAATAAGGCTAGCAAAGAGATCCACGAAATACAGATGTAACTCTGTGAGTGGAAGGCACACATCACAGAGCAGTTTCTCAGAAAGCTTCTTTCCAGATTTCATCTGAGGATATTTCCTTTTTCACCATAGCCCTCTATGGGCTTCCAAATATCACTTTGCCAATTCCACAAGAACTGTCTTAGCGAAAGTGTTCATGAGGGGAAAGCTGTAACTCTGTGAGATGATTTCACAGAACACAAAGAAGTTTCTCAGAAAGCTTCTTTCTCTTTGTTATCGGAGGATATTTCCTTTGGCCCTATAGTCTTCAAAGGGATCCGAAATATCTGTTCTCAGATTCCACAGAAATAAGGCTAGCAAAGAGATCCACGAAATACAGATGTAACTCTGTGAGATGAATGAACAGAACACTAAGCAGTTTCTCAGAAAGCTTCTTTCCAGATTTCATCTGAGGATATTTCCTTTTTCACCATAGCCCTCTATGGGCTTCCAAATATCACTTTGCCAATTACACAAGAACTGGCTTACCGAAAGACTTCTTGAGGGAAAGCTGTAACTCTGTGAGATGATTTCACAGAACACAAAGAAGTTTCTCAGAAAGCTTCTTTCTCTTAGTTATCGGAGGATATTTCCTTTGGCCCTATAGTCTTCAAAGGGATCCGAAATATCTGTTCTCAGATTCCACAGAAATAAGGCTAGCAAAGAGATCCACGAAATACAGATGTAACTCTGTGAGATGAATGAACAGAACACTAAGCAGTTTCTCAGAAAGCTTCTTGCCAGATTTCATCTGAGGATATTTCCTTTTTCACCATAGCCCTCTATGGGCTTCCAAATATCACTTTGCCAAATCCACAAGAACTGTCTTAGCGAAAGGCTTCTTGAGGGGAAAGCTGTAACTCTGAGATGATTTCACAGAACACAAAGAAGTTTCTCAGAAAGCTTCTTTCTCTTTGTTATCGGAGGATATTTCCTTTGGCCCTATAGTCTTCAAAGGGATCCGAAATATCTGTTCTCAGATTCCACAGAAATAAGGCTAGCAAAGAGATCCACGAAATATAGATGTAACTCTGTGAGTTGAATGAAGAGAACACTAAGGAGTTTCTTAGAAAGCTTCTTTCCAGATTTCATCTGAGGATATTTCCTTTTTCACCATAGCCCTCTATGGGCTTCCAAATATCACTTTGCCAATTCCACAAGAACTGTCTTATCGAAAGGCTTCTTGAGGGGAAAGCTGTAACTCTGTGAGATGATTTCACAGAACACAAAGAAGTTTCTCAGAAAGATTCCTTCTCTTTGTTATGGGAGGATATTTCCTTTGGCCCTATAGTCTTCAAAGGGATCCGAAATATCTGTTCTCAGATTCCACAGAAATAAGGCTAGCAAAGAGATCCACGAAATACAGATGTACCTCTGTGAGTGGAAGTCACACATCACAGAGCACTTTCTCAGAAAGCTTCTTTCCAGATTTTATCTGAGGATATTTCCTTTTTCACCATAGCTCTCTATGGGCTTCCAAATATCACTTTGCCAATTCCACAAGAACTGTCTTAGCGAAAGTGTTCTTGAGGGGAAAGCTGTAACTCTGTGAGATGATTTCACAGAACACAAAGAAGTTTCTCAGAAAGCTTCTTTCTCTTTGTTATCGGAGGATATTTCCTTTGGCCCTATAGTCTTCAAAGGGATCCGAAATATCTGTTCTCAGATTCCACAGAAATAAGGCTAGCAAAGAGATCCACGAAATACAGATGTAACTCTGTGAGATGAATGAACAGAACACTAAGCAGTTTCTCAGAAAGTTTCTTTCCAGATTTCATCTGAGGATATTTCCTTTTTCACCATAGCCCTCTATGGGCTTCCAAATATCACTTTTCCAATTACACAAGAACTGGCTTACCGAAAGGCTTCTTGAGGGGAAAGCTGTAACTCTGTGAGATGATTTCACAGAACACAAAGAAGTTTCTCAGAAAGCTTCTTTCTCTTTGTTATCGGAGGATATTTCCTTTGGCCCTATAGTCTTCAAAGGGATCCGAAATATCTGTTCTCAGATTCCACAGAAATAAGGCTAGCAAAGAGATCCACGAAGTACAGATGTAACTCTGTGAGATGAATGAACAGAACACTAAGCAGTTTCTCAGAAAGCTTCTTTCCAGATTTCATCTGAGGATATTTCCTTTTTCACCATAGCCCTCTTTGGGCTTCCAAATATCACTTTGCCAATTCCGCAAGAACTGTCTTAGCGAAAGGCTTCTTGAGGGGAAAGCTGTAACTCTGTGAGATGATTTCACAGAACACAAAGAAGTTTCTCAGAAAGCTTCTTTCTCTTTGTTATCGGAGGATATTTCCTTTGGCCCTATACTCTTCAAAGGTATCCGAAATATCTGTTCTCAGATTCCACAGAAATAAGGCTAGCAAAGAGATCCACGAAATACAGATGTAACTCTGTGAGATGAATGAACAGAACACTAAGCAGTTTCTTAGAAAGCTTCTTTCCAGATTTCATCTGAGGATATTTCCTTTTTCACCATAGCCCTCTATGGGCTTCCAAATATCACTTTGCCAATTCCACAAGAAATGTCTCAGCGAAAGGCTTCTTGAGGGGAAAGCTGTAACTCTGTGAGATGATTTCACAGAACACAAAGAAGTTTCTCAGAAAGCTTCTTTCTCTTTGTTATCGGAGGATATTTCCTTTGGCCCTATAGTCTTCAAAGGGATCAGAAATATCTGTTCTCAGATTCCACAGTAATATGGCTAGCAAAGAGATCCACGAAATAGAGATGTAACTCTGTGAGATGAATGAACAGAACACTAAGCAGTTTCTCAGAAAGCTTCTTTCCAGATTTCATCTGAGGATATTTCCTTTTTCACCATAGCCCTCAATGGGCTTCCAAATATCACTTTGCCAATTCCGCAAGAACTGTCTTACCGAAAGGCTTCTTGAGGGGAAAGCTGTAACTCTGTGAGATGATTTCACAGAACACAAAGAAGTTTCTCAGAAAGCTTCCTTCTCTTTATTATCGGAGGATATTTCCTTTGGCCGTATAGTCTTCAAAGGGATCCGAAATATCTGTTCTCAGATTCCACAGAAATAAGGCTAGCAAAGAGATCCACGAAATACAGATGTAACTCTGTGAGTGGAAGTCACACATCACAGAGCAGTTTCTCAGAAAGCTTCTTTCCAGATTTCATCTGAGGATATTTCCTTTTTCACCATAGCCCTCTATGGGCTTCCAAATATCACTTTGCCAATTACACAAGAACTGGCTTACCGAAAGACTTCTTGAGGGGAAAGCTGTAACTCTGTGAGATGATTTCACAGAACACAAAGAAGTTTCTCAGAAAGCTTCTTTCTCTTTCTTATCGGAGGATATTTCCTTTGGCCCTATAGTCTTCAAAGGGATCCGAAATATCTGTTCTCAGATTCCACAGAAATAAGGCTATCAAAGAGATCCACGAAATACAGATGTAACTCTGTGAGTGGAAGGCACACATCCCAGAGCAGTTTCTCAGAAAGCTTCTTTCCAGATTTCATCTGAGGATATTTCCTTTTTCACCATAGCCCTCTATGGGCTTCCAAATATCACTTTGCCAATTTCACAAGAACTGGCTTAGCGAAAGGCTTCTTGAGGGGAAAGCTCTAACTCTGTGAAATGATTTCACAGAACACAAAGAAGTTTCTCAGAAAGCTTCTTTATCTTTGTTATCGGAGGATATTTCCTTTGGCCCTATAGTCTTCAAAGGGATCCGAAATATCTGTTCTCAGATTCCACAGAAATAAGGCTAGCAAAGAGATCCACGAAATACAGATGTAACTCTGTGAGTGGAAGTCACACATCACAGAGCAGTTTCTCAGAAAGCTTCTTTCCAGATTTCATCTGAGGATATTTCCTTTTTCACCATAGCCCTCTATGGGCTTCCAAATATCACTTTGCCAATTTCACAAGAACTGTCTTAGCGAAAGGCTTCTTGAGGGGAAAGCTGTAACTCTGTGAGATGATTTCACAGAACACAAAGAAGTTTCTCAGAAAGCTTCTTTCTCTTTGTTATCGGAGGATATTTCCTTTGGCCCTATAGTCTTCAAAGGGATCCGAAATATCTGTTCTCAGATTCCACAGAAATAAGGCTAGCAAAGAGATCCACGAAATACAGATGTAACTCTGTGAGTGGAAGTCACACATCACAGAGCAGTTTCTCAGAAAGCTTCTTTCCAGATTTCATCTGAGGATATTTCCTTTTTCACCATAGCCCTCTATGGGCTTCCAAATATCACTTTGCCAATTCCGCAAGAACTGTCTTAGCGAAAGGCTTCTTGAGGGGAAAGCTGTAACTCTGTGAGATAATTTCACAGAACCCAAAGAAGTTTCTCAGAAAGCTTCTTTCTCTTTGTTATCGCCAATATTTCCTTTGGCCATATACTCTTCAAAGGTTTCTGAAATATCTGTTCTCAGATTCCACAGAAATAAGGCTAGCAAAGAAATCCACGAAATACAGATGTAACTCTGTGAGTGGAAGTCACACATCACAGAGCAGTTTCTCAGAAAGCTTCTTTCTAGATTTCATCTGAGGATATTTCCTTTTTCACCATAGCCCTCTATGGGCTTCCAAATATCACTTTGCCAATTCCACAAGAACTGTCTTATCGAAAGGCTTCTTGAGGGGAAAGCTGTAACTCTGTGAGATGATTTCACAGAACACAAAGAAGTTTCTCAGAAAGCTTTTTCTCTTTGTTATCGGAGGATATTTACTTTGGCCCTATAGTCTTCAAAGGGATGTTAAATATTTGGTCTCAGATTCCACAGAAATAAGGCTAGCAAAGAGATCCTCGAAATACAGATGTAACTCTGTGAGTGGAAGTCACACATCACAGAGCAGTTTCTCAGAAAGCTTCTTTCCAGATTTCATCTGAGGATATTTCCTTTTTCACCATAGCCCTCTATGGGCTTCCAAATATCACTTTGCCAATTCCACAAGAACTGTCTTAGCGAAAGGCTTCTTGAGGGGGAAGCTCTAACTCTGTGAGATGATTTCACAGAACACAAAGCAGTTTCTCAGAAAGCTTCTTTCTCTTTGTTATCGGAGGATATTTCCTTTGGCCCTATAGTCTTCAAAGGGATCCGAAATATCTGTTCTCAGATTCCACAGAAATAAGGCTAGCAAAGAGATCCACGAAATACAGATGTAACTCTGTGAGATGAATGAACAGAACACTAAGGAGTTTCTTAGAAAGCTTCTTTCCAGATTTCATCTGAGGATATTTCCTTTTTCACCATAGCCCTCTATGGGCTTCCAAATATCACTTTGCCAATTCCACAAGAACTGTCTTAGCGAAAGGCTTATTGAGGGGAAAGCTGTAACTCTGTGAGATGATTTCACAGAACACAAAGAAGTTTCTCAGAAAGATTCCTTCTCTTTGTTATGGGAGGATATTTCCTTTGGCCCTATAGTCTTCAAAGGGATCCGAAATATCTGTTCTCAGATTCCACAGAAATAAGGCTAGCAAAGAGATCCACGAAATACAGATGTAACTCTGTGAGTGGAAGGCACACATCACAGAGCAGTTTCTCAGAAAGCTTCTTTCCAGATTTCATCTGAGGATATTTCCTTTTTCACCAAAGCCCTCTACGGGCTTCCAAATATCACTTTGCCAATTCCACAAGAACTGTCTTAGCGAAAGGCTTCTTGAGGGGAAAGCTGTAACTCTGTGAGATGATTTCACAGAACACAAAAAAGTTTCTCAGAGAGCTTCTTTCTCTTTGTTATCGGAGGATATTTCCTTTGGCCCTATAGTCTTCAAAGGGATCCGAAATATCTGTTCTCAGATTCCACAGAAATAAGGCTAGCAAAGAGATCCACGAAATACAGATGTAACTCTGTGAGATGAATGAACAGAACACTAAGCAGTTTCTCAGAAAGCTTCTTGCCAGATTTCATCTGAGTATATTTCCTTTTTCACCATAGCCCTCTATGGGCTTCCAAATATCACTTTGCCAATCCCACAAGAACTGTCTTAGCGAAAGGCTTCTTGAGGGGAAAGCTGTAACTCGGAGATGATTTCACAGAACACAAGAAGTTTCTCAGAAAGCTTCTTTCTCTTTGTTATCGCAGGATATTTCCTTTGGCCCTATAGTCTTCAAAGGGATCCGAAATATCTGTTCTCAGATTCCACAGAAATAAGGCTAGCAAAGAGATCCACGAAATATAGATGTAACTCTGTGAGTTGAATGAAGAGAACACTAAGGAGTTTCTTAGAAAGCTTCTTTCCAGATTTCATCTGAGGATATTTCCTTTTTCACCATAGCCCTCTATGGGCTTCCAAATATCACTTTGCCAATTCCACAAGAACTGTCTTAGCGAAAGGCTTCTTGAGGGGAAAGCTGTAACTCTGTGAGATGATTTCACAGAACACAAAGAAGTTTCTCAGAAAGATTCCTTCCCTTTGTTATGGGAGGATATTTCCTTTGGCCCTATAGTCTTCAAAGGGATCCGAAATATCTGTTCTCAGATTCCACAGAAATAAGGCTAGCAAAGAGATCCACGAAATACAGATGTAACTCTGTGAGATGAATGAACAGAACACTAAGCAGTTTCTCAGAAAGCTTCTTTCCAGATTTCATCTGAGGATATTTCCTTTTTCACCATAGCCCTCTATGGGCTTCCAAATATCACTTTTCCAATTACACAAGAACTGGCTTAGCGAAAGGCTTCTTGAGGGGAAAGCTGTAACTCTGTGAGATGATTTCACAGAACACAAAGAAGTTTCTCAGAAAGCTTCTTTCTCTTTGTTATCGGAGGATATTTCCTTTGGCCCTATAGTCTTCAAAGGGATCCGAAATATCTGTTCTCAGATTCCACAGAAATAAGGCTAGCAAAGAGATCCACGAAATACAGATGTAACTCTGTGAGATGAATGAACAGAACACTAAGGAGTTTCTCAGAAAGCTTCTTTCCAGATTTCATCTGAGGATATTTCCTTTTTCACCATAGCCCTCTATGGGCTTCCAAATATCACTTTGCCAATTCCGCCAGAACTGTCTTAGCGAAAGGCTTCTTGAGGGGAAAGCTGTAACTCTGTGAGATGATTTCACAGAACACAAAGAAGTTTCTCAGAACGCTTCTTTCTCTTTGTTATCGGAGTATATTTCCTTTGGCCCTATACTCTTCAAAGGTATCCGAAATATCTGTTCTCAGATTCCACAGAAATAAGGCTAGCAAAGAGATCCACGAAATACAGATGTAACTCTGTGAGATGAATGAACAGAACACTAAGGAGTTTCTTAGAAAGCTTCTTTTCAGATTTCATCTGAGGATATTTCCTTTTTCACCATAGCCCTCTATGGGCTTCCAAATATCACTTTGCCAATTCCACAAGAACTGTCTTAGCGAAAGGCTTCTTGAGGGGAAAGCTGTAACTCTGTGAGATGATTTCACAGAACACAAAGAAGTTTCTCAGAAAGATTCCTTCTCTTTGTTATGGGAGGTTATTTCCTTTGGCCCTATAGTCTTCAAAGGGATCCGAAATATCTGTTCTCAGATTCCACAGAAATAAGGCTAGCAAAGAGATCCACGAAATACAGATGTAACTCTGTGAGATGAATGAACAGAACACTAAGGAGTTTCTTAGAAAGCTTCTTTCCAGATTTCATCTGAGGATATTTCCTTTTTCACCATAGCCCTCTATGGGCTTCCAAATATCACTTTGCCAATTCCACAAGAACTGTCTTAGCGAAAGGCTTCTTGAGGGGAAAGCTGTAACTCTGTGAGATGATTTCACAGAACACAAAGAAGTTTCTCAGAAAGATTCCTTCTCTTTGTTATGGGAGGATATTTCCTTTGGCCCTATAGTCTTCAAAGGGATCCGAAATATCTGTTCTCAGATTCCACAGAAATAAGGCTAGCAAAGAGATCCACGAAATACAGATGTAACTCTGTGAGTGGAAGGCACACATCACAGAGCAGTTTCTCAGAAAGCTTCTTTCCAGATTTCATCAGAGGATATTTCCTTTTTCACCAAAGCCCTCTACGGGCTTCCAAATATCACTTTGCCAATTCCACAAGAACTGTCTTAGCGAAAGGCTTCTTGAGGGGAAAGCTGTAACTCTGTGAGATGATTTCACAGAACACAAAGAAGTTTCTCAGAAAGCTTCTTTCTCTTTGTTATCGGAGGATATTTCCTTTGGCCCTATAGTCTTCAAAGGGATCCGAAATATCTGTTCTCAGATTCCACAGAAATAAGGCTAGCAAAGAGATCCACGAAATACAGATGTAACTCTGTGAGATGAATGAACAGAACACTAAGCAGTTTCTCAGAAAGCTTCTTTCCAGATTTCATCTGAGGATATTTCCTTTTTCACCATAGCCCTCTATGGGCTTCCAAATATCACTTTGCCAATTCCACAAGAACTGTCTTAGCGAAAGGCTTCTTGAGGGGAAAGCTGTAACTCTGTGAGATGATTTCACAGAACACAAAGAAGTTTCTCAGAAAGCTTCTTTCTCTTTGTTATCGGAGGATATTTCCTTTGGCCCTATAGTCTTCAAAGGGATCCGAAATATCTGTTCTCAGATTCCACAGAAATAAGGCTAGCAAAGAGATCCACGAAATACAGATGTAACTCTGTGAGATGAATGAACAGAACACTAAGCAGTTTCTCAGAAAGCTTCTTTCCAGATTTCATCTGAGGATATTTCCTTTTTCACCATAGCCCTCTATGGGCTTCTAAATATCACTTTGCCAATTCCACAAGAACTGTCTTAGCGAAAGGCTTCTTGAGGGGAAAGCTGTAACTCTGTGAGATGATTTCACAGAACACAAAGAAGTTTCTCAGAAAGCTTCCTTCTCTTTATTATCGGAGGATATTTCCTTTGGCCGTATAGTCTTCAATGGGATCCGAAATATCTGTTCTCAGATTCCACAGAAATAACGCTAGCAAAGAGATCCACGAAATACAGATGTAACACTGTGAGTGGAAGTCATACATCACAGAGCAGTGTCTCAGAAAGCTTCTTTCCAGATTTCATCTGAGGATATTTCCTTTTTCACCATAGCCCTCTATGGGCTTCCAAATATCACTTTGCCAATTCCACAAGAACTGTCTTAGCGAAAGGCTTCTTGAGGGGAAAGCTGTAACTCTGTGAGATGATTTCACAGAACACAAAGAAGTTTCTCAGAAAGCTTCTTTCTCTTTGTTATCGGAGGATATTTACTTTGGCCCTATAGTCTTCAAAGGGATCCGAAATATCTGTTCTCAGATTCCACAGAAATAAGGCTAGCATAGAGATCCACGAAATAGAGATATAACTCTGTGAGTGGAAGTCACACATCACAGAGCAGTTTCTCAGAAAGCTTCTTTCCAGATTTCATCTGAGGATATTTCCTTTTTCACCATAGCTCTCTATGGGCTTCTAAATATCACTTTGCCAATTCCGCAAGAACTGTCCTAGCGAAAGGCTTCTTGAGGGGAAAGCTGTAACTCTGTGAGATGATTTCACAGAACACAAAGAAGTTTCTCAGAAAGCTTCTTTCTCTTTGTTATCGGCATATATTTCCTTTGGCCCTATACTCTTCAAAGGTATCCGAAATATCTGTTCTCAGATTCCACAGAAATAAGGCTAGCAAAGAGATCCACGAAATATAGATGTAACTCTGTGAGTGGAAGGCACACATCCCAGAGCAGTTTCTCAGAAAGCTTCTTTCCAGATTTCATCTGAGTATATTTCCTTTTTCACCATAGCCCCCTATGGGCTTCCAAATATCACTTTGCCAATTCCACAAGAATTGTCTTAGCGAAAGGCTTCTTGAGGGGAAAGCTCTAACTCTGTGAGATGATTTCACAGAACACAAAGAAGTTTCTCAGAAAGCTTCTTTCTCTTTGTTGTCGGAGGATATTTCCTTTGTCCCTATAGTCTTCAAAGGGATCCGAAATATCTGTTCTCAGATTCCACAGAAATAAGGCAAGCAAAGAGATCCACGAAATACAGACGTAACTCTGTGAGTGGAAGTCGCACATCACAGAGCAGTTTCTCAGAAAGCTTCTTTCCAGATTTCATCTGAGGATATTTCCTTTTTCACCATAGCCCTCTATGGGCTTCCAAATATCACTTTGCCAATTCCACAAGAACTGACTTAGCGAAAGTGTTCTTGAGGGGAAAGCTGTAACTCTGTGAGATGATTTCACAGAACACAAAGAAGTTTCTCAGAAAGCTTCTTTCTCTTTGTTATCGGAGGATATTTCCTTTGGCCCTATAGTCTTCAAAGGGATCCGAAATATCTGTTCTCAGATTCCACAGAAATAAGGCTAGCAAAGAGATCCACGAAATTCAGATGTAACTCTGTGAGATGAATGAACAGAAGACTAAGCAGTTTCTCACAAAGCTTCTTTCCAGATTTCATCTGAGGATATTTCCTTTTTCACCACAGCCCTCTATGGGCTTCCAAATATCACTTTGCCAATTACACAAGAACTGGCTTACCGAAAGGCTTCTTGAGGGGAGAGCTGTAACTCTGTGAGATGATTTCACAGAACACAAAGAAGTTTCTCAGAAAGCTTCTTTCTCTTTATTATCGGAGGATATTTCCTTTGCCCCTATAGTCTTCAAAGGGATCCGAAATATCTGTTCTCAGATTCCACAGAAATAAGGTTAGCAAAGAGATCCACGAAATACAGATGTAACTCTGTGAGATGAATGAACAGAACACTAAGCAGTTTCTCAGAAAGCTTCTTTCCAGATTTCATCTGAGGATATTTCCTTTTTCACCATAGCCCTCTATGGGCTTCCAAATATCACTTTGCCAATTCCACAAGAACTGTCTTAGCGAAAGGCTTCTTGAGGGGAAAGCTGTAACTCTGTGAGATGATTTCACAGAACACAAAGAAGTTTCTCAGAAAGCTTCTTTCTCTCTGTTATCGCAGGATATTTCCTTTGGCCCTATAGTCTTCAAAGGGATCAGAAATATCTGTTCTCAGATTCCACAGAAATAAGGCTAGCAAAGAGAACCACGAAATACAGATGTAACTCTGTGAGTGGAAGTCACACATCACAGAGCAGTTTCTCAGAAAGCTTCTTTCCAGATTTCATCTGAGGATATTTCCTTTTTCACCATAGCCCTTTATGGGCTTCCAAATATCACTTTGCCAATTCCACAAGAACTGTCTTAGCGAAAGGCTTCTTGAGGGGAAAGCTGTAACTCTGTGAGATGATTTCACAGAACACAAAGAAGTTTCTCAGAAAGATTCCTTCTCTTTGTTATGGGAGGATATTTCCTTTGGCCCTATAGTCTTCAAAGGGATCCGAAATATCTGTTCTCAGATTCCACAGAAATAAGGCTAGCAAAGAGATCCACGAAATACAGATGTAACTCTGTGAGTGGAAGTCACACATCACAGAGCACTTTCTCAGAAAGCTTCTTTCCAGATTTTATCTGAAGATATTTCCTTTTTCACCATAGCTCTCTATGGGCTTACAAATATCACTTTGCCAATTCCACAAGAACTGTCTTAGCGAAAGTCTTCTTGAGGGGAAAGCTGTATCTCTGTGAGATGATTTCACAGAACACAAAGAAGTTTCTCAGAAAGCTTCTTTCTCTTTGTTATCGGAGGATATTTCCTTTGGCCCTATAGTCTTCAAAGGGATCCGAAATATCTGTTCTCAGATTCCACAGAAATAAGGCTAGCAAAGAGATCCACGAAATACAGATGTAACTCTGTGAGATGAATGAACAGAACACTAAGCAGTTTCTCAGAAAGCTTCTTTCCAGATTTCATCTGAGGATATTTCCTTTTTCACCATAGCCCTCTATGGGCTTCCAAATATCACTTTTCCAATTACACAAGAACTGGCTTACCGAAAGGTTTGTTGAGGGGAAAGCTGTAACTCTGTGAGATGATTTCACAGAACACAAAGAAGTTTCTCAGAAAGCTTCTTTCTCTTTGTTATCGCAGGATATTTCCTTTGGCCCTATAGTCTTCAAAGGGATCCGAAATATCTGTTCTCAGATTCCACAGAAATAAGGCTAGCAAAGAGATCCACGAAATACAGATGTAACTCTGTGAGATGAATGAACAGAACACTAAGCAGTTTCTCAGAAAGCTTCTTTCCAGATTTCATCTGAGGATATTTCCTTTTTCACCATAGCCCTCTATGGGCTTCCAAATATCACTTTGCCAATTCCACAAGAACTGTCTAAGTGAAAGGCTTCTTGAGGGGAAAGCTGTAACTCTGTGATTTGATTTCACAGAACACAAAGAAGATTCTCAGTAAGCTTCTTTCTCTTTGTTATCGGAGGATATTTCCTTTGGCCCTATTGTCTTCAAAGGGATCAGAAATATCTGTTCTCAGATTCCACAGAAATATGGCTAGCAAAGAGATCCACGAAATAGAGATGTAACTCTGTGAGTGGAAGTCACACATCACAGAGCAGTTTCTCAGAAAGCTTCTTTCCAGATTTCATCTGAGGATATTTCCTTTTTCACCATAGCCCTCTATGGGCTTCCAAATATCACTTTGCCAATTCCGCAAGAACTGTCTTACCGAAAGGCTTCTTGAGGGGAAAGCTGTAACTCTGTGAGATGATTTCACAGAACACAAAGAAGTTTCTCAGAAAGCTTCCTTCTCTTTATTATCGGAGGATATTTCCTTTGGCCGTATAGTCTTCAATGGGATCCGAAATATCTGTTCTCAGATTCCACAGAAATAAGGCTAGCAAAGAGATCCACGAAATACAGATGTAACTCTGTGAGTGGAAGTCACACATCACAGAGCAGTTTCTCAGAAAGCTTCTTTCCAGATTTCATCTGAGGATATTTCCTTTTTCACCATAGCCCTCTATGGGCTTCCAAATATCACTTTTCCAATTACACAAGAACTGGCTTACCGAAAGACTTCTTGAGGGGAAAGCTGTAACTCTGTGAGATGATTTCACAGAACACAAAGAAGTTTCTCAGAAAGCTTCTTTCTCTTTGTTATCGGAGGATATTTCCTTTGGCCCTATAGTCTTCAAAGGGATCCGAAATATCTGTTCTCAGATTCCAGAGAAATAAGGCTAGCAAGGAGATCCACGAAATACAGATGTAAATCTGTGAGATGAATGAAAAGAACACTAAGGAGTTTCTCAGAAAGCTTCTTTCCAGATTTCATCTGAGGATATTTCCTTTTTCACCATAGCCCTCTATGGGCTTCCAAATATCACTTTGCCAATTCCGAAAGAACTGTCTTACCGAAAGGCTTCTTGAGGGGAAAGCTGTAACTCTGTGAGATGATTTCACAGAACACAAAGAAGTTTCTCAGAAAGCTTCCTTCTCTTTACTATCGGAGGATATTTCCTTTGGCCCTAGAGTCTTCAATGGGATCCGAAATATCTGTTCTCAGATTCCACAGAAATAAGGCTAGCAAAGAGATCCACGAAATACAGATGTAACTCTGTGAGTGGAAGTCACACATCACAGAGCAGTTTCTCAGAAAGCTTCTTTCCAGATTTCATCTGAGGATATTTCCTTTTTCACCATAGCCCTCTATGGGCTTCCAAATATCACTTTGCCAATTCCGCAAGAACTGTCTTACCGAAAGGCTTCTTGAGGGGAAAGCTGTAACTCTGTGAGATGATTTCACAGAACACAAAGAAGTTTCTCAGAAAGCTTCCTTCTCTTTACTATAGGAGGATATTTCCTTTGGCCGTATAGTCTTCAATGGGATCCGAAATATCTGTTCTCAGATTCCACAGAAATAAGGCTAGCAAAGAGATCCACGAAATACAGATGTAACTCTGTGAGTGTAAGTCTCACATCACAGAGCAGTTTCTCAGAAAGCTTCTTTCCAGATTTCATCTGAGGATATTTCCTTTTTCACCATAGCCCTCTATGGGCTTCCAAATATCACTTTTCCAATTACACAACAACTGGCTTACCGAAAGACTTCTTGAGGGGAAAGCTGTAACTCTGTGAGATGATTTCACAGAACACAAAGAAGTTTCTCAGAAAGCTTCTTTCTCTTTGTTATCGGAGGATATTTCCTTTGGCCCTATTGTCTTCAAAGGGATCCGAAATATCTGTTCTCAGATTCCACAGAAATAAGGCTAGCAAAGAGATCCACGAAATACAGATGTAACTCTGTGAGATGAATGAACAGAACACTAAGCAGTTTCTCAGAAAGCTTCTTTCCAGATTTCATCTGAGGATATTTCCTTTTTCACCATAGCCCTCTATGGGCTTCCAAATATCACTTTGCCAATTACACAAGAACTGTCTTAGCGAAAGGCTTCTTGAGGGGAAAGCTGTAACTCTGTGAGATGATTTCACAGAACACAAAGAAGTTTCTCAGAAAGCTTCTTTCTCTTTGTTATCGGAGGATATTTCCTTTGGCCCTATAGTCTTCAAAGGGATCCGAAATATCTGTTCTCAGATTCCACAGAAATAAGGCTAGCAAAGAGATCCACGAAATACAGATGTAACTCTGTGAGATGAATGAACAGAACACTAAGCAGTTTCTCAGAAAGCTTCTTGCCAGATTTCATCTGAGGATATTTCCTTTTTCACCATAGCCCTCTATGGGCTTCCAAATATCACTTTGCCAATTCCACAAGAACTGTCTTAGCGAAAGGCTTCTTGAGGGGAAAGCTGTAACTCTGTGAGATGATTTCACAGAACACAAAGAAGTTTCTCAGAAAGCTTCTTTCTCTTTGTTATCGCAGGATATTTCCTTTGGCCCTATAGTCTTCAAAGGGATCCGAAATATCTGTTCTCAGATTCCACAGAAATAAGGCTAGCAAAGAGAACCACGAAATACAGATGTAACTCTGTGAGTGGAAGTCACACATCACAGAGCAGTTTCTCAGAAAGCTTCTTTCCAGATTTCATCTGAGGATATTTCCTTTTTCACCATAGCCCTCTATGGGCTTCCAAATATCACTTTTCCAATTACACAAGAACTGGCTTACCGAAAGACTTCTTGAGGGGAAAGCTGTAACTCTGTGAGATGATTTCACAGAACACAAAGAAGTTTCTCAGAAAGCTTCTTTCTCTTTGTTATCGGAGGATATTTCCTTTGGCCCTATAGTCTTCAAAGGGATCCGAAATATCTGTTCTCAGATTCCACAGAAATAAGGCTAGCAAGGAGATCCACGAAATACAGATGTAACTCTGTGAGATGAATGAAAAGAACACTAAGGAGTTTCTCAGAAAGCTTCTTTCCAGATTTCATCTGAGGATATTTCCTTTTTCACCATAGCCCTCTATGGGCTTCCAAATATCACTTTGCCAATTCCGCAAGAACTGTCTTACCGAAAGGCTTCTTGAGGGGAAAGCTGTAACTCTGTGAGATGATTTCACAGAACACAAAGAAGTTTCTCAGAAAGCTTCCTTCTCTTTACTATGGGAGGATATTTCCTTTGGCCCTAGAGTCTTCAATGGGATCCGAAATATCTGTTCTCAGATTCCACAGAAATAAGGCTAGCAAAGAGATCCACGAAATACAGATGTAACTCTGTGAGTGGAAGTCACACATCACAGAGCAGTTTCTCAGAAAGCTTCTTTCCAGATTTCATCTGAGGATATTTCCTTTTTCACCATAGCCCTCTATGGGCTTCCAAATATCACTTTTCCAATTACACAAGAACTGGCTTACCGAAAGACTTCTTGAGGGGAAAGCTGTAACTCTGTGAGATGATTTCACAGAACACAAAGAAGTTTCTCAGAAAGCTTCTTTCTCTTTGTTATCGGAGGATATTTCCTTTGGCCCTATAGTCTTCAAAGGGATCCGAAATATCAGTTCTCAGATTCCACAGAAATAAGGCTAGCAAAGAGATCCACGAAATACAGATGTAACTCTGTGAGATGAATGAACAGAACACTAAGGAGTTTCTTAGAAAGCTTCTTTCCAGATTTCATCTGAGGATATTTCCTTTTTCACCATAGCCCTCTATGGGCTTCCAAATATCACTTTGCCAATTCCACAAGAACTGTCTTAGCGAAAGGCTTCTTGAGGGGAAAGCTGTAACTGTGTGAGATGATTTCACAGAAAACAAAGAAGTTTCTCAGAAAGATTCCTTCTCTTTGTTATGGGAGGATATTTCCTTTGGCCCTATAGTCTTCAAAGGGATCCGAAATATCTGTTCTCAGATTCCACAGAAATAAGGCTAGCAAAGAGATCCACGAAATACAGATGTAACTCTGTGAGTGGAAGTCACACATCACAGAGCACTTTCTCAGAAAGCTTCTTTCCAGATTTTATCTGAGGATATTTCCTTTTTCACCATAGCTCTCTATGGGCTTCCAAATATCACTTTGCCAATTCCAGAAGAACTGTCTTAGCGAAAGGCTTCTTGAGGGGAAAGCTGTAACTCTGTGAGATGATTTCACAGAACACAAAGAAGTTTCTCAGAAAGCTTCTTTCTCTTTGTTATCGGAGGATATTTCCTTTGGCCCTATTGTCTTCAAAGGGATCCGAAATATCTGTTCTCAGATTCCACAGAAATAAGGCTAGCAAAGAGATCCACGAAATACAGATGTAACTCTGTGAGATGAATGAACAGAACACTAAGCAGTTTCTCAGAAAGCTTCTTTCCAGATTTCATCTGAGGATATTTCCTTTTTCACCATAGCCCTCTATGGGCTTCCAAATATCACTTTGCCAATTACACAAGAACTGGCTTACCGAAAGGCTTCTTGAGGGGAAAGCTGTAACTCTGTGAGATGATTTCACAGAACACAAAGAAGTTTCTCAGAAAGCTTCTTTCTCTTTGTTATCGGAGGATATTTCCTTTGGCCCTATAGTCTTCAAAGGGATCCGAAATATCTGTTCTCAGATTCCACAGAAATAAGGCTAGCAAAGAGATCCACGAAATACAGATGTAACTCTGTGAGATGAATGAACAGAACACTAAGCAGTTTCTCAGAAAGCTTCTTGCCAGATTTCATCTGAGGATATTTCCCTTTTCACCATAGCCCTCTATGGGCTTCCAAATATCACTTTGCCAATTCCACAAGAACTGTCTTAGCGAAAGGCTTCTTGAGGGGAAAGCTGTAACTCTGTGAGATGATTTCACAGAACACAAAGAAGTTTCTCAGAAAGCTTCTTTCTCTTTGTTATCGCAGGATATTTCCTTTGGCCCTATAGTCTTCAAAGGGATCCGAAATATCTGTTCTCAGATTCCACAGAAATAAGGCTAGCAAAGAGATCCACGAAATACAGATGTAACTCTGTGAGTGGAAGTCACACATCACAGAGCAGTTTCTCAGAAAGCTTCTTTCCAGATTTCATCTGAGGATATTTCCTTTTTCACCATAGCCCTCTATGGGCTTCCAAATATCACTTTGCCAATTCCACAAGAACTGTCTTAGCGAAAGGCTTCTTGAGGGGAAAGCTGTAACTCTGTGAGATGATTTCACAGAACACAAAAAAGTTTCTCAGAAAGATTCCTTCTCTTTGTTATGGGAGGATATTTCCTTTGGCCCTATAGTCTTCAAAGGGATCCGAAATATCTGTTCTCAGATTCCACAGAAATAAGGCTAGCAAAGAGATCCACGAAATACAGATGTAACTCTGTGAGATGAATGAACAGAACACTAAGCAGTTTCTCAGAAAGCTTCTTTCCAGATTTCATCTGAGGATATTTCCTTTTTCACCATAGCCCTCTATGGGCTTCCAAATATCACTTTGCCAATTCCACAAGAACTGTCTAAGCGAAAGGCTTCTTGAGGGGAAAGCTGTAACTCTGTGAGATGATTTCACAGAACACAAAGAAGTTTCTCAGAAAGCTTCTTTCTCTTTGTTATCGGAGGATATTTCCTTTGGCCCTATAGTCTTCAATGGGATCCGAAATATCTGTTCTCAGATTCCACAGAAATAAGGCTAGCAAAGAGATCCACGAAATACAGATGTAACTCTGTGAGTGGAAGTCTCACATCACAGAGCAGTTTCTCAGAAAGCTTCTTTCCAGATTTCATCTGAGGATATTTCCTTTTTCACCATAGCCCTCTATGGGCTTCCAAATATCACTTTTCCAATTACACAACAACTGGCTTACCGAAAGACTTCTTGAGGGGAAAGCTGTAACTCTGTGAGATGATTTCACAGAACACAAAGAAGTTTCTCAGAAAGCTTCTTTCTCTTTGTTATCGGAGGATATTTCCTTTGGCCCTATAGTCTTCAAAGGGATCCGAAATATCTGTTCTCAGATTCCACAGAAATAAGGCTAGCAAAGAGATCCACGAAATACAGATGTAACTCTGTGAGATGAATGAACAGAACACTAAGGAGTTTCTTAGAAAGCTTCTTTCCAGATTTCATCTGAGGATATTTCCTTTTTCACCATAGCCCTCTATGGGCTTCCAAATATCACTTTGCCAATTCCACAAGAACTGTCTTAGCGAAAGGCTTCTTGAGGGGAAAGCTGTAACTCTGTGAGATGATTTCACAGAAAACAAAGAAGTTTCTCAGAAAGATTCCTTCTCTTTGTTATGGGAGGATATTTCCTTTGGCCCTATAGTCTTCAAAGGGATCCGAAATATCTGTTCTCAGATTCCACAGAAATAAGGCTAGCAAAGAGATCCACGAAATACAGATGTAACTCTGTGAGTGGAAGTCACACATCACAGAGCACTTTCTCAGAAAGCTTCTTTCCAGATTTTATCTGAGGATATTTCCTTTTTCACCATAGCTCTCTATGGGCTTCCAAATATCACTTTGCCAATTCCAGAAGAACTGTCTTAGCGAAAGGCTTCTTGAGGGGAAAGCTGTAACTCTGTGAGATGATTTCACAGAACACAAAGAAGTTTCTCAGAAAGCTTCTTTCTCTTTGTTATCGGAGGATATTTCCTTTGGCCCTATTGTCTTCAAAGGGATCCGAAATATCTGTTCTCAGATTCCACAGAAATAAGGCTAGCAAAGAGATCCACGAAATACAGATGTAACTCTGTGAGATGAATGAACAGAACACTAAGCAGTTTTTCAGAAAGCTTCTTTCCAGATTTCATCTGAGGATATTTCCTTTTTCACCATAGCCCTCTATGGGCTTCCAAATATCACTTTGCCAATTACACAAGAACTGGCTTACCGAAAGGCTTCTTGAGGGGAAAGCTGTAACTCTGTGAGATGATTTCACAGAACACAAAGAAGTTTCTCAGAAAGCTTCTTTCTCTTTGTTATCGGAGGATATTTCCTTTGGCCCTATAGTCTACAAAGGGATCCGAAATATCTGTTCTCAGATTCCACAGAAATAAGGCTAGCAAAGAGATCCACGAAATACAGATGTAACTCTGTGAGATGAATGAACAGAACACTAAGCAGTTTCTCAGAAAGCTTCTTGCCAGATTTCATCTGAGGATATTTCCTTTTTCACCATAGCCCTCTATGGGCTTCCAAATATCACTTTGCCAATTCCACAAGAACTGTCTTAGCGAAAGGCTTCTTGAGGGGAAAGCTGTAACTCTGTGAGATGATTTCACAGAACACAAAGAAGTTTCTCAGAAAGCTTCTTTCTCTTTGTTATCGCAGGATATTTCCTTTGGCCCTATAGTCTTCAAAGGGATCCGAAATATCTGTTCTCAGATTCCACAGAAATAAGGCTAGCAAAGAGATCCACGAAATACAGATGTAACTCTGTGAGTGGAAGTCACACATCACAGAGCAGTTTCTCAGAAAGCTTCTTTCCAGATTTCATCTGAGGATATTTCCTTTTTCACCATAGCCCTCTATGGGCTTCCAAATATCACTTTGCCAATTCCACAAGAACTGTCTTAGCGAAAGGCTTCTTGAGGGGAAAGCTGTAACTCTGTGAGATGATTTCACAGAACACAAAGAAGTTTCTCAGAAAGATTCCTTCTCTTTGTTATGGGAGGATATTTCCTTTGGCCCTATAGTCTTCAAAGGGATCCGAAATATCTGTTCTCAGATTCCACAGAAATAAGGCTAGCAAAGAGATCCACGAAATACAGATGTAACTCTGTGAGTGGAAGTCACACATCACAGAGCACTTTCTCAGAAAGCTTCTTTCCAGATTTTATCTGAGGATATTTCCTATTTCACCATAGCTCTCTATGGGCTTCCAAATATCACTTTGCCAATTCCACAAGAACTGTCTTAGCGAAAGGCTTCTTGAGGGGAAAGCTGTAACTCTGTGAGATGATTTCACAGAACACAAAGAAGTTTCTCAGAAAGCTTCTTTCTCTTTGTTATGGGAGGATATTTCCTTTGGCCCTATAGTCTTCAAAGGGATCCGAAATATCTGTTCTCAGATTCCACAGAAATAAGGCTAGCAAAGAGATCCACGAAATACAGATGTAACTCTGTGAGATGAATGAACAGAAGACTAAGCAGTTTCTCACAAAGCTTCTTTCCAGATTTCATCTGAGGATATTTCCTTTTTCACCATAGCCCTCTATGGGCTTCCAAATATCACTTTGCCAATTACACAAGAACTGGCTTACCGAAAGGCTTCTTGAGGGGAAAGCTGTAACTCTGTGAGATGATTTCACAGAACACAAAGAAGTTTCTCAGAAAGCTTCTTTCTCTTTGTTATCGGAGGATATTTCCTTTGGCCCTATAGTCTTCAAAGGGATCCGAAATATCTGTTCTCAGATTCCACAGAAATAAGGCTAGCAAAGGGATCCACGAAATACAGATGTAACTCTGTGAGATGAATGAACAGAACACTAAGCAGGTTCTCAGAAAGCTTCTTTCCAGATTTCATCTGAGGATATTTCCTTTTTCACCATAGCCCTCTATGGGCTTCCAAATATCACTTTGCCAATTCCACAAGAACTGTCTTAGCGAAAGGCTTCTTGAGGGGAAAGCTGTAACTCTGTGAGATGATTTCACAGAACACAAAGAAGTTTCTCAGAAAGCTTCTTTCTCTTTGTTATCGCAGGATATTTCCTTTGGCCCTATAGTCTTCAAAGGGATCCGAAATATCTGTTCTCAGATTCCACAGAAATAAGGCTAGCAAAGAGAACCACGAAATACAGATGTAACTCTGTGAGTGGAAGTCACACATCACAGAGCAGTTTCTCAGAAAGCTTCTTTCCAGATTTCATCTGAGGATATTTCCTTTTTCACAATAGCCCTCTATGGGCTTCCAAATATCACTTTGCCAATTCCACAAGAACTGTCTTAGCGAAAGGCTTCTTGAGGGGAAAGCTGTAACTCTGTGAGATGATTTCACAGAACACAAAGAAGTTTCTCAGAAAGATTCCTTCTCTTTGTTATGGGAGGATATTTCCTTTGGCCCTATAGTCTTCAAAGGGATCCGAAATATCTGTTCTCAGATTCCACAGAAATAAGGCTAGCAAAGAGATCCACGACATACAGATGTAACTCTGTGAGTGGAAGTCACACATCACAGAGCACTTTCTCAGAAAGCTTCCTTCCAGATTTTATCTGAAGATATTTCCTTTTTCACCATAGCTCTCTATGGGCTTCCAAATATCACTTTGCCAATTCCACAAGAACTGTCTTAGCGAAAGTCTTCTTGAGGGGAAAGCTGTAACTCTGTGAGATGATTTCACAGAACACAAAGAAGTTTCTCAGAAAGCTTCTTTCTCTTTGTTATCGGAGGATATTTCCTTTGGCCCTATAGTCTTCAAAGGGATCCGAAATATCTGTTCTCAGATTCCACAAAAATAAGGCTAGCAAAGAGATCCACGAAATACAGATGTAACTCTGTGAGATGAATGAACAGAACACTAAGCAGTTTCTCAGAAAGCTTCTTTCCAGATTTCATCTGAGGATATTTCCTTTTTCACCATAGCCCTCTATGGGCTTCCAAATATCACTTTTCCAATTACACAAGAACTGGCTTACCGAAAGGTTTCTTGAGGGGAAAGCTGTAACTCTGTGAGATGATTTCACAGAACACAAAGAAGTTTCTCAGAAAGCTTCTTTCTCTTTGTTTTTGGAGGATATTTCCTTTGGCCCTATAGTCTTCAAAGGGATCCGAAATATCTGTTCTCAGATTCCACAGAAATAAGGCTAGCAAAGAGATCCACGAAATACAGATGTAAGTCTGTGAGATGAATGAACAGAACACTAAGCAGTTTCTCAGAAAGCTTCTTTCCAGATTTCATCTGAGGATATATTTCCTTTTTCACCATAGCCCTCTATGGGCTTCCAAATATCACTTTGCCAATTCCACAAGAACTGTCTAAGCGAAAGGCTTCTTCAGGGGAAAGCTGTAACTCTGTGAGATGATTTCACAGAACACAAAGAAGTTTCTCAGAAAGCTTCTTTCTCTTTGTTATTGGAGGATAATTCCTTTGGCCCTATAGTCTTCAAAGGGATCCGAAATATCTGTTCTCAGATTCCACAGAAATATGGCTAGCAAAGAGATCCACGAAATAGAGATGTAACTCTGTGAGTGGAAGTCACACATCACAGAGCAGTTTCTCAGAAAGCTTCTTTCCAGATTTCATCTGAGGATATTTCCTTTTTCACCATAGCCCTCTAAGGGCTTCCAAATATCACTTTGCCAATTCCGCAAGAACTGTCTTACCGAAAGGCTTCTTGAGGGGAAAGCTGTAACTCTGTGAGATGATTTCACAGAACACAAAGAAGTTTCTCAGAAAGCTTCCTTCTCTTTATTATCGGAGGATATTTCCTTTGGCCGTATAGTCTTCAATGGGATCCGAAATATCTGTTCTCATATTCCACAGAAATAAGGCTAGCAAAGAGATCCACGAAATACAGATGTAACTCTGTGAGTGGAAGTCACACATCACAGAGCAGTTTCTCAGAAAGCTTCTTTCCAGATTTCATCTGAGGATATTTCCTTTTTCACCATAGCCCTCTATGGGCTTCCAAATATCACTTTGCCAATTAGACAAGAACTGGCTTACCGAAAGACTTCTTGAGGGGAAAGCTGTAACTCTGTGAGATGATTTCACAGAACACAAAGAAGTTTCTCAGAAAGCTTCTTTCTCTTTGTTATCGGAGGATATTTCCTTTGGCCCTATAGTCTTCAAAGGGATCCGATATATCTGTTCTCAGATTCCACAGAAATAAGGCTAGCAAAGAGATCCACGAAATACAGATGTAACTCTGTGAGATGAATGAACAGAACACTAAGGAGTTTCTTAGAAAGCTTCTTTCCAGATTTCATCTGAGGATATTTCCTTTTTCACCATAGCCCTCTATGGGCTTCCAAATATCACTTTGCCAATTCCACAAGAACTGTCTTAGCGAAAGGCTTCTTGAGGGGAAAGCTCTAACTCTGTGAGATGATTTCACAGAAAACAAAGAAGTTTCTCAGAAAGATTCCTTCTCTTTGTTATGGGAGGATATTTCCTTTGGCCCTGTAGTCTTCAAAGGGATCCGAAATATCTGTTCTCAGATTCCACAGAAATAAGGCTAGCAAAGAGATCCACGAAATACAGATGTTATTCGGTGAGTGGAAGTCACACATCACAGAGCACTTTCTCAGAAAGCTTCTTTCCAGATTTTATCTGAGGATATTTCCTTTTTCACCATAGCTCTCTATGGGCTTCCAAATATCACTTTGCCAATTCCACAAGAACTGTCTTAGCGAAAGTCTTCTTGAGGGGAAAGCTGTAACTCTGTGAGATGATTTCACAGAACACAAAGAAGTTTCTCAGAAAGCTTCTTTCTCTTTGTTATCGGAGGATATTTCCTTTGGCCCTATAGTCTTCAAAGGGATCCGAAATATCTGTTCTCAGATTCCACAGAAATAAGGCGAGCAAAGAGATCCACGAAATACAGATGTAACTCTGTGAGATGAATGAACAGAAGACTAAGCAGTTTCTCACAAAGCTTCTTTCCAGATTTCATCTGAGGATATTTCCTTTTTCACCATAGCCCTCTATGGGCTTCCAAATATCACTTTTCCAATTACACAAGAACTGGCTTACCGAAAGGCTTCTTGAGGGGAAAGCTGTAACTCTGTGAGATGATTTCACAGAACACAAAGAAGTTTCTCAGAAAGCTTCTTTCTCTTTGTTATCGGAGGATATTTCCTTTGGCCCTATAGTCTTCAAAGGGATCCGAAATATCTGTTCTCAGATTCCACAGAAATAAGGCTAGCAAAGAGATCCACGAAATACAGATGTTACTCTGTGAGATGAATGAACAGAACACTTAGCAGTTTCTCAGAAAGCTTCTTGCCAGATTTCATCTGAGGATATTTCCTTTTTCACCATAGCCCTCTATGGGCTTCCAAATATCACTTTGCCAATTCCACAAGAACTGTCTTAGCGAAAGGCTTCTTGAGGGGAAAGCTGTAACTCTGTGAGATGATTTCACAGAACACAAAGAAGTTTCTCAGAAAGCTTCTTTCTCTTTGTTATCGCAGGATATTTCCTTTGGCCCTATAGTCTTCAAAGGGATCCGAAATATCTGTTCTCAGATTCCACAGAAATAAGGCTAGCAAAGAGAACCACGAAATACAGATGTAACTCTGTGAGTGGAAGTCACACATCACAGAGCAGTTTCTCAGAAAGCTTCTTTCCAGATTTCATCTGAGGATATTTCCTTTTTCACCATAGCCCTCTATGGGCTTCCAAATATCACTTTGCCAATTCCACAAGAACTGTCTTAGCGAAAGGCTTCTTGAGGGGAAAGCTGTAACTCTGTGAGATGATTTCACAGAACACAAAGAAGTTTCTCCGAAAGATTCCTTCTCTTTGTTATGGGAGGATATTTCCTTTGGCCCTATAGTCTTCAAAGGGATCCGAAATATCTGTTCTCAGATTCCACAGAAATAAGGCTAGCAAAGAGATCCACGAAATACAGATGTAATTCTGTGAGTGGAAGTCACACATCACAGAGCACTTTCTCAGAAAGCTTCTTTCCAGATTTTATCTGAGGATATTTCCTTTTTCACCATAGCTCTCTATGGGCTTCCAAATATCACTTTGCCAATTCCACAAGAACTGTCTTAGCGAAAGTCTTCTTGAGGGGAAAGCTGTAACTCTGTGAGATGATTTCACAGAACACAAAGAAGTTTCTCAGAAAGCTTCTTTCTCTTTGTTATCGGAGGATATTTCCTTTGGCCCTATAGTCTTCAAAGGGATCCGAAATATCTGTTCTCAGATTCCACAGAAATAAGGCTAGCAAAGAGATCCACGAAATACAGATGTAACTCTGTGAGATGAATGAACAGAAGACTAAGCAGTTTCTCACAAAGCTTCTTTCCAGATTTCATCTGAGGATATTTCCTTTTTCACCATAGCCCTCTATGGGCTTACAAATATCACTTTGCCAATTCCGCAAAACTATCTTACCGAAAGGCTTCTTGAGGGGAAAGCTGTAACTCTGTGAGATGATTTCACAGAACACAAAGAAGTTTCTCAGAAAGCTTCTTTCTCTTTGTTATCGCAGGATATTTCCTTTGGCCCTATAGTCTTCAAAGGGATCCGAAATATCTGTTCTCAGATTCCACAGAAATAAGGCTAGCAAAGAGAACCACGAAATACAGATGTAACTCTGTGAGTGGAAGTCACACATCACAGAGCAGTTTCTCAGAAAGCTTCTTTCCAGATTTCATCTGAGGATATTTCCTTTTTCACCATAGCCCTCTATGGGCTTCCAAATATCACTTTGCCAATTCCACAAGAACTGTCTTAGCGAAAGGCTTCTTGAGGGGAAAGCTGTAACTCTGTGAGATGATTTCACAGAACACAAAGAAGTTTCTCAGAAAGATTCCTTCTCTTTGTTATCGGAGGATATTTCCTTTGGCCCTATAGTCTTCAAAGGGATCCGAAATATCTGTTCTCAGATTCCACAGAAATAAGGCTAGCAAAGAGATCCACGAAATACAGATGTAACTCTGTGAGTGGAAGTCACACATCACAGAGCACTTTCTCAGAAAGCTTCTTTCCAGATTTTATCTGAAGATATTTCCTTTTTCACCATAGCTCTCTATGGGCTTCCAAATATCACTTTGCCAATTCCACAAGAACTGTCTTAGCGAAAGTCTTCTTGAGGGGAAAGCTGTAACTCTGTGAGATGATTTCACAGAACACAAAGAAGTTTCTCACAAAGCTTCTTTCTCTTTGTTATCGGAGGATATTTCCTTTGGCCCTATTGTCTTCAAAGGGATCCGAAATATCTGTTCTCAGATTCCACAGAAATAAGGCTAGCAAAGAGATCCACGAAATACAGATGTAACTCTGTGAGATGAATGAACAGAACACTAAGCAGTTTTTCAGAAAGCTTCTTTCCAGATTTCATCTGAGGATATTTCCTTTTTCACCATAGCCCTCTATGGGCTTCCAAATATCACTTTGCCAATTACACAAGAACTGGCTTACCGAAAGGCTTCTTGAGGGGAAAGCTGTAACTCTGTGAGATGATTTCACAGAACACAAAGAAGTTTCTCAGAAAGCTTCTTTCTCTTTGTTATCGGAGGATATTTCCTTTGGCCCTATAGTCTTCAAAGGGATCCGAAATATCTGTTCTCAGATTCCACAGAAATAAGGCTAGCAAAGAGATCCACGAAATACAGATGTAACTCTGTGAGATGAATGAACAGAACACTAAGCAGTTTCTCAGAAAGCTTCTTGCCAGATTTCATCTGAGGATATTTCCTTTTTCACCATAGCCCTCTATGGGCTTCCAAATATCACTTTGCCAATTCCACAAGAACTGTCTTAGCGAAAGGCTTCTTGAGGGGAAAGCTGTAACTCTGTGAGATGATTTCACAGAACACAAAGAAGTTTCTCAGAAAGCTTCTTTCTCTTTGTTATCGCAGGATATTTCCTTTGGCCCTATAGTCTTCAAAGGGATCCGAAATATCTGTTCTCAGATTCCACAGAAATAAGGCTAGCAAAGAGATCCACGAAATACAGATGTAACTCTGTGAGTGGAAGTCACACATCACAGAGCAGTTTCTCAGAAAGCTTCTTTCCAGATTTCATCTGAGGATATTTCCTTTTTCACCATAGCCCTCTATGGGCTTCCAAATATCACTTTGCCAATTCCACAAGAACTGTCTTAGCGAAAGGCTTCTTGAGGGGAAAGCTGTAACTCTGTGAGATGATTTCACAGAACACAAAGAAGTTTCTCAGAAAGATTCCTTCTCTTTGTTATGGGAGGATATTTCCTTTGGCCCTATAGTCTTCAAAGGGATCCGAAATATCTGTTCTCAGATTCCACAGAAATAAGGCTAGCAAAGAGATCCACGAAATACAGATGTAACTCTGTGAGTGGAAGTCACACATCACAGAGCACTTTCTCAGAAAGCTTCTTTCCAGATTTTATCTGAGGATATTTCATATTTCACCATAGCTCTCTATGGGCTTCCAAATATCACTTTGCCAATTCCACAAGAACTGTCTTAGCGAAAGGCTTCTTGAGGGGAAAGCTGTAACTCTGTGAGATGATTTCACAGAACACAAAGAAGTTTCTCAGAAAGCTTCTTTCTCTTTGTTATGGGAGGATATTTCCTTTGGCCCTATAGTCTTCAAAGGGATCCGAAATATCTGTTCTCAGATTCCACAGAAATAAGGCTAGCAAAGAGATCCACGAAATACAGATGTAACTCTGTGAGATGAATGAACAGAAGACTAAGCAGTTTCTCACAAAGCTTCTTTCCAGATTTCATCTGAGGATATTTCCTTTTTCACCATAGCCCTCTATGGGCTTCCAAATATCACTTTGCCAATTACACAAGAACTGGCTTACCGAAAGGCTTCTTGAGGGGAAAGCTGTAACTCTGTGAGATGATTTCACAGAACACAAAGAAGTTTCTCAGAAAGCTTCTTTCTCTTTGTTATCGGAGGATATTTCCTTTGGCCCTATAGTCTTCAAAGGGATCCGAAATATCTGTTCTCAGATTCCACAGAAATAAGGCTAGCAAAGGGATCCACGAAATACAGATGTAACTCTGTGAGATGAATGAACAGAACACTAAGCAGGTTCTCAGAAAGCTTCTTTCCAGATTTCATCTGAGGATATTTCCTTTTTCACCATAGCCCTCTATGGGCTTCCAAATATCACTTTGCCAATTCCACAAGAACTGTCTTAGCGAAAGGCTTCTTGAGGGGAAAGCTGTAACTCTGTGAGATGATTTCACAGAACACAAAGAAGTTTCTCAGAAAGCTTCTTTCTCTTTGTTATCGCAGGATATTTCCTTTGGCCCTATAGTCTTCAAAGGGATCCGAAATATCTGTTCTCAGATTCCACAGAAATAAGGCTAGCAAAGAGAACCACGAAATACAGATGTAACTCTGTGAGTGGAAGTCACACATCACAGAGCAGTTTCTCAGAAAGCTTCTTTCCAGATTTCATCTGAGGATATTTCCTTTTTCACAATAGCCCTCTATGGGCTTCCAAATATCACTTTGCCAATTCCACAAGAACTGTCTTAGCGAAAGGCTTCTTGAGGGGAAAGCTGTAACTCTGTGAGATGATTTCACAGAACACAAAGAAGTTTCTCAGAAAGATTCCTTCTCTTTGTTATGGGAGGATATTTCCTTTGGCCCTATAGTCTTCAAAGGGATCCGAAATATCTGTTCTCAGATTCCACAGAAATAAGGCTAGCAAAGAGATCCACGACATACAGATGTAACTCTGTGAGTGGAAGTCACACATCACAGAGCACTTTCTCAGAAAGCTTCCTTCCAGATTTTATCTGAAGATATTTCCTTTTTCACCATAGCTCTCTATGGGCTTCCAAATATCACTTTGCCAATTCCACAAGAACTGTCTTAGCGAAAGTCTTCTTGAGGGGAAAGCTGTAACTCTGTGAGATGATTTCACAGAACACAAAGAAGTTTCTCAGAAAGCTTCTTTCTCTTTGTTATCGGAGGATATTTCCTTTGGCCCTATAGTCTTCAAAGGGATCCGAAATATCTGTTCTCAGATTCCACAAAAATAAGGCTAGCAAAGAGATCCACGAAATACAGATGTAACTCTGTGAGATGAATGAACAGAACACTAAGCAGTTTCTCAGAAAGCTTCTTTCCAGATTTCATCTGAGGATATTTCCTTTTTCACCATAGCCCTCTATGGGCTTCCAAATATCACTTTTCCAATTACACAAGAACTGGCTTACCGAAAGGTTTCTTGAGGGGAAAGCTGTAACTCTGTGAGATGATTTCACAGAACACAAAGAAGTTTCTCAGAAAGCTTCTTTCTCTTTGTTTTTGGAGGATATTTCCTTTGGCCCTATAGTCTTCAAAGGGATCCGAAATATCTGTTCTCAGATTCCACAGAAATAAGGCTAGCAAAGAGATCCACGAAATACAGATGTAAGTCTGTGAGATGAATGAACAGAACACTAAGCAGTTTCTCAGAAAGCTTCTTTCCAGATTTCATCTGAGGATATATTTCCTTTTTCACCATAGCCCTCTATGGGCTTCCAAATATCACTTTGCCAATTCCACAAGAACTGTCTAAGCGAAAGGCTTCTTCAGGGGAAAGCTGTAACTCTGTGAGATGATTTCACAGAACACAAAGAAGTTTCTCAGAAAGCTTCTTTCTCTTTGTTATTGGAGGATAATTCCTTTGGCCCTATAGTCTTCAAAGGGATCCGAAATATCTGTTCTCAGATTCCACAGAAATATGGCTAGCAAAGAGATCCACGAAATAGAGATGTAACTCTGTGAGTGGAAGTCACACATCACAGAGCAGTTTCTCAGAAAGCTTCTTTCCAGATTTCATCTGAGGATATTTCCTTTTTCACCATAGCCCTCTAAGGGCTTCCAAATATCACTTTGCCAATTCCGCAAGAACTGTCTTACCGAAAGGCTTCTTGAGGGGAAAGCTGTAACTCTGTGAGATGATTTCACAGAACACAAAGAAGTTTCTCAGAAAGCTTCCTTCTCTTTATTATCGGAGGATATTTCCTTTGGCCGTATAGTCTTCAATGGGATCCGAAATATCTGTTCTCATATTCCACAGAAATAAGGCTAGCAAAGAGATCCACGAAATACAGATGTAACTCTGTGAGTGGAAGTCACACATCACAGAGCAGTTTCTCAGAAAGCTTCTTTCCAGATTTCATCTGAGGATATTTCCTTTTTCACCATAGCCCTCTATGGGCTTCCAAATATCACTTTGCCAATTAGACAAGAACTGGCTTACCGAAAGACTTCTTGAGGGGAAAGCTGTAACTCTGTGAGATGATTTCACAGAACACAAAGAAGTTTCTCAGAAAGCTTCTTTCTCTTTGTTATCGGAGGATATTTCCTTTGGCCATCTAGTCTTCAAAGGGATCCGATATATCTGTTCTCAGATTCCACAGAAATAAGGCTAGCAAAGAGATCCACGAAATACAGATGTAACTCTGTGAGATGAATGAACAGAACACTAAGGAGTTTCTTAGAAAGCTTCTTTCCAGATTTCATCTGAGGATATTTCCTTTTTCACCATAGCCCTCTATGGGCTTCCAAATATCACTTTGCCAATTCCACAAGAACTGTCTTAGCGAAAGGCTTCTTGAGGGGAAAGCTCTAACTCTGTGAGATGATTTCACAGAAAACAAAGAAGTTTCTCAGAAAGATTCCTTCTCTTTGTTATGGGAGGATATTTCCTTTGGCCCTGTAGTCTTCAAAGGGATCCGAAATATCTGTTCTCAGATTCCACAGAAATAAGGCTAGCAAAGAGATCCACGAAATACAGATGTTATTCGGTGAGTGGAAGTCACACATCACAGAGCACTTTCTCAGAAAGCTTCTTTCCAGATTTTATCTGAGGATATTTCCTTTTTCACCATAGCTCTCTATGGGCTTCCAAATATCACTTTGCCAATTCCACAAGAACTGTCTTAGCGAAAGTCTTCTTGAGGGGAAAGCTGTAACTCTGTGAGATGATTTCACAGAACACAAAGAAGTTTCTCAGAAAGCTTCTTTCTCTTTGTTATCGGAGGATATTTCCTTTGGCCCTATAGTCTTCAAAGGGATCCGAAATATCTGTTCTCAGATTCCACAGAAATAAGGCGAGCAAAGAGATCCACGAAATACAGATGTAACTCTGTGAGATGAATGAACAGAAGACTAAGCAGTTTCTCACAAAGCTTCTTTCCAGATTTCATCTGAGGATATTTCCTTTTTCACCATAGCCCTCTATGGGCTTCCAAATATCACTTTTCCAATTACACAAGAACTGGCTTACCGAAAGGCTTCTTGAGGGGAAAGCTGTAACTCTGTGAGATGATTTCACAGAACACAAAGAAGTTTCTCAGAAAGCTTCTTTCTCTTTGTTATCGGAGGATATTTCCTTTGGCCCTATAGTCTTCAAAGGGATCCGAAATATCTGTTCTCAGATTCCACAGAAATAAGGCTAGCAAAGAGATCCACGAAATACAGATGTTACTCTGTGAGATGAATGAACAGAACACTTAGCAGTTTCTCAGAAAGCTTCTTGCCAGATTTCATCTGAGGATATTTCCTTTTTCACCATAGCCCTCTATGGGCTTCCAAATATCACTTTGCCAATTCCACAAGAACTGTCTTAGCGAAAGGCTTCTTGAGGGGAAAGCTGTAACTCTGTGAGATGATTTCACAGAACACAAAGAAGTTTCTCAGAAAGCTTCTTTCTCTTTGTTATCGCAGGATATTTCCTTTGGCCCTATAGTCTTCAAAGGGATCCGAAATATCTGTTCTCAGATTCCACAGAAATAAGGCTAGCAAAGAGAACCACGAAATACAGATGTAACTCTGTGAGTGGAAGTCACACATCACAGAGCAGTTTCTCAGAAAGCTTCTTTCCAGATTTCATCTGAGGATATTTCCTTTTTCACCATAGCCCTCTATGGGCTTCCAAATATCACTTTGCCAATTCCACAAGAACTGTCTTAGCGAAAGGCTTCTTGAGGGGAAAGCTGTAACTCTGTGAGATGATTTCACAGAACACAAAGAAGTTTCTCCGAAAGATTCCTTCTCTTTGTTATGGGAGGATATTTCCTTTGGCCCTATAGTCTTCAAAGGGATCCGAAATATCTGTTCTCAGATTCCACAGAAATAAGGCTAGCAAAGAGATCCACGAAATACAGATGTAATTCTGTGAGTGGAAGTCACACATCACAGAGCACTTTCTCAGAAAGCTTCTTTCCAGATTTTATCTGAGGATATTTCCTTTTTCACCATAGCTCTCTATGGGCTTCCAAATATCACTTTGCCAATTCCACAAGAACTGTCTTAGCGAAAGTCTTCTTGAGGGGAAAGCTGTAACTCTGTGAGATGATTTCACAGAACACAAAGAAGTTTCTCAGAAAGCTTCTTTCTCTTTGTTATCGGAGGATATTTCCTTTGGCCCTATAGTCTTCAAAGGGATCCGAAATATCTGTTCTCAGATTCCACAGAAATAAGGCTAGCAAAGAGATCCACGAAATACAGATGTAACTCTGTGAGATGAATGAACAGAAGACTAAGCAGTTTCTCACAAAGCTTCTTTCCAGATTTCATCTGAGGATATTTCCTTTTTCACCATAGCCCTCTATGGGCTTAAAAATATCACTTTGCCAATTCCGCAAAACTGTCTTACCGAAAGGCTTCTTGAGGGGAAAGCTGTAACTCTGTGAGATGATTTCACAGAACACAAAGAAGTTTCTCAGAAAGCTTCTTTCTCTTTGTTATCGCAGGATATTTCCTTTGGCCCTATAGTCTTCAAAGGGATCCGAAATATCTGTTCTCAGATTCCACAGAAATAAGGCTAGCAAAGAGAACCACGAAATACAGATGTAACTCTGTGAGTGGAAGTCACACATCACAGAGCAGTTTCTCAGAAAGCTTCTTTCCAGATTTCATCTGAGGATATTTCCTTTTTCACCATAGCCCTCTATGGGCTTCCAAATATCACTTTGCCAATTCCACAAGAACTGTCTTAGCGAAAGGCTTCTTGAGGGGAAAGCTGTAACTCTGTGAGATGATTTCACAGAACACAAAGAAGTTTCTCAGAAAGATTCCTTCTCTTTGTTATCGGAGGATATTTCCTTTGGCCCTATAGTCTTCAAAGGGATCCGAAATATCTGTTCTCAGATTCCACAGAAATAAGGCTAGCAAAGAGATCCACGAAATACAGATGTAACTCTGTGAGTGGAAGTCACACATCACAGAGCACTTTCTCAGAAAGCTTCTTTCCAGATTTTATCTGAAGATATTTCCTTTTTCACCATAGCTCTCTATGGGCTTCCAAATATCACTTTGCCAATTCCACAAGAACTGTCTTAGCGAAAGTCTTCTTGAGGGGAAAGCTGTAACTCTGTGAGATGATTTCACAGAACACAAAGAAGTTTCTCAGAAAGCTTCTTTCTCTTTGTTATCGGAGGATATTTCCTTTGGCCCTATAGTCTTCAAAGGGATCCGAAATATCTGTTCTCAGATTCCACAGAAATAAGGCTAGTAAAGAGATCCACGAAATACAGATGTAACTCTGTGAGATGAATGAACAGAACACTAAGCAGTTTCTCAGAAAGCTTCTTGCCAGATTTCATCTGAGGATATTTCCTTTTTCACCATAGCCCTCTATGGGCTTCCAAATATCACTTTGCCAATTCCACAAGAACTGTCTTAGCGAAAGGCTTCTTGAGGGGAAAGCTGTAACTCTGTGAGATGATTTCACAGAAAACAAAGAAGTTTCTCAGAAATATTCCTTCTCTTTGTTATGGGAGGATATTTCCTTTGGCCCTGTAGTCTTCAAAGGGATCCGAAATATCTGTTCTCAGATTTCACAGAAATAAGGCTAGCAAAGAGATCCACGAAATACAGATGTAATTCTGTGAGTGGAAGTCACACATCACAGAGCACTTTCTCAGAAAGCTTCTTTCCAGATTTTATCTGAGGATATTTCCTTTTTCACCATAGCTCTCTATGGGCTTCCAAATATCACTTTGCCAATTCCACAAGAACTGTCTTAGCGAAAGTCTTCTTGAGGGGAAAGCTGTAACTCTGTGAGATGATTTCACAGAACACAAAGAAGTTTCTCAGAAAGCTTCTTTCTCTTTGTTATCGGAGGATATTTCCTTTGGCCCTATAGTCTTCAAAGGGATCCGAAATATCTGTTCTCAGATTCCACAGAAATAAGGCTAGCAAAGAGATCCACGAAATACAGATGTAACTCTGTGAGATGAATGAACAGAACACTAAGCAGTTTCTCAGAAAGCTTCTTTCCAGATTTCATCTGAGGATATTTCCTTTTTCACCATAGCCCTCTATGGGCTTCCAAATATCACTTTGCCAATTCCACAAGAACTGTCTTAGCGAAAGGCTTCTTGAGGGGAAAGCTGTAACTCGGTGAGATGATTTCACAGAACACAAAGAAGTTTCTCAGAAAGCTTCTTTCTCTTTGTTATCGCAGGATATTTCCTTTGGCCCTATAGTCTTCAAAGGGATCCGAAATATCTGTTCTCAGATTCCACAGAAATAAGGCTAGCAAAGAGAACCACGAAATACAGATGTAACTCTGTGAGTGGAAGTCACACATCACAGAGCAGTTTCTCAGAAAGCTTCTTTCCAGATTTCATCTGAGGATATTTCCTTTTTCACCATAGCCCTCTATGGGCTTCCAAATATCACTTTGCCAATTCCACAAGAACTGTCTTAGCGAAAGGCTTCTTGAGGGGAAAGCTGTAACTCTGTGAGATGATTTCACAGAATACAAAGAAGTTTCTCAGAAAGATTCCTTCTCTTTGTTATGGGAGGATATTTCCTTTGGCCCTATAGTCTTCAAAGGGATCCGAAATATCTGTTCTCAGATTCCACAGAAATAAGGCTAGCAAAGAGATCCACGAAATACAGATGTAATTCTGTGAGTGGAAGTCACACATCACAGAGCACTTTCTCAGAAAGCTTCTTTCCAGATTTTATCTGAGGATATTTCCTTTTTCACCATAGCTCTCTATGGGCTTCCAAATATCACTTTGCCAATTCCACAAGAACTGTCTTAGCGAAAGTCTTCTTGAGGGGAAAGCTGTAACTCTGTGAGATGATTTCACAGAACACAAAGAAGTTTCTCAGAAAGCTTCTTTCTCTTTGTTATCGGAGGATATTTCCTTTGGCCCTATAGTCTTCAAAGGGATCCGAAATATCTGTTCTCAGATTCCACAGAAATAAGGCTAACAAAGAGATCCACGAAATACAGATGTAACTCTGTGAGATGAATGAACAGAAGACTAAGCAGTTTCTCACAAAGCTTCTTTACAGATTTCATCTGAGGATATTTCCTTTTTCACCATAGCCCTCTATGGGCTTACAAATATCACTTTGCCAATTCCGCAAGAACTGTCTTACCGAAAGGCTTCTTGAGGGGAAAGCTGTAACTCTGGGAGATGATTTCACAGAACACAAAGAAGTTTCTCAGAAAGCTTCTTTCTCTTTGTTATCGCAGGATATTTCCTTTGGCCCTATAGTCTTCAAAGGGATCCGAAATATCTGTTCTCAGATTCCACAGAAATAAGGCTAGCAAAGAGATCCACGAAATACAGATGTAACTCTATGAGTGGAAGTCACACATCACAGAGCAGTTTCTCAGAAAGCTTCTTTCCAGATTTCATCTGAGGATATTTCCTTTTTCACCATAGCCCTCTATGGGCTTCCAAATATCACTTTGCCAATTCCAGAAGAACTGTCTTAGCGAAAGGCTTCTTGAGGGGAAAGCTGTAACTCTGTGAGATGATTTCACAGAACACAAAGAAGTTTCTCAGAAAGATTCCTTCTCTTTGTTATGGGAGGATATTTCCTTTGGCCCTATAGTCTTCAAAGGGATCCGAAATATCTGTTCTCAGATTCCACAGAAATAAGGCTAGCAAAGAGATCCACGAAATACAGATGTAACTCTGTGAGTGGAAGTCACACATCACAGAGCACTTTCTCAGAAAGCTTCTTTCCAGATTTTATCTGAAGATATTTCCTTTTTCACCATAGCTCTCTATGGGCTTCCAAATATCACTTTGCCAATTCCACAAGAACTGTCTTAGCGAAAGTCTTCTTGAGGGGAAAGCTGTAACTCTGTGAGATGATTTCACAGAACACAAAGAAGTTTCTCAGAAAGCTTCTTTCTCTTTGTTATCGGAGGATATTTCCTTTGGCCCTATAGTCTTCAAAGGGATCCGAAATATCTGTTCTCAGATTCCACAGAAATAAGGCTAGCAAAGAGATCCACGAAATACAGATGTAACTCTGTGAGATGAATGAACAGAACACTAAGCAGTTTCTCAGAAAGCTTCTTTCCAGATTTCATCTGAGGATATTTCCTTTTTCACCATAGCCCTCTATGGGCTTCCAAATATCACTTTGCCAATTACACAAGAACTGGCTTACCGAAAGGTTTCTTGAGGGGAAAGCTGTAACTCTGTGAGATGATTTCACAGAACACAAAGAACTTTCTCAGAAAGCTTCTCTCTCTTTGTTTTCGGAGGATATTTCCTTTGTCCCTATAGTCTTCAAAGGGATCCGAAATATCTGTTCTCAGATTCCACAGAAATAAGGCTAGCAAAGAGATCCACGAAATACAGATGTAACTCTGTGAGATGAATGAACAGAACACTAAGCAGTTTCTCAGAAAGCTTCTTTCCAGATTTCATCTGAGGATATTTCCTTTTTCACCATAGCCCTCTATGGGCTTCCAAATATCACTTTGCCAATTCCACAAGAACTGTCTAAGCGAAAGGCTTCTTGAGGGGAAAGCTGTAACTCTGTGAGATGATTTCACAGAACACAAAGAAGTTTCTCAGAAAGCTTCTTTCTCTTTGTTATCGGAGGATATTTCCTTTGGCCCTATAGTCTTCAAAGGGATCAGAAATATCTGTTCTCAGATTCCACAGAAATATGGCTAGCAAAGAGATCCACGAAATAGAGATGTAACTCTGTGAGTGGAAGTCACACATCACAGAGCAGTTTCTCAGAAAGCTTCTTTCCAGATTTCATCTGAGGATATTTCCTTTTTCACCATAGCCCTCTATGGGCTTCCAAATATCACTTTGCCAATTCCGCAAGAACTGTCTTAGCGAAAGTGTTCTTGAGGGGAAAGCTGTAACTCTGTGAGATGATTTCACAGAACACAAAGAAGTTTCTCAGAAAGCTTCTTTCTCTTTGTTATCGGAGGATATTTCCTTTGGCCCTATAGTCTTCAAAGGGATCCGAAATATCTGTTCTCAGATTCCACAGAAATAAGGCTAGCAAAGACATCCACGAAATACAGATGTAACTCTGTGAGATGAATGAACAGAACACTAAGCAGTTTCTCAGAAAGCTTCTTTCCAGATTTCATCTGAGGATATTTCCTTTTTCACCATAGCCCTCTATGGGCTTCCAAATATCACTTTGCCAATTCCACAAGAACTATCTTAGCGAAAGGATTCTTGAGGGGAAAGCTGTAACTCTGTGAGATGATTTCACAGAACACAAAGAAGTTTCTCAGAAAGCTTCTTTCTCTTTGTTATCGCAGGATATTTCCTTTTGCCCTTTAGTCTTCAAAGGGATCCGAAATATCTGTTCTCAGATTCCACAGAAATAAGGCTAGCAAAGAGAACCACGAAATACAGATGTAACTCTGTGAGTGGAAGTCACACATCACAGAGCAGTTTCTCAGAAAGCTTCTTTCCAGATTTCATCTGAGGATATTTCCTTTTTCACCATAGCCCTCTATGGGCTTCCAAATATCACTTTGCCAATTCCACAAGAACTGTCTTAGCGAAAGGCTTCTTGAGGGGAAAGCTGTAACTCTGTGAGATGATTTCACAGAACACAAAGAAGTTTCTCAGAAAGCTTCTTTCTCTTTGTTATCGGAGGATATTTCCTTTGGCCCTGTAGTCTTCAAAGGGATCCGAAATATCTGTTCTCAGATTCCACAGAAATAAGGCTAGCAAAGAGATCCACGAAATACAGATGTAACTCTGTGAGATGAATGAACAGAACACTAAGCAGTTTCTCAGAAAGCTTCTTTCCAGATTTCATCTGAGGATATTTCCTTTTTCACCATAGCCCTCTATGGGCTTCCAAATATCACTTTGCCAATTCCACAAGAACTGTCTTAGCGAAAGGCTTCTTGAGGGGAAAGCTGTAACTCTGTGAGATGATTTCACAGAACACAAAGAAGTTTCTCAGAAAGCTTCTTTCTCTTTGTTATCACAGGATATTTCCTTTGGCCCTATAGTCTTCAAAGGGATCCGAAATATCTGTTCTCAGATTCCACAGAAATAAGGCTAGCAAAGAGAACCACGAAATACAGATGTAACTCTGTGAGTGGAAGTCACACATCACAGAGCAGTTTCTCAGAAAGCTTCTTTCCAGATTTCATCTGAGGATATTTCCTTTTTCACCATAGCCCTCTATCGGCTTCCAAATATCACTTTGCCAATTCCACAAGAACTGTCTTAGCGAAAGGCTTCTTGAGGGGAAAGCTGTAACTCTGTGAGATGATTTCACAGAACACAAAGAAGTTTCTCAGAAAGATTCCTTCTCTTTGTTATGGGAGGATATTTCCTTTGGCCCTATAGTCTTCAAAGGGATCAGAAATATCTGTTCTCAGATTCCACAGAAATATGGCTAGCAAAGAGATCCACGAAATAGAGATGTAACTCTGTGAGTGGAAGTCACACATCACAGAGCAGTTTCTCAGAAAGCTTCTTTCCAGATTTCATCTGAGGATATTTCCTTTTTCACCATAGCCCTCTATGGGCTTCCAAATATCACTTTGCCAGTTACACAAGAACTGGCTTACCGAAAGACTTCTTGAGGGGAAAGCTGTAACTCTGTGAGATGATTTCACAGAACACAAAGAAGTTTCTCAGAAAGCTTCTTTCTCTTTGTTATAGGAGGATATTTCCTTTGGCCCTATAGTCTTCAAAGGGATCCGAAATATCTGTTCTCAGATTCCACAGAAATAAGGCTAGCAAAGAGATCCACGAAATACAGATGTAACTCTGTGAGATGAATGAACAGAACACTAAGGAGTTTCTTAGAAAGCTTCTTTCCAGATTTCATCTGAGGATATTTCCTTTTTCACCATAGCCCTCTATGGGCTTCCAAATATCACTTTGCCAATTCCACAAGAACTGTCTTAGCGAAAGGCTTCTTGAGGGGAAAGCTGTAACTCTGTGAGATGATTTCACAGAAAACAAAGAAGTTTCTCAGAAAGATTCCTTCTCTTTGTTATGGGAGGATATTTCCTTTGGCCCTATAGTCTTCAAAGGGATCCGAAATATCTGTTCTCAGATTCCACAGAAATAAGGCTAGCAAAGAGATCCACGAAATACAGATGTAACTCTGTGAGTGGAAGTCACACATCACAGAGCACTTTCTCAGAAAGCTTCTTTCCAGATTTTATCTGAGGATATTTCCTTTTTCACCATAGCTCTCTATGGGCTTCCAAATATCACTTTGCCAATTCCAGAAGAACTGTCTTAGCGAAAGGCTTCTTGAGGGGAAAGCTGTAACTCTGAGAGATGTTTTCACAGAACACAAAGAAGTTTCTCAGAAAGCTTCTTTCTCTTTGTTATCGGAGGATATTTCCTTTGGCCCTATAGTCTTCAAAGGGATCCGAAATATCTGTTCTCAGATTCCACAGAAATAAGGCTAGCGAAGAGATCCACGAAATACAGATGTAACTCTGTGAGATGAATGAACAGAACACTAAGCAGTTTCTCAGAAAGCTTCTTTCCAAATTTCATCTGAGGATATTTCCTTTTTCACCATAGCCCTCTATGGGCTTCCAAATATCACTTTGCCAATTACACAAGAACTGGCTTACCGAAAGGCTTCTTGAGGGGAAAGCTGTAACTCTGTGAGATGATTTCACAGAACACAAAGAAGTTTCTCAGAAAGCTTCTTTCTCTTTGTTATCGGAGGATATTTCCTTTGGCCCTATAGTCTTCAAAGGGATCCGAAATATCTGTTCTCAGATTCCACAGAAATAAGGCTAGGAAAGAGATCCACGAAATACAGATGTAACTCTGTGAGATGAATGAACAGAACACTAAGCAGTTTCTCAGAAAGTTTCTTGCCAGCTTTCATCTGAGGATATTTCCTTTTTCACCATAGCCCTCTATGGGCTTCCAAATATCACTTTGCCAATTCCACAAGAACTGTCTTAGCGAAAGGCTTCTTGAGGGGAAAGCTGCAACTCTGTGAGATGATTTCACAGAACACAAAGAAGTTTCTCAGAAAGCTTCTTTCTCTTTGTTATCGCAGGATATTTCCTTTGGCCCTATAGTCTTCAAAGGGATCCGAAATATCTGTTCTCAGATTCCACAGAAATAAGGCTAGCAAAGAGAACCACGAAATACAGATGTAACTCTGTGAGTGGAAGTCACACATCACAGAGCAGTTTCTCAGAAAGCTTCTTTCCAGATTTCATCTGAGGATATTTCCTTTTTCACCATAGCCCTCTATGGGCTTCCAAATATCACTTTGCCAATTCCACAAGAACTGTCTTAGCGAAAGGCTTCTTGAGGGGAAAGCTGTAACTCTGTGAGATGATTTCACAGAACACAAAGAAGTTTCTCAGAAAGATTCCTTCTCTTTGTTATGGGAGGATATTTCCTTTGGCCCTATAGTCTTCAAAGGGATCCGAAATATCTGTTCTCAGATTCCACAGAAATAAGGCTAGCAAAGAGATCCACGAAATACAGATGTAATTCTGTGAGTGGAAGTCACACATCACAGAGCACTTTCTCAGAAAGCTTCTTTCCAGATTTTATCTGAGGATATTTCCTTTTTCACCATAGCTCTCTATGGGCTTCCAAATATCACTTTGCCAATTCCACAAGAACTGTCTTAGCGAAAGGCTTCTTGAGGGGAAAGCTGTAACTCTGTGAGATGATTTCACAGAACACAAAGAAGTTTCTCAGAAAGCTTCTTTCTCTTTGTTATCGGAGGATATTTCCTTTGGCCCTATAGTCTTCAAAGGGATCCGAAATATCTGTTCTCAGATTCCACAGAAATAAGGCTAGCAAAGAGATCCACGAAATACAGATGTAACTCTGTGAGATGAATGAACAGAACACTAAGCAGTTTCTCAGAAAGCTTCTTTCCAGATTTCATCTGAGGATATTTCCTTTTTCACCATAGCTCTCTATGGGCTTCCAAATATCACTTTGCCAATTCCACAAGAACTGTCTTAGCGAAAGTCTTCTTGAGGGGAAAGCTGTAACTCTGGAGACGATTTCACAGAACACAAAGAAGTTTCTCAGAAAGCTACTTTCTCTTTGTTATCGGAGGATATTTCCTTTGGCCCTATAGTCTTCAAAGGGATCCGAAATATCTGTTCTCAGATTCCACAGAAATAAGGCTAGCAAAGAGATCCACGAAATACAGATGTAACTCTGTGAGTGGAAGGCACACATCACAGAGCAGTTTCTCAGAAAGCTTCTTTCCAGATTTCATCTGAGGATATTTCCTTTTTCACCATAGCCCTCTATGGGCTTCCAAATATCACTTTGCCAATTCCACAAGAACTGTCTTAGCGAAAGGCTTCTTGAGGGGAAAGCTGTAACTCTGTGAGATGATTTCACAGAACACAAAGAAGTTTCTCAGAAAGCTTCTTTCTCTTTGTTATCGGAGGATATTTCCTTTGGCCCTATAGTCTTCAAAGGGATCCGAAATATCTGTTCTCAGATTCCACAGAAATAAGGCTAGCAAAGAGATCCACGAAATACAGATGTAACTCTGTGAAGTGAATGAACAGAACACTAAGCAGTGTCTCAGAAAGCTTCTTTCCAGATTTCATCTGAGGATATTTCCTTTTTCACCATAGCCCTCTATGGGCTTCCAAATATCACTTTGCCAATTCCACAAGAACTGTCTTAGCGAAAGGCTTCTTGAGGGGAAAGCTGTAACTCTGTGAGATGATTTCACAGAACACAAAGAAGTTTCTCAGAAAGCTTCTTTCTCTTTGTTATCGCAGGATATTTCCTTTGGCCCTATAGTCTTCAAAGGGATCCGAAATATCTGTTCTCAGATTCCACAGAAATAAGGCTAGCAAAGAGATCCACGAAATACAGATGTAAGTCTGTGAGTGGAAGTCACACATCACACAGCAGTTTCTCAGAAAGCTTCTTTCCAGATTTCATCTGAGGATATTTCCTTTTTCACCATAGCCCTCTATGGGCTTACAAATATCACTTTTCCAATTACACAAGAACTGGCTTACCGAAAGACTTCTTGAGGGGAAAGCTGTAACTCTGTGAGATGATTTCACAGAACACAAAGAAGTTTCTCAGAAAGCTTCTTTCTCTTTGTTATCGGAGGATAATTCCTTTGGCCCTATAGTCTTCAAAGGGATCCGAAATATCTGTTCTCAGATTCCACAGAAATAAGGCTAGCAAAGAGATCCACGAAATACAGATGTAACTCTGTGAGATGAATGAACAGAACACTAAGGAGTTTCTTAGAAAGCTTCTTTCCAGATTTCATCTGAGGATATTTCCTTTTTCACCATAGCCCTCTATGGGCTTCCAAATATCACTTTGCCAATTCCACAAGAACTGTCTTAGCGAAAGGCTTCTTGAGGGGAAAGCTGTAACTCTGTGAGATGATTTCACAGAACACAAAGAAGTTTCTCAGAAAGATTCCTTCTCTTTGTTATGGGAGGATATTTCCTTTGGCCCTATAGTCTTCAAAGGGATCCGAAATATCTGTTCTCAGATTCCACAGAAATAAGTCTAGCAAAGAGATCCACGAAATACAGATGTAACTCTGTGAGTGGAAGTGACACATCACAGAGCACTTTCTCAGAAAGCTTCTTTCCAGATTTTATCTGAGGATATTTCCTTTTTCACCATAGCTCTCTATGGGCTTCCAAGTATCACTTTTCCAATTCCACAAGAACTGTCTTAGCGAAAGGCTTCTTGAGGGGAAAGCTGTAACTCTGTGAGATGATTTCACAGAACACAAAGAAGTTTCTCAGAAAGCTTCTTTCTCTTTGTTATCGGAGGATATTTCCTTTGGCCCTATATTCTTCAAAGGGATCCGAAATATCTGTTCTCAGATTCCACAGAAATAAGGCTAGCAAAGAGATCCACGAAATACAGATGTAACTCTGTGAGATGAATGAACAGAACACTAAGCAGTTTCTCAGAAAGCTTCTTTCCAGATTTCATCTGAGGATATTTCCTTTTTCACCATAGCCCTCTATGGGCTTCCAAATATCACTTTTCCAATTACACAAGAACTGGCTTACCGAAAGGCTTCTTGAGGGGAAAGCTGTAACTCTGTGAGATGATTTCATAGAACACAAAGAAGTTTCTCAGAAAGCTTCTTTCTCTTTGTTATCGGAGGATATTTCCTTTGGCCCTATAGTCTTCAAAGGGATCCGAAATATCTGTTCTCAGATTCCACAGAAATAAGGCTAGCAAAGAGATCCACGAAATACAGATGTAACTCTGTGAGATGAATGAACAGAACACTAAGCAGTTTCTCAGAAAGCTTCTTGCCAGATTTCATCTGAGGATATTTCCTTTTTCACCATAGCCCTCTATGGGCTTTTAAATATCACTTTGCCAATTCCACAAGAACTGTCTTAGCGAAGGGCTTCTTGAGGGGAAAGCTGTAACTCTGTGAGATGATTTCACAGAACACAAAGAAGTTTCTCAGAAAGCTTCTTTCTCTTTGTTATCGGAGGATATTTCCTTTGGCCCTATAGTCTTCAAAGGGATCCGAAATATCTCTTCTCAGATTCCACAGAAATAAGGCTAGCAAAGAGATCCACGAAATAGAGATGTAACTCTGTGAGTGGAAGTCACACATCACAGAGCAGTTTCTCAGAGAGCTTCTTTCCAGATTTCATCTGAGGATATTTCCTTTTTCACCATAGCCCTCTATGGGCTTCCAAATATCACTTTGCCAATTCCGCAAGAACTGTCTTAGCGAAATGCTTCTTGAGGGGAAAGCTGTAACTCTGTGAGATGATTTCACAGAACACAAAGAAGTTTCTCAGAAAGCTTCTTTCTCTTTGTTATCGGAGTATATTTCCTTTGGCCCTATACTCTTCAAAGCTATCCGAAATATCTGTTCTCAGATTCCACAGAAATAAGGCTAGCAAAGAGATCCACGAAATACAGATGTAACTCTGTGAGATGAATGAACAGAACACTAAGGAGTTTCTCACAAAGCTTCTTTCCAGATTTTATCTGAGGATATTTCCTTTTTCACCGTAACTCTCTATGGGCTTCCAAATATCACTTTGCCAATTCCACAAGAACTGTCTTAGCGAAAGGCTTCTTGAGGGGAAAGCTGTAACTCTGTGAGATGATTTCACAGAACACAAAGAAGTTTCTCAGAAAGCTTCTTTCTCTTTGTTATCGGAGGATATTTCCTTTGGCCCTATAGTCTTCAAAGGGATCCGAAATATCTGTTCTCAGATTCCACAGAAATAAGGCTAGCAAAGAGATCCACGAAATACAGATGTAACTCTGTGAGATGAATGAACAGAACACTAAGCAGTTTCTCAGAAAGCTTCTTTCCAGATTTCATCTGAGGATATTTCCTTTTTCACCATAGCCCTCTATGGGCTTCCAAATATCACTTTTCCAATTACACAAGAACTGGCTTACCGAAAGGCTTCTTGAGGGGAAAGCTGTAACTCTGTGAGATGATTTCATAGAACACAAAGAAGTTTCTCAGAAAGCTTCTTTCTCTTTGTTATCGGAGGATATTTCCTTTGGCCCTATAGTCTTCAAAGGGATCCGAAGTATCTGTTCTCAGATTCCACAGAAATAATCCTAGCAAAGAGATCCACGAAATACAGATGTAACTCTGTGAGATGAATGAACAGAACACTAAGCAGTTTCTCAGAAAGCTTCTTTCCAGATTTCATCTGAGGATATTTCCTTTTTCACCATAGCCCTCTATGGGCTTCCAAATATCACTTTGCCAATTCCACAAGAACTGTCTTAGCGAAAGGCTTCTTGAGGGGAAAGCTGTAACTCTGTGAGATGATTTCACAGAACACAAAGAAGTTTCTCAGAAAGCTTCTTTCTCTTTGTTATCGGAGGATATTTCCTTTGGCCCTATAGTCTTCAAAGGGATCCGAAATATCTGTTCTCAGATTCCACAGAAATAAGGCTAGCAAAGAGATCCACGAAATAGAGATGTAACTCTGTGAGTGGAAGTCACACATCACAGAGCAGTTTTTCAGAGAGCTTCTTTCCAGATTTCATCTGAGGATATTTCCTTTTTCACCATAGCCCTCTATGGGCTTCCAAATATCACTTTGCCAATTCCGCAAGAACTGTCTTACCGAAAGGCTTCTTGAGGGGAAAGCTGTAACTCTGTGAGATGATTTCACAGAACACAAAGAAGTTTCTCAGAAAGCTTCTTTCTCTTTGTTATCGGAGTATATTTCCTTTTGCCCTATACTCTTCAAAGGTATCCGAAATATCTGTTCTCAGATTCCACAGAAATAAGGCTAGCAAAGAGATCCACGAAATACAGATGTAACTCTGTGAGATGAATGAACAGAACACTAAGGAGTTTCTCACAAAGCTTCTTTCCAGATTTTATCTGAGGATATTTCCTTTTTCACCGTAGCTCTCTATGGGCTTCCAAATATCACTTTGCCAATTCCACAAGAACTGTCTTAGCGAAAGGCTTCTTGAGGGGAAAGCTGTAACTCTGTGAGATGATTTCACAGAACACAAAGAAGTTTCTCAGAAAGCTTCTTTCTCTTTGTTATCGGAGGATATTTCCTTTGGCCCTATAGTCTTCAAAGGGATCCGAAATATCTGTTCTCAGATTCCACAGAAATAAGGCTAGCAAAGAGATCCACGAAATACAGATGTAACTCTGTGAGATGAATGAACAGAACACTAAGCAGTTTCTCAGAAAGCTTCTTTCCAGATTTCATCTGAGGATATTTCCTTTTTCACCATAGCTCTCTATGGGCTTCCAAATATCACTTTGCCAATTCCACAAGAACTGTCTTAGCGAAAGTCTTCTTGAGGGGAAAGCTGTAACTCTGGAGACGATTTCACAGAACACAAAGAAGTTTCTCAGAAAGCTTCTTTCTCTTTGTTATCGGAGGATATTTCCTTTGGCCCTATAGTCTTCAAAGGGATCCGAAATATCTGTTCTCAGATTCCACAGAAATAAGGCTAGCAAAGAGATCCACGAAATACAGATGTAACTCTGTGAGTGGAAGGCACACATCACAGAGCAGTTTCTCAGAAAGCTTCTTTCCAGATTTCATCTGAGGATATTTCCTTTTTCACCATAGCCCTCTATGGGCTTCCAAATATCACTTTGCCAATTCCGCAAGAACTGTCTTAGCGAAAGGCTTCTTGAGGGGAAAGCTGTAACTCTGTGAGATGATTTCACAGAACACAAAGAAGTTTCTCAGAAAGCTTCTTTCTCTTTGTTATCGGCGTATATTTCCTTTGGCCCTATACTCTTCAAAGGTATCCGAAATATCTGTTCTCAGATTCCACAGAAATAAGGCTAGCAAAGAGATCCACGAAATACAGATGTAACTCTGTGAGTGGAAGTCACACATCACAGAGCAGTTTCTCAGAAAGCTTCTTTCCAGATTCCATCTGAGGATATTTCCTTTTTCACCATAGCCCTCTATGGGCTTCCAAATATCACTTTGCCAATTCCACAAGAACTGTCTTAGCGAAAGGCTTCTTGAGGGGAAAGCTGTAACTCTGTGAGATGATTTCACAGAACACAAAGAAGTTTCTCAGAAAGCTTCTTTCTCTTTGTTATCGGAGGATATTTCCTTTGGCCCTATAGTCTTCAAAGGGATCCGAAATATCTGTTCTCAGATTCCACAGAAATAAGGCTAGCAAAGAGATCCACGAAATACAGATGTAACTCTGTGAGTGGAAGGCACACATCCCAGAGCAGTTTCTCAGAAAGCTTCTTTCCAGATTTCATCTGAGGATATTTCCTTTTTCACCATAGCCCTCTATGGGCTTCCAAATATCACTTTGCCAATTACACAAGAACTGTCTTAGCGAAAGGCTTCTTGAGGGGAAAGCTGTAACTCTGTGAGATGATTTCACAGAACACAAAGAAGTTTCTCAGAAAGCCTCTTTCTCTTTGTTATCGGAGGATATTTCCTTTGGCCCTATAGTCTTCAAAGGGATGAGAAATATCTGTTCTCAGATTCCACAGAAATAAGGCTAGCAAAGAGATCCACGAAATAGAGATGTAACTCTGTGAGTGGAAGTCACACATCACAGAGCAGTTTCTCAGAAAGCTTCTTTCTAGATTTCATCTGAGGATATTTCCTTTTTCACCATAGCCCTCTATGGGCTTCCAAATATCACTTTGCCAATTCCACAAGAACTGTCTTATCGAAAGGCTTCTTGAGGGGAAAGCTGTAACTCTGTGAGATGATTTCACAGAACACAAAGAAGTTTCTCAGAAAGCTTCTTTCTCTTTGTTATCGGAGGATATTTCCTTTGGCCCTATAGTCTTCAAAGGGATGTGAAATATTTGGTCTCAGATTCCACAGAAATAAGGCTAGCAAAGAGATCCTCGAAATACAGATGTAACTCTGTGAGTGGAAGGCACACATCACAGAGCAGTTTCTCAGAAAGCTTCTTTCCAGATTTCATCTGAGGATATTTCCTTTTTCACCATAACCCTCTATGGGCTTCCAAATATCACTTTGCCAATTCCACAAGAACTGTCTTAGCGAAAGTGTTCTTGAGGGGAAAGCTGTAACTCTGTGAGATGATTTCACAGAACCCAAAGAAGTTTCTCAGAAAGCTTCTTTCTCTTTGTTATCGGAGGATATTTCCTTTGGCCCTATAGTCTTCAAAGGGATCCGAAATATCTGTTCTCAGATTCCACAGAAATAAGGCTAGCAAAGAGATCCACGAAATACAGATGTAACTCTGTGAGATGAATGAACAGAAGGCTAAGCAGTTTCTTACAAAGCTTCTTTCCAGATTTCATCTGAGGATATTTCCTTTTTCACCATAGCCCTCTATGGGCTTCCAAATATCACTTTGCCAATTACACAAGAACTGGCTTACCGAAAGGCTTCTTGAGGGGAAAGCTGTAACTCTGTGAGATGATTTCACAGAACACAAAGAAGTTTCTCAGAAAGCTTCTTTCTCTTTGTTATCGGAGGATATTTCCTTTGGCCCTATAGTCTTCAAAGGGATCCGAAATATCTGTTCTCAGATTCCACAGAAATAAGGATAGCAAAGAGATCCACGAAATACAGATGTAACTCTGTGAGATGAATGAACAGAACACCAAGCAGTTTCTGAGAAAGCTTCTTTCCAGATTTCTTCTGAGGATATTTCCTTTTTCACCATAGCCCTCTATGGGCTTCCAAATATCACTTTGCCAATTCCACAAGAACTCTCTTAGCGAAAGGCTTCTTGAGGGGAAAGCAGTAACTCTGTGAGATGATTTCAGAGAACACAAAGAAGTTTCTCAGAAAGCTTCTTTCTCTTTGTTATCGCAGGATATTTCCTTTGGCCCTATAGTCTTCAAAGGGATCCGAAATATCTGTTCTCAGATTCCACAGAAATAAGGCTAGCAAAGAGAACCACGAAATACAGATGTAACTCTGTGAGTGGAAGGCACACATCACAGAGCAGTTTCTCAGAAAGCTTCTTTCCAGATTTCATCTGAGGATATTTCCTTTTTCACCATAGCCCTCTATGGGCTTCCAAATATCACTTTGCCAATTACACAAGAACTGGCTTACCGAAAGACTTCTTGAGGGGAAAGCTGTAACTCTGTGAGATGATTTCACAGAACACAAAGAAGTTTCTCAGAAAGCTTCTTTCTCTTTGTTATCGGAGGATAATTCCTTTGGCCCTATAGTCTTCAAAGGGATCCGAAATATCTGTTCTCAGATTCCACAGAAATAAGGCTAGCAAAGAGATCCACGAAATACAGATGTAACTCTGTGAGATGAATGAACAGAACACTAAGGAGTTTCTTAGAAAGCTTCTTTCCAGATTTCATCTGAGGATATTTCCTTTTTCACCATAGCCCTCTATGGGCTTCCAAATATCACTTTGCCAATTCCACAAGAACTGTCTTAGCGAAAGGCTTCTTGAGGGGAAAGCTGTAACTCTGTGAGATGATTTCACAGAACACAAAGAAGTTTCTCAGAAAGCTTCTTTCTCTTTGTTATCGGAGGATATTTCCTTTGGCCCTATAGTCTTCAAAGGGAACCGAAATATCTGTTCTCAGATTCCACAGAAATAAGGCTAGCAAAGAGATCCACGAAATACAGATGTAACTCTGTGAGTGGAAGTCACACATCACAGAGCACTTTCTCAGAAAGCTTCTTTCCAGATTTTATCTGAGGATATTTCCTTTTTCACCATAGCTCTCTATGGGCTTCCAAATATCACTTTGCCAATTCCACAAGAACTGTCTTAGCGAAAGGCTTCTTGAGGGGAAAGCTCTAACTCTGTGAGATGATTTCACAGAACACAAAGAAGTTTCTCAGAAAGCTTCTTTCTCTTTGTTATCGGAGGATAATTCCTTTGGCCCTATAGTCTTCAAAGGGATCCGAAATATCTGTTCTCAGATTCCACAGAAATAAGGCTAGCAAAGAGATCCACGAAATACAGATGTAACTCTGTGAGATGAATGAACAGAACACTAAGCAGTTTCTCAGAAAGCTTCTTTCCAGATTTCATCTGAGGATATTTCCTTTTTCACCATAGCCCTCTATGGGCTTCCAAATATCACTTTTCCAATTACACAAGAACTGGCTTACCGAAAGGCTTCTTGAGGGGAAAGCTGTAACTCTGTGAGATGATTTCATAGAACACAAAGAAGTTTCTCAGAAAGCTTCTTTCTCTTTGTTATCGGAGGATATTTCCTTTGGCCCTATAGTCTTCAAAGGGATCCGAAATATCTGTTCTCAGATTCCACAGAAATAAGGCTAGCAAAGAGATCCACGAAATACAGATGTAACTCTGTGAGATGAATGAACAGAACACTAAGCAGTTTCTCAGAAAGCTTCTTGCCAGATTTCATCTGAGGATATTTCCTTTTTCACCATAGCCCTCTATGGGCTTCCAAATATCACTTTGCCAATTCCACAAGAACTGTCTTAGCGAAAGGCTTCTTGAGGGGAAAGCTGTAACTCTGTGAGATGATTTCACAGAACACAAAGAAGTTTCTCAGAAAGCTTCTTTCTCTTTGTTATCGGAGGATATTTCCTTTGGCCCTATAGTCTTCAAAGGGATCCGAAATATCTGTTCTCAGATTCCACAGAAATAAGGCTAGCAAAGAGATCCACGAAATAGAGATGTAACTCTGTGAGTGGAAGTCACACATCACAGAGCAGTTTCTCAGAGAGCTTCGTTCCAGATTTCATCTGAGGATATTTCCTTTTTCACCATAGCCCTCTATGGGCTTCCAAATATCACTTTGCCAATTCCGCAAGAACTGTCTTACCGAAAGGCTTCTTGAGGGGAAAGCTGTAACTCTGTGAGATGATTTCACAGAACACAAAGAAGTTTCTCAGAAAGCTTCTTTCTCTTTGTTATCGGAGTATATTTCCTTTGGCCCTATAGTCTTCAAAGGGATCCGAAATATCTGTTCTCAGATTCCACAGAAATAAGGCTAGCAAAGAGATCCACGAAATACAGATGTAACTCTGTGAGATGAATGAACAGAACACTAAGGAGTTTCTCACAAAGCTTCTTTCCAGATTTTATCTGAGGATATTTCCTTTTTCACCATAGCTCTCTATGGGCTTCCAAATATCACTTTGCCAATTCCACAAGAACTGTCTTAGCGAAAGGCTTCTTGAGGGGAAAGCTGTAACTCTGTGAGATGATTTCACAGAACACAAAGAAGTTTCTCAGAAAGCTTCTTTCTCTTTGTTATCGGAGGATATTTCCTTTGGCCCTATAGTCTTCAAAGGGATCCGAAATATCTGTTCTCAGATTCCACAGAAATAAGGCTAGCAAAGAGATCCACGAAATACAGATGTAACTCTGTGAGATGAATGAACAGAACACTAAGCAGTTTCTCAGAAAGCTTCTTTCCAGATTTCATCTGAGGATATTTCCTTTTTCACCATAGCCCTCTATGGGCTTCCAAATATCACTTTGCCAATTCCACAAGAAATGTCTTAGCGAAAGGCTTCTTGAGGGGAAAGCTGTAACTCTGTGAGATGATTTCACAGAACACAAAGAAGTTTCTCAGAAAGCTTCCTTCTCTTTATTATCGGAGGATATTTCCTTTGGCCGTATAGTCTTCAATGGGATCCGAAATATCTGTTCTCAGATTCCACAGAAATAAGGCTAGCAAAGAGATCCACGAAATACAGATGTAACTCTGTGAGTGGAAGTCACACATCACAGAGCAGTTTCTCAGAAAGCTTCTTTCCAGATTTCATCAGAGGATATTTCCTTTTTCACCATAGCTCTCTATGGGCTTCCAAATATCACTTTGCCAATTACACAAGAACTGGCTTACCGAAAGGCTTCTTGAGGGGAAAGCTGTAACTCTGGAGACGATTTCACAGAACACAAAGAAGTTTCTCAGAAAGCTTCTTTCTCTTTGTTATCGGAGGATATTTCCTTTGGCCCTATAGTCTTCAAAGGGATCCGAAATATCTGTTCTCAGATTCCACAGAAATAAGGCTAGCAAAGAGATCCACGAAATACAGATGTAACTCTGTGAGTGGAAGGCACACATCACAGAGCAGTTTCTCAGAAAGCTTCTTTCCAGATTTCATCTGAGGATATTTCCTTTTTCACCATAGCCTTCTACGGGCTTCCAAATATCACTTTGCCAATTCCACAAGAACTGTCTTAGCGAAAGGCTTCTTGAGGGGAAAGCTGTAACTCTGTGAGATGATTTCACAGAACACAAAGAAGTTTCTCAGAAAGCTTCTTTCTCTTTGTTATCGGAGGATATTTCCTTTGGCCCTATTGTCTTCAAAGGCATCCGAAATATCTGTTCTCAGATTCCACAGAAATAAGGCTAGCAAAGAGATCCACGAAATACAGATGTAACTCTGTGAGATGAATGAACAGAACACTAAGCAGTGTCTCAGAAAGCTTCTTTCCAGATTTCATCTGAGGATATTTCCTTTTTCACCATAGCCCTCTATGGGCTTCCAAATATCACTTTGCCAATTCCACAAGAACTGTCTTAGCGAAAGGCTTCTTGAGGGGAAAGCTGTAACTCTGTGAGATGATTTCACAGAACACAAAGAAGTTTCTCAGAAAGCTTCTTTCTCTTTGTTATCGGAGGATATTTACTTTGGCCCTATAGTCTTCAAAGGGATCCGAAATATCTGTTCTCAGATTCCACAGAAATAAGGCTAGCAAAGAGATCCACGAAATACAGATGTAACTCTGTGAGTGGAAGTCACACATCACAGAGCAGTTTCTCAGAAAGCTTCTTTCCAGATTTCATCTGAGGATATTTCCTTTTTCACCATAGCCCTCTATGGGCTTCCAAATATCACTTTGCCAATTCCACAAGAACTGTCTAAGCGAAAGGCTTCTTGAGGGGAAAGCTGTAACTCTGTGAGATGATTTCACAGAACACAAAGAAGTTTCTCAGAAATCTTCTTTCTCTTTGTTATCGGAGGATATTTCCTTTGGCCCTATAGTCTTCAAAGGGATCCGAAATATCTGTTCTCAGATTCCACAGAAATAAGGCTAGCAAAGAGATCCACGAAATACAGATGTAACTCTGTGAGTGGAAGGCACACATCACAGAGCACTTTCTCAGAAAGCTTCTTTCCAGATTTCATCTGAGTATATTTCCTTTTTCACCATAGCCCTCTATGGGCTTCCAAATATCACTTTGCCAATTCCACAAGAACTGTCTTAGCGAAAGGCTTCTTGAGGGGAAAGCTGTAACTCTGTGAGATGATTTCACAGAACACAAAGAAGTTTCTCAGAAAGCTTCTTTCTCTTTGTTATGGGAGGATATTTCCTTTGGCCCTATAGTCTTCAAAGGGATCCGAAATATCTGTTCTCAGATTCCACAGAAATAAGGCTAGCAAAGAGATCCACGAAATAGAGATGTAACTCTGTGAGTGGAAGTCACACATCACAGAGCAGTTTCTCAGAAAGCTTCTTTCTAGATTTCATCTGAGAATATTTCCTTTTTCACCATAGCCCTCTATGGGCTTCCAAATATCACTTTGCCAATTCCACAAGAACTGTCTTATCGAAAGGCTTCTTGAGGGGAAAGCTGTAACTCTGTGAGATGATTTCACAGAACACAAAGAAGTTTCTCAGAAAGCTTCTTTCTCTTTGTTATCGGAGGATATTTACTTTGGCCCTATAGTCTTCAAAGGGATGTGAAATATTTGGTCTCAGATTCCACAGAAATAAGGCTAGCAAAGAGATCCTCGAAATACAGATGTAACTCTGTGAGTGGAAGGCACACATCACAGAGCAGTTTCTCAGAAAGCTTCTTTCCAGATTTCATCTGAGGATATTTCCTTTTTCACCATAGCCCTCTATGGGCTTCCAAATATCACTTTGCCAATTCCACAAGAACTGTCTAAGCGAAAGTGTTCTTGAGGGGAAAGCTGTAACTCTGTGAGATGATTTCACAGAACACAAAGAAGTTTCTCAGAAAGCTTCTTTCTCTTTGTTATCGGAGGATATTTCCTTTGGCCCTATAGTCTTCAAAGGGATCCGAAATATCTGTTCTCAGATTCCACAGAAATAAGGCTAGCAAAGAGATCCACGAAATACAGATGTAACTCTGTGAGATGAATGAACAGAAGACTAAGCAGTTTCTCACAAAGCTTCTTTCCAGATTTCATCTGTGGATATTTCCTTTTTCACCATAGCCCTCTATGGGCTTCCAAATATCACTTTGCCAATTACACAAGAACTGGCTTACCGAAAGGCTTCTTGAGGGGAAAGCTGTAACTCTGTGAGATGATTTCACAGAACACAAAGAAGTTTCTCAGAAAGCTTCTTTCTCTTTGTTATCGGAGGATATTTACTTTGGCCCTATAGTCTTCAAAGGGATCCGAAATATCTGTTCTCAGATTCCACAGAAATAAGGCTAGCAAAGAGATCCACGAAATACAGATGTAACTCTGTGAGTGGAAGTCACACATCACAGAGCAGTTTCTCAGAAAGCTTCTTTCCAGATTTCATCTGAGGATATTTCCTTTTTCACCATAGCCCTCTATGGGCTTCCAAATATCACTTTGCCAATTCCACAAGAACTGTCTAAGCGAAAGGCTTCTTGAGGGGAAAGCTGTAACTCTGTGAGATGATTTCACAGAACACAAAGAAGTTTCTCAGAAAGCTTCTTTCTCTTTGTTATCGGAGTATATTTCCTTTGGTCCTATAGTCTTCAAAGGGATCCGAAATATCTGTTCTCAGATTCCACAGAAATAAGGCTAGCAAAGAGATCCACGAAATACAGATGTAACTCTGTGAGTGGAAGGCACACATCACAGAGCACTTTCTCAGAAAGCTTCTTGCCAGATTTCATCTGAGTATATTTCCTTTTTCACCATAGCCCTCTATGGGCTTCCAAATATCACTTTGCCAATTCCACAAGAACTGTCTTAGCGAAAGGCTTCTTGAGGGGAAAGCTCTAACTCTGTGAGATGATTTCACAGAACACAAAGAAGTTTCTCAGAAAGCTTCTTTCTCTTTGTTATGGGAGGATATTTCCTTTGGCCCTAAAGTCTTCAAAGGGATCCGAAATATCTGTTCTCAGATTCCACAGAAATAAGGCTAGCAAAGAGATCCACGAAATAGAGATGTAACTCTGTGAGTGGAAGTCACACATCACAGAGCAGTTTCTCAGAAAGCTTCTTTCTAGATTTCATCTGAGAATATTTCCTTTTTCACCATAGCCCTCTATGGGCTTCCAAATATCACTTTGCCAATTCCACAAGAACTGTCTTATCGAAAGGCTTCTTGAGGGGAAAGCTGTAACTCTGTGAGATGATTTCACAGAACACAAAGAAGTTTCTCAGAAAGCTTCTTTCTCTTTGTTATCGGAGGATATTTACTTTGGCCCTATAGTCTTCAAAGGGATGTGAAATATTTGGTCTCAGATTCCACAGAAATAAGGCTAGCAAAGAGATCCTCGAAATACAGATGTAACTCTGTGAGTGGAAGGCACACATCACAGAGCAGTTTCTCAGAAAGCTTCTTTCCAGATTTCATCTGAGGATATTTCCTTTTTCACCATAACCCTCTATGGGCTTCCAAATATCACTTTGCCAATTCCACAAGAACTGTCTTAGCGAAAGTGTTCTTGAGGGGAAAGCTGTAACTCTGTGAGATGATTTCACAGAACACAAAGAAGTTTCTCAGAAAGCTTCTTTCTCTTTGTTATCGGAGGATATTTCCTATGGCCCTATAGTCTTCAAAGGGATCCGAAATATCTGTTCTCAGATTTCACAGAAATAAGGCTAGCAAAGAGATCCACGAAATACAGATGTAACTCTGTGAGATGAATGAACAGAAGACTAAGCAGTTTCTTACAAAGCTTCTTTCCAGATTTCATCTGAGGATATTTCCTTTTTCACCATAGCCCTCTATGGGCTTCCAAATATCACTTTGCCAATTACACAAGAACTGGCTTACCGAAAGGCTTCTAGAGGGGAAAGCTGTAACTCTGTGAGATGATTTCACAGAACACAAAGAAGTTTCTCAGAAAGCTTCTTTCTCTTTGTTATCGGAGGATATTTCCTTTGGCCCTATAGTCTTCAAAGGGATCCGAAATATCTGTTCTCAGATTCCACAGAAATAAGGATAGCAAAGAGATCCACGAAATACAGATGTAAGTCTGTGAGATGAATGAACAGAACACCAAGCAGTTTCTCAGAAAGCTTCTTTCCAGATTTCATCTGAGGATATTTCCTTTTTCACCATAGCCCTCTATGGGCTTCCAAATATCACTTTGCCAATTCCACAAGAACTCTCTTAGCGAAAGGCTTCTTGAGGGGAAAGCTGTAACTCTGTGAGATGATTTCAGAGAACACAAAGAAGTTTCTCAGAAAGCTTCTTTCTCTTTGTTATCGCAGGATATTTCCTTTGGCCCTATAGTCTTCAAAGGGATCCGAAATATCTGTTCTCAGATTCCACAGAAATAAGGCTAGCAAAGAGATCCACGAAATACAGATGTAACTCTGTGAGTGGAAGTCACACATCACAGAGCACTTTCTCAGAAAGCTTCTTTCCAGATTTTATCTGAGGATATTTCCTTTTTCACCATAGCTCTCTATGGGCTTCCAAATATCACTTTGCCAATTCCACAAGAACTGTCTTAGCGAAAGTCTTCTTGAGTGGAAAGCTGTAACTCTGTGAGATGATTTCACAGAACACAAAGAAGTTTCTCAGAAAGCTTCTTTCTCTTTGTTATCGGAGGATAATTCCTTTGGCCCTATAGTCTTCAAAGGGATCCGAAATATCTGTTCTCAGATTCCACAGAAATAAGGCTAGCAAAGAGATCCACGAAATACAGATGTAACTCTGTGAGATGAATGAACAGAACACTAAGCAGTTTCTCAGAAAGCTTCTTTCCAGATTTCATCTGAGGATATTTCCTTTTTCACCATAGCCCTCTATGGGCTTCCAAATATCACTTTTCCAATTACACAAGAACTGGCTTACCGAAAGGCTTCTTGAGGGGAAAGCTGTAACTCTGTGAGATGATTTCATAGAACACAAAGAAGTTTCTCAGAAAGCTTCTTTCTCTTTGTTATCGGAGGATATTTCCTTTGGCCCTATAGTCTTCAAAGGGATTCGAAATATCTGTTCTCAGATTCCACAGAAATAAGGCTAGCAAAGAGATCCACGAAATACAGATGTAACTCTGTGAGATGAATGAACAGAACACTAAGCAGTTTCTCAGAAAGCTTCTTGCCAGATTTCATCTGAGGATATTTCCTTTTTCACCATAGCCCTCTATGGGCTTCCAAATATCACTTTGCCAATTCCACAAGAACTGTCTTAGCGAAAGGCTTCTTGAGGGGAAAGCTGTAACTCTGTGAGATGATTTCACAGAACACAAAGAAGTTTCTCAGAAAGCTTCTTTCTCTTTGTTATCGGAGGATATTTCCTTTGGCCCTATAGTCTTCAAAGGGATCCGAAATATCTGTTCTCAGATTCCACAGAAATAAGGCTAGCAAAGAGATCCACGAAATAGAGATGTAACTCTGTGAGTGGAAGTCACACATCACAGAGCAGTTTCTCAGAGAGCTTCGTTCCAGATTTCATCTGAGGATATTTCCTTTTTCACCATAGCCCTCTATGGGCTTCCAAATATCACTTTGCCAATTCCGCAAGAACTGTCTTACCGAAAGGCTTCTTGAGGGGAAAGCTGTAACTCTGTGAGATGATTTCACAGAACACAAAGAAGTTTCTCAGAAAGCTTCTTTCTCTTTGTTATCGGAGTATATTTCCTTTGGCCCTATAGTCTACAAAGGGATCCGAAATATCTGTTCTCAGATTCCACAGTAATAAGGCTAGCAAAGAGATCCACGAAATACAGATGTAACTCTGTGAGATGAATGAACAGAACACTAAGGAGTTTCTCACAAAGCTTCTTTCCAGATTTTATCTGAGGATATTTCCTTTTTCACCATAGCTCTCTATGGGCTTCCAAATATCACTTTGCCAATTCCACAAGAACTGTCTTAGCGAAAGTCTTCTTGAGGGGAAAGCTGTAACTCTGTGAGATGATTTCACAGAACACAAAGAAGTTTCTCAGAAAGCTTCTTTCTCTTTGTTATCGGAGGATATTTCCTTTGGCCCTATAGTCTTCAAAGGGATCCGAAATATCTGTTCTCAGATTCCACAGAAATAAGGCTAGCAAAGAGATCCACGAAATACAGATGTAACTCTGTGAGATGAATGAACAGAACACTAAGCAGTTTCTCAGAAAGCTTCTTTCCAGATTTCATCTGAGGATATTTCCTTTTTCACCATAGCCCTCTATGGGCTTCCAAATATCACTTTGCCAATTCCACAAGAAATGTCTTAGCGAAAGGCTTCTTGAGGGGAAAGCTGTAACTCTGTGAGATGATTTCACAGAACACAAAGAAGTTTCTCAGAAAGCTTCCTTCTCTTTATTATCGGAGGATATTTCCTTTGGCCGTATAGTCTTCAATGGGATCCGAAATATCTGTTCTCAGATTCCACAGAAATAAGGCTAGCAAAGAGATCCACGAAATACAGATGTAACCCTGTGAGTGGAAGTCACACATCACAGAGCAGTTTCTCAGAAAGCTTCTTTCCAGATTTCATCAGAGGATATTTCCTTTTTCACCATAGCTCTCTATGGGCTTCCAAATATCACTTTGCCAATTACACAAGAACTGGCTTACCGAAAGGCTTCTTGAGGGGAAAGCTGTAACTCTGGAGACGATTTCACAGAACACAAAGAAGTTTCTCAGAAAGCTTCTTTCTCTTTGTTATCGGAGGATATTTCCTTTGGCCCTATAGTCTTCAAAGGGATCCGAAATATCTGTTCTCAGATTCCACAGAAATAAGGCTAGCAAAGAGATCCACGAAATACAGATGTAACTCTGTGAGTGGAAGGCACACATCACAGAGCAGTTTCTCAGAAAGCTTCTTTCCAGATTTCATCTGAGGATATTTCCTTTTTCACCATAGCCTTCTACGGGCTTCCAAATATCACTTTGCCAATTCCACAAGAACTGTCTTAGCGAAAGGCTTCTTGAGGGGAAAGCTGTAACTCTGTGAGATGATTTCACAGAACACAAAGAAGTTTCTCAGAAAGCTTCTTTCTCTTTGTTATCGGAGGATATTTCCTTTGGCCCTATAGTCTTCAAAGGGATCCGAAATATCTGTTCTCAGATTCCACAGAAATAAGGCTAGCAAAGAGATCCACGAAATACAGATGTAACTCTGTGAGATGAATGAACAGAACACTAAGCAGTGTCTCAGAAAGCTTCTTTCCAGATTTCATCTGAGGATATTTCCTTTTTCACCATAGCCCTCTATGGGCTTCCAAATATCACTTTGCCAATTCCACAAGAACTGTCTTAGCGAAAGGCTTCTTGAGGGGAAAGCTGTAACTCTGTGAGATGATTTCACAGAACACAAAGAAGTTTCTCAGAAAGCTTCTTTCTCTTTGTTATGGGAGAATATTTCCTTTGGCCCTATAGTCTTCAAAGGGATCCGAAATATCTGTTCTCAGATTCCACAGAAATAAGGCTAGCAAAGAGATCCACGAAATAGAGATGTAACTCTGTGAGTGGAAGTCACACATCACAGAGCAGTTTCTCAGAAAGCTTCTTTCTAGATTTCATCTGAGAATATTTCCTTTTTCACCATAGCCCTCTATGGGCTTCCAAATATCACTTTGCCAATTCCACAAGAACTGTCTTATCGAAAGGCTTCTTGAGGGGAAAGCTGTAACTCTGTGAGATGATTTCACAGAACACAAAGAAGTTTCTCAGAAAGCTTCTTTCTCTTTGTTATCGGAGGATATTTACTTTGGCCCTATAGTCTTCAAAGGGATGTGAAATATTTGGTCTCAGATTCCACAGAAATAAGGCTAGCAAAGAGATCCTCGAAATACAGATGTAACTCTGTGAGTGGAAGGCACACATCACAGAGCAGTTTCTCAGATAGCTTCTTTCCAGATTTCATCTGAGGATATTTCCTTTTTCACCATAGCCCTCTATGGGCTTCCAAATATCACTTTGCCAATTCCACAAGAACTGTCTAAGCGAAAGTGTTCTTGAGGGGAAAGCTGTAACTCTGTGAGATGATTTCACAGAACACAAAGAAGTTTCTCAGAAAGCTTCTTTCTCTTTGTTATCGGAGGTTATTTCCTTTGGCCCTATAGTCTTCAAAGGGATCCGAAATATCTGTTCTCAGATTCCACAGAAATAAGGCTAGCAAAGAGATCCACGAAATACAGATGTAACTCTGTGAGATGAATGAACAGAAGACTAAGCAGTTTCTCACAAAGCTTCTTTCCAGATTTCATCTGTGGATATTTCCTTTTTCACCATAGCCCTCTATGGGCTTCCAAATATCACTTTGCCAATTACACAAGAACTGGCTTACCGAAAGGCTTCTTGAGGGGAAAGCTGTAACTCTGTGAGATGATTTCACAGAACACAAAGAAGTTTCTCAGAAAGCTTCTTTCTCTTTGTTATCGGAGGATATTTACTTTGGCCCTACAGTCTTCAAAGGGATCCGAAATATCTGTTCTCAGATTCCACAGAAATAAGGCTAGCAAAGAGATCCACGAAATACAGATGTAACTCTGTGAGTGGAAGTCACACATCACAGAGCAGTTTCTCAGAAAGCTTCTTTCCAGATTTCATCTGAGGATATTTCCTTTTTCACCATAGCCCTCTATGGGCTTCCAAATATCACTTTGCCAATTCCACAAGAACTGTCTAAGCGAAAGGCTTCTTGAGGGGAAAGCTGTAACTCTGTGAGATGATTTCACAGAACACAAAGAAGTTTCTCAGAAAGCTTCTTTCTCTTTGTTATCGGAGGATATTTCCTTTGGCCCTATAGTCTTCAAAGGGATCCGAAATATCTGTTCTCAGATTCCACAGAAATAAGGCTAGCAAAGAGATCCACGAAATACAGATGTAACTCTGTGAGTGGAAGGCACACATCACAGAGCACTTTCTCAGAAAGCTTCTTTCCAGATTTCATCTGAGGATATTTCCTTTTTCACCATAGCCCTCTATGGGCTTACAAATATCACTTTTCCAATTACACAAGAACTAGCTTACCGAAAGACTTCTTGAGGGGAAAGCTGTAACTCTGTGAGATGATTTCACAGAACACAAAGAAGTTTCTCAGAAAGCTTCTTTCTCTTTGTTATGGGAGGATATTTACTTTGGCCCTATAGTCTTCAAAGGGATGTGAAATATTTGGTCTCAGATTCCACAGAAATAAGGCTAGCAAAGAGATCCTCGAAATACAGATGTAACTCTGTGAGTGGAAGGCACACATCACGGAGCAGTTTCTCAGAAAGCTTCTTTCCAGATTTCATCTGAGGATATTTCCTTTTTCACCATAGCCCTCTATGGGCTTACAAATATCACTTTTCCAATTACACAAGAACTGGCTTACCGAAAGACTTCTTGAGGGGAAAGCTGTAACTCTGTGAGATGATTTCACAGAACACAAAGAAGTTTCTCAGAAAGCTTCTTTCTCTTTGTTATCGGAGGATAATTCCTTTGGCCCTATAGTCTTCAAAGGGATCCGAAATATCTGTTCTCAGATTCCACAGAAATAAGGCTAGCAAAGAGATCCACGAAATACAGATGTAACTCTGTGAGATGAATGAACAGAACACTAAGGAGTTTCTTAGAACGCTTCTTTCCAGATTTCATCTGAGGATATTTCCTTTTTCACCATAGCCCTCTATGGGCTTCCAAATATCACTTTGCCAATTCCACAAGAACTGTCTTAGCGAAAGTGTTCTTGAGGGGAAAGCTGTAACTCTGTGAGATGATTTCACAGAACACAAAGAAGTTTCTCAGAAAGCTTCTTTCTCTTTGTTATGGGAGGATATTTACTTTGGCCCTATAGTCTTCAAAGGGATGTGAAATATTTGGTCTCAGATTCCACAGAAATAAGGCTATCAAAGAGATCCTCGAAATACAGATGTAACTCTGTGAGTGGAAGGCACACATCACAGAGCAGTTTCTCAGAAAGCTTCTTTCCAGATTTCATCTGAGGATATTTCCTTTTTCACCATAGCCCTCTATGGGCTTACAAATATCACTTTTCCAATTACACAAGAACTGGCTTACCGAAAGACTTCTTGAGGGGAAAGCTGTAACTCTGTGAGATGATTTCACAGAACACAAAGAAGTTTCTCAGAAAGCTTCTTTCTCTTTGTTATCGGATGATAATTCCTTTGGCCCTATAGTCTTCAAAGGGATCCGAAATATCTGTTCTCAGATTCCACAGAAATAAGGCTAGCAAGGAGATCCACGAAATACAGATGTAACTCTGTGAGATGAATGAACAGAACACTAAGGAGTTTCTTAGAAAGCTTCTTTCCAGATTTCATCTGAGGATATTTCCTTTTTCACCATAGCCCTCTATGGGCTTCCAAATATCACTTTGCCAATTCCACAAGAACTGTCTTAGCGAAAGTGTTCTTGAGGGGAAAGCTGTAACTCTGTGAGATGATTTCACAGAACACAAAGAAGTTTCTCAGAAAGCTTCTTTCTCTTTGTTATCGGAGGATATTTCCTTTGGCCCTATAGTCTTCAAAGGGATCCGAAATATCTGTTCTCAGATTCCACAGAAATAAGGCTAGCAAAGAGATCCACGAAATACAGATGTAACTCTGTGAGATGAATGAACAGAACACTAAGCAGTTTCTCAGAAAGCTTCTTGCCAGATTTCATCTGAGGATATTTCCTTTTTCACCATAGCCCTCTATGGGCTTCCAAATATCACTTTGCCAATTCCACAAGAACTGTCTTAGCGAAAGGCTTCTTGAGGGGAAAGCTGTAACTCTGTGAGATGATTTCACAGAACACAAAGAAGTTTCTCAGAAAGCTTCTTTCTCTTTGTTATCGGAGGATATTTCCTTTGGCCCTATAGTCTTACAAGGGATCCGAAATATCTGTTCTCAGATTCCACAGAAATAAGGCTAGCAAAGAGATCCACGAAATAGAGATGTAACTCTGTGAGTGGAAGTCACACATCACAGAGCAGTTTCTCAGAGAGCTTCTTTCCAGATTTCATCTGAGGATATTTCCTTTTTCACCATAGCCCTCTATGGGCTTCCAAATATCACTTTGCCAATTCCGCAAGAACTGTCTTACCGAAAGGCTTCTTGAGGGGAAAGCTGTAACTCTGTGAGATGATTTCACAGAACACAAAGAAGTTTCTCAGAAAGCTTCTTTCTCTTTGTTATCGGAGTATCTTTCCTTTGGCCCTATACTCTTCAAAGGTATCCGAAATATCTGTTCTCAGATTCCACAGAAATAAGGCTAGCAAAGACATCCACGAAATACAGATGTAACTCTGTGAGATGAATGAACAGAACACTAAGGAGTTTCTCACAAAGCTTCTTTCCAGATTTTATCTGAGGATATTTCCTTTTTCACCATAGCTCTCTATGGGCTTCCTAATATCACTTTGCCAATTCCACAAGAACTGTCTTAGCGAAAGGCTTCTTGAGGGGAAAGCTGTAACTCTGTGAGATGATTTCACAGAACACAAAGAAGTTTCTCAGAAAGCTTCTTTCTCTTTGTTATCGGAGGATATTTCCTTTGGCCCTATAGTCTTCAAAGGGATCCGAAATATCTGTTCTCAGATTCCACAGAAATAAGGCTAGCAAAGAGATCCACGAAATACAGATGTAACTCTGTGAGATGAATGAACAGAACACTAAGCAGTTTCTCAGAAAGCTTCTTTCCAGATTTCATCTGAGGATATTTCCTTTTTCACCATAGCCCTCTATGGGCTTCCAAATATCACTTTGCCAATTCCACAAGAAATGTCTTAGCGAAAGGCTTCTTGAGGGGAAAGCTGTAACTCTGTGAGATGATTTCACAGAACACAAAGAAGTTTCTCAGAAAGCTTCCTTCTCTTTATTATCGGAGGATATTTCCTTTGGCCGTATAGTCTTCAATGGGATCCGAAATATCTGTTCTCAGATTCCACAGAAATAAGGCTAGCAAAGAGATCCACGAAATACAGATGTAACTCTGTGAGTGGAAGTCACACATCACAGAGCAGTTTCTCAGAAAGCTTCTTTCCAGATTTCATCAGAGGATATTTCCTTTTTCACCATAGCTCTCTATGGGCTTCCAAATATCACTTTGCCAATTACACAAGAACTGGCTTACCGAAAGGCTTCTTGAGGGGAAAGCTGTAACTCTGGAGACGATTTCACAGAACACAAAGAAGTTTCTCAGAAAGCTTCTTTCTCTTTGTTATCGGAGGATATTTCCTTTGGCCCTATAGTCTTCAAAGGGATCCGAAATATCTGTTCTCAGATTCCACAGAAATAAGGCTAGCAAAGAGATCCACGAAATACAGATGTAACTCTGTGAGTGGAAGGCACACATCACAGAGCAGTTTCTCAGAAAGCTTCTTTCCAGATTTCATCTGAGGATATTTCCTTTTTCACCATAGCCCTCTACGGGCTTCCAAATATCACTTTGCCAATTCCAGAAGAACTGTCTTAGCGAAAGGCTTCTGGAGGGGAAAGCTGTAACTCTGTGAGATGATTTCACAGAACACAAAGAAGTTTCTCAGAAAGCTTCTTTCTCTTTGTTATCGGAGGATATTTCCTTTGGCCCTATAGTCTTCAAAGGGATCCGAAATATCTGTTCTCAGATTCCACAGAAATAAGGCTAGCAAAGAGATCCACGAAATACAGATGTAACTCTGTGAGATGAATGAACAGAACACTAAGCAGTGTCTCAGAAAGCTTCTTGCCAGATTTCATCTGAGAATATTTCCTTTTTCACCATAGCCCTCTATGGGCTTCCAAATATCACTTTGCCAATTACCCAAGAACTGTCTTAGCGAAAGGCTTCTTGAGGGGAAAGCTGTAACTCTGTGAGATGATTTCACAGAACACAAAGAAGTTTCTCAGAAAGCTTCTTTCTCTTTGTTATCGGAGGATATTTCCTTTGGCCCTATAGTCTTCAACGGGATCCGAAATATCTGTTCTCAGATTCCACAGAAATAAGGCTAGCAAAGAGATCCACGAAATACAGATGTAACTCTGTGAGTGGAAGTCACACATCACAGAGCAGTTTCTCAGAAAGCTTCTTTCCAGATTTCATCTGAGGATATTTCCTTTTTCACCATAGCCCTCTAGGGGCTTCCAAATATCACTTTGCCAATTCCACAAGAACTGTCTAAGCGAAAGGCTTCTTGAGGGGAAAGCTGTAACTCTGTGAGATGATTTCACAGAACACAAAGAAGTTTCTCAGAAAGCTTCTTTCTCTTTGTTATCGGAGGATATTTCCTTTGGCCCTATAGTCTTCAAAGGGATCCGAAATATCTGTTCTCAGATTCCACAGAAATAAGGCTAGCAAAGAGATCCACGAAATACAGATGTAACTCTGTGAGTGGAAGGCACACATCACAGAGCACTTTCTCAGAAAGATTCTTTCCAGATTTCATCTGAGTATATTTCCTTTTTCACCATAGCCCTCTATGGGCTTCCAAATATCACTTTGCCAATTCCACAAGAACTGTCTTAGCGAAAGGCTTCTTGAGGGGAAAGCTGTAACTCTGTGAGATGATTTCACAGAACACAAAGAAGTTTCTCAGAAAGCTTCTTTCTCTTTGTTATCGCAGGATATTTCCTTTGGCCCTATAGTCTTCAAAGGGATCCGAAATATCTGTTCTCAGATTCCACAGAAATAAGGCTAGCAAAGAGATCCACGAAATACAGATGTAACTCTGTGAGTGGAAGTCACACATCACAGAGCAGTTTCTCAGAAAGCTTCTTTCTAGATTTCATCTGAGAATATTTCCTTTTTCACCATAGCCCTCTATGGGCTTCCAAATATCACTTTGCCAATTCCACAAGAACTGTCTTAGCGAAAGGCTTCTTGAGGGGAAAGCTGTAACTCTGTGAGATGATTTCACAGAACACAAAGAAGTTTCTCAGAAAGCTTCTTTCTCTTTGTTATCGGAGGATATTTACTTTGGCCCTATAGTCTTCAAAGGGATGTGAAATATTTGGTCTCAGATTCCACAGAAATAAGGCTAGCAAAGAGATCCTCGAAATACAGATGTAACTCTGTGAGTGGAAGGCACACATCACAGAGCAGTTTCTCAGAAAGCTTCTTTCCAGATTTCATCTGAGGATATTTCCTTTTTCACCATAGCCCTCTATGGGCTTCCAAATATCACTTTGCCAATTCCACAAGAAGTGTTTAAGCGAAAGTGTTCTTGAGGGGAAAGCTGTAACTCTGTGAGATGATTTCACAGAACACAAAGAAGTTTCTCAGAAAGCTTCTTTCTCTTTGTTATCGGAGGATATTTCCTTTGGCCCTATAGTCTTCAAAGGGATCCGAAATATCTGTTCTCAGATTCCACAGAAATAAGGCTAGCAAAGAGATCCACGAAATACAGATGTAACTCTGTGAGATGAATGAACAGAAGACTAAGCAGTTTCTCACAAAGCTTCTTTCCAGATTTCATCTGAGGATACTTCCTTTTTCACCATAGCCCTCTATTTGCTTCCAAATATCACTTTGCCAATTACACAAGAACTGGCTTACCGAAAGGCTTCTTGAGGGGAAAGCTGTAACTCTGTGAGATGATTTCACAGAACACAAAGAAGTTTCTCAGAAAGCTTCTTTCTCTTTGTTATCGGAGGATATTTCCTTTGGCCCTATAGTCTTCAAAGGGATCCGAAATATCTGTTCTCAGATTCCACAGAAATAAGGCTAGCAAAGAGATCCACGAAATACAGATGTAACTCTGTGAGATGAATGAACAGAACACTAAGCAGTTTCTCAGAAAGCTTCTTGCCAGATTTCATCTGAGGATATTTCCTTTTTCACCATAGCCCTCTATGGGCTTCCAAATATCACTTTGCCAATTCCACAAGAACTGTCTTAGCGAAAGGCTTCTTGAGGGGAAAGCTGTAACTCTGTGAGATGATTTCACAGAACACAAAGAAGTTTCTCAGAAAGCTTCTTTCTCTTTGTTATCGGAGGATATTTCCTTTGGCCCTATAGTCTTCCAAGGGATCCGAAATATCTGTTCTCAGATTCCACAGAAATAAGGCTAGCAAAGAGATCCACGAAATAGAGATGTAACTCTGTGAGTGGAAGTCACACATCACAGAGCAGTTTCTCAGAGAGCTTCTTTCCAGATTTCATCTGAGGATATTTCCTTTTTCACCATAGCCCTCTATGGGCTTCCAAATATCACTTTGCCAATTCCGCAAGAACTGTCTTACCGAAAGGCTTCTTGAGGGGAAAGCTGTAACTCTGTGAGATGATTTCACAGAACACAAAGAAGTTTCTCAGAAAGCTTCTTTCTCTTTGTTATCGGAGTATCTTTCCTTTGGCCCTATACTCTTCAAAGGTATCCGAAATATCTGTTCTCAGATTCCACAGAAATAAGGCTAGCAAAGAGATCCACGAAATACAGATGTAACTCTGTGAGATGAATGAACAGAACACTAAGGAGTTTCTCACAAAGCTTCTTTCCAGATTTTATCTGAGGATATTTCCTTTTTCACCATAGCTCTCTATGGGCTTCCTAATATCACTTTGCCAATTCCACAAGAACTGTCTTAGCGAAAGGCTTCTTGAGGGGAAAGCTGTAACTCTGTGAGATGATTTCACAGAACACAAAGAAGTTTCTCAGAAAGCTTCTTTCTCTTTGTTATCGGAGGATATTTCCTTTGGCCCTATAGTCTTCAAAGGGATCCGAAATATCTGTTCTCAGATTCCACAGAAATAAGGCTAGCAAAGAGATCCACGAAATACAGATGTAACTCTGTGAGATGAATGAACAGAACACTAAGCAGTTTCTCAGAAAGCTTCTTTCCAGATTTCATCTGAGGATATTTCCTTTTTCACCATAGCCCTCTATGGGCTTCCAAATATCACTTTGCCAATTCCACAAGAAATGTCTTAGCGAAAGGCTTCTTGAGGGGAAAGCTGTAACTCTGTGAGATGATTTCACAGAACACAAAGAAGTTTCTCAGAAAGCTTCCTTCTCTTTATTATCGGAGGATATTTCCTTTGGCCGTATAGTCTTCAAAGGGATCCGAAATATCTGTTCTCAGATTCCACAGAAATAAGGCTAGCAAAGAGATCCACGAAATACAGATGTAACTCTGTGAGTGGAAGTCACACATCACAGAGCAGTTTCTCAGAAAGCTTCTTTCCAGATTTCATCAGAGGATATTTCCTTTTTCACCATAGCTCTCTATGGGCTTCCAAATATCACTTTGCCAATTACACAAGAACTGGCTTACCGAAAGGCTTCTTGAGGGGAAAGCTGTAACTCTGGAGACGATTTCACAGAACACAAAGAAGTTTCTCAGAAAGCTTCTTTCTCTTTGTTATCGGAGGATATTTCCTTTGGCCCTATAGTCTTCAAAGGGATCCGAAATATCTGTTCTCAGATTCCACAGAAATAAGGCTAGCAAAGAGATCCACGAAATAGAGATGTAACTCTGTGAGTGGAAGGCACACATCACAGAGCAGTTTCTCAGAAAGCTTCTTTCCAGATTTCATCTGAGGATATTTCCTTTTTCACCATAGCCCTCTACGGGCTTCCAAATATCACTTTGCCAATTCCACAAGAACTGTCTTAGCGAAAGGCTTCTTGAGGGGAAAGCTGTAACTCTGTGAGATGATTTCACAGAACACAAAGAAGTTTCTCAGAAAGCTTCTTTCTCTTTGTTATCGGAGGATATTTCCTTTGGCCCTATAGTCTTCAAAGGGATCCGAAATATCTGTTCTCAGATTCCACAGAAATAAGGCTAGCAAAGAGATCCACGAAATACAGATGTAACTCTGTGAGATGAATGAACAGAACACTAAGCAGTGTCTCAGAAAGCTTCTTTCCAGATTTCATCTGAGGATATTTCCTTTTTCACCATAGCCCTCTATGGGCTTCCAAATATCACTTTGCCAATTCCACAAGAACTGTCTAAGCGAAAGGCTTCTTGAGGGGAAAGCTGTAACTCTGTGAGATGATTTCACAGAACACAAAGAAGTTTCTCAGAAAGCTTCTTTCTCTTTGTTATCGGAGGATATTTCCTTTGGCCCTATAGTCTTCAAAGGGATCCGAAATATCTGTTCTCAGATTCCACAGAAATAAGGCTAGCAAAGAGATCCACGAAATACAGATGTAACTCTGTGAGTGGAAGGCACACATCACAGAGCACTTTCTCAGAAAGCTTCTTTCCAAATTTCATCTGAGGATATTTCCTTTTTCACCATAGCCCTCTATGGGCTTACAAATATCACTTTTCCAATTACACAAGAACTAGCTTACCGAAAGACTTCTTGAGGGGAAAGCTGTAACTCTGTGAGATGATTTCACAGAACACAAAGAAGTTTCTCAGAAAGCTTCTTTCTCTTTGTTATGGGAGGATATTTACTTTGGCCCTATAGTCTTCAAAGGGATGTGAAATATTTGGTCTCAGATTCCACAGAAATAAGGCTAGCAAAGAGATCCTCGAAATACAGATGTAACTCTGTGAGTGGAAGGCACACATCACAGAGCAGTTTCTCAGAAAGCTTCTTTCCAGATTTCATCTGAACATATTTCCTTTTTCACCATAGCCCTCTATGGGCTTACAAATAACACTTTTCCAATTACACAAGAACTGGCTTACCGAAAGACTTCTTGAGGGGAAAGCTGTAACTCTGTGAGATGATTTCACAGAACACAAAGAAGTTTCTCAGAAAGCTTCTTTCTCTTTGTTATCGGAGGATAATTCCTTTGGCCCTATAGTCTTCAAAGGGATCCGAAATATCTGTTCTCAGATTCCACAGAAATAAGGCTAGCAAAGAGATCCACGAAATACAGATGTAACTCTGTGAGATGAATGAACAGAACACTAAGGAGTTTCTTAGAACGCTTCTTTCCAGATTTCATCTGAGGATATTTCCTTTTTCACCATAGCCCTCTATGGGCTTCCAAATATCACTTTGCCAATTCCACAAGAACTGTCTTAGCGAAAGTGTTCTTGAGGGGAAAGCTGTAACTCTGTGAGATGATTTCACAGAACACAAAGAAGTTTCTCAGAAAGCTTCTTTCTCTTTGTTATCGGAGGATATTTCCTTTGGCCCTATAGTCTTCAAAGGGATCCGAAATATCTGTTCTCAGATTCCACAGAAATAAGGCTAGCAAAGAGATCCACTAAATACAGATGTAACTCTGTGAGATGAATGAACAGAACACTAAGCAGTTTCTCAGAAAGCTTCTTTCCAGATTTCATCTGAGGATATTTCCTTTTTCACCATAGCCCTCTATGGGCTTCCAAATATCACTTTTCCAATTACACAAGAACTGGCTTACCGAAAGGCTTCTTGAGGGGAAAGCTGTAACTCTCTGAGATGATTTCACAGAACACAAAGAAGTTTCTCAGAAAGCTTCTTTCTCTTTGTTATCGGAGGATATTTCCTTTGGCCCTATAGTCTTCAAAGGGATCCGAAATATCTGTTCTCAGATTCCACAGAAATAAGGCTAGCAAAGAGATCCACGAAATACAGATGTAACTCTGTGAGTGGAAGTCACACATCACAGAGCAGTTTCTCAGAAAGCTTCTTTCCAGATTTCATCTGAGGATATTTCCTTTTTCACCATAGCCCTCTATGGGCTTCCAAATATCACTTTGCCAATTCCACAAGAACTGTCTAAGCGAAAGGCTTCTTGAGGGGAAAGCTGTAACTCTGTGAGATGATTTCACAGAACACAAAGAAGTTTCTCAGAAAGCTTCTTTCTCTTTGTTATCGGAGGATATTTCCTTTGGCCCTATAGTCTTCAAAGGGATCCGAAATATCTGTTCTCAGATTCCACAGAAATAAGGCTAGCAAAGAGATCCACGAAATACAGATGTAACTTTGTGAGTGGAAGGCACACATCACAGAGCACTTTCTCAGAAAGCTTCTTTCCAGATTTCATCTGAGGATATTTCCTTTTTCACCATAGCCCTCTATGGGCTTACAAATATCACTTTTCCAATTACACAAGAACTAGCTTACCGAAAGACTTCTTGAGGGGAAAGCTGTAACTCTGTGAGATGATTTCACAGAACACAAAGAAGTTTCTCAGAAAGCTTCTTTCTCTTTGTTATCGGAGGATATTTACTTTGGCCCTATAGTCTTCAAAGGGATGTGAAATATTTGGTCTCAGATTCCACAGAAATAAGGGTAGCAAAGAGATCCTCGAAATACAGATGTAACTCTGTGAGTGGAAGGCACACATCACAGAGCAGTTTCTCAGAAAGCTTCTTTCCAGATTTCATCTGAGGATATTTCCTTTTTCACCATAGCCCTCTATGGGCTTCCAAATATCACTTTTCCAATTACACAAGAACTGGCTTACCGAAAGACTTCTTGAGGGGAAAGCTGTAACTCTGTGAGATGATTTCACAGAACACAAAGAAGTTTCTCAGAAAGCTTCTTTCTCTTTGTTATCGGATGATAATTCCTTTGGCCCTATAGTCTTCAAAGGGATCCGAAATATCTGTTCTCAGATTCCACAGAAATAAGGCTAGCAAAGAGATCCACGAAATACAGATGTAACTCTGTGAGATGAATGAACAGAACACTAAGGAGTTTCTTAGAAAGCTTCTTTCCAGATTTCATCTGAGGATATTTCCTTTTTCACCATAGCCCTCTATGGGCTTCCAAATATCACTTTGCCAATTCCACAAGAACTGTCTTAGCGAAAGTGTTCTTGAGGGGAAAGCTGTAACTCTGTGAGATGATTTCACAGAACACAAAGAAGTTTCTCAGAAAGCTTCTTTCTCTTTGTTATCGGAGGATATTTCCTTTGGCCCTATAGTCTTCAAAGGGATCCGAAATATCTGTTCTCAGATTCCACAGAAATAAGGCTAGCAAAGAGATCCACGAAATACAGATGTAACTCTGTGAGATGAATGAACAGAACACTAAGCAGTTTCTCAGAAAGCTTCTTGCCAGATTTCATCTGAGGATATTTCCTTTTTCACCATAGCCCTCTATGGGCTTCCAAATATCACTTTGCCAATTCCACAAGAACTGTCTTAGCGAAAGGCTTCTTGAGGGGAAAGCTGTAACTCTGTGAGATGATTTCACAGAACACAAAGAAGTTTCTCAGAAAGCTTCTTTCTCTTTGTTATCGGAGGATATTTCCTTTGGCCCTATAGTCTTCCAAGGGATCCGAAATATCTGTTCTCAGATTCCACAGAAATAAGGCTAGCAAAGAGATCCACGAAATAGAGATGTAACTCTGTGAGTGGAAGTCACACATCACAGAGCAGTTTCTCAGAGAGCTTCTTTCCAGATTTCATCTGAGGATATTTCCTTTTTCACCATAGCCCTCTATGGGCTTCCAAATATCACTTTGCCAATTCCGCAAGAACTGTCTTACCGAAAGGCTTCTTGAGGGGAAAGCTGTAACTCTGTGAGATGATTTCACAGAACACAAAGAAGTTTCTCAGAAAGCTTCTTTCTCTTTGTTATCGGAGTATCTTTCCTTTGGCCCTATACTCTTCAAAGGTATCCGAAATATCTGTTCTCAGATTCCACAGAAATAAGGCTAGCAAAGAGATCCACGAAATACAGATGTAACTCTGTGAGATGAATGAACAGAACACTAAGGAGTTTCTCACAAAGCTTCTTTCCAGATTTTATCTGAGGATATTTCCTTTTTCACCATAGCTCTCTATGGGCTTCCTAATATCACTTTGCCAATTCCACAAGAACTGTCTTAGCGAAAGGCTTCTTGAGGGGAAAGCTGTAACTCTGTGAGATGATTTCACAGAACACAAAGAAGTTTCTCAGAAAGCTTCTTTCTCTTTGTTATCGGAGGATATTTCCTTTGGCCCTATAGTCTTCAAAGGGATCCGAAATATCTGTTCTCAGATTCCACAGAAATAAGGCTAGCAAAGAGATCCACGAAATACAGATGTAACTCTGTGAGATGAATGAACAGAACACTAAGCAGTTTCTCAGAAAGCTTCTTTCCAGATTTCATCTGAGGATATTTCCTTTTTCACCATAGCCCTCTATGGGCTTCCAAATATCACTTTGCCAATTCCACAAGAAATGTCTTAGCGAAAGGCTTCTTGAGGGGAAAGCTGTAACTCTGTGAGATGATTTCACAGAACACAAAGAAGTTTCTCAGAAAGCTTCCTTCTCTTTATTATCGGAGGATATTTCCTTTGGCCGTATAGTCTTCAATGGGATCCGAAATATCTGTTCTCAGATTCCACAGAAATAAGGCTAGCAAAGAGATCCACGAAATACAGATGTAACTCTGTGAGTGGAAGTCACACATCACAGAGCAGTTTCTCAGAAAGCTTCTTTCCAGATTTCATCAGAGGATATTTCCTTTTTCACCATAGCTCTCTATGGGCTTCCAAATATCACTTTGCCAATTACACAAGAACTGGCTTACCGAAAGGCTTCTTGAGGGGAAAGCTGTAACTCTGGAGACGATTTCACAGAACACAAAGAAGTTTCTCAGAAAGCTTCTTTCTCTTTGTTATCGGAGGATATTTCCTTTGGCCCTATAGTCTTCAAAGGGATCCGAAATATCTGTTCTCAGATTCCACAGAAATAAGGCTAGCAAAGAGATCCACGAAATACAGATGTAACTCTGTGAGTGGAAGGCACACATCACAGAGCAGTTTCTCAGAAAGCTTCTTTCCAGATTTCATCTGAGGATATTTCCTTTTTCACCATAGCCCTCTACGGGCTTCCAAATATCACTTTGCCAATTCCAGAAGAACTGTCTTAGCGAAAGGCTTCTTGAGGGGAAAGCTGTAACTCTGTGAGATGATTTCACAGAACACAAAGAAGTTTCTCAGAAAGCTTCTTTCTCTTTGTTATCGGAGGATATTTCCTTTGGCCCTATAGTCTTCAAAGGGATCCGAAATATCTGTTCTCAGATTCCACAGAAATAAGGCTAGCAAAGAGATCCACGAAATACAGATGTAACTCTGTGAGATGAATGAACAGAACACTAAGCAGTGTCTCAGAAAGCTTCTTTCCAGATTTCATCTGAGGATATTTCCTTTTTCACCATAGCCCTCTATGGGCTTCCAAATATCACTTTGCCAATTCCCCAAGAACTGTCTTAGCGAAAGGCTTCTTGAGGGGAAAGCTGTAACTCTGTGAGATGATTTCACAGAACACAAAGAAGTTTCTCAGAAAGCTTCTTTCTCTTTGTTATCGGAGGATATTTCCTTTGGCCCTATAGTCTTCAACGGGATCCGAAATATCTGTTCTCAGATTCCACAGAAATAAGGCTAGCAAAGAGATCCACGAAATACAGATGTAACTCTGTGAGTGGAAGTCACACATCACAGAGCAGTTTCTCAGAAAGCTTCTTTCCAGATTTCATCTGAGGATATTTCCTTTTTCACCATAGCCCTCTATGGGCTTCCAAATATCACTTTGCCAATTCCACAAGAACTGTCTAAGCGAAAGGCTTCTTGAGGGGAAAGCTGTAACTCTGTGAGATGATTTCACAGAACACAAGGAAGTTTCTCAGAAAGCTTCTTTCTCTTTGTTATCGCAGGATATTTCCTTTGGCCCTATAGTCTTCAAAGGGATCCGAAATATCTGTTCTCAGATTCCACAGAAATAAGGCTAGCAAAGAGATCCACGAAATACAGATGTAACTCTGTGAGTGGAAGTCACACATCACAGAGCAGTTTCTCAGAAAGCTTCTTTCTAGATTTCATCTGAGAATATTTCCTTTTTCACCATAGCCCTCTATGGGCTTCCAAATATCACTTTGCCAATTCCACAAGAACTGTCTTAGCGAAAGGCTTCTTGAGGGGAAAGCTGTAACTCTGTGAGATGATTTCACAGAACACAAAGAAGTTTCTCAGAAAGCTTCTTTCTCTTTGTTATCGGAGGATATTTACTTTGGCCCTATAGTCTTCAAAGGGATGTGAAATATTTGGTCTCAGATTCCACAGAAATAAGGCTAGCAAAGAGATCCTCAAAATACAGATGTAACTCTGTGAGTGGAAGGCACACATCACAGAGCAGTTTCTCAGAAAGCTTCTTTCCAGATTTCATCTGAGGATATTTCCTTTTTCACCATAGCCCTCTATGGGCTTCCAAATATCACTTTGCCAATTCCACAAGAAGTGTCTAAGCGAAAGTGTTCTTGAGGGGAAAGCTGTAACTCTGTGAGATGATTTCACAGAACACAAAGAAGTTTCTCAGAAAGCTTCTTTCTCTTTGTTATCGGAGGATATTTCCTTTGGCCCTATAGTCTTCAAAGGGATCCGAAATATCTGTTCTCAGATTCCACAGAAATAAGGCTAGCAAAGAGATCCACGAAATACAGATGTAACTCTGTGAGATGAATGAACAGAAGACTAAGCAGTTTCACACAAAGCTTCTTTCCAGATTTCATCTGAGGATATTTCCTTTTTCACCATAGCCCTCTATGGGCTTCCAAATATCACTTTGCCAATTACACAAGAACTGGCTTACCGAAAGGCTTCTTGAGGGGAAAGCTGTAACTCTGTGAGATGATTTCACAGAACACAAAGAAGTTTCTCAGAAAGCTTCTTTCTCTTTGTTATCGGAGGATATTTCCTTTGGCCCTATAGTCTTCAAAGGGATCCGAAATATCTGTTCTCAGATTCCACAGAAATAAGGCTAGCAAAGAGATCCACGAAATACAGATGTAACTCTGTGAGATGAATGAACAGAACACTAAGCAGTTTCTCAGAAAGCTTCTTTCCAGATTTCATCTGAGGATATTTCCTTTTTCACCATAGCCCTCTATGGGCTTCCAAATATCACTTTGCCAATTCCACAAGAACTGTCTTAGCGAAAGGCTTCTTGAGGGGAAAGCTGTAACTCTGTGAGATGATTTCACAGAACACAAAGAAGTTTCTCAGAAAGCTTCTTTCTCTTTGTTATCGCAGGATATTTCCTTTGGCCCTATAGTCTTCAAAGGGATCCGAAATATCTGTTCTCAGATTCCACAGAAATAAGGCTAGCAAAGAGAACCACGAAATACAGATGTAACTCTGTGAGTGGAAGTCACACATCACAGAGCAGTTTCTCAGAAAGCTTCTTTCCAGATTTCATCAGAGGATATTTCCTTTTTCACCATAGCTCTCTATGGGCTTCCAAATATCACTTTGCCAATTACACAAGAACTGGCTTACCGAAAGGCTTCTTAAGGGGAAAGCTGTAACTCTGGAGACGATTTCACAGAACACAAAGAAGTTTCTCAGAAAGCTTCTTTCTCTTTGCTATCGGAGGATATTTCCTTTGGCCCTATAGTCTTCAAAGGGATCCGAAATATCTGTTCTCAGATTCCACAGAAATAAGGCTAGCAAAGAGATCCACGAAATACAGATGTAACTCTGTGAGTGGAAGGCACACATCACAGAGCAGTTTCTCAGAAAGCTTCTTTCCAGTTTTCATCTGAGGATATTTCCTTTTTCACCATAGCCCTTTACGGGCTTCCAAATATCACTTTGCCAATTCCACAAGAACTGTCTTAGCGAAAGGCTTCTTGAGGGGAAAGCTGTAACTCTGTGAGATGATTTCACAGAACACAAAGAAGTTTCTCAGAAAGCTTCTTTCTCTTTGTTATCGGAGGATATTTCCTTTGGCCCTATAGTCTTCAAAGGGATCCGAAATATCTGTTCTCAGATTCCACAGAAATAAGGCTAGCAAAGAGATCCACGAAATACAGATGTAACTCTGTGAGATGAATGAACAGAACACTAAGCAGTTTCTCAGAAAGCTTCTTGCCAGATTTCATCTGAGGATATTTCCTTTTTCACCATAGCCCTCTATGGGCTTCCAAATATCACTTTGCCAATTCCACAAGAACTGTCTTAGCGAAAGGCTTCTTGAGGGGAAAGCTGTAACTCTGTGAGATGATTTCACAGAACACAAAGAAGTTTCTCAGAAAGCTTCTTTCTCTTTGTTATCGGAGGATATTTCCTTTGGCCCTATAGTCTTCCAAGGGATCCGAAATATCTGTTCTCAGATTCCACAGAAATAAGGCTAGCAAAGAGATCCACGAAATAGAGATGTAACTCTGTGAGTGGAAGTCACACATCACAGAGCAGTGTCTCAGAGAGCTTCTTTCCAGATTTCATCTGAGGATATTTCCTTTTTCACCATAGCCCTCTATGGGCTTCCAAATATCACTTTGCCAATTCCGCAAGAACTGTCTTACCGAAAGGCTTCTTGAGGGGAAAGCTGTAACTCTGTGAGATGATTTCACAGAACACAAAGAAGTTTCTCAGAAAGCTTCTTTCTCTTTGTTATCGGAGTATCTTTCCTTTGGCCCTATACTCTTCAAAGGTATCCGAAATATCTGTTCTCAGATTCCACAGAAATAAGGCTAGCAAAGAGATCCACGAAATACAGATGTAACTCTGTGAGATGAATGAACAGAACACTAAGGAGTTTCTCACAAAGCTTCTTTCCAGATTTTATCTGAGGATATTTCCTTTTTCACCATAGCTCTCTATGGGCTTCCTAATATCACTTTGCCAATTCCACAAGAACTGTCTTAGCGAAAGGCTTCTTGAGGGGAAAGCTGTAACTCTGTGAGATGATTTCACAGAACACAAAGAAGTTTCTCAGAAAGCTTCTTTCTCTTTGTTATCGGAGGATATTTCCTTTGGCCCTATAGTCTTCAAAGGGATCCGAAATATCTGTTCTCAGATTCCACAGAAATAAGGCTAGCAAAGAGATCCACGAAATACAGATGTAACTCTGTGAGATGAATGAACAGAACACTAAGCAGTTTCTCAGAAAGCTTCTTTCCAGATTTCATCTGAGGATATTTCCTTTTTCACCATAGCCCTCTATGGGCTTCCAAATATCACTTTGCCAATTCCACAAGAAATGTCTTAGCGAAAGGCTTCTTGAGGGGAAAGCTGTAACTCTGTGAGATGATTTCACAGAACACAAAGAAGTTTCTCAGAAAGCTTCCTTCTCTTTATTATCGGAGGATATTTCCTTTGGCCGTATAGTCTTCAATGGGATCCGAAATATCTGTTCTCAGATTCCACAGAAATAAGGCTAGCAAAGAGATCCACGAAATACAGATGTAACTCTGTGAGTGGAAGTCACACATCACAGAGCAGTTTCTCAGAAAGCTTCTTTCCAGATTTCATCAGAGGATATTTCCTTTTTCACCATAGCTCTCTATGGGCTTCCAAATATCACTTTGCCAATTACACAAGAACTGGCTTACCGAAAGGCTTCTTGAGGGGAAAGCTGTAACTCTGGAGACGATTTCACAGAACACAAAGAAGTTTCTCAGAAAGCTTCTTTCTCTTTGTTATCGGAGGATATTTCCTTTGGCCCTATAGTCTTCAAAGGGATCCGAAATATCTGTTCTCAGATTCCACAGAAATAAGGCTAGCAAAGAGATCCACGAAATAGAGATGTAACTCTGTGAGTGGAAGGCACACATCACAGAGCAGTTTCTCAGAAAGCTTCTTTCCAGATTTCATCTGAGGATATTTCCTTTTTCACCATAGCCCTCTACGGGCTTCCAAATATCACTTTGCCAATTCCACAAGAACTGTCTTAGCGAAAGGCTTCTTGAGGGGAAAGCTGTAACTCTGTGAGATGATTTCACAGAACACAAAGAAGTTTCTCAGAAAGCTTCTTTCTCTTTGTTATCGGAGGATATTTCCTTTGGCCCTATAGTCTTCAAAGGGATCCGAAATATCTGTTCTCAGATTCCACAGAAATAAGGCTAGCAAAGAGATCCACGAAATACAGATGTAACTCTGTGAGATGAATGAACAGAACACTAAGCAGTGTCTCAGAAAGCTTCTTTCCAGATTTCATCTGAGGATATTTCCTTTTTCACCATAGCCCTCTATGGGCTTCCAAATATCACTTTGCCAATTCCCCAAGAACTGTCTTAGCGAAAGGCTTCTTGAGGGGAAAGCTGTGACTCTGTGAGATGATTTCACAGAACACAAAGAAGTTTCTCAGAAAGCTTCTTTCTCTTTGTTATCGGAGGATATTTCCTTTGGCCCTATAGTCTTCAACGGGATCCGAAATATCTGTTCTCAGATTCCACAGAAATAAGGCTAGCAAAGAGATCCACGAAATACAGATGTAACTCTGTGAGTGGAAGTCACACATCACAGAGCAGTTTCTCAGAAAGCTTCTTTCCAGATTTCATCTGAGGATATTTCCTTTTTCACCATAGCCCTCTATGGGCTTCCAAATATCACTTTGCCAATTCCACAAGAACTGTCTAAGCGAAAGGCTTCTTGAGGGGAAAGCTGTAACTCTGTGAGATGATTTCACAGAACACAAAGAAGTTTCTCAGAAAGCTTCTTTCTCTTTGTTATCGGAGGATATTTCCTTTGGCCCTATAGTCTTCAAAGGGATCCGAAATATCTGTTCTCAGATTCCACAGAAATAAGGCTAGCAAAGAGATCCACGAAATACAGATGTAACTCTGTGAGTGGAAGGCACACATCACAGAGCACTTTCTCAGAAAGATTCTTTCCAGATTTCATCTGAGTATATTTCCTTTTTCACCATAGCCCTCTATGGGCTTCCAAATATCACTTTGCCAATTCCACAAGAACTGTCTAAGCGAAAGTGTTCTTGAGGGGAAAGCTGTAACTCTGTGAGATGATTTCACAGAACACAAAGAAGTTTCTCAGAAAGCTTCTTTCTCTTTGTTATCGGAGGATATTTCCTTTGGCCCTATAGTCTTCAAAGGGATCCGAAATATCTGTTCTCAGATTCCACAGAAATAAGGCTAGCAAAGAGATCCACGAAATACAGATGTAACTCTGTGAGATGAATGAACAGAACACTAAGGAGTTTCTCACAAAGCTTCTTTCCAGATTTTATCTGAGGATATTTCCTTTTTCACCATAGCTCTCTATGGGCTTCCTAATATCACTTTGCCAATTCCACAAGAACTGTCTTAGCGAAAGGCTTCTTGAGGGGAAAGCTGTAACTCTGTGAGATGATTTCACAGAACACAAAGAAGTTTCTCAGAAAGCTTCTTTCTCTTTGTTATCGGAGGATATTTCCTTTGGCCCTATAGTCTTCAAAGGGATCCGAAATATCTGTTCTCAGATTCCACAGAAATAAGGCTAGCAAAGAGATCCACGAAATACAGATGTAACTCTGTGAGATGAATGAACAGAACACTAAGCAGTTTCTCAGAAAGCTTCTTTCCAGATTTCATCTGAGGATATTTCCTTTTTCACCATAGCCCTCTATGGGCTTCCAAATATCACTTTGCCAATTCCACAAGAAATGTCTTAGCGAAAGGCTTCTTGAGGGGAAAGCTGTAACTCTGTGAGATGATTTCACAGAACACAAAGAAGTTTCTCAGAAAGCTTCCTTCTCTTTGTTATCGGAGGATATTTCCTTTGGCCCTATAGTCTTCCAAGGGATCCGAAATATCTGTTCTCAGATTCCACAGAAATAAGGCTAGCAAAGAGATCCACGAAATAGAGATGTAACTCTGTGAGTGGAAGTCACACATCACAGAGCAGTGTCTCAGAGAGCTTCTTTCCAGATTTCATCTGAGGATATTTCCTTTTTCACCATAGCCCTCTATGGGCTTCCAAATATCACTTTGCCAATTCCGCAAGAACTGTCTTACCGAAAGGCTTCTTGAGGGGAAAGCTGTAACTCTGTGAGATGATTTCACAGAACACAAAGAAGTTTCTCAGAAAGCTTCTTTCTCTTTGTTATCGGAGTATCTTTCCTTTGGCCCTATACTCTTCAAAGGTATCCGAAATATCTGTTCTCAGATTCCACAGAAATAAGGCTAGCAAAGAGATCCACGAAATACAGATGTAACTCTGTGAGATGAATGAACAGAACACTAAGGAGTTTCTCACAAAGCTTCTTTCCAGATTTTATCTGAGGATATTTCCTTTTTCACCATAGCTCTCTATGGGCTTCCTAATATCACTTTGCCAATTCCACAAGAACTGTCTTAGCGAAAGGCTTCTTGAGGGGAAAGCTGTAACTCTGTGAGATGATTTCACAGAACACAAAGAAGTTTCTCAGAAAGCTTCTTTCTCTTTGTTATCGGAGGATATTTCCTTTGGCCCTATAGTCTTCAAAGGGATCCGAAATATCTGTTCTCAGATTCCACAGAAATAAGGCTAGCAAAGAGATCCACGAAATACAGATGTAACTCTGTGAGATGAATGAACAGAACACTAAGCAGTTTCTCAGAAAGCTTCTTTCCAGATTTCATCTGAGGATATTTCCTTTTTCACCATAGCCCTCTATGGGCTTCCAAATATCACTTTGCCAATTCCACAAGAAATGTCTTAGCGAAAGGCTTCTTGAGGGGAAAGCTGTAACTCTGTGAGATGATTTCACAGAACACAAAGAAGTTTCTCAGAAAGCTTCCTTCTCTTTATTATCGGAGGATATTTCCTTTGGCCGTATAGTCTTCAATGGGATCCGAAATATCTGTTCTCAGATTCCACAGAAATAAGGCTAGCAAAGAGATCCACGAAATAGAGATGTAACTCTGTGAGTGGAAGTCACACATCACAGAGCAGTTTCTCAGAAAGCTTCTTTCCAGATTTCATCTGAGGATATTTCCTTTTTCACCATAGCTCTCTATGGGCTTCCAAATATCACTTTGCCAATTACACAAGAACTGGCTTACCGAAAGGCTTCTTGAGGGGAAAGCTGTAACTCTGGAGACGATTTCACAGAACACAAAGAAGTTTCTCAGAAAGCTTCTTTCTCTTTGTTATCGGAGGATATTTCCTTTGGCCCTATAGTCTTCAAAGGGATCCGAAATATCTGTTCTCAGATTCCACAGAAATAAGGCTAGCAAAGAGATCCACGAAATAGAGATGTAACTCTGTGAGTGGAAGGCACACATCACAGAGCAGTTTCTCAGAAAGCTTCTTTCCAGATTTCATCTGAGGATATTTCCTTTTTCACCATAGCCCTCTACGGGCTTCCAAATATCACTTTGCCAATTCCACAAGAACTGTCTTAGCGAAAGGCTTCTTGAGGGGAAAGCTGTAACTCTGTGAGATGATTTCACAGAACACAAAGAAGTTTCTCAGAAAGCTTCTTTCTCTTTGTTATCGGAGGATATTTCCTTTGGCCCTATAGTCTTCAAAGGGATCCGAAATATCTGTTCTCAGATTCCACAGAAATAAGGCTAGCAAAGAGATCCACGAAATACAGATGTAACTCTGTGAGATGAATGAACAGAACACTAAGCAGTGTCTCAGAAAGCTTCTTTCCAGATTTCATCTGAGGATATTTCCTTTTTCACCATAGCCCTCTATGGGCTTCCAAATATCACTTTGCCAATTCCCCAAGAACTGTCTTAGCGAAAGGCTTCTTGAGGGGAAAGCTGTAACTCTGTGAGATGATTTCACAGAACACAAAGAAGTTTCTCAGAAAGCTTCTTTCTCTTTGTTATCGGAGGATATTTCCTTTGGCCCTATAGTCTTCAACGGGATCCGAAATATCTGTTCTCAGATTCCACAGAAATAAGGCTAGCAAAGAGATCCACGAAATACAGATGTAACTCTGTGAGTGGAAGTCACACATCACAGAGCAGTTTCTCAGAAAGCTTCTTTCCAGATTTCATCTGAGGATATTTCCTTTTTCACCATAGCCCTCTATGGGCTTCCAAATATCACTTTGCCAATTCCACAAGAACTGTCTAAGCGAAAGGCTTCTTGAGGGGAAAGCTGTAACTCTGTGAGATGATTTCACAGAACACAAAGAAGTTTCTCAGAAAGCTTCTTTCTCTTTGTTATCGGAGGATATTTCCTTTGGCCCTATAGTCTTCAAAGGGATCCGAAATATCTGTTCTCAGATTCCACAGAAATAAGGCTAGCAAAGAGATCCACGAAATACAGATGTAACTCTGTGAGTGGAAGGCACACATCACAGAGCACTTTCTCAGAAAGATTCTTTCCAGATTTCATCTGAGTATATTTCCTTTTTCACCATAGCCCTCTATGGGCTTCCAAATATCACTTTGCCAATTCCACAAGAACTGTCTTAGCGAAAGGCTTCTTGAGGGGAAAGCTGTAACTCTGTGAGATGATTTCACAGAACACAAAGAAGTTTCTCAGAAAGCTTCTTTCTCTTTGTTATCGCAGGATATTTCCTTTGGCCCTATAGTCTTCAAAGGGATCCGAAATATCTGTTCTCAGATTCCACAGAAATAAGGCTAGCAAAGAGATCCACGAAATAGAGATGTAACTCTGTGAGTGGAAGTCACACATCACAGAGCAGTTTCTCAGAAAGCTTCTTTCTAGATTTCATCTGAGAATATTTCCTTTTTCACCATAGCCCTCTATGGGCTTCCAAATATCACTTTGCCAATTCCACAAGAACTGTCTTAGCGAAAGGCTTCTTGAGGGGAAAGCTGTAACTCTGTGAGATGATTTCACAGAACACAAAGAAGTTTCTCAGAAAGCTTCTTTCTCTTTGTTATCGGAGGATATTTACTTTGGCCCTATAGTCTTCAAAGGGATCCGAAATATCTGTTCTCAGATTCCACAGAAATAAGGCTAGCAAAGAGATCCACGAAATACAGATGTAACTCTGTGAGTGGAAGTCACACATCACAGAGCAGTTTCTCAGAAAGCTTCTTTCCAGATTTCATCTGAGGATATTTCCTTTTTCACCATAGCCCTCTATGGGCTTCCAAATATCACTTTGCCAATTCCACAAGAACTGTCTAAGCGAAAGGCTTCTTGAGGGGAAAGCTGTAACTCTGTGAGATGATTTAACAGAACACAAAGAAGTTTCTCAGAAAGCTTCTTTCTCTTTGTTATCGGAGGATATTTCCTTTGGCCCTATAGTCTTCAAAGGGATCCGAAATATCTGTTCTCAGATTCCACAGAAATAAGGCTAGCAAAGAGATCCACGAAATACAGATGTAACTCTGTGAGTGGAAGGCACACATCACAGAGCACTTTCTCAGAAAGCTTCTTTCCAGATTTCATCTGAGTATATTTCCTTTTTCACCATAGCCCTCTATGGGCTTCCAAATATCACTTTGCCAATTCCACAAGAACTGTCTTAGCGAAAGGCTTCTTGAGGGGAATGCTCTAACTCTGTGAGATGATTTCACAGAACACAAAGAAGTTTCTCAGAAAGCTTCTTTCTCTTTGTTATGGGAGGATATTTCCTTTGGCCCTATAGTCTTCAAAGGGATCCGAAATATCTGTTCTCAGATTCCACAGAAATAAGGCTAGCAAAGAGATCCACGAAATAGAGATGTAACTCTGTGAGTGGAAGTCACACATCACAGAGCAGTTTCTCAGAAAGCTTCTTTCTAGATTTCATCTGAGAATATTTCCTTTTTCACCATAGCCCTCTATGGGCTTCCAAATATCACTTTGCCAATTCCACAAGAACTGTCTTATCGAAAGGCTTCTTGAGGGGAAAGCTGTAACTCTGTGAGATGATTTCACAGAACACAAAGAAGTTTCTCAGAAAGCTTCTTTCTCTTTGTTATCGGAGGATACTTACTTTGGCCCTATAGTCTTCAAAGGGATGTGAAATATTTGGTCTCAGATTCCACAGAAATAAGGCTAGCAAAGAGATCCTCGAAATACAGATGTAACTCTGTGAGTGGAAGGCACACATCACAGAGCAGTTTCTCAGAAAGCTTCTTTCCAGATTTCATCTGAGGATATTTCCTTTTTCACCATAGCCCTCTATGGGCTTCCAAATATCACTTTGCCAATTCCACAAGAACTGTCTTAGCGAAAGTGTTCTTGAGGGGAAAGCTGTAACTCTGTGAGATGATTTCACAGAACACAAAGAAGTTTCTCAGAAAGCTTCTTTCTCTTTGTTATCGGAGGATATTTCCTTTGGCCCTATAGTCTTCAAAGGGATCCGAAATATCTGTTCTCAGATTCCACAGAAATAAGGCTAGCAAAGAGATCCACGAAATACAGATGTAACTCTGTGAGATGAATGAACAGAAGACTAAGCAGTTTCTCACAAAGCTTCTTTCCAGATTTCATCTGAGGATATTTCCTTTTTCACCATAGCCCTCTATGGGCTTCCAAATATCACTTTGCCAATTCCACAAGAACTGGCTTACCGAAAGGCTTCTTGAGTGGAAAGCTGTAACTCTGTGAGATGATTTCACAGAACACAAAGAAGTTTCTCAGAAAGCTTCTTTCTCTTTGTTATCGGAGGATATTTCCTTTGGCCCTATAGTCTTCAAAGGGATCCGAAATATCTGTTCTCAGATTCCACAGAAATAAGGCTAGCAAAGAGATCCACGAAATACAGATGTAACTCTGTGAGATGAATGAACAGAAGACTAAGCAGTTTCTCACAAAGCTTCTTTCCAGATTTCATCTGAGGATATTTCCTTTTTCACCGTAGCCCTCTATGGGCTTCCAAATATCACTTTGCCAATTACACAAGAACTGGCTTACCGAAAGGCTTCTTGAGGGGAAAGCTGTAACTCTGTGAGATGATTTCACAGAACACAAAGAAGTTTCTCAGAAAGCTTCTTTCTCTTTGTTATCGCAGGATATTTCCTTTGGCCCTATTGTCTTCAAAGGGATCCGAAATATCTGTTCTCAGATTCCACAGAAATAAGGCTAGCAAAGAGATCCACGAAATACAGATGTAACTCTGTGAGATGAATGAACAGAACACTAAGCAGTTTCTCAGAAAGCTTCTTTCCAGATTTCATCTGAGGATATTTCCTTTTTCACCATAGCCCTCTATGGGCTTCCAAATATCACTTTGCCAATTCCACAAGAACTGTCTTAGCGAAAGGCTTCTTGAGGGGAAAGCTGTAACTCTGTGAGATGATTTCACAGAACACAAAGAAGTTTCTCAGAAAGCTTCTTTCTCTTTGTTATCGCAGGATATTTCCTTTGGCCCTATAGTCTTCAAAGGGATCCGAAATATCTGTTCTCAGATTCCACAGAAATAAGGCTAGCAAAGAGAACCACGAAATACAGATGTAACTCTGTGAGTGGAAGGCACACATCACAGAGCAGTTTCTCAGAAAACTTCTTTCCAGATTTCATCTGAGGATATTTCCTTTTTCACCATAGCCCTCTATGGGCTTACAAATATCACTTTTCCAATTACACAAGAACTAGCTTACCGAAAGACTTCTTGAGGGGAAAGCTGTAACTCTGTGAGATGATTTCACAGAACACAAAGAAGTTTCTCAGAAAGCTTCTTTCTCTTTGTTATGGGAGGATATTTCCTTTGGCCCTATAGTCTTCAAAGGGATCCGAAATATCTGTTCTCAGATTCCACAGAAATAAGGCTAGCAAAGAGATCCACGAAATAGAGATGTAACTCTGTGAGTGGAAGTCACACATCACAGAGCAGTTTCTCAGAAAGCTTCTTTCTAGATTTCATCTGAGAATATTTCCTTTTTCACCATAGCCCTCTATGGGCTTCCAAATATCACTTTGCCAATTCCACAAGAACTGTCTTATCGAAAGGCTTCTTGAGGGGAAAGCTGTAACTCTGTGAGATGATTTCACAGAACACAAAGAAGTTTCTCAGAAAGCTTCTTTCTCTTTGTTATCGGAGGATATTTACTTTGGCCCTATAGTCTTCAAAGGGATGTGAAATATTTGGTCTCAGATTCCACAGAAATAAGACTAGCAAAGAGATCCTCTAAATACAGATGTAACTCTGTGAGTGGAAGGCACACATCACAGAGCAGTTTCTCAGAAAGCTTCTTTCCAGATTTCATCTGAGGATATTTCCGTTTTCACCATAGCCCTCTATGGGCTTACACATATCACTTTTCCAATTACACAAGAACTGGCTTACCGAAAGACTTCTTGAGGGGAAAGCTGTAACTCTGTGAGATGATTTCACAGAACACAAAGAAGTTTCTCAGAAACCTTCTTTCTCTTTGTTATCGGAGGATAATTCCTTTGGCCCTATAGTCTTCAAAGGGATCCGAAATATCTGTTCTCAGATTCCACAGAAATAAGGCTAGCAAAGAGATCCACGAAATACAGATGTAACTCTGTGAGATGAATGAACAGAACACTAAGGAGTTTCTTAGAAAGCTTCTTTCCAGATTTCATCTGAGGATATTTCCTTTTTCACCATAGCCCTCTATGGGCTTCCAAATATCACTTTGCCAATTCCACAAGAACTGTCTTAGCGAAAGTGTTCTTGAGGGGAAAGCTGTAACTCTGTGAGATGATTTCACAGAACACAAAGAAGTTTCTCAGAAAGCTTCTTTCTCTTTGTTATCGGAGGATATTTCCTTTGGCCCTATAGTCTTCAAAGGGATCCGAAATATCTGTTCTCAGATTCCACAGAAATAAGGCTAGCAAAGAGATCCACTAAATACAGATGTAACTCTGTGAGATGAATGAACAGAACACTAAGCAGTTTCTCAGAAAGCTTCTTTCCAGATTTCATCTGAGGATATTTCCTTTTTCACCATAGCCCTCTATGGGCTTCCAAATATCAGTTTGCCAATTACACAAGAACTGGCTTACCGAAAGGCTTCTTGAGGGGAAAGCTGTAACTCTGTGAGATGATTTCACAGAACACAAAGAAGTTTCTCAGAAAGCTTCTTTCTCTTTGTTATCGGAGGATATTTCCTTTGGCCCTATATTCTTCAAAGGGATCCGAAATATCTGTTCTCAGATTCCACAGAAATAAGGCTAGCAAAGAGATCCACGAAATACAGATGTAACTCTGTGAGATGAATGAACAGAACACTAAGCAGTTTCTCAGAAAGCTTCTTGCCAGATTTCATCTGAGGATATTTCCTTTTTCACCATAGCCCTCTACGGGCTTCCAAATATCACTTTGCCAATTCCACAAGAACTGTCTTAGCGAAAGGCTTCTTGAGGGGAAAGCTGTAACTCTGTGAGATGATTTCACAGAACACAAAGAAGTTTCTCAGAAAGCTTCTTTCTCTTTGTTATCGCAGGATATTTCCTTTGGCCCTATAGTCTTCAAAGGGATCCGAAATATCTGTTCTCAGATTCCACAGAAATAAGGCTAGCAAAGAGATCCACGAAATAGAGATGTAACTCTGTGAGTGGAAGTCACACATCACAGAGCAGTTTCTCAGAAAGCTTCTTTCCAGATTTCATCTGAGGATATTTCCTTTTTCACCATAGCCCTCTATGGGCTTACAAATATCACATTTCCAATTACACAAGAACTGGCTTACCGAAAGACTTCTTGAGGGGAAAGCTGTAACTCTGTGAGATGATTTCACAGAACACAAAGAAGTTTCTCAGAAAGCTTCTTTCTCTTTGTTATCGGAGGAAAATACCTTGGGCCCTATAGTCTTCAAAGGGATCCGAAATATCTGTTCTCAGATTCCACAGAAATAAGGCTAGCAAAGAGATCCACGAAATACAGATGTAACTCTGTGAGATGAATGAACAGAACACTAAGCAGTTTCTCAGAAAGCTTCTTTCCAGATTTCATCTGAGGATATTTCCTTTTTCACCATAGCCCTCTATGGGCTTCCAAATATCACTTTGCCAATTCCACAAGAACTGTCTTAGCGAAAGGCTTCTTGAGGGGAAAACTGTAACTCTGTGAGATGATTTCACAGAACACAAAGAAGTTTCTCAGAAAGATTCCTTCTCTTTGCTATGGGAGGATATTTCCTTTGGCCCTATAGTCTTCAAAGGGATCCGAAATATCTGTTCTCAGATTCCACAGAAATAAGGCTAGCAAAGAGATCCACGAAATACAGATGTAACTCTGTGAGTGGAAGTCACACATCACAGAGCACTTTCTCAGAAAGCTTCTTTCCAGATTTTATCTGAGGATATTTCCTTTTTCACCATAGCTCTCTATGGGCTTCCAAATATCACTTTGCCAATTCCACAAGAACTGTCTTAGCGAAAGTCTTCTTGAGGGGAAAGCTGTAACTCTGTGAGATGATTTCACAGAACACAAAGAAGTTTTTCAGAAAGCTTCTTTCTCTTTGTTATCGGAGGATATTTCCTTTGGCCCTATAGTCTTCAAAGGGATCGGAAATATCTGTTCTTAGATTCCACAGAAATAAGGCTAGCAAAGAGATCCACGAAATACAGATGTAACTCTGTGAGATGAATGAACAGAACACTAAGCAGTTTCTCAGAAAGCTTCTTTCCAGATTTCATCTGAGGATATTTCCTTTTTCACCATAGCCCTCTATGGGCTTCCAAATATCAATTTTCCAATTACACAAGAACTGGCTTACCGAAAGTCTTCTTGAGGGGAAAGCTGTAACTCTGTGAGATGATTTCATAGAACACAAAGAAGTTTCTCAGAAAGCTTCTTTCTCTTTGTTATCGGAGGATATTTCCTTTGGCCCTATAGTCTTCAAAGGGATCCGAAATATCTGTTCTCAGATTCCACAGAAATAAGGCTAGCAAAGAGATCCACGAAATACAGATGTAACTCTGTGAGATGAATGAACAGAACACTAAGCAGTTTCTCAGAAAGCTTCTTTCCAGATTTCATCTGAGGATATTTCCTTTTTCACCATAGCCCTCTATGGGCTTCCAAATATCACTTTGCCAATTCCACAAGAACTGTCTTAGCGAAAGGCTTCTTGAGGGGAAAGCTGTAACTCTGTGAGATGATTTCACAGAACACAAAGAAGTTTCTCAGAAAGCTTCTTTCTCTTTGTTATCGGAGGATATTTCCTTTGGCCCTATAGTCTTCAAAGGGATCCGAAATATCTGTTCTCAGATTCCACAGAAATAAGGCTAGCAAAGAGATCCACGAAATAGAGATGTAACTCTGTGAGATGAATGAACAGAACACTAAGGAGTTTCTCACAAAGCTTCTTTCCAGATTTTATCTGAGGATATTTCCTTTTTCACCATAGCCCTCTATGGGCTTCCAAATATCACTTTGCCAATTCCGCAAGAACTGTCTTAGCGAAAGGCTTCTTGAGGGGAAAGCTGTAACTCTGTGAGATGATTTCACAGAACACAAAGAAGTTTCTCAGAAAGCTTCTTTCTCTTTGTTATCGGCGTATATTTCCTTTGGCCATATACTCTTCAAAGGTATCCGAAATATCTGTTCTCAGATTCCACAGAAATAAGGCTGGCAAAGAGATCCACGAAATACAGATGTAACTCTGTGAGTGGAACTCACACATCACAGAGCAGTTTCTCAGAAAGCTTCTTTCCAGATTTTATCTGAGGATATTCCCTTTTTCACCATAGCTCTCTAAGGGCTTCCAAATATCACTTTGCCAATTCCACAAGAACTGTCTTAGCGAAAGGCTTCTTGAGGGGAAAGCTGTAACTCTGTGAGATGATTTCACAGAACACAAAGAAGTTTCTCAGAAAGCTTCTTTCTCTTTGTTATCGGAGGATATTTCCTTTGGCCCTATAGTCTTCAAAGTGATCCGAAATATCTGTTCTCAGATTCCACAGAAATAAGGCTAGCAAAGAGATCCACGAAATACAGATGTAACTCTGTGAGATGAATGAACAGAACACTAAGCAGTTTCTCAGAAAGCTTCTTTCCAGATTTCATCTGAGGATATTTCCTTTTTCACCATAGCCCTCTATGGGCTTCCAAATATCACTTTGCCAATTCCACAAGAACTGTCTTAGCCGAAGGCTTCTTGAGGGGAAAGCTCTAACTCTGTGAGATGATTTCACAGAACACAAAGAAGTTTCTCAGAAAGCTTCCTTCTCTGTGTTATCAGAGGATAATTCCTTTGGCCCCATAGTCTTCAAAGGGATCCGAAATATCTGTTCTCAGATTCCACAGAAATAAGGCTAGCAAAGAGATCCAAGAAATACAGATGTAACTCTGTGAGTGGAAGTCACACATCACAGAGCAGTTTCTCAGAAAGCTTCTTTCTAGATTTCATCTGAGGATATTTCCTTTTTCACCATAGCCCTCTATGGGCTTCCAAATATCACTTTGCCAATTCCACAAGAACTGTCTTATCGAAAGGCTTCTTGAGGAGAAAGCTGTAACTCTGTGAGATGATTTCACAGAACACAAAGAAGTTTCTCAGAAAGCTTCTTTCTCTTTGTTATCGGAGGATATTTACTTTGGCCCTATAGTCTTCAAAGGGATGTGAAATATTTGGTCTCAGATTCCACAGAAATAAGGCTAGCAAAGAGATCCTCGAAATACAGATGTAACTCTGTGAGTGGAAGGCACACATCACAGAGCAGTTTCTCAGAAAGCTTCTTTCCAGATTTCATCTGAGGATATTTCCTTTTTCACCATAGCCCTCTATGGGCTTCCAAATATCACTTTGCCAATTCCACAAGAACTGTCTTAGCGAAAGTGTTCTTGAGGGGAAAGCTGTAACTCTGTGAGATGATTTCACAGAACACAAAGAAGTTTCTCAGGAAGCTTCTTTCTCTTTGTTATCGGAGGATATTTCCTTTGGCCCTATAGTCTTCAAAGGGATCCGAAATATCTGTTCTCAGATTCCACAGAAATAAGGCTAGCAAAGAGATCCACGAAATACAGATGTAACTCTGTGAGATGAATGAACAGAAGACTAAGCAGTTTCTCACAAAGCTTCTTTCCAGATTTCATCTGAGGATATTTCCTTTTTCACCCTAGCCCTCTATGGGCTTCCAAATATCACTTTTCCAATTACACAAGAACTGGCTTACCGAAAGGCTTCTTGAGGGGAAAGCTGTAACTCTGTGAGATGATTTCACAGAACACAAAGAAGTTTCTCAGAAAGCTTCTTTCTCTTTGTTATCGCAGGATATTTCCTTTGGCCCTTTAGTCTTCAAAGGGATCCGAAATATCTGTTCTCAGATTCCGCAGAAATAAGGCTAGCAAAGAGAACCACGAAATACAGATGTAACTCTGTGAGTGGAAGTCACACATCACAGAGCAGTTTCTCAGAAAGCTTCTTTCCAGATTTCATCTGAGGATATTTCCTTTTTCACCATAGCCCTCTATGGGCTTACAAATATCACTTTTCCAATTACACAAGAACTGGCTTAACGAAAGACTTCTTGAGGGGAAAGCTGTAACTCTGTGAGATGATTTCACAGAACACAAAGAAGTTTCTCAGAAAGCTTCTTTCTCTTTGTTATTGGAGGATAATTCCTTTGGCCCTATAGTCTTCAAAGGGATCCGAAATATCTGTTCTCAGATTCCACAGAAATAAGGCTAGCAAAGAGATCCACGAAATACAGATGTAACTCTGTGAGATGAATGAACAGAACACTAAGGAGTTTCTTAGAAAGCTTCTTTCCAGATTTCATCTGAGGATATTTCCTTTTTCACCATAGCCCTCTATGGGCTTCCAAATATCACTTTGCCAATTACACAAGAACTGTCTTAGCGAAAGGCTTCTTGAGGGGAAAGCTGTAACTCTGTGAGATGATTTCACAGAACACAAAGAAGTTTCTCAGAAAGATTCCTTCTCTTTGTTATGGGAGGATATTTCCTTTGGCCCTATAGTCTTCAAAGGGATCCGAAATATCTGTTCTCAGATTCCACAGAAATAAGGCTAGCAAAGAGATCCACGAAATACAGATGTAACTCTGTGAGTGGAAGTCACACATCACAGAGCACTTTCTCAGAAAGCTTCTTTCCAGATTTTATCTGAGGATATTTCCTTTTTCACCATAGCTCTCTATGGGCTTCCAAATATCACTTTGCCAATTCCACAAGAACTGTCTTAGCGAAAGTCTTCTTGAGGGGAAAGCTGTAACTCTGTGAGATGATTTCACAGAACACAAAGAAGTTTCTCAGAAAGCTTCTTTCTCTTTGTTATCGGAGGATATTTCCTTTGGCCCTATAGTCTTCAAAGGGATCCGAAATATCTGTTCTCAGATTCCACAGAAATAAGGCTAGCAAAGAGATCCACGAAATACAGATGTAACTCTGTGAGATGAATGAACAGAACACTAAGCAGTTTCTCAGAAAGCTTCTTTCCAGATTTCATCTGAGGATATTTCCTTTTTCACCATAGCCCTCTATGGGCTTCCAAATATCACTTTTCCAATTACACAAGAACTGGCTTACCGAAAGGCTTCTTGAGGGGAAAGCTGTAACTCTGTGAGATGATTTCACAGAATACAAAGAAGTTTCTCAGAAATCTTCTTTCTCTTTGTTATCGCAGGATATTTCCTTTGGCCCTATAGTCTTCAAAGTGATCCGAAATATCTGTTCTCAGATTCCACAGAAATAAGGCTAGGAAAGAGATCCACGAAATACAGATGTAACTCTGTGAGATGAATGAACAGAACACTAAGCAGTTTCTCAGAAAGCTTCTTTCCAGATTTCATCTGAGGATATTTCCTTTTTCACCATAGCCCTCTATGGGCTTCCAAATATCACTTTGCCAATTCCACAAGAACTGCCTTAGCCGAAGGCTTCTTGAGGGGAAAGCTCTAACTCTGTGAGATGATTTCACAGAACACAAAGAAGTTTCTCAGAAAGCTTCCTTCTCTTTGCTATCAGAGGATTATTCCTTTGGCCCCATAGTCTTCAAAGGGATCCGAAATATCTGTTCTCAGATTCCACAGAAATAAGGCTAGCAAAGAGATCCACGAAATACAGATGTAACTCTGTGAGTGGAAGTCACACATCACAGAGCAGTTTCTCAGAAAGCTTCTTTCTAGATTTCATCTGAGGATATTTCCTTTTTCACCATAGCCCTCTATGGGCTTCCAAATATCACTTTGCCAATTCCACAATAACTGTCTTATCGAAAGGCTTCTTGAGGGGAAAGCTGTAACTCTGTGAGATGATTTCACAGAACACAAAGAAGTTTCTCAGAAAGCTTCTTTCTCTTTGTTATCGGAGGATATTTACTTTGGCCCTATAGTCTTCAAAGGGATGTGAAATATTTGGTCTCAGATTCCACAGAAATAAGGCTAGCAAAGAGATCCTCGAAATACAGATGTAACTCTGTGAGGGGAAGGCACACATCACAGAGCAGTTTCTCAGAAAGCTTCTTTCCAGATTTCATCTGAGGATATTTCCTTTTTCACCATAGCCCTCTAAGGGCTTCCAAATATCACTTTGCCAATTCCACAAGAACTGTCTAAGCGAAAGTGTTCTTGAGGGGAAAGCTGTAACTCTGTGAGATGATTTCACAGAACACAAAGAAGTTTCTCAGAAAGCTTCTTTCTCTTTGTTATCGGAGGATATTTCCTTTGGCCCTATAGTCTTCAAAGGGATCCGAAATATCTGTTCTCAGATTCCACAGAAATAAGGCTAGCAAAGAGATCCACGAAATACAGATGTAACTCTGTGAGATGAATGAACAGAAGACTAAGCAGTTTCTCACAAAGCTTCTTTCCAGATTTCATCTGAGGATATTTCCTTTTTCACCATAGCCCTCTATGGGCTTCCAAATATCACTTTTCCAATTACACAAGAACTGGCTTACCGAAAGGCTTCTTGAGGGGAAAGCTGTAACTCTGTGAGATGATTTCACAGAACACAAAGAAGTTTCTCAGAAAGCTTCTTTCTCTTTGTTATCGGAGGATATTTCCTTTGGCCCTATAGTCTTCAAAGGGATCCGAAATATCTGTTCTCAGATTCCACAGAAATAAGGCTAGCAAAGAGATCCACGAAATACAGATGTAACTCTGTGAGATGAATGAAGAGAACACTAAGCAGTTTCTCAGAAAGCTTCTTGCCAGATTTCATCTGAGGATATTTCCTTTTTCACCATAGCCCTCTATGGGCTTCCAAATATCACTTTGCCAATTCCACAAGAACTGTCTTAGCGAAAGGCTTCTTGAGGGGAAAGCTGTAACTCTGTGAGATGATTTCACAGAACACAAAGAAGTTTCTCAGAAAGCTTCTTTCTCTTTGTTATCGCAGGATATTTCCTATGGCCCTATAGTCTTCAAAGGGATCCGAAATATCTGTTCTCAGATTCCACAGAAATAAGGCTAGCAAAGAGAACCACGAAATACAGATGTAACTCTGTGAGTGGAAGTCACACATCACAGAGCAGTTTCTCAGAAAGCTTCTTTCCAGATTTCATCTGAGGATATTTCCTTTTTCACCATAGCCCTCTATGGGCTTACAAATATCACATTTCCAATTACACAAGAACTGGCTTACCGAAAGACTTCTTGAGGGGAAAGCTGTAACTCTGTGAGATGATTTCACAGAACACAAAGAAGTTTCTCAGAAAGCTTCTTTCTCTTTGTTATCGGAGGACAATACCTTGGGCCCTATAGTCTTCAAAGGGATCCGAAATATCTGTTCTCAGATTCCACAGAAATAAGGCTAGCAAAGAGATCCACGAAATACAGATGTAACTCTGTGAGATGAATGAACCGAACACTAAGCAGTTTCTCAGAAAGCTTCTTTCCAGATTTCATCTGAGGATATTTCCTTTTTCACCATAGCCCTCTATGGGCTTCCAAATATCACTTTGCCAATTCCACAAGAACTGTCTTAGCAAAAGGCTTCTTGAGGGGAAAACTGTAACTCTGTGAGATGATTTCACAGAACACAAAGAAGTTTCTCAGAAAGATTCCTTCTCTTTGTTATGGGAGGATATTTCCTTTGGCCCTATAGTCTTCAAAGGGATCCGAAATATCTGTTCTCAGATTCCACAGAAATAAGGCTAGCAAAGAGATCCACGAAATACAGATGTAACTCTGTGAGTGGAAGTCACACATCACAGAGCACTTTCTCAGAAAGCTTCTTTCCAGATTTTATCTGAGGATATTTCCTTTTTCACCATAGCTCTCTATGGGCTTCCAAATATCACTTTGCCAATTCCACAAGAACTGTCTTAGCGAAAGTCTTCTTGAGGGGAAAGCTGTAACTCTGTGAGATGATTTCACAGAACACAAAGAAGTTTTTCAGAAAGCTTCTTTCTCTTTGTTATCGGAGGATATTTCCTTTGGCCCTATAGTCTTCAAAGGGATCGGAAATATCTGTTCTTAGATTCCACAGAAATAAGGCTAGCAAAGAGATCCACGAAATACAGATGTAACTCTGTGAGATGAATGAACAGAACACTAAGCAGTTTCTCAGAAAGCTTCTTTCCAGATTTCATCTGAGGATATTTCCTTTTTCACCATAGCCCTCTATGGGCTTCCAAATATCAATTTTCCAATTACACAAGAACTGGCTTACCGAAAGGCTTCTTGAGGGGAAAGCTGTAACTCTGTGAGATGATTTCATAGAACACAAAGAAGTTTCTCAGAAAGCTTCTTTCTCTTTGTTATCGGAGGATATTTCCTTTGGCCCTATAGTCTTCAAAGGGATCCGAAATATCTGTTCTCAGATTCCACAGAAATAAGGCTAGCAAAGAGATCCACGAAATACAGATGTAACTCTGTGAGATGAATGAACAGAACACTAAGCAGTTTCTCAGAAAGCTTCTTTCCAGATTTCATCTGAGGATATTTCCTTTTTCACCATAGCCCTCTATGGGCTTCCAAATATCACTTTGCCAATTCCACAAGAACTGTCTTAGCGAAAGGCTTCTTGAGGGGAAAGCTGTAACTCTGTGAGATGATTTCACAGAACACAAAGAAGTTTCTCAGAAAGCTTCTTTCTCTTTGTTATCGGAGGATATTTCCTTTGGCCCTATAGTCTTCAAAGGGATCCGAAATATCTGTTCTCAGATTCCACAGAAATAAGGCTAGCAAAGAGATCCACGAAATACAGATGTAACTCTGTGAGATGAATGAACAGAATACTAAGGAGTTTCTCACAAAGCTTCTTTCCAGATTTTATCTGAGGATATTTCCTTTTTCACCATAGCCCTCTATGGGCTTCCAAATATCACTTTGCCAATTCCGCAAGAACTGTCTTAGCGAATGGTTTCTTGAGGGGAAAGCTGTAACTCTGTGAGATGATTTCACAGAACACAAAGAAGTTTCTCAGAAAGCTTCTTTCTCTTTGTTATCGGCGTATATTTCCTTTGGCCATATACTCTTCAAAGGTATCCGAAATATCTGTTCTCAGATTCCACAGAAATAAGGCTGGCAAAGAGATCCACGAAATACAGATGTAACTCTGTGAGTGGAACTCACACATCACAGAGCAGTTTCTCAGAAAGCTTCTTTCCAGATTTTATCTGAGGATATTCCCTTTTTCACAATAGCTCTCTAAGGGCTTCCAAATATCACTTTGCCAATTCCACAAGAACTGTCTTAGCGAAAGGCTTCTTGAGGGGAAAGCTGTAACTCTGTGAGATGATTTCACAGAACACAAAGAAGTTTCTCAGAAAGCTTCTTTCTCTTTGTTATCGGAGGATATTTCCTTTGGCCCTATAGTCTTCAAAGGGATCCGAAATATCTGTTCTCAGATTCCACAGAAATAAGGCTAGCAAAGAGATCCACGAAATACAGATGTAACTCTGTGAGATGAATGAACAGAACACTAAGCAGTTTCTCAGAAAGCTTCTTTCCAGATTTCATCTGAGGATATTTCCTTTTTCACCATAGCCCTCTATGGGCTTCCAAATATCACTTTGCCAATTCCACAAGAACTGTCTTAGCCGAAGGCTTCTTGAGGGGAAAGCTCTAACTCTGTGAGATGATTTCACAGAACACAAAGAAGTTTCTCAGAAAGCTTCCTTCTCTGTGTTATCAGAGGATAATTCCTTTGGCCCCATAGTCTTCAAAGGGATCCGAAATATCTGTTCTCAGATTCCACAGAAATAAGGCTAGCAAAGAGATCCACGAAATACAGATGTAACTCTGTGAGTGGAAGTCACACATCACAGAGCAGTTTCTCAGAAAGCTTCTTTCTAGATTTCATCTGAGGATATTTCCTTTTTCACCATAGCCCTCTATGGGCTTCCAAATATCACTTTGCCAATTCCACAAGAACTGTCTTATCGAAAGGCTTCTTGAGGGGAAAGCTGTAACTCTGTGAGATGATTTCACAGAACACAAAGAAGTTTCTCAGAAAGCTTCTTTCTCTTTGTTATCGGAGGATATTTACTTTGGCCCTATAGTCTTCAAAGGGATGTGAAATATTTGGTCTCAGATTCCACAGAAATAAGGCTAGCAAAGAGATCCTCGAAATACAGATGTAACTCTGTGAGTGGAAGGCACACATCACAGAGCAGTTTCTCAGAAAGCTTCTTTCCAGATTTCATCTGAGGATATTTCCTTTTTCACCATAGCCCTCTATGGGCTTCCAAATATCACTTTGCCAATTCCACAAGAACTGTCTTAGCGAAAGTGTTCTTGAGGGGAAAGCTGTAACTCTGTGAGATGATTTCACAGAACACAAAGAAGTTTCTCAGGAAGCTTCTTTCTCTTTGTTATCGGAGGATATTTCCTTTGGCCCTATAGTCTTCAAAGGGATCCGAAATATCTGTTCTCAGATTCCACAGAAATAAGGCTAGCAAAGAGATCCACGAAATACAGATGTAACTCTGTGAGATGAATGAACAGAAGACTAAGCAGTTTCTCACAAAGCTTCTTTCCAGATTTCATCTGAGGATATTTCCTTTTTCACCCTAGCCCTCTATGGGCTTCCAAATATCACTTTTCCAATTACACAAGAACTGGCTTACCGAAAGGCTTCTTGAGGGGAAAGCTGTAACTCTGTGAGATGATTTCACAGAACACAAAGAAGTTTCTCAGAAAGCTTCTTTCTCTTTGTTATCGCAGGATATTTCCTTTGGCCCTATAGTCTTCAAAGGGATCCGAAATATCTGTTCTCAGATTCCGCAGAAATAAGGCTAGCAAAGAGAACCACGAAATACAGATGTAACTCTGTGAGTGGAAGTCACACATCACAGAGCAGTTTCTCAGAAAGCTTCTTTCCAGATTTCATCTGAGGATATTTCCTTTTTCACCATAGCCCTCTATGGGCTTACAAATATCACTTTTCCAATTACACAAGAACTGGCTTAACGAAAGACTTCTTGAGGGGAAAGCTGTAACTCTGTGAGATGATTTCACAGAACACAAAGAAGTTTCTCAGAAAGCTTCTTTCTCTTTGTTATTGGAGGATAATTCCTTTGGCCCTATAGTCTTCAAAGGGATCCGAAATATCTGTTCTCAGATTCCACAGAAATAAGGCTAGCAAAGAGATCCACGAAATACAGATGTAACTCTGTGAGATGAATGAACAGAACACTAAGGAGTTTCTTAGAAAGCTTCTTTCCAGATTTCATCTGAGGATATTTCCTTTTTCACCATAGCCCTCTATGGGCTTCCAAATATCACTTTGCCAATTCCACAAGAACTGTCTTAGCGAAAGGCTTCTTGAGGGGAAAGCTGTAACTCTGTGAGATGATTTCACAGAACACAAAGAAGTTTCTCAGAAAGATTCCTTCTCTTTGTTATGGGAGGATATTTCCTTTGGCTCTATAGTCTTCAAAGGGATCCGAAATATCTGTTCTCAGATTCCACAGAAATAAGGCTAGCAAAGAGATCCACGAAATACAGATGTAACTCTGTGAGTGGAAGTCACACATCACAGAGCACTTTCTCAGAAAGCTTCTTTCCAGATTTTATCTGAGGATATTTCCTTTTTCACCATAGCTCTCTATGGGCTTCCAAATATCACTTTGCCAATTCCACAAGAACTGTCTTAGCGAAAGTCTTCTTGAGGGGAAAGCTGTAACTCTGTGAGATGATTTCACAGAACACAAAGAAGTTTCTCAGAAAGCTTCTTTCTCTTTGTTATCGGAGGATATTTCCTTTGGCCCTATAGTCTTCAAAGGGATCCGAAATATCTGTTCTCAGATTCCACAGAAATAAGGCTAGCAAAGAGATCCACGAAATACAGATGTAACTCTGTGAGATGAATGAACAGAACACTAAGCAGTTTCTCAGAAAGCTTCTTTCCAGATTTCATCTGAGGATATTTCCTTTTTCACCATAGCCCTCTATGGGCTTCCAAATATCACTTTTCCAATTACACAAGAACTGGCTTACCGAAAGGCTTCTTGAGGGGAAAGCTGTAACTCTGTGAGATGATTTCACAGAATACAAAGAAGTTTCTCAGAAAGCTTCTTTCTCTTTGTTATCGCAGGATATTTCCTTTGGCCCTATAGTCTTCAAAGTGATCCGAAATATCTGTTCTCAGATTCCACAGAAATAAGGCTAGGAAAGAGATCCACGAAATACAGATGTAACTCTGTGAGATGAATGAACAGAACACTAAGCAGTTTCTCAGAAAGCTTCTTTCCAGATTTCATCTGAGGATATTTCCTTTTTCACCATAGCCCTCTATGGGCTTCCAAATATCACTTTGCCAATTCCACAAGAACTGCCTTAGCCGAAGGCTTCTTGAGGGGAAAGCTCTAACTCTGTGAGATGATTTCACAGAACACAAAGAAGTTTCTCAGAAAGCTTCCTTCTCTTTGCTATCAGAGGATTATTCCTTTGGCCCCATAGTCTTCAAAGGGATCCGAAATATCTGTTCTCAGATTCCACAGAAATAAGGCTAGCAAAGAGATCCACGAAATACAGATGTAACTCTGTGAGTGGAAGTCACACATCACAGAGCAGTTTCTCAGAAAGCTTCTTTCTAGATTTCATCTGAGGATATTTCCTTTTTCACCATAGCCCTCTATGGGCTTCCAAATATCACTTTGCCAATTCCACAATAACTGTCTTATCGAAAGGCTTCTTGAGGGGAAAGCTGTAACTCTGTGAGATGATTTCACAGAACACAAAGAAGTTTCTCAGAAAGCTTCTTTCTCTTTGTTATCGGAGGATATTTACTTTGGCCCTAGAGTCTTCAAAGGGATGTGAAATATTTGGTCTCAGATTCCACAGAAATAAGGCTAGCAAAGAGATCCTCGAAATACAGATGTAACTCTGTGAGTGGAAGGCACACATCACAGAGCAGTTTCTCAGAAAGCTTCTTTCCAGATTTCATCTGAGGATATTTCCTTTTTCACCATAGCCCTCTATGGGCTTCCAAATATCACTTTGCCAATTCCACAAGAACTGTCTTAGCGAAAGTGTTCTTGAGGGGAAAGCTGTAACTCTGTGAGATGATTTCACAGAACACAAAGAAGTTTCTCAGGAAGCTTCTTTCTCTTTGTTATCGGAGGATATTTCCTTTGGCCCTATAGTCTTCAAAGGGATCCGAAATATCTGTTCTCAGATTCCACAGAAATAAGGCTAGCAAAGAGATCCACGAAATACAGATGTAACTCTGTGAGATGAATGAACAGAAGACTAAGCAGTTTCTCACAAAGCTTCTTTCCAGATTTCATCTGAGGATATTTCCTTTTTCACCCTAGCCCTCTATGGGCTTCCAAATATCACTTTTCCAATTACACAAGAACTGGCTTACCGAAAGGCTTCTTGAGGGGAAAGCTGTAACTCTGTGAGATGATTTCACAGAACACAAAGAAGTTTCTCAGAAAGCTTCTTTCTCTTTGTTATCGCAGGATATTTCCTTTGGCCCTATAGTCTTCAAAGGGATCCGAAATATCTGTTCTCAGATTCCGCAGAAATAAGGCTAGCAAAGAGAACCACGAAATACAGATGTAACTCTGTGAGTGGAAGTCACACATCACAGAGCAGTTTCTCAGAAAGCTTCTTTCCAGATTTCATCTGAGGATATTTCCTTTTTCACCATAGCCCTCTATGGGCTTACAAATATCACTTTTCCAATTACACAAGAACTGGCTTAACGAAAGACTTCTTGAGGGGAAAGCTGTAACTCTGTGAGATGATTTCACAGAACACAAAGAAGTTTCTCAGAAAGCTTCTTTCTCTTTGTTATTGGAGGATAATTCCTTTGGCCCTATAGTCTTCAAAGGGATCCGAAATATCTGTTCTCAGATTCCACAGAAATAAGGCTAGCAAAGAGATCCACGAAATACAGATGTAACTCTGTGAGATGAATGAACAGAACACTAAGGAGTTTCTTAGAAAGCTTCTTTCCAGATTTCATCTGAGGATATTTCCTTTTTCACCATAGCCCTCTATGGGCTTCCAAATATCACTTTGCCAATTCCACAAGAACTGTCTTAGCGAAAGGCTTCTTGAGGGGAAAGCTGTAACTCTGTGAGATGATTTCACAGAACACAAAGAAGTTTCTCAGAAAGATTCCTTCTCTTTGTTATGGGAGGATATTTCCTTTGGCTCTATAGTCTTCAAAGGGATCCGAAATATCTGTTCTCAGATTCCACAGAAATAAGGCTAGCAAAGAGATCCACGAAATACAGATGTAACTCTGTGAGTGGAAGTCACACATCACAGAGCACTTTCTCAGAAAGCTTCTTTCCAGATTTTATCTGAGGATATTTCCTTTTTCACCATAGCTCTCTATGGGCTTCCAAATATCACTTTGCCAATTCCACAAGAACTGTCTTAGCGAAAGTCTTCTTGAGGGGAAAGCTGTAACTCTGTGAGATGATTTCACAGAACACAAAGAAGTTTCTCAGAAAGCTTCTTTCTCTTTGTTATCGGAGGATATTTCCTTTGGCCCTATAGTCTTCAAAGGGATCCGAAATATCTGTTCTCAGATTCCACAGAAATAAGGCTAGCAAAGAGATCCACGAAATACAGATGTAACTCTGTGAGATGAATGAACAGAACACTAAGCAGTTTCTCAGAAAGCTTCTTTCCAGATTTCATCTGAGGATATTTCCTTTTTCACCATAGCCCTCTATGGGCTTCCAAATATCACTTTTCCAATTACACAAGAACTGGCTTACCGAAAGGCTTCTTGAGGGGAAAGCTGTAACTCTGTGAGATGATTTCACAGAATACAAAGAAGTTTCTCAGAAAGCTTCTTTCTCTTTGTTATCGCAGGATATTTCCTTTGGCCCTATAGTCTTCAAAGTGATCCGAAATATCTGTTCTCAGATTCCACAGAAATAAGGCTAGGAAAGAGATCCACGAAATACAGATGTAACTCTGTGAGATGAATGAACAGAACACTAAGCAGTTTCTCAGAAAGCTTCTTTCCAGATTTCATCTGAGGATATTTCCTTTTTCACCATAGCCCTCTATGGGCTTCCAAATATCACTTTGCCAATTCCACAAGAACTGCCTTAGCCGAAGGCTTCTTGAGGGGAAAGCTCTAACTCTGTGAGATGATTTCACAGAACACAAAGAAGTTTCTCAGAAAGCTTCCTTCTCTTTGCTATCAGAGGATTATTCCTTTGGCCCCATAGTCTTCAAAGGGATCCGAAATATCTGTTCTCAGATTCCACAGAAATAAGGCTAGCAAAGAGATCCACGAAATACAGATGTAACTCTGTGAGTGGAAGTCACACATCACAGAGCAGTTTCTCAGAAAGCTTCTTTCTAGATTTCATCTGAGGATATTTCCTTTTTCACCATAGCCCTCTATGGGCTTCCAAATATCACTTTGCCAATTCCACAATAACTGTCTTATCGAAAGGCTTCTTGAGGGGAAAGCTGTAACTCTGTGAGATGATTTCACAGAACACAAAGAAGTTTCTCAGAAAGCTTCTTTCTCTTTGTTATCGGAGGATATTTACTTTGGCCCTAGAGTCTTCAAAGGGATGTGAAATATTTGGTCTCAGATTCCACAGAAATAAGGCTAGCAAAGAGATCTTCGAAATACAGATGTAACTCTGTGAGTGGAAGGCACACATCACAGAGCAGTTTCTCAGAAAGCTTCTTTCCAGATTTCATCTGAGGATATTTCCTTTTTCACCATAGCCCTCTATGGGCTTCCAAATATCACTTTGCCAATTCCACAAGAACTGTCTAAGCGAAAGTGTTCTTGAGGGGAAAGCTGTAACTCTGTGAGATGATTTCACAGAACACAAAGAAGTTTCTCAGAAAGCTTCTTTCTCTTTGTTATCGGAGGATATTTCCTTTGGCCCTATAGTCTTCAAAGGGATCCGAAATATCTGTTCTCAGATTCCACAGAAATAAGGCTAGCAAAGAGATCCACGAAATACAGATGTAACTCTGTGAGATGAATGAACAGAAGACTAAGCAGTTTCTCACAAAGCTTCTTTCCAGATTTCATCTGAGGATATTTCCTTTTTCACCATAGCCCTCTATGGGCTTCCAAATATCACTTTTCCAATTACACAAGAACTGGCTTACCGAAAGGCTTCTTGAGGGGAAAGCTGTAACTCTGTGAGATGATTTCACAGAACACAAAGAAGTTTCTCAGAAAGCTTTTTTCTCTTTGTTATCGGAGGATATTTCCTTTGGCCCTATAGTCTTCAAAGGGATCCGAAATATCTGTTCTCAGATTCCACAGAAATAAGGCTAGCAAAGAGATCCACGAAATACAGATGTAACTCTGTGAGATGAATGAACAGAACACTAAGCAGTTTCTCAGAAAGCTTCTTGCCAGATTTCATCTGAGGATATTTCCTTTTTCACCATAGCCCTCTATGGGCTTCCAAATATCACTTTGCCAATTCCACAAGAACTGTCTTAGCGAAAGGCTTCTTGAGGGGAAAGCTGTAACTCTGTGAGATGATTTCACAGAACACAAAGAAGTTTCTCAGAAAGCTTCTTTCTCTTTGTTATCGCAGGATATTTCCTATGGCCCTATAGTCTTCAAAGGGATCCGAAATATCTGTTCTCAGATTCCACAGAAATAAGGCTAGCAAAGAGAACCACGAAATACAGATGTAACTCTGTGAGTGGAAGTCACACATCACAGAGCAGTTTCTCAGAAAGCTTCTTTCCAGATTTCATCTGAGGATATTTCCTTTTTCACCATAGCCCTCTATGGGCTTACAAATATCACTTTTCCAATTACACAAGAACTGGCTTACCGAAAGACTTCTTGAGGGGAAAGCTGTAACTCTGTGAGATGATTTCACAGAACACAAAGAAGTTTCTCAGAAAGCTTCTTTCTCTTTGTTATCGGAGGATAATTCCTTTGGCCCTATAGTCTTCAAAGGGATCCGAAATATCTGTTCTCAGATTCCACAGAAATAAGGCTAGCAAAGAGATCCACGAAATACAGATGTAACTCTGTGAGATGAATGAACAGAACACTAAGCAGTTTCTCAGAAAGCTTCCTTCCAGATTTCATCTGAGGATATTTCCTTTTTCACCATAGCCCTCTATGGGCTTCCAAATATCACTTTGCCAATTCCACAAGAACTGTCTTAGCGAAAGGCTTCTTGAGGGGAAAGCTGTAACTCTGTGAGATGATTTCACAGAACACAAAGAAGTTTCTCAGAAAGATTCCTTCTCTTTGTTATGGGAGGATATTTCCTTTGGCCCTATAGTCTTCAAAGGGATCCGAAATATCTGTTCTCAGATTCCACAGAAATAAGGCTAGCAAAGAGATCCACGAAATACAGATGTAACTCTGTGAGTGGAAGTCACACATCACAGAGCACTTTCTCAGAAAGCTTCTTTCCAGATTTTATCTGAGGATATTTCCTTTTTCACCATAGCTCTCTATGGGCTTCCAAATATCACTTTGCCAATTCCACAAGAACTCTCTTAGCGAAAGTCTTCTTGAGGGGAAAGCTGTAACTCTGTGAGATGATTTCACAGAACACAAAGAAGTTTCTCAGAAAGCTTCTTTCTCTTTGTTATCGGAGGATATTTCCTTTGGCCCTATAGTCTTCAAAGGGATCCGAAATATCTGTTCTCAGATTCCACAGAAATAAGGCTAGCAAAGAGATCCACGAAATACAGATGTAACTCTGTGAGATGAATGAACAGAACACTAAGCAGTGTCTCAGAAAGCTTCTTTCCAGATTTCATCTGAGGATATTTCCTTTTTCACCATAGCCCTCTATGGGCTTCCAAATATCACTTTGCCAATTCCACAAGAACTGTCTTAGCGAAAGGCTTCTTGAGGGGAAAGCTGTAACTCTGTGAGATGATTTCACAGAACACAAAGAAGTTTCTCAGAAAGCTTCTTTCTCTTTGTTATCGGAGGATATTTACTTTGGCCCTATAGTCTTCAAAGGGATCCGAAATATCTGTTCTCAGATTCCACAGAAATAAGGCTAGCAAAGAGATCCACGAAATACAGATGTAACTCTGTGAGTGGAAGTCACACATCACAGAGCAGTTTCTCAGAAAGCTTCTTTCCAGATTTCATCTGAGGATATTTCCTTTTTCACCATAGCCCTCTATGGGCTTCCAAATATCACTTTGCCAATTCCACAAGAACTGTCTAAGCGAAAGGCTTCTTGAGGGGAAAGCTGTAACTCTGTGAGATGATTTCACAGAACACAAAAAAGTTTCTCAGAAAGCTTCTTTCTCTTTGTTATCGGAGTATATTTCCTTTGGCCCTATACTCTTCAAAGGGATCCGAAATATCTGTTCTCAGATTCCACAGAAATAAGGCTAGCAAAGAGATCCACGAAATACAGATGTAACTCTGTGAGTGGAAGGCACACATCACAGAGCAGTTTCTCAGAAAGCTTCTTTCTAGATTTCATCTGAGAATATTTCCTTTTTCACCATAGCCCTCTATGGGCTTCCAAATATCACTTTGCCAATTCCACAAGAACTGTCTTATCGAAAGGCTTCTTGAGGGGAAAGCTGTAACTCTGTGAGATGATTTCACAGAACACAAAGAAGTTTCTCAGAAAGCTTCTTTCTCTTTGTTATCGGATGATATTTACTTTGGCCCTATAGTCTTCAAAGGGATGTGAAATATTTGGTCTCAGATTCCACAGAAATAAGGCTAGCAAAGAGATCCTCGAAATACAGATGTAACTCTGTGAGTGGAAGGCACACATCACAGAGCAGTTTCTCAGAAAGCTTCTTTCCAGATTTCATCTGAGGATATTTCCTTTTTCACCATAGCCCTCTATGGGCTTCCAAATATCACTTTGCCAATTCCACAAGAACTGTCTTAGCGAAAGTGTTCTTGAGGGGAAAGCTGTAACTCTGTGAGATGATTTCACAGAACACAAAGAAGTTTCTCAGAAAGCTTCTTTCTCTTTGTTATCGGAGGATATTTCCTTTGGCCCTATAGTCTTCAAAGGGATCCGAAATATCTGTTCTCAGATTCCACAGAAATAAGGCTAGCAAAGAGATCCACGAAATACAGATGTAACTCTGTGAGATGAATGAACAGAAGACTAAGCAGTTTCTCACAAAGCTTCTTTCCAGATTTCATCTGAGGATATTTCCTTTTTCACCATAGCCGTCTATGGGCTTCCAAATATCACTTTGCCAATTCCACAAGAACTGGCTTACCGAAAGGCTTCTTGAGGGGAAAGCTGTAACTCTGTGAGATGATTTCACAGAACACAAAGAAGTTTCTCAGAAAGCTTCTTTCTCTTTGTTATCGGAGGATATTTCCTTTGGCCCTATAGTCTTCAAAGGGATCCGAAATATCTGTTCTCAGATTCCACAGAAATAAGGCTAGCAAAGAGATCCACGAAATACAGATGTAACTCTGTGAGATGAATGAACAGAACACTAAGCAGTTTCTCAGAAAGCTTCTTGCCAGATTTCATCTGAGGATATTTCCTTTTTCACCATAGCCCTCTATGGGCTTCCAAATATCACTTTGCCAATTCCACAAGAACTGTCTTAGCGAAAGGCTTCTTGAGGGGAAAGCTGTAACTCTGTGAGATGATTTCACAGAACACAAAGAAGTTTCTCAGAAAGCTTCTTTCTCTTTGTTATCGCAGGATATTTCCTTTGGCCCTATAGTCTTCAAAGGGATCCGAAATATCTGTTCTCAGATTCCACAGAAATAAGGCTAGCAAAGAGAACCACGAAATACAGATGTAACTCTGTGAGTGGAAGGCACGCATCACAGAGCAGTTTCTCAGAAAGCTTCTTTCCAGATTTCATCTGAGGATATTTCCTTTTTCACCATAGCCCTCTATGGGCTTACAAATATCACTTTTCCAATTACACAAGAACTGGCTTACCGAAAGACTTCTTGAGGGGAAAGCTGTAACTCTGTGAGATGATTTCACAGAACACAAAGAAGTTTCTCAGAAAGCTTCTTTCTCTTTGTTATGGGAGGATATTTCCTTTGGCCCTATAGTCTTCAAAGGGATCCGAAATATCTGTTCTCAGATTCCACAGAAATAAGGCTAGCAAAGAGATCCACGAAATAGAGATGTAACTCTGTGAGTGGAAGTCACACATCACAGAGCAGTTTCTCAGAAAGCTTCTTTCTAGATTTCATCTGAGAATATTTCCTTTTTCACCATAGCCCTCTATGGGCTTCCAAATATCACTTTGCCAATTCCACAAGAACTGTCTTATCGAAAGGCTTCTTGAGGGGAAAGCTGTAACTCTGTGAGATGATTTCACAGAACACAAAGAAGTTTCTCAGAAAGCTTCTTTCTCTTTGTTATCGGAGGATATTTACTTTGGACCTATAGTCTTCAAAGGGATGTGAAATATTTGGTCTCAGATTCCACAGAAATAAGGCTAGCAAAGAGATCCTCTAAATACAGATGTAACTCTGTGAGTGGAAGGCACACATCACAGAGCAGTTTCTCAGAAAGCTTCTTTCCAGATTTCATCTGAGGATATTTCCTTTTTCACCATAGCCCTCTAAGGGCTTCCAAATATCACTTTGCCAATTCCACAAGAACTGTCTAAGCGAAAGTGTTCTTGAGGGGAAAGCTGTAACTCTGTGAGATGATTTCACAGAACACAAAGAAGTTTCTCAGAAAGCTTCTTTCTCTTTGTTATCGGAGGATATTTCCTTTGGCCCTATAGTCTTCAAAGGGATCCGAAATATCTGTTCTCAGATTCCACAGAAATAAGGCTAGCAAAGAGATCCACGAAATACGGATGTAACTCTGTGAGATGAATGAACAGAAGACTAAGCAGTTTCTCACAAAGCTTCTTTCCAGATTTCATCTGAGGATATTTCCTTTTTCACCATAGCCCTCTATGGGCTTCCAAATATCACTTTGCCAATTACACAAGAACTGGCTTACCGAAAGGCTTCTTGAGGGGAAAGCTGTAACTCTGTGAGATGATTTCACAGAACACAAAGAAGTTTCTCAGAAAGCTTCTTTCTCTTTGTTATCGCAGGATATTTCCTTTGGCCCTATAGTCTTCAAAGGGATCCGAAATATCTGTTCTCAGATTCCACAGAAATAAGGCTAGCAAAGAGATCCACGAAATAGAGATGTAACTCTGTGAGTGGAAGTCACACATCACAGAGCAGTTTCTCAGAAAGCTTCTTTCTAGATTTCATCTGAGAATATTTCCTTTTTCACCATAGCCCTCTATGGGCTTCCAAATATCACTTTGCCAATTCCACAAGAACTGTCTTATCGAAAGGCTTCTTGAGGGGAAAGCTGTAACTCTGTGAGATGATTTCACAGAACACAAAGAAGTTTCTCAGAAAGCTTCTTTCTCTTTGTTATCGGAGGATATTTACTTTGGACCTATAGTCTTCAAAGGGATGTGAAATATTTGGTCTCAGATTCCACAGAAATAAGGCTAGCAAAGAGATCCTCTAAATACAGATGTAACTCTGTGAGTGGAAGGCACACATCACAGAGCAGTTTCTCAGAAAGCTTCTTTCCAGATTTCATCTGAGGATATTTCCTTTTTCACCATAGCCCTCTATGGGCTTACAAATATCACTTTTCCAATTACACAAGAACTGGCTTACCGAAAGACTTCTTGAGGGGAAAGCTGTAACTCTGTGAGATGATTTCACAGAACACAACGAAGTTTCTCAGAAACCTTCTTTCTCTTTGTTATCGGAGGATAATTCCTTTGGCCCTATAGTCTTCAAAGGGATCCGAAATATCTGTTCTCAGATTCCACAGAAATAAGGCTAGCAAAGAGATCCACGAAATACAGATGTAACTCTGTGAGATGAATGAACAGAACACTAAGGAGTTTCTTAGAAAGCTTCTTTCCAGATTTCATCTGAGGATATTTCCTTTTTCACCATAGCCCTCTATGGGCTTCCAAATATCACTTTGCCAATTCCACAAGAACTGTCTTAGCGAAAGTGTTCTTGAGGGGAAAGCTGTAACTCTGTGAGATGATTTCACAGAACACAAAGAAGTTTCTCAGAAAGCTTCTTTCTCTTTGTTATCGGAGGATATTTCCTTTGGCCCTATAGTCTTCAAAGGGATCCGAAATATCTGTTCTCAGATTCCACAGAAATAAGGCTAGCAAAGAGATCCACTAAATACAGATGTAACTCTGTGAGATGAATGAACAGAACACTAAGCAGTTTCTCAGAAAGCTTCTTTCCAGATTTCATCTGAGGATATTTCCTTTTTCACCATAGCCCTCTATGGGCTTCCAAATATCACTTTGCCAATTACACAAGAACTGGCTTACCGAAAGGCTTCTTGAGGGGAAAGCTGTAACTCTGTGAGATGATTTCACAGAACACAAAGAAGTTTCTCAGAAAGCTTCTTTCTCTTTGTTATCGGAGGATATTTCCTTTGGCCCTATATTCTTCAAAGGGATCCGAAATATCTGTTCTCAGATTCCACAGAAATAAGGCTAGCAAAGAGATCCACGAAATACAGATGTAACTCTGTGAGATGAATGAACAGAACACTAAGCAGTTTCTCAGAAAGCTTCTTGCCAGATTTCATCTGAGGATATTTCCTTTTTCACCATAGCCCTCTATGGGCTTCCAAATATCACTTTGCCAATTCCACAAGAACTGTCTTAGCGAAAGGCTTCTTGAGGGGAAAGCTGTAACTCTGTGAGATGATTTCACAGAACACAAAGAAGTTTCTCAGAAAGATTCCTTCTCTTTGTTATGGGAGGATATTTCCTTTGGCCCTATAGTCTTCAAAGGGATCCGAAATATCTGTTCTCAGATTCCACAGAAATAAGGCTAGCAAAGAGATCCACGAAATACAGATGTAACTCTGTGAGTGGAAGTCACACATCACAGAGCACTTTCTCAGAAAGCTTCTTTCCAGATTTTATCTGAGGATATTTCCTTTTTCACCATAGCTCTCTATGGGCTTCCAAATATCACTTTGCCAATTCCACAAGAACTCTCTTAGCGAAAGTCTTCTTGAGGGGAAAGCTGTAACTCTGTGAGATGATTTCACAGAACACAAAGAAGTTTCTCAGAAAGCTTCTTTCTCTTTGTTATCGGAGGATATTTCCTTTGGCCCTATAGTCTTCAAAGGGATCCGAAATATCTGTTCTCAGATTCCACAGAAATAAGGCTAGCAAAGAGATCCACGAAATACAGATGTAACTCTGTGAGATGAATGAACAGAACACTAAGCAGTGTCTCAGAAAGCTTCTTTCCAGATTTCATCTGAGGATATTTCCTTTTTCACCATAGCCCTCTATGGGCTTCCAAATATCACTTTGCCAATTCCACAAGAACTGTCTTAGCGAAAGGCTTCTTGAGGGGAAAGCTGTAACTCTGTGAGATGATTTCACAGAACACAAAGAAGTTTCTCAGAAAGCTTCTTTCTCTTTGTTATTGGAGGATATTTCCTTTGGCCCTATAGTCTTCAAAGGGATCCGAAATATCTGTTCTCAGATTCCACAGAAATAAGGCTAGCAAAGAGATCCACGAAATACAGATGTAACTCTGTGAGTGGAAGTCACACATCACAGAGCAGTTTCTCAGAAAGCTTCTTTCCAGATTTCATCTGAGGATATTTCCTTTTTCACCATAGCCCTCTATGGGCTTCCAAATATCACTTTGCCAATTCCACAAGAACTGTCTAAGCGAAAGGCTTCTTGAGGGGAAAGCTGTAACTCTGTGAGATGATTTCACAGAACACAAAAAAGTTTCTCAGAAAGTTTCTTTCTCTTTGTTATCGGAGTATATTTCCTTTGGCCCTATACTCTTCAAAGGGATCCGAAATATCTGTTCTCAGATTCCACAGAAATAAGGCTAGCAAAGAGATCCACGAAATACAGATGTAACTCTGTGAGTGGAAGGCACACATCACAGAGCAGTTTCTCAGAAAGCTTCTTTCTAGATTTCATCTGAGAATATTTCCTTTTTCACCATAGCCCTCTATGGGCTTCCAAATATCACTTTGCCAATTCCACAAGAACTGTCTTATCGAAAGGCTTCTTGAGGGGAAAGCTGTAACTCTGTGAGATGATTTCACAGAACACAAAGAAGTTTCTCAGAAAGCTTCTTTCTCTTTGTTATCGGATGATATTTACTTTGGCCCTATAGTCTTCAAAGGGATGTGAAATATTTGGTCTCAGATTCCACAGAAATAAGGCTAGCAAAGAGATCCTCGAAATACAGATGTAACTCTGTGAGTGGAAGGCACACATCACAGAGCAGTTTCTCAGAAAGCTTCTTTCCAGATTTCATCTGAGGATATTTCCTTTTTCACCATAGCCCTCTATGGGTTTCCAAATATCACTTTGCCAATTCCACAAGAACTGTCTTAGCGAAAGTGTTCTTGAGGGGAAAGCTGTAACTCTGTGAGATGATTTCACAGAACACAAAGAAGTTTCTCAGAAAGCTTCTTTCTCTTTGTTATCGGAGGATATTTCCTTTGGCCCTATAGTCTTCAAAGGGATCCGAAATATCTGTTCTCAGATTCCACAGAAATAAGGCTAGCAAAGAGATCCACGAAATACAGATGTAACTCTGTGAGATGAATGAACAGAAGACTAAGCAGTTTCTCACAAAGCTTCTTTCCAGATTTCATCTGAGGATATTTCCTTTTTCACCATAGCCCTCTTTGGGCTTCCAAATATCACTTTGCCAATTCCACAAGAACTGGCTTACCGAAAGGCTTCTTGAGGGGAAAGCTGTAACTCTGTGAGATGATTTCACAGAACACAAAGAAGTTTCTCAGAAAGCTTCTTTCTCTTTGTTATCGGAGGATATTTCCTTTGGCCCTATAGTCTTCAAAGGGATCCGAAATATCTGTTCTCAGATTCCACAGAAATAAGGCTAGCAAAGAGATCCACGAAATACAGATGTAACTCTGTGAGATGAATGAACAGAACACTAAGCAGTTTCTCAGAAAGCTTCTTGCCAGATTTCATCTGAGGATATTTCCTTTTTCACCATAGCCCTCTATGGGCTTCCAAATATCACTTTGCCAATTCCACAAGAACTGTCTTAGCGAAAGGCTTCTTGAGGGGAAAGCTGTAACTCTGTGAGATGATTTCACAGAACACAAAGAAGTTTCTCAGAAAGCTTCTTTCTCTTTGTTATCGCAGGATATTTCCTTTGGCCCTATAGTCTTCAAAGGGATCCGAAATATCTGTTCTCAGATTCCACAGAAATAAGGCTAGCAAAGAGAACCACGAAATACAGATGTAACTCTGTGAGTGGAAGGCACGCATCACAGAGCAGTTTCTCAGAAAGCTTCTTTCCAGATTTCATCTGAGGATATTTCCTTTTTCACCATAGCCCTCTATGGGCTTACAAATATCACTTTTCCAATTACACAAGAACTGGCTTACCGAAAGACTTCTTGAGGGGAAAGCTGTAACTCTGTGAGATGATTTCACAGAACACAAAGAAGTTTCTCAGAAAGCTTCTTTCTCTTTGTTATGGGAGGATATTTCCTTTGGCCCTATAGTCTTCAAAGGGATCCGAAATATCTGTTCTCAGATTCCACAGAAATAAGGCTAGCAAAGAGATCCACGAAATAGAGATGTAACTCTGTGAGTGGAAGTCACACATCACAGAGCAGTTTCTCAGAAAGCTTCTTTCTAGATTTCATCTGAGAATATTTCCTTTTTCACCATAGCCCTCTATGGGCTTCCAAATATCACTTTGCCAATTCCACAAGAACTGTCTTATCGAAAGGCTTCTTGAGGGGAAAGCTGTAACTCTGTGAGATGATTTCACAGAACACAAAGAAGTTTCTCAGAAAGCTTCTTTCTCTTTGTTATCGGAGGATATTTACTTTGGCCCTATAGTCTTCAAAGGGATGTGAAATATTTGGTCTCAGATTCCACAGAAATAAGGCTAGCAAAGAGATCCTCGAAATACAGATGTAACTCTGTGAGTGGAAGGCACACATCACAGAGCAGTTTCTCAGAAAGCTTCTTTCCAGATTTCATCTGAAGATATTTCCTTTTTCACCATAGCCCTCTATGGGCTTCCAAATATCACTTTGCCAATTCCACAAGAACTGTCTAAGCGAAAGTGTTCTTGAGGGGAAAGCTGTAACTCTGTGAGATGATTTCACAGAACACAAAGAAGTTTCTCAGAAAGCTTCTTTCTCTTTGTTATCGGAGGATATTTCCTTTGGCCCTATAGTCTTCAAAGGGATCCGAAATATCTGTTCTCAGATTCCACAGAAATAAGGCTAGCAAAGAGATCCACGAAATACAGATGTAACTCTGTGAGATGAATGAACAGAAGACTAAGCAGTTTCTCACAAAGCTTCTTTCCAGATTTCATCTGAGGATATTTCCTTTTTCACCATAGCCCTCTATGGGCTTCCAAATATCACTTTGCCAATTACACAAGAACTGGCTTACCGAAAGGCTTCTTGAGGGGAAAGCTGTAACTCTGTGAGATGATTTCACAGAACACAAAGAAGTTTCTCAGAAAGCTTCTTTCTCTTTGTTATCGCAGGATATTTCCTTTGGCCCTATAGTCTTCAAAGGGATCCGAAATATCTGTTCTCAGATTCCACAGAAATAAGGCTAGCAAAGAGATCCACGAAATAGAGATGTAACTCTGTGAGTGGAAGTCACACATCACAGAGCAGTTTCTCAGAAAGCTTCTTTCTAGATTTCATCTGAGAATATTTCCTTTTTCACCATAGCCCTCTATGGGCTTCCAAATATCACTTTGCCAATTCCACAAGAACTGTCTTATCGAAAGGCTTCTTGAGGGGAAAGCTGTAACTCTGTGAGATGATTTCACAGAACACAAAGAAGTTTCTCAGAAAGCTTCTTTCTCTTTGTTATCGGAGGATATTTACTTTGGACCTATAGTCTTCAAAGGGATGTGAAATATTTGGTCTCAGATTCCACAGAAATAAGGCTAGCAAAGAGATCCTCTAAATACAGATGTAACTCTGTGAGTGGAAGGCACACATCACAGAGCAGTTTCTCAGAAAGCTTCTTTCCAGATTTCATCTGAGGATATTTCCTTTTTCACCATAGCCCTCTATGGGCTTCCAAATATCACTTTGCCAATTCCACAAGAACTGTCTAAGCGAAAGTGTTCTTGAGGGGAAAGCTGTAACTCTGTGAGATGATTTCACAGAACACAAAGAAGTTTCTCAGAAAGCTTCTTTCTCTTTGTTATCGGAGGATATTTCCTTTGGCCCTATAGTCTTCAAAGGGATCCGAAATATCTGTTCTCAGATTCCACAGAAATAAGGCTAGCAAAGAGATCCACGAAATACAGATGTAACTCTGTGAGATGAATGAACAGAAGACTAAGCAGTTTCTCACAAAGCTTCTTTCCAGATTTCATCTGAGGATATTTCCTTTTTCACCATAGCCCTCTATGGGCTTCCAAATATCACTTTGCCAATTACACAAGAACTGGCTTACCGAAAGGCTTCTTGAGGGGAAAGCTGTAACTCTGTGAGATGATTTCACAGAACACAAAGAAGTTTCTCAGAAAGCTTCTTTCTCTTTGTTATCGCAGGATATTTCCTTTGGCCCTATAGTCTTCAAAGGGATCCGAAATATCTGTTCTCAGATTCCACAGAAATAAGGCTAGCAAAGAGATCCACGTAATAGAGATGTAACTCTGTGAGTGGAAGTCACACATCACAGAGCAGTTTCTCAGAAAGCTTCTTTCTAGATTTCATCTGAGAATATTTCCTTTTTCACCATAGCCCTCTATGGGCTTCCAAATATCACTTTGCCAATTCCACAAGAACTGTCTTATCGAAAGGCTTCTTGAGGGGAAAGCTGTAACTCTGTGAGATGATTTCACAGAACACAAAGAAGTTTCTCAGAAAGCTTCTTTCTCTTTGTTATCGGAGGATATTTACTTTGGACCTATAGTCTTCAAAGGGATGTGAAATATTTGGTCTCAGATTCCACAGAAATAAGGCTAGCAAAGAGATCCTCTAAATACAGATGTAACTCTGTGAGTGGAAGGCACACATCACAGAGCAGTTTCTCAGAAAGCTTCTTTCCAGATTTCATCTGAGGATATTTCCTTTTTCACCATAGCCCTCTATGGGCTTACAAATATCACTTTTCCAATTACACAAGAACTGGCTTACCGAAAGACTTCTTGAGGGGAAAGCTGTAACTCTGTGAGATGATTTCACAGAACACAACGAAGTTTCTCAGAAACCTTCTTTCTCTTTGTTATCGGAGGATAATTCCTTTGGCCCTATAGTCTTCAAAGGGATCCGAAATATCTGTTCTCAGATTCCACAGAAATAAGGCTAGCAAAGAGATCCACGAAATACAGATGTAACTCTGTGAGTGGAAGTCACACATCACAGAGCACTTTCTCAGAAAGCTTCTTTCCAGATTTTATCTGAGGATATTTCCTTTTTCACCATAGCTCTCTATGGGCTTCCAAATATCACTTTGCCAATTCCACAAGAACTCTCTTAGCGAAAGTCTTCTTGAGGGGAAAGCTGTAACTCTGTGAGATGATTTCACAGAACACAAAGAAGTTTCTCAGAAAGCTTCTTTCTCTTTGTTATCGGAGGATATTTCCTTTGGCCCTATAGTCTTCAAAGGGATCCGAAATATCTGTTCTCAGATTCCACAGAAATAAGGCTAGCAAAGAGATCCACGAAATACAGATGTAACTCTGTGAGTGGAAGTCACACATCACAGAGCAGTTTCTCAGAAAGCTTCTTTCCAAATTTCATCTGAGGATATTTCCTTTTTCACCATAGCCCTCTATGGGCTTCCAAATATCACTTTGCCAATTCCACAAGAACTGTCTAAGCGAAAGGCTTCTTGAGGGGAAAGCTGTAACTCTGTGAGATGATTTCACAGAACACAAAAAAGTTTCTCAGAAAGCTTCTTTCTCTTTGTTATCGGAGTATATTTCCTTTGGCCCTATACTCTTCAAAGGGATCCGAAATATCTGTTCTCAGATTCCACAGAAATAAGGCTAGCAAAGAGATCCACGAAATACAGATGTAACTCTGTGAGTGGAAGGCACACATCACAGAGCAGTTTCTCAGAAAGCTTCTTTCTAGATTTCATCTGAGAATATTTCCTTTTTCACCATAGCCCTCTATGGGCTTCCAAATATCACTTTGCCAATTCCACAAGAACTGTCTTATCGAAAGGCTTCTTGAGGGGAAAGCTGTAACTCTGTGAGATGATTTCACAGAACACAAAGAAGTTTCTCAGAAAGCTTCTTTCTCTTTGTTATCGGATGATATTTACTTTGGCCCTATAGTCTTCAAAGGGATGTGAAATATTTGGTCTCAGATTCCACAGAAATAAGGCTAGCAAAGAGATCCTCGAAATACAGATGTAACTCTGTGAGTGGAAGGCACACATCACAGAGCAGTTTCTCAGAAAGCTTCTTTCCAGATTTCATCTGAGGATATTTCCTTTTTCACCATAGCCCTCTATGGGCTTCCAAATATCACTTTGCCAATTCCACAAGAACTGTCTTAGCGAAAGTGTTCTTGAGGGGAAAGCTGTAACTCTGTGAGATGATTTCACAGAACACAAAGAAGTTTCTCAGAAAGCTTCTTTCTCTTTGTTATCGGAGGATATTTCCTTTGGCCCTATAGTCTTCAAAGGGATCCGAAATATCTGTTCTCAGATTCCACAGAAATAAGGCTAGCAAAGAGATCCACGAAATACAGATGTAACTCTGTGAGATGAATGAACAGAAGACTAAGCAGTTTCTCACAAAGCTTCTTTCCAGATTTCATCTGAGGATATTTCCTTTTTCACCATAGCCCTCTATGGGCTTCCAAATATCACTTTGCCAATTCCACAAGAACTGGCTTACCGAAAGGCTTCTTGAGGGGAAAGCTGTAACTCTGTGAGATGATTTCACAGAACACAAAGAAGTTTCTCAGAAAGCTTCTTTCTCTTTGTTATCGGAGGATATTTCCTTTGGCCCTATAGTCTTCAAAGGGATCCGAAATATCTGTTCTCAGATTCCACAGAAATAAGGCTAGCAAAGAGATCCACGAAATACAGATGTAACTCTGTGAGATGAATGAACAGAACACTAAGCAGTTTCTCAGAAAGCTTCTTGCCAGATTTCATCTGAGGATATTTCCTTTTTCACCATAGCCCTCTATGGGCTTCCAAATATCACTTTGCCAATTCCACAAGAAGTGTCTTAGCGAAAGGCTTCTTGAGGGGAAAGCTGTAACTCTGTGAGATGATTTCACAGAACACAAAGAAGTTTCTCAGAAAGCTTCTTTCTCTTTGTTATCGCAGGATATTTCCTTTGGCCCTATAGTCTTCAAAGGGATCCGAAATATCTGTTCTCAGATTCCACAGAAATAAGGCTAGCAAAGAGAACCACGAAATACAGATGTAACTCTGTGAGTGGAAGGCACGCATCACAGAGCAGTTTCTCAGAAAGCTTCTTTCCAGATTTCATCTGAGGATATTTCCTTTTTCACCATAGCCCTCTATGGGCTTACAAATATCACTTTTCCAATTACACAAGAACTGGCTTACCGAAAGACTTCTTGAGGGGAAAGCTGTAACTCTGTGAGATGATTTCACAGAACACAAAGAAGTTTCTCAGAAAGCTTCTTTCTCTTTGTTATGGGAGGATATTTCCTTTGGCCCTATAGTCTTCAAAGGGATCCGAAATATCTGTTCTCAGATTCCACAGAAATAAGGCTAGCAAAGAGATCCACGAAATAGAGATGTAACTCTGTGAGTGGAAGTCACACATCACAGAGCAGTTTCTCAGAAAGCTTCTTTCTAGATTTCATCTGAGAATATTTCCTTTTTCACCATAGCCCTCTATGGGCTTCCAAATATCACTTTGCCAATTCCACAAGAACTGTCTTATCGAAAGGCTTCTTGAGGGGAAAGCTGTAACTCTGTGAGATGATTTCACAGAACACAAAGAAGTTTCTCAGAAAGCTTCTTTCTCTTTGTTATCGGAGGATATTTACTTTGGCCCTATAGTCTTCAAAGGGATGTGAAATATTTGGTCTCAGATTCCACAGAAATAAGGCTAGCAAAGAGATCCTCGAAATACAGATGTAACTCTGTGAGTGGAAGGCACACATCACAGAGCAATTTCTCAGAAAGCTTCTTTCCAGATTTCATCTGAGGATATTTCCTTTTTCACCATAGCCCTCTATGGGCTTCCAAATATCACTTTGCCAATTCCACAAGAACTGTCTAAGCGAAAGTGTTCTTGAGGGGAAAGCTGTAACTCTGTGAGATGATTTCACAGAACACAAAGAAGTTTCTCAGAAAGCTTCTTTCTCTTTGTTATCGGAGGATATTTCCTTTGGCCCTATAGTCTTCAAAGGGATCCGAAATATCTGTTCTCAGATTCCACAGAAATAAGGCTAGCAAAGAGATCCACGAAATACAGATGTAACTCTGTGAGATGAATGAACAGAAGACTAAGCAGTTTCTCACAAAGCTTCTTTCCAGATTTCATCTGAGGATATTTCCTTTTTCACCATAGCCCTCTATGGGCTTCCAAATATCACTTTGCCAATTACACAAGAACTGGCTTACCGAAAGGCTTCTTGAGGGGAAAGCTGTAACTCTGTGAGATGATTTCACAGAACACAAAGAAGTTTCTCAGAAAGCTTCTTTCTGTTTGTTATCGGAGGATATTTCCTTTGGCCCTATAGTCTTCAAAGGGATCCGAAATATCTGTTCTCAGATTCCACAGAAATAAGGCTAGCAAAGAGATCCACGAAATAGAGATGTAACTCTGTGAGTGGAAGTCACACATCACAGAGCAGTTTCTCAGAAAGCTTCTTTCTAGATTTCATCTGAGAATATTTCCTTTTTCACCATAGCCCTCTATGGGCTTCCAAATATCACTTTGCCAATTCCACAAGAACTGTCTTATCGAAAGGCTTCTTGAGGGGAAAGCTGTAACTCTGTGAGATGATTTCACAGAACACAAAGAAGTTTCTCAGAAAGCTTCTTTCTCTTTGTTATCGGAGGATATTTACTTTGGACCTATAGTCTTCAAAGGGATGTGAAATATTTGGTCTCAGATTCCACAGAAATAAGGCTAGCAAAGAGATCCTCTAAATACAGATGTAACTCTGTGAGTGGAAGGCACACATCACAGAGCAGTTTCTCAGAAAGCTTCTTTCCAGATTTCATCTGAGGATATTTCCTTTTTCACCATAGCCCTCTATGGGCTTACAAATATCACTTTTCCAATTACACAAGAACTGGCTTACCGAAAGACTTCTTGAGGGGAAAGCTGTAACTCTGTGAGATGATTTCACAGAACACAAAGAAGTTTCTCAGAAACCTTCTTTCTCTTTGTTATCGGAGGATAATTCCTTTGGCCCTATAGTCTTCAAAGGGATCCGAAATATCTGTTCTCAGATTCCACAGAAATAAGGCTAGCAAAGAGATCCACGAAATACAGATGTAACTCTGTGAGATGAATGAACAGAACACTAAGGAGTTTCTTAGAAAGCTTCTTTCCAGATTTCATCTGAGGATATTTCCTTTTTCACCATAGCCCTCTATGGGCTTCCAAATATCACTTTGCCAATTCCACAAGAACTGTCTTAGCGAAAGTGTTATTGAGGGGAAAGCTGTAACTCTGTGAGATGATTTCACAGAACACAAAGAAGTTTCTCAGAAAGCTTCTTTCTCTTTGTTATCGGAGGATATTTCCTTTGGCCCTATAGTCTTCAAAGGGATCCGAAATATCTGTTCTCAGATTCCACAGAAATAAGGCTAGCAAAGAGATCCACTAAATACAGATGTAACTCTGTGAGATGAATGAACAGAACACTAAGCAGTTTCTCAGAAAGCTTCTTTCCAGATTTCATCTGAGGATATTTCCTTTTTCACCATAGCCCTCTATGGGCTTCCAAATATCACTTTGCCAATTACACAAGAACTGGCTTACCGAAAGGCTTCTTGAGGGGAAAGCTGTAACTCTGTGAGATGATTTCACAGAACACAAAGAAGTTTCTCAGAAAGCTTCTTTCTCTTTGTTATCGGAGGATATTTCCTTTGGCCCTATATTCTTCAAAGGGATCCGAAATATCTGTTCTCAGATTCCACAGAAATAAGGCTAGCAAAGAGATCCACGAAATACAGATGTAACTCTGTGAGATGAATGAACAGAACACTAAGCAGTTTCTCAGAAAGCTTCTTGCCAGATTTCATCTGAGGATATTTCCTTTTTCACCATAGCCCTCTATGGGCTTCCAAATATCACTTTGCCAATTCCACAAGAACTGTCTTAGCGAAAGGCTTCTTGAGGGGAAAGCTGTAACTCTGTGAGATGATTTCACAGAACACAAAGAAGTTTCTCAGAAAGATTCCTTCTCTTTGTTATGGGAGGATATTTCCTTTGGCCCTATAGTCTTCAAAGGGATCCGAAATATCTGTTCTCAGATTCCACAGAAATAAGGCTAGCAAAGAGATCCACGAAATACAGATGTAACTCTGTGAGTGGAAGTCACACATCACAGAGCACTTTCTCAGAAAGCTTCTTTCCAGATTTTATCTGAGGATATTTCCTTTTTCACCATAGCTCTCTATGGGCTTCCAAATATCACTTTGCCAATTCCACAAGAACTCTCTTAGCGAAAGTCTTCTTGAGGGGAAAGCTGTAACTCTGTGAGATGATTTCACAGAACACAAAGAAGTTTCTCAGAAAGCTTCTTTCTCTTTGTTATCGGAGGATATTTCCTTTGGCCCTATAGTCTTCAAAGGGATCCGAAATATCTGTTCTCAGATTCCACAGAAATAAGGCTAGCAAAGACATCCACGAAATACAGATGTAACTCTGTGAGATGAATGAACAGAACACTAAGCAGTGTCTCAGAAAGCTTCTTTCCAGATTTCATCTGAGGATATTTCCTTTTTCACCATAGCCCTCTATGGGCTTCCAAATATCACTTTGCCAATTCCACAAGAACTGTCTTAGCGAAAGGCTTCTTGAGGGGAAAGCTGTAACTCTGTGAGATGATTTCACAGAACACAAAGAAGTTTCTCAGAAAGCTTCTTTCTCTTTGTTATCGGAGGATATTTACTTTGGCCCTATAGTCTTCAAAGGGATCCGAAATATCTGTTCTCAGATTCCACAGAAATAAGGCTAGCAAAGAGATCCACGAAATACAGATGTAACTCTGTGAGTGGAAGTCACACATCACAGAGCAGTTTCTCAGAAAGCTTCTTTCCAGATTTCATCTGAGGATATTTCCTTTTTCACCATAGCCCTCTATGGGCTTCCAAATATCACTTTGCCAATTCCACAAGAACTGTCTAAGCGAAAGGCTTCTTGAGGGGAAAGCTGTAACTCTGTGAGATGATTTCACAGAACACAAAAAAGTTTCTCAGAAAGCTTCTTTCTCTTTGTTATCGGAGTATATTTCCTTTGGCCCTATACTCTTCAAAGGGATCCGAAATATCTGTTCTCAGATTCCACAGAAATAAGGCTAGCAAAGAGATCCACGAAATACAGATGTAACTCTGTGAGTGGAAGGCACACATCACAGAGCAGTTTCTCAGAAAGCTTCTTTCTAGATTTCATCTGAGAATATTTCCTTTTTCACCATAGCCCTCTATGGGCTTCCAAATATCACTTTGCCAATTCCACAAGAACTGTCTTATCGAAAGGCTTCTTGAGGGGAAAGCTGTAACTCCGTGAGATGATTTCACAGAACACAAAGAAGTTTCTCAGAAAGCTTCTTTCTCTTTGTTATCGGATGATATTTACTTTGGCCCTATAGTCTTCAAAGGGATGTGAAATATTTGGTCTCAGATTCCACAGAAATAAGGCTAGCAAAGAGATCCTCGAAATACAGATGTAACTCTGTGAGTGGAAGGCACACATCACAGAGCAGTTTCTCAGAAAGCTTCTTTCCAGATTTCATCTGAGGATATTTCCTTTTTCACCATAGCCCTCTATGGGCTTCCAAATATCACTTTGCCAATTCCACAAGAACTGTCTTAGCGAAAGTGTTCTTGAGGGGAAAGCTGTAACTCTGTGAGATGATTTCACAGAACACAAAGAAGTTTCTCAGAAAGCTTCTTTCTCTTTGTTATCGGAGGATATTTCCTTTGGCCCTATAGTCTTCAAAGGGATCCGAAATATCTGTTCTCAGATTCCACAGAAATAAGGCTAGCAAAGAGATCCACGAAATACAGATGTAACTCTGTGAGATGAATGAACAGAAGACTAAGCAGTTTCTCACAAAGCTTCTTTCCAGATTTCATCTGAGGATATTTCCTTTTTCACCATAGCCCTCTATGGGCTTCCAAATATCACTTTGCCAATTCCACAAGAACTGGCTTACCGAAAGGCTTCTTGAGGGGAAAGCTGTAACTCTGTGAGATGATTTCACAGAACACAAAGAAGTTTCTCAGAAAGCTTCTTTCTCTTTGTTATCGGAGGATATTTCCTTTGGCCCTATAGTCTTCAAAGGGATCCGAAATATCTGTTCTCAGATTCCACAGAAATAAGGCTAGCAAAGAGATCCACGAAATACAGATGTAACTCTGTGAGATGAATGAACAGAACACTAAGCAGTTTCTCAGAAAGCTTCTTGCCAGATTTCATCTGAGGATATTTCCTTTTTCACCATAGCCCTCTATGGGCTTCCAAATATCACTTTGCCAATTCCACAAGAACTGTCTTAGCGAAAGGCTTCTTGAGGGGAAAGCTGTAACTCTGTGAGATGATTTCACAGAACACAAAGAAGTTTCTCAGAAAGATTCCTTCTCTTTGTTATGGGAGGATATTTCCTTTGGCCCTATAGTCTTCAAAGGGATCCGAAATATCTGTTCTCAGATTCCACAGAAATAAGGCTAGCAAAGAGATCCACGAAATACAGATGTAACTCTGTGAGTGGAAGTCACACATCACAGAGCACTTTCTCAGAAAGCTTCTTTCCAGATTTTATCTGAGGATATTTCCTTTTTCACCATAGCTCTCTATGGGCTTCCAAATATCACTTTGCCAATTCCACAAGAACTCTCTTAGCGAAAGTCTTCTTGAGGGGAAAGCTGTAACTCTGTGAGATGATTTCACAGAATACAAAGAAGTTTCTCAGAAAGCTTCTTTCTCTTTGTTATCGGAGGATATTTCCTTTGGCCCTATAGTCTTCAAAGGGATCCGAAATATCTGTTCTCAGATTCCACAGAAATAAGGCTAGCAAAGACATCCACGAAATACAGATGTAACTCTGTGAGATGAATGAACAGAACACTAAGCAGTGTCTCAGAAAGCTTCTTTCCAGATTTCATCTGAGGATATTTCCTTTTTCACCATAGCCCTCTATGGGCTTCCAAATATCACTTTGCCAATTCCACAAGAACTGTCTTAGCGAAAGGCTTCTTGAGGGGAAAGCTGTAACTCTGTGAGATGATTTCACAGAACACAAAGAAGTTTCTCAGAAAGCTTCTTTCTCTTTGTTATCGGAGGATATTTACTTTGGCCCTATAGTCTTCAAAGGGATCCGAAATATCTGTTCTCAGATTCCACAGAAATAAGGCTAGCAAAGAGATCCACGAAATACAGATGTAACTCTGTGAGTGGAAGTCACACATCACAGAGCAGTTTCTCAGAAAGCTTCTTTCCAGATTTCATCTGAGGATATTTCCTTTTTCACCATAGCCCTCTATGGGCTTCCAAATATCACTTTGCCAATTCCACAAGAACTGTCTAAGCGAAAGGCTTCTTGAGGGGAAAGCTGTAACTCTGTGAGATGATTTCACAGAACACAAAAAAGTTTCTCAGAAAGCTTCTTTCTCTTTGTTATCGGAGTATATTTCCTTTGGCCCTATACTCTTCAAAGGGATCCGAAATATCTGTTCTCAGATTCCACAGAAATAAGGCTAGCAAAGAGATCCACGAAATACAGATGTAACTCTGTGAGTGGAAGGCACACATCACAGAGCAGTTTCTCAGAAAGCTTCTTTCTAGATTTCATCTGAGAATATTTCCTTTTTCACCATAGCCCTCTATGGGCTTCCAAATATCACTTTGCCAATTCCACAAGAACTGTCTTATCGAAAGGCTTCTTGAGGGGAAAGCTGTAACTCTGTGAGATGATTTCACAGAACACAAAGAAGTTTCTCAGAAAGCTTCTTTCTCTTTGTTATCGGATGATATTTACTTTGGCCCTATAGTCTTCAAAGGGATGTGAAATATTTGGTCTCAGATTCCACAGAAATAAGGCTAGCAAAGAGATCCTCGAAATACAGATGTAACTCTGTGAGTGGAAGGCACACATCACAGAGCAGTTTCTCAGAAAGCTTCTTTCCAGATTTCATCTGAGGATATTTCCTTTTTCACCATAGCCCTCTATGGGCTTCCAAATATCACTTTGCCAATTCCACAAGAACTGTCTTAGCGAAAGTGTTCTTGAGGGGAAAGCTGTAACTCTGTGAGATGATTTCACAGAACACAAAGAAGTTTCTCAGAAAGCTTCTTTCTCTTTGTTATCGGAGGATATTTCCTTTGGCCCTATAGTCTTCAAAGGGATCCGAAATATCTGTTCTCAGATTCCACAGAAATAAGGCTAGCAAAGAGATCCACGAAATACAGATGTAACTCTGTGAGATGAATGAACAGAAGACTAAGCAGTTTCTCACAAAGCTTCTTTCCAGATTTCATCTGAGGATATTTCCTTTTTCACCATAGCCCTCTATGGGCTTCCAAATATCACTTTGCCAATTCCACAAGAACTGGCTTACCGAAAGGCTTCTTGAGGGGAAAGCTGTAACTCTGTGAGATGATTTCACAGAACACAAAGAAGTTTCTCAGAAAGCTTCTTTCTCTTTGTTATCGGAGGATATTTCCTTTGGCCCTATAGTCTTCAAAGGGATCCGAAATATCTGTTCTCAGATTCCACAGAAATAAGGCTAGCAAAGAGATCCACGAAATACAGATGTAACTCTGTGAGATGAATGAACAGAACACTAAGCAGTTTCTCAGAAAGCTTCTTGCCAGATTTCATCTGAGGATATTTCCTTTTTCACCATAGCCCTCTATGGGCTTCCAAATATCACCTTGCCAATTCCACAAGAACTGTCTTAGCGAAAGGCTTCTTGAGGGGAAAGCTGTAACTCTGTGAGATGATTTCACAGAACACAAAGAAGTTTCTCTGAAAGCTTCTTTCTCTTTGTTATCGCAGGATATTTCCTTTGGCCCTATAGTCTTCAAAGGGATCCGAAATATCTGTTCTCAGATTCCACAGAAATAAGGCTAGCAAAGAGAACCACGAAATACAGATGTAACTCTGTGAGTGGAAGGCACGCATCACAGAGCAGTTTCTCAGAAAGCTTCTTTCCAGATTTCATCTGAGGATATTTCCTTTTTCACCATAGCCCTCTATGGGCTTACAAATATCACTTTTCCAATTACACAAGAACTGGCTTACCGAAAGACTTCTTGAGGGGAAAGCTGTAACTCTGTGAGATGATTTCACAGAACACAAAGAAGTTTCTCAGAAAGCTTCTTTCTCTTTGTTATGGGAGGATATTTCCTTTGGCCCTATAGTCTTCAAAGGGATCCGAAATATCTGTTCTCAGATTCCACAGAAATAAGGCTAGCAAAGAGATCCACGAAATAGAGATGTAACTCTGTGAGTGGAAGTCACACATCACAGAGCAGTTTCTCAGAAAGCTTCTTTCTAGATTTCATCTGAGAATATTTCCTTTTTCACCATAGCCCTCTATGGGCTTCCAAATATCACTTTGCCAATTCCACAAGAACTGTCTTATCGAAAGGCTTCTTGAGGGGAAAGCTGTAACTCTGTGAGATGATTTCACAGAACACAAAGAAGTTTCTCAGAAAGCTTCTTTCTCTTTGTTATCGGAGGATATTTACTTTGGCCCTATAGTCTTCAAAGGGATGTGAAATATTTGGTCTCAGATTCCACAGAAATAAGGCTAGCAAAGAGATCCTCGAAATACAGATGTAACTCTGTGAGTGGAAGGCACACATCACAGAGCAGTTTCTCAGAATGCTTCTTTCCAGATTTCATCTGAGGATATTTCCTTTTTCACCATAGCCCTCTATGGGCTTCCAAATATCACTTTGCCAATTCCACAAGAACTGTCTTAGCGAAAGGCTTCTTGAGGGGAAAGCTGTAACTCTGTGAGATGATTTCACAGAACACAAAGAAGTTTCTCTGAAAGCTTCTTTCTCTTTGTTATCGCAGGATATTTCCTTTGGCCCTATAGTCTTCAAAGGGATCCGAAATATCTGTTCTCAGATTCCACAGAAATAAGGCTAGCAAAGAGAACCACGAAATACAGATGTAACTCTGTGAGTGGAAGGCACGCATCACAGAGCAGTTTCTCAGAAAGCTTCTTTCCAGATTTCATCTGAGGATATTTCCTTTTTCACCATAGCCCTCTATGGGCTTACAAATATCACTTTTCCAATTACACAAGAACTGGCTTACCGAAAGACTTCTTGAGGGGAAAGCTGTAACTCTGTGAGATGATTTCACAGAACACAAAGAAGTTTCTCAGAAAGCTTCTTTCTCTTTGTTATGGGAGGATATTTCCTTTGGCCCTATAGTCTTCAAAGGGATCCGAAATATCTGTTCTCAGATTCCACAGAAATAAGGCTAGCAAAGAGATCCACGAAATAGAGATGTAACTCTGTGAGTGGAAGTCACACATCACAGAGCAGTTTCTCAGAAAGCTTCTTTCTAGATTTCATCTGAGAATATTTCCTTTTTCACCATAGCCCTCTATGGGCTTCCAAATATCACTTTGCCAATTCCACAAGAACTGTCTTATCGAAAGGCTTCTTGAGGGGAAAGCTGTAACTCTGTGAGATGATTTCACAGAACACAAAGAAGTTTCTCAGAAAGCTTCTTTCTCTTTGTTATCGGAGGATATTTACTTTGGCCCTATAGTCTTCAAAGGGATGTGAAATATTTGGTCTCAGATTCCACAGAAATAAGGCTAGCAAAGAGATCCTCGAAATACAGATGTAACTCTGTGAGTGGAAGGCACACATCACAGAGCAGTTTCTCAGAAAGCTTCTTTCCAGATTTCATCTGAGGATATTTCCTTTTTCACCATAGCCCTCTATGGGCTTCCAAATATCACTTTGCCAATTCCACAAGAACTGTCTAAGCGAAAGTGTTCTTGAGGGGAAAGCTGTAACTCTGTGAGATGATTTCACAGAACACAAAGAAGTTTCTCAGAAAGCTTCTTTCTCTTTGTTATCGGAGGATATTTCCTTTGGCCCTATAGTCTTCAAAGGGATCCGAAATATCTGTTCTCAGATTCCACAGAAATAAGGCTAGCAAAGAGATCCACGAAATACAGATGTAACTCTGTGAGATGAATGAACAGAAGACTAAGCAGTTTCTCACAAAGCTTCTTTCCAGATTTCATCTGAGGATATTTCCTTTTTCACCATAGCCCTCTATGGGCTTCCAAATATCACTTTGCCAATTACACAAGAACTGGCTTACCGAAAGGCTTCTTGAGGGGAAAGCTGTAACTCTGTGAGATGATTTCACAGAACACAAAGAAGTTTCTCAGAAAGCTTCTTTCTCTTTGTTATCGCAGGATATTTCCTTTGGCCCTATAGTCTTCAAAGGGATCCGAAATATCTGTTCTCAGATTCCACAGAAATAAGGCTAGCAAAGAGATCCACGAAATACAGATGTAACTCTGTGAGATGAATGAACAGAACACTAAGCAGTTTCTCAGAAAGCTTCTTGCCAGATTTCATCTGAGGATATTTCCTTTTTCACCATAGCCCTCTATGGGCTTCCAAATATCACTTTGCCAATTCCACAAGAACTGTCTTAGCGAAAGGCTTCTTGAGGGGAAAGCTGTAACTCTGTGAGATGATTTCACAGAACACAAAGAAGTTTCTCAGAAAGCTTCTTTCTCTTTGTTATCGCAGGATATTTCCTTTGGCCCTATAGTCTTCAAAGGGATCCGAAATATCTGTTCTCAGATTCCACAGAAATAAGGCTAGCAAAGAGAACCACGAAATACAGATGTAACTCTGTGAGTGGAAGGCACACATCACAGAGCAGTTTCTCAGAAAGCTTCTTTCCAGATTTCATCTGAGGATATTTCCTTTTTCACCATAGCCCTCTATGGGCTTACAAATATCACTTTTCCAATTACACAAGAACTAGCTTACCGAAAGACTTCTTGAGGGGAAAGCTGTAACTCTGTGAGATGATTTCACAGAACACAAAGAAGTTTCTCAGAAAGCTTCTTTCTCTTTGTTATCGCAGGATATTTCCTTTGGCCCTATAGTCTTCAAAGGGATCCGAAATATCTGTTCTCAGATTCCACATAAATAAGGCTAGCAAAGAGATCCACGAAATAGAGATGTAACTCTGTGAGTGGAAGTCACACATCACAGAGCAGTTTCTCAGAAAGCTTCTTTCTAGATTTCATCTGAGAATATTTCCTTTTTCACCATAGCCCTCTATGGGCTTCCAAATATCACTTTGCCAATTCCACAAGAACTGTCTTATCGAAAGGCTTCTTGAGGGGAAAGCTGTAACTCTGTGAGATGATTTCACAGAACACAAAGAAGTTTCTCAGAAAGCTTCTTTCTCTTTGTTATCGGAGGATATTTACTTTGGACCTATAGTCTTCAAAGGGATGTGAAATATTTGGTCTCAGATTCCACAGAAATAAGGCTAGCAAAGAGATCCTCTAAATACAGATGTAACTCTGTGAGTGGAAGGCACACATCACAGAGCAGTTTCTCAGAAAGCTTCTTTCCAGATTTCATCTGAGGATATTTCCTTTTTCACCATAGCCCTCTATGGGCTTACAAATATCACTTTTCCAATTACACAAGAACTGGCTTACCGAAAGACTTCTTGAGGGGAAAGCTGTAACTCTGTGAGATGATTTCACAGAACACAAAGAAGTTTCTCAGAAAGCTTCTTTCTCTTTGTTATCGGAGGATAATTCCTTTGGCCCTATAGTCTTCAAAGGGATCCGAAATATCTGTTCTCAGATTCCACAGAAATAAGGCTAGCAAAGAGATCCACGAAATACAGATGTAACTCTGTGAGATGAATGAACAGAACACTAAGGAGTTTCTTAGAAAGCTTCTTTCCAGATTTCATCTGAGGATATTTCCTTTTTCACCATAGCCCTCTATGGGCTTCCAAATATCACTTTGCCAATTCCACAAGAACTGTCTTAGCGAAAGTGTTCTTGAGGGGAAAGCTGTAACTCTGTGAGATGATTTCACAGAACACAAAGAAGTTTCTCAGAAAGCTTCTTTCTCTTTGTTATCGGAGGATATTTCCTTTGGCCCTATAGTCTTCAAAGGGATCCGAAATATCTGTTCTCAGATTCCACAGAAATAAGGCTAGCAAAGAGATCCACTAAATACAGATGTAACTCTGTGAGATGAATGAACAGACCACTAAGCAGTTTCTCAGAAAGCTTCTTTCCAGATTTCATCTGAGGATATTTCCTTTTTCACCATAGCCCTCTATGGGCTTCCAAATATCACTTTGCCAATTACACAAGAACTGGCTTACCGAAAGGCTTTTTGAGGGGAAAGCTGTAACTCTGTGAGATGATTTCACAGAACACAAAGAAGTTTCTCAGAAAACTTCTTTCTCTTTGTTATCGGAGGATATTTACTTTGGCCCTATATTCTTCAAAGGGATCCGAAATATCTGTTCTCAGATTCCACAGAAATAAGGCTAGCAAAGAGATCCACGAAATACAGATGTAACTCTGTGAGATGAATGAACAGAACACTAAGCAGTTTCTCAGAAAGCTTCTTGCCAGATTTCATCTGAGGATATTTCCTTTTTCACCATAGCCCTCTATGGGCTTCCAAATATCACTTTGCCAATTCCACAAGAACTGTCTTAGCGAAAGGCTTCTTGAGGGGAAAGCTGTAACTCTGTGAGATGATTTCACAGAACACAAAGAAGTTTCTCAGAAAGCTTCTTTCTCTTTGTTATCGCAGGATATTTCCTTTGGCCCTATAGTCTTCAAAGGGATCCGAAATATCTGTTCTCAGATTCCACAGAAATAAGGCTAGCAAAGAGAACCACGAAATACAGATGTAACTCTGTGAGTGGAAGTCACACATCACAGAGCAGTTTCTCAGAAAGCTTCTTTCCAGATGTCATCTGAGGATATTTCCTTTTTCACCATAGCCCTCTATGGGCTTACAAATATCACTTTTCCAATTACACAAGAACTGGCTTACCGAAAGACTTCTTGAGGGGAAAGCTGTAACTCTGTGAGATGATTTCACAGAACACAAAGAAGTTTCTCAGAAAGCTTCTTTCTCTTTGTTATCGGAGGACAATTCCTTGGGCCCTATAGTCTTCAAAGGGATCCGAAATATCTGTTCTCAGATTCCACAGAAATAAGGCTAGCAAAGAGATCCACGAAATACAGATGTAACTCTGTGAGATGAATGAACAGAACACTAAGGAGTTTCTTAGAAAGCTTCTTTCCAGATTTCATCTGAGGATATTTCCTTTTTCACCATAGACCTCTATGGGCTTCCAAATATCACTTTGCCAATTCCACAAGAACTGTCTTAGCGAAAGGCTTCTTGAGGGGAAAGCTGTAACTCTGTGAGATGATTTCACAGAACACAAAGAAGTTTCTCAGAAAGATTCCTTCTCTTTGTTATGGGAGGATATTTCCTTTGGCCCTATAGTCTTCAAAGGGATCCGAAATATCTGTTCTCAGATTCCACAGAAATAAGGCTAGCAAAGAGATCCACGAAATACAGATGTAACTCTGTGAGTGGAAGTCACACATCACAGAGCACTTTCTCAGAAAGCTTCTTTCCAGATTTTATCTGAGGATATTTCCTTTTTCACCATAGCTCTCTATGGGCTTCCAAATATCACTTTGCCAATTCCACAAGAACTGTCTTAGCGAAAGTCTTCTTGAGGGGAAAGCTGTAACTCTGTGAGATGATTTCACAGAACACAAAGAAGTTTCTCAGAAAGCTGCTTTCTCTTTGTTATCGGAGGATATTTCCTTTGGCCCTATAGTCTTCAAAGGGATCCGAAATATCTGTTCTTAGATTCCACAGAAATAAGGCTAGCAAAGAGATCCACGAAATACAGATGTAACTCTGTGAGATGAATGAACAGAACACTAAGCAGTTTCTCAGAAAGCTTCTTTCCAGATTTCATCTGAGGATATTTCCTTTTTCACCATAGCCCTCTATGGGCTTCCAAATATCAATTTTCCAATTACACAAGAACTGGCTTACCGAAAGGCTTCTTGAGGGGAAAGCTGTAACTCTGTGAGATGATTTCACAGAACACAAAGAAGTTTCTCAGAAAGCTTCTTTCTCTTTGTTATCGGAGGATATTTCCTTTGGCCCTATAGTCTTCAAAGGGATCCGAAATATCTGTTCTCAGATTCCACAGAAATAAGGCTAGCAAAGAGATCCACGAAATACAGATGTAACTCTGTGAGATGAATGAACAGAACACTAAACAGTTCCTCAGAAAGCTTCTTTCCAGATTTCATCTGAGGATATTTCCTTTTTCACCATAGCCCTCTATGGGCTTCCAAATATCACTTTGCCAATTCCACAAGAACTGTCTTAGCGAAAGGCTTCTTGAGGGGAAAGCTGTAACTCTGTGAGATGATTTCACAGAACACAAAGAAGTTTCTCAGAAAGCTTCTTTCTCTTTGTTATCGGAGGATATTTCCTTTGGCCCTATAGTCTTCAAAGGGATCCGAAATATCTGTTCTCAGATTCCACAGAAATAAGGCTAGCAAAGAGATCCACGAAATAGAGATGTAACTCTGTGAGATGAATGATCAGAACACTAAGGAGTTTCTCACAAAGCTTCTTTCCAGATTTTATCTGAGGATATTTCCTTTTTCACCATAGCCCTCTATTTGCTTCCAAATATCACTTTGCCAATTCCGCAAGAACTGTCTTAGCGAAAGGCTTCTTGAGGGGAAAGCTGTAACTCTGTGAGATGATTTCACAGAACACAAAGAAGTTTCTCAGAAAGCTTCTTTCTCTTTGTTATCGGCGTATATTTCCTTTGGCCATATACTCTTCAAAGGTATCCGAAATATCTGTTCTCAGATTCCACAGAAATAAGGCTGGCAAAGAGATCCAGGAAATACAGATGTAACTCTGTGAGTGGAAGTCACACATCACAGAGCAGTTTCTCAGAAAGCTTCTTTCCAGATTTTATCTGAGGATATTCCCTTTTTCACCATAGCTCTCTAAGGGCTTCCAAATATCACTTTGCCAATTCCACAAGAACTGTCTTAGCGAAAGGCTTCTTGAGGGGAAAGCTGTAACTCTGTGAGATGATTTCACAGAACACAAAGAAGTTTCTCAGAAAGCTTCTTTCTCTTTGTTATCGGAGGATATTTCCTTTGGCCCTATAGTCTTCATAGTGATCCGAAATATTTGTTCTCAGATTCCACAGAAATAAGGCTAGCAAAGAGATCCACGAAATACCGATGTAACTCTGTGAGATGAATGAACAGAACACTAAGCAGTTTCTCAGAAAGCTTCTTTCCAGATTTCATCTGAGGATATTTCCTTTTTCACCATAGCCCTCTATGGGCTTCCAAATATCACTTTGCCAATTCCACAAGAACTGTCTTAGCCGAAGGCTTCTTGAGGGGAAAGCTCTAACTCTGTGAGATGATTTCACAGAACACAAGGAAGTTTCTCAGAAAGCTTCCTTCTCTTTGTTATCAGAGGATAATTCCTTTGGCCCCATAGTCTTCAAAGGGATCCGAATTATCTGTTCTCAGATTCCACAGAAATAAGGCTAGCAAAGAGATCCACGAAATACAGATGTAATCCTGTGAGTGGAAGTCACACATCACAGAGCAGTTTCTCAGAAAGCTTCTTTCTAGATTTCATCTGAGGATATTTCCTTTTTCACCATAGCCCTCTATGGGCTTCCAAATATCACTTTGCCAATTCCACAAGAACTGTCTTATCGAAAGGCTTCTTGAGGGGAAAGCTGTAACTCTGTGAGATGATTTCACAGAACACAAAGAAGTTTCTCAGAAAGCTTCTTTCTCTTTGTTATCGGAGGATATTTACTTTGGCCCTATAGTCTTCAAAGGGATGTGAAATATTTGGTCTCAGATTCCACAGAAATATGGCTAGCAAAGAGATCCTCGAAATACAGATGTAACTCTGTGAGTGGAAGGCACACATCACAGAGCAGTTTCTCAGAAAGCTTCTTTCCAGATTTCATCTGAGGATATTTCCTTTTTCACCATAGCCCTCTATGGGCTTCCAAATATCACTTTGCCAATTCCACAAGAACTGTCTTAGCGAAAGTGTTCTTGAGGGGAAAGCTGTAACTCTGTGAGATGATTTCACAGAACACAAAGAAGTTTCTCAGGAAGCTTCTTTCTCTTTGTTATCGGAGGATATTTCCTTTGGCCCTATAGTCTTCAAAGGGATCCGAAATATCTGTTCTCAGATTCCACAGAAATAAGGCTAGCAAAGAGATCCACGAAATACAGATGTAACTCTGTGAGATGAATGAACAGAAGACTAAGCAGTTTCTCACAAAGCTTCTTTCCAGATTTCATCTGAGGATATTTCCTTTTTCACCCTAGCCCTCTATGGGCTTCCAAATATCACTTTTCCAATTACACAAGAACTGGCTTACCGAAAGGCTTCTTGAGGGGAAAGCTGTAACTCTGTGAGATGATTTCACAGAACACAAAGAAGTTTCTCAGAAAGCTTCTTTCTCTTTGTTATCGGAGGATATTTCCTTTGGCCCTATAGTCTTCAAAGGGATCCGAAATATCTGTTCTCAGATTCCACAGAAATAAGGCTAGCAAAGAGATCCACGAAATACAGATGTAACTCTGTGAGATGAATGAACAGAACACTAAGCAGTTTCTCAGAAAGCTTCTTGCCAGATTTCATCTGAGGATATTTCCTTTTTCACCATAGCCCTCTATGGGCTTCCAAATATCACTTTGCCAATTCCACAAGAACTGTCTTAGCGAAAGGCTTCTTGAGGGGAAAGCTGTAACTCTGTGAGATGATTTCACAGAACACAAAGAAGTTTCTCAGAAAGCTTCTTTCTCTTTGTTATCGCAAGATATTTCCTTTGGCCCTATAGTCTTCAAAGGGATCCGAAATATCTGTTCTCAGATTCCGCAGAAACAAGGCTAGCAAAGAGAACCACGAAATACAGATGTAACTCTGTGAGTGGAAGTCACACATCACAGAGCAATTTCTCAGAAAGCTTCTTTCCAGATTTCATCTGAGGATATTTCCTTTTTCACCATAGCCCTCTATGGGCTTACAAATATCACTTTTCCAATTACACAAGAACTGGCTTAACGAAAGACTTCTTGAGGGGAAAGCTGTAACTCTGTGAGATGATTTCACAGAACACAAAGAAGTTTCTCAGAAAGCTTCTTTCTCTTTGTTATCGGAGGATAATTCCTTTGGCCCTATAGTCTTCAAAGGGATCCGAAATATCTGTTCTCAGATTCCACAGAAATAAGGCTAGCAAAGAGATCCACGAAATACAGATGTAACTCTGTGAGATGAATGAACAGAACACTAAGGAGTTTCTTAGAAAGCTTCTTTCCAGATTTCATCTGAGGATATTTCCTTTTTCACCATAGCCCTCTATGGGCTTCCAAATATCACTTTGCCAATTACACAAGAACTGCCTTAGCGAAAGGCTTCTTGAGGGGAAAGCTGTAACTCTGTGAGATGATTTCACAGAACACAAAGAAGTTTCTCAGAAAGATTCCTTCTCTTTGTTATGGGAGGATATTTCCTTTGGACCTATAGTCTTCAAAGGGATCCGAAATATCTGTTCTCAGATTCCACAGAAATAAGGCTAGCAAAGAGATCCACGAAATACAGATGTAACTCTGTGAGTGGAAGTCACACATCACAGAGCACTTTCTCAGAAAGCTTCTTTCCAGATTTTATCTGAGGATATTTCCTTTTTCACCATAGCCCTCTATGGGCTTCCAAATATCACTTTGCCAATTCCACAAGAACTGCCTTAGCCGAAGGCTTCTTGAGGGGAAAGCTCTAACTCTGTGAGATGATTTCACAGAACACAAAGAAGTTTCTCAGAAAGCTTCCTTCTCTTTGTTATCAGAGGATAATTCCTTTGGCCCCATAGTCTTCAAAGGGATCCGAAATATCTGTTCTCAGATTCCACAGAAATAAGGCTAGCAAAGAGATCCACGAAATACAGATGTAACTCTGTGAGTGGAAGTCACACATCACAGAGCAGTTTCTCAGAAAGCTTCTTTCTAGATTTCATCTGAGGATATTTCCTTTTTCACCATAGCCCTCTATGGGCTTCCAAATATCACTTTGCCAATTCCACAAGAACTGTCTTATCGAAAGGCTTCTTGAGGGGAAAGCTGTAACTCTGTGAGATGATTTCACAGAACACAAAGAAGTTTCTCAGAAAGCTTCTTTCTCTTTGTTATCGGAGGATATTAACTTTGGCCCTATAGTCTTCAAAGGGATGTGAAATATTTGGTCTCAGATTCCACAGAAATAAGGCTAGCAAAGAGATCCTCGAAATACAGATGTAACTCTGTGAGTGGAAGGCACACATCACAGAGCAGTTTCTCAGAAAGCTTCTTTCCAGATTTCATCTGAGGATATTTCCTTTTTCACCATAGCCCTCTATGGGCTTCCAAATATCACTTTGCCAATTCCACAAGAACTGTCTTAGCGAAAGTGTTCTGGAGGGGAAAGCTGAAACTCTGTGAGATGATTTCACAGAACACAAAGAAGTTTCTCAGAAAGCTTCTTTCTCTTTGTTATCGGAGGATATTTCCTTTGGCCCTATAGTCTTCAAAGGGATCCGAAATATCTGTTCTCAGATTCCACAGAAATAAGGCTAGCAAAGAGATCCACGAAATACAGATGTAACTCTGTGAGATGAATGAACAGAACACTAAGCAGTTTCTCAGAAAGCTTCTTTGCAGATTTCATCTGAGGATATTTCCTTTTTCACCATAGCCCTCTATGGGCTTCCAAATATCACTTTGCCAATTCCACAAGAACTGTCTTAGCGAAAGGCTTCTTGAGGGGAAAGCTGTAACTCTGTGAGATGATTTCACAGAACACAAAGAAGTTTCTCAGAAAGCTTCTTTCTCTTTGTTATCGCAGGATATTTCCTTTGGCCCTATAGTCTTCAAAGGGATCCGAAATATCTGTTCTCAGATTCCACAGAAATAAGGCTAGCAAAGAGAACCACGAAATACAGATGTAACTCTGTGAGTGGAAGTCACACATCACAGAGCAGTTTCTCAGAAAGCTTCTTTCCAGATTTCATCTGAGGATATTTCCTTTTTCACCATAGCCCTCTATGGGCTTACAAATATCATTTTTCCAATTACACAAGAACTGGCTTACCGAAAGACTTCTTGAGGGGAAAGCTGTAACTCTGTGAGATGATTTCACAGAACACAAAGAAGTTTCTCAGAAAGCTTCTTTCTCTTTGTTATCGGAGGATAATTCCTTTGGCCCTATAGTCTTCAAAGGGATCCGAAATATCTGTTCTCAGATTCCACAGAAATAAGGCTAGCAAAGAGATCCACGAAATACAGATGTAACGCTGTGAGATGAATGAACAGAACACTAAGCAGTTTCTTAGAAAGCTTCTTTCCAGATTTCATCTGAGGATATTTCCTTTTTCACCATAGCCCTCTATGGGCTTCCAAATATCACTTTGCCAATTCCACAAGAACTGTCTTAGCGAAAGGCTTCTTGAGGGGAAAGCTGTAACTCTGTGAGATGATTTCACAGAACACAAAGAAGTTTCTCAGAAAGATTCCTTCTCTTTGTTATGGGAGGATATTTCCTTTGGCCCTATAGTCTTCAAAGGGATCCGAAATATCTGTTCTCAGATTCCACAGAAATAAGGCTAGCAAAGAGATCCACGAAATACAGATGTAACTCTGTGAGTGGAAGTCACACATCACAGAGCACTTTCTCAGAAAGCTTCTTTCCAGATTTTATCTGAGGATATTTCCTTTTTCACCATAGCTCTCTATGGGCTTCCAAATATCACTTTGCCAATTCCACAAGAACTGTCTTAGCGAAAGTCTTCTTGAGGGGAAAGCTGTAACTCTGTGAGATGATTTCACAGAACACAAAGAAGTTTCTCAGAAAGCTTCTTTCTCTTTGTTATCGGAGGATATTTCCTTTGGCCCTATAGTCTTCAAAGGGATCCGAAATATCTGTTCTTAGATTCCACAGAAATAAGGCTAGCAAAGAGATCCACGAAATACAGATGTAACTCTGTGAGATGAATGAACAGAACACTAAGCAGTTTCTCAGAAAGCTTCTTTCCAGATTTCATCTGAGGATATTTCCTTTTTCACCATAGCCCTCTATGGGCTTCCAAATATCAATTTTCCAATTACACAAGAACTGGCTTACCGAAAGGCTTCTTGAGGGGAAAGCTGTAACTCTGTGAGATGATTTCACAGAACACAAAGAAGTTTCTCAGAAAGCTTCTTTCTCTTTGTTATCGGAGGATATTTCCTTTGGCCCTATAGTCTTCAAAGGGATCCGAAATATCTGTTCTCAGATTCCACAGAAATAAGGCTAGCAAAGAGATCCACGAAATACAGATGTAACTCTGTGAGATGAATGAACAGAACACTAAACAGTTCCTCAGAAAGCTTCTTTCCAGATTTCATCTGAGGATATTTCCTTTTTCACCATAGCCCTCTATGGGCTTCCAAATATCACTTTGCCAATTCCACAAGAACTGTCTTAGCGAAAGGCTTCTTGAGGGGAAAGCTGTAACTCTGTGAGATGATTTCACAGAACACAAAGAAGTTTCTCAGAAAGCTTCTTTCTCTTTGTTATCGGAGGATATTTCCTTTGGCCCTATAGTCTTCAAAGGGATCCGAAATATCTGTTCTCAGATTCCACAGAAATAAGGCTAGCAAAGAGATCCACGAAATAGAGATGTAACTCTGTGAGATGAATGATCAGAACACTAAGGAGTTTCTCACAAAGCTTCTTTCCAGATTTTATCTGAGGATATTTCCTTTTTCACCATAGCCCTCTATTTGCTTCCAAATATCACTTTGCCAATTCCGCAAGAACTGTCTTAGCGAAAGGCTTCTTGAGGGGAAAGCTGTAACTCTGTGAGATGATTTCACAGAACACAAAGAAGTTTCTCAGAAAGCTTCTTTCTCTTTGTTATCGGCGTATATTTCCTTTGGCCATATACTCTTCAAAGGTATCCGAAATATCTGTTCTCAGATTCCACAGAAATAAGGCTGGCAAAGAGATCCAGGAAATACAGATGTAACTCTGTGAGTGGAAGTCACACATCACAGAGCAGTTTCTCAGAAAGCTTCTTTCCAGATTTTATCTGAGGATATTCCCTTTTTCACCATAGCTCTCTAAGGGCTTCCAAATATCACTTTGCCAATTCCACAAGAACTGTCTTAGCGAAAGGCTTCTTGAGGGGAAAGCTGTAACTCTGTGAGATGATTTCACAGAACACAAAGAAGTTTCTCAGAAAGCTTCTTTCTCTTTGTTATCGGAGGATATTTCCTTTGGACCTATAGTCTTCATAGTGATCCGAAATATTTGTTCTCAGATTCCACAGAAATAAGGCTAGCAAAGAGATCCACGAAATACCGATGTAACTCTGTGAGATGAATGAACAGAACACTAAGCAGTTTCTCAGAAAGCTTCTTTCCAGATTTCATCTGAGGATATTTCCTTTTTCACCATAGCCCTCTATGGGCTTCCAAATATCACTTTGCCAATTCCACAAGAACTGTCTTAGCCGAAGGCTTCTTGAGGGGAAAGCTCTAACTCTGTGAGATGATTTCACAGAACACAAAGAAGTTTCTCAGAAAGCTTCCTTCTCTTTGTTATCAGAGGATAATTCCTTTGGCCCCATAGTCTTCAAAGGGATCCGAATTATCTGTTCTCAGATTCCACAGAAATAAGGCTAGCAAAGAGATCCACGAAATACAGATGTAATCCTGTGAGTGGAAGTCACACATCACAGAGCAGTTTCTCAGAAAGCTTCTTTCTAGATTTCATCTGAGGATATTTCCTTTTTCACCATAGCCCTCTATGGGCTTCCAAATATCACTTTGCCAATTCCACAAGAACTGTCTTATCGAAAGGCTTCTTGAGGGGAAAGCTGTAACTCTGTGAGATGATTTCACAGAACACAAAGAAGTTTCTCAGAAAGCTTCTTTCTCTTTGTTATCGGAGGATATTTACTTTGGCCCTATAGTCTTCAAAGGGATGTGAAATATTTGGTCTCAGATTCCACAGAAATATGGCTAGCAAAGAGATCCTCGAAATACAGATGTAACTCTGTGAGTGGAAGGCACACATCACAGAGCAGTTTCTCAGAAAGCTTCTTTCCAGATTTCATCTGAGGATATTTCCTTTTTCACCATAGCCCTCTATGGGCTTCCAAATATCACTTTGCCAATTCCACAAGAACTGTCTTAGCGAAAGTGTTCTTGAGGGGAAAGCTGTAACTCTGTGAGATGATTTCACAGAACACAAAGAAGTTTCTCAGGAAGCTTCTTTCTCTTTGTTATCGGAGGATATTTCCTTTGGCCCTATAGTCTTCAAAGGGATCCGAAATATCTGTTCTCAGATTCCACAGAAATAAGGCTAGCAAAGAGATCCACGAAATACAGATGTAACTCTGTGAGATGAATGAACAGAAGACTAAGCAGTTTCTCACAAAGCTTCTTTCCAGATTTCATCTGAGGATATTTCCTTTTTCACCCTAGCCCTCTATGGGCTTCCAAATATCACTTTTCCAATTACACAAGAACTGGCTTACCGAAAGGCTTCTTGAGGGGAAAGCTGTAACTCTGTGAGATGATTTCACAGAACACAAAGAAGTTTCTCAGAAAGCTTCTTTCTCTTTGTTATCGGAGGATATTTCCTTTGGCCCTATAGTCTTCAAAGGGATCCGAAATATCTGTTCTCAGATTCCACAGAAATAAGGCTAGCAAAGAGATCCACGAAATACAGATGTAACTCTGTGAGATGAATGAACAGAACACTAAGCAGTTTCTCAGAAAGCTTCTTGCCAGATTTCATCTGAGGATATTTCCTTTTTCACCATAGCCCTCTATGGGCTTCCAAATATCACTTTGCCAATTCCACAAGAACTGTCTTAGCGAAAGGCTTCTTGAGGGGAAAGCTGTAACTCTGTGAGATGATTTCACAGAACACAAAGAAGTTTCTCAGAAAGCTTCTTTCTCTTTGTTATCGCAGGATATTTCCTTTGGCCCTATAGTCTTCAAAGGGATCCGAAATATCTGTTCTCAGATTCCGCAGAAATAAGGCTAGCAAAGAGAACCACGAAATACAGATGTAACTCTGTGAGTGGAAGTCACACATCACAGAGCAATTTCTCAGAAAGCTTCTTTCCAGATTTCATCTGAGGATATTTCCTTTTTCACCATAGCCCTCTATGGGCTTACAAATATCACTTTTCCAATTACACAAGAACTGGCTTAACGAAAGACTTCTTGAGGGGAAAGCTGTAACTCTGTGAGATGATTTCACAGAACACAAAGAAGTTTCTCAGAAAGCTTCTTTCTCTTTGTTATCGGAGGATAATTCCTTTGGCCCTATAGTCTTCAAAGGGATCCGAAATATCTGTTCTCAGATTCCACAGAAATAAGGCTAGCAAAGAGATCCACGAAATACAGATGTAACTCTGTGAGATGAATGAACAGAACACTAAGGAGTTTCTTAGAAAGCTTCTTTCCAGATTTCATCTGAGGATATTTCCTTTTTCACCATAGCCCTCTATGGGCTTCCAAATATCACTTTGCCAATTACACAAGAACTGCCTTAGCGAAAGGCTTCTTGAGGGGAAAGCTGTAACTCTGTGAGATGATTTCACAGAACACAAAGAAGTTTCTCAGAAAGATTCCTTCTCTTTGTTATGGGAGGATATTTCCTTTGGACCTATAGTCTTCAAAGGGATCCGAAATATCTGTTCTCAGATTCCACAGAAATAAGGCTAGCAAAGAGATCCACGAAATACAGATGTAACTCTGTGAGTGGAAGTCACACATCACAGAGCACTTTCTCAGAAAGCTTCTTTCCAGATTTTATCTGAGGATATTTCCTTTTTCACCATAGCCCTCTATGGGCTTCCAAATATCACTTTGCCAATTCCACAAGAACTGCCTTAGCCGAAGGCTTCTTGAGGGGAAAGCTCTAACTCTGTGAGATGATTTCACAGAACACAAAGAAGTTTCTCAGAAAGCTTCCTTCTCTTTGTTATCAGAGGATAATTCCTTTGGCCCCATAGTCTTCAAAGGGATCCGAAATATCTGTTCTCAGATTCCACAGAAATAAGGCTAGCAAAGAGATCCACGAAATACAGATGTAACTCTGTGAGTGGAAGTCACACATCACAGAGCAGTTTCTCAGAAAGCTTCTTTCTAGATTTCATCTGAGGATATTTCCTTTTTCACCATAGCCCTCTATGGGCTTCCAAATATCACTTTGCCAATTCCACAAGAACTGTCTTATCGAAAGGCTTCTTGAGGGGAAAGCTGTAACTCTGTGAGATGATTTCACAGAACACAAAGAAGTTTCTCAGAAAGCTTCTTTCTCTTTGTTATCGGAGGATATTTACTTTGGCCCTATAGTCTTCAAAGGGATGTGAAATATTTGGTCTCAGATTCCACAGAAATAAGGCTAGCAAAGAGATCCTCGAAATACAGATGTAACTCTGTGAGTGGAAGGCACACATCACAGAGCAGTTTCTCAGAAAGCTTCTTTCCAGATTTCATCTGAGGATATTTCCTTTTTCACCATAGCCCTCTATGGGCTTCCAAATATCACTTTGCCAATTCCACAAGAACTGTCTTAGCGAAAGTGTTCTTGAGGGGAAAGCTGAAACTCTGTGAGATGATTTCACAGAACACAAAGAAGTTTCTCAGAAAGCTTCTTTCTCTTTGTTATCGGAGGATATTTCCTTTGGCCCTATAGTCTTCAAAGGGATCCGAAATATCTGTTCTCAGATTCCACAGAAATAAGGCTAGCAAAGAGATCCACGAAATACAGATGTAACTCTGTGAGATGAATGAACAGAACACTAAGCAGTTTCTCAGAAAGCTTCTTTGCAGATTTCATCTGAGGATATTTCCTTTTTCACCATAGCCCTCTATGGGCTTCCAAATATCACTTTGCCAATTCCACAAGAACTGTCTTAGCGAAAGGCTTCTTGAGGGGAAAGCTGTAACTCTGTGAGATGATTTCACAGAACACAAAGAAGTTTCTCAGAAAGCTTCTTTCTCTTTGTTATCGCAGGATATTTCCTTTGGCCCTATAGTCTTCAAAGGGATCCGAAATATCTGTTCTCAGATTCCACAGAAATAAGGCTAGCAAAGAGAACCACGAAATACAGATGTAACTCTGTGAGTGGAAGTCACACATCACAGAGCAGTTTCTCAGAAAGCTTCTTTCCAGATTTCATCTGAGGATATTTCCTTTTTCACCATAGCCCTCTATGGGCTTACAAATATCATTTTTCCAATTACACAAGAACTGGCTTACCGAAAGACTTCTTGAGGGGAAAGCTGTAACTCTGTGAGATGATTTCACAGAACACAAAGAAGTTTCTCAGAAAGCTTCTTTCTCTTTGTTATCGGAGGATAATTCCTTTGGCCCTATAGTCTTCAAAGGGATCCGAAATATCTGTTCTCAGATTCCACAGAAATAAGGCTAGCAAAGAGATCCACGAAATACAGATGTAACGCTGTGAGATGAATGAACAGAACACTAAGCAGTTTCTTAGAAAGCTTCTTTCCAGATTTCATCTGAGGATATTTCCTTTTTCACCATAGCCCTCTATGGGCTTCCAAATATCACTTTGCCAATTCCACAAGAACTGTCTTAGCGAAAGGCTTCTTGAGGGGAAAGCTGTAACTCTGTGAGATGATTTCACAGAACACAAAGAAGTTTCTCAGAAAGATTCCTTCTCTTTGTTATGGGAGGATATTTCCTTTGGCCCTATAGTCTTCAAAGGGATCCGAAATATCTGTTCTCAGATTCCACAGAAATAAGGCTAGCAAAGAGATCCACGAAATACAGATGTAACTCTGTGAGTGGAAGTCACACATCACAGAGCACTTTCTCAGAAAGATTCTTTCCAGATTTTATCTGAGGATATTTCCTTTTTCACCATAGCTCTCTATGGGCTTCCAAATATCACTTTGCCAATTCCACAAGAACTCTCTTAGCGAAAGTCTTCTTGAGGGGAAAGCTGTAACTCTGTGAGATGATTTCACAGAACACAAAGAAGTTTCTCAGAAAGCTTCTTTCTCTTTGTTATCGGAGGATATTTCCTTTGGCCCTATAGTCTTCAAAGGGATCCGAAATATCTGTTCTCAGATTCCACAGAAATAAGGCTAGCAAAGAGATCCACGAAATACAGATGTAACTCTGTGAGATGAATGAACAGAACACTAAGCAGTTTCTCAGAAAGCTTTTTTCCAGATTTCATCTGAGGATATTTCCTTTTTCACCATAGCCCTCTATGGGCTTCCAAATATCACTTTTCCAATTACACAAGAACTGGCTTACCGAAAGGCTTCTTGAGGGGAAAGCTGTAACTCTGTGAGATGATTTCATAGAACACAAAGAAGTTTCTCAGAAAGCTTCTTTCTCTTTGTTATCGGAGGATATTTCCTTTGGCCCTATAGTCTTCAAAGGGATCCGAAATATCTGTTCTCAGATTCCACAGAAATAAGGCTAGCAAAGAGATCCACGAAATACAGATGTAACTCTGTGAGATGAATGAACAGAACACTAAGCAGTTTCTCAGAAAGCTTCTTGCCAGATTTCATCTGAGGATATTTCCTTTTTCACCATAGCCCTCTATGGGCTTCCAAATATCACTTTGCCAATTCCACAAGAACTGTCTTAGCGAAAGGCTTCTTGAGGGGAAAGCTGTAACTCTGTGAGATGATTTCACAGAACACAAAGAAGTTTCTCAGAAAGCTTCTTTCTCTTTGTTATCGGAGGATATTTCCTTTGGCCCTGTAGTCTTCAAAGGGATCCGAAATATCTGTTCTCAGATTCCACAGAAATAAGGCTAGCAAAGAGATCCACGAAATAGAGATGTAACTCTGTGAGTGGAAGTCACACATCACAGAGCAGTTTCTCAGAAAGCTTCTTTCCAGATTTCATCTGAGGATATTTCCTTTTTCACCATAGCCCTCTATGGGCTTCCAAATATCACTTTGCCAATTCCGCAAGAACTGTCTTAGCGAAAGGCTTCTTGAGGGGAAAGCTGTAACTCTGTGAGATGATTTCACAGAACACAAAGAAGTTTCTCAGAAAGCTTCTTTCTCTTTGTTATCGGCGTATATTTCCTTTGGCCCTATACTCTTCAAAGGTATCCGAAATATCTGTTCTCAGATTCCACAGAAATAAGGCTAGCAAAGAGATCCACGAAATACAGATGTAACTCTGTGAGTGGAAGTCACACATCACAGAGCATTTTCTCAGAAACCTTCTTTCCAGATTCCATCTGAGGATATTTCCTTTTTCACCATAGCCCTCTATGGGCTTCCAAATATCACTTTGCAAATTCCACAAGAACTGTCTAAGCGAAAGGCTTCTTGAGGGGAAAGCTGTAACTCTGTGAGATGATTTCACAGAACACAAAGAAGTTTCTCAGAAAGCTTCTTTCTCTTTGTTATCGGAGGATATTTCCTTTGGCCCTATAGTCTTCAAAGGGATCCGAAATATCTGTTCTCAGATTCCACAGAAATAAGGCTAGCAAAGAGATCCACGAAATACAGATGTAACTCTGTGAGATGAATGAACAGAACACTAAGCAGTTTCTCAGAAAGCTTCTTTGCAGATTTCATCTGAGGATATTTCCTTTTTCACCATAGCCCTCTATGGGCTTCCAAATATCACTTTGCCAATTCCACAAGAACTGTCTTAGCGAAAGGCTTCTTGAGGGGAAAGCTGTAACTCTGTGAGATGATTTCACAGAACACAAAGAAGTTTCTCAGAAAGCTTCTTTCTCTTTGTTATCGCAGGATATTTCCTTTGGCCCTATAGTCTTCAAAGGGATCCGAAATATCTGTTCTCAGATTCCACAGAAATAAGGCTAGCAAAGAGAACCACGAAATACAGATGTAACTCTGTGAGTGGAAGTCACACATCACAGAGCAGTTTCTCAGAAAGCTTCTTTCCAGATTTCATCTGAGGATATTTCCTTTTTCACCATAGCCCTCTATGGGCTTACAAATATCACTTTTCCAATTACACAAGAACTGGCTTACCGAAAGACTTCTTGAGGGGAAAGCTGTAACTCTGTGAGATGATTTCACAGAACACAAAGAAGTTTCTCAGAAAGCTTCTTTCTCTTTGTTATCGGAGGATAATTCCTTTGGCCCTATAGTCTTCAAAGGGATCCGAAATATCTGTTCTCAGATTCCACAGAAATAAGGCTAGCAAAGAGATCCACGAAATACAGATGTAACTCTGTGAGATGAATGAACAGAACACTAAGCAGTTTCTTAGAAAGCTTCTTTCCAGATTTCATCTGAGGATATTTCCTTTTTCACCATAGCCCTCTATGGGCTTCCAAATATCACTTTGCCAATTCCACAAGAACTGTCTTAGCGAAAGGCTTCTTGAGGGGAAAGCTGTAACTCTGTGAGATGATTTCACAGAACACAAAGAAGTTTCTCAGAAAGATTCCTTCTCTTTGTTATGGGAGGATATTTCCTTTGGCCCTATAGTCTTCAAAGGGATCCGAAATATCTGTTCTCAGATTCCACAGAAATAAGGCTAGCAAAGAGATCCACGAAATACAGATGTAACTCTGTGAGTGGAAGTCACACATCACAGAGCACTTTCTCAGAAAGATTCTTTCCAGATTTTATCTGAGGATATTTCCTTTTTCACCATAGCTCTCTATGGGCTTCCAAATATCACTTTGCCAATTCCACAAGAACTCTCTTAGCGAAAGTCTTCTTGAGGGGAAAGCTGTAACTCTGTGAGATGATTTCACAGAACACAAAGAAGTTTCTCAGAAAGCTTCTTTCTCTTTGTTATCGGAGGATATTTCCTTTGGCCCTATAGTCTTCAAAGGGATCCGAAATATCTGTTCTCAGATTCCACAGAAATAAGGCTAGCAAAGAGATCCACGAAATACAGATGTAACTCTGTGAGATGAATGAACAGAACACTAAGCAGTTTCTCAGAAAGCTTTTTTCCAGATTTCATCTGAGGATATTTCCTTTTTCACCATAGCCCTCTATGGGCTTCCAAATATCACTTTTCCAATTACACAAGAACTGGCTTACCGAAAGGCTTCTTGAGGGGAAAGCTGTAACTCTGTGAGATGATTTCAGAGAACACAAAGAAGTTTCTCAGAAAGCTTCTTTCTCTTTGTTATCGGAGGATATTTCCTTTGGCCCTATAGTCTTCAAAGGGATCCGAAATATCTGTTCTCAGATTCCACAGAAATAAGGCTAGCAAAGAGATCCACGAAATACAGATGTAACTCTGTGAGATGAATGAACAGAACACTAAGCAGTTTCTCAGAAAGCTTCTTGCCAGATTTCATCTGAGGATATTTCCTTTTTCACCATAGCCCTCTATGGGCTTCCAAATATCACTTTGCCAATTCCACAAGAACTGTCTTAGCGAAAGGCTTCTTGAGGGGAAAGCTGTAACTCTGTGAGATGATTTCACAGAACACAAAGAAGTTTCTCAGAAAGCTTCTTTCTCTTTGTTATCGGAGGATATTTCCTTTGGCCCTGTAGTCTTCAAAGGGATCCGAAATATCTGTTCTCAGATTCCACAGAAATAAGGCTAGCAAAGAGATCCACGAAATAGAGATGTAACTCTGTGAGTGGAAGTCACACATCACAGAGCAGTTTCTCAGAAAGCTTCTTTCCAGATTTCATCTGAGGATATTTCCTTTTTCACCATAGCCCTCTATGGGCTTCCAAATATCACTTTGCCAATTCCGCAAGAACTGTCTTAGCGAAAGGCTTCTTGAGGGGAAAGCTGTAACTCTGTGAGATGATTTCACAGAACACAAAGAAGTTTCTCAGAAAGCTTCTTTCTGTTTGTTATCGGCGTATATTTCCTTTGGCCCTATACTATTCAAAGGTATCCGAAATATCTGTTCTCAGATTCCACAGAAATAAGGCTAGCAAAGAGATCCACGAAATACAGATGTAACTCTGTGAGTGGAAGTCACACATCACAGAGCAGTTTCTCAGAAACCTTCTTTCCAGATTCCATCTGAGGATATTTCCTTTTTCACCATAGCCCTCTATGGGCTTCCAAATATCACTTTGCCAATTCCACAAGAACTGTCTAAGCGAAAGGCTTCTTGAGGGGAAAGCTGTAACTCTGTGAGATGATTTCACAGAACACAAAGAAGTTTCTCAGAAAGCTTCTTTCTCTTTGTTATCGGAGGATATTTCCTTTGGCCCTATAGTCTTCAAAGGGATCCGAAATATCTGTTCTCAGATTCCACAGAAATAAGGCTAGCAAAGAGATCCACGAAATACAGATGTAACTCTGTGAGATGAATGAACAGAACACTAAGCAGTTTCTCAGAAAGCTTCTTTGCAGATTTCATCTGAGGATATTTCCTTTTTCACCATAGCCCTCTATGGGCTTCCAAATATCACTTTGCCAATTCCACAAGAACTGTCTTAGCGAAAGGCTTCTTGAGGGGAAAGCTGTAACTCTGTGAGATGATTTCACAGAACACAAAGAAGTTTCTCAGAAAGCTTCTTTCTCTTTGTTATCGCAGGATATTTCCTTTGGTCCTATAGTCTTCAAAGGGATCCGAAATATCTGTTCTCAGATTCCACAGAAATAAGGCTAGCAAAGAGAACCACGAAATACAGATGTAACTCTGTGAGTGGAAGTCACACATCACAGAGCAGTTTCTCAGAAAGCTTCTTTCCAGATTTCATCTGAGGATATTTCCTTTTTCACCATAGCCCTCTATGGGCTTACAAATATCACTTTTCCAATTACACAAGAACTGGCTTACCGAAAGACTTCTTGAGGGGAAAGCTGTAACTCTGTGAGATGATTTCACAGAACACAAAGAAGTTTCTCAGAAAGCTTCTTTCTCTTTGTTATCGGAGGATAATTCCTTTGGCCCTATAGTCTTCAAAGGGATCCGAAATATCTGTTCTCAGATTCCACAGAAATAAGGCTAGCAAAGAGATCCACGAAATACAGATGTAACTCTGTGAGATGAATGAACAGAACACTAAGGAGTTTCTTAGAAAGCTTCTTTCCAGATTTCATCTGAGGATATTTCCTTTTTCACCATAGCCCTCTATGGGCTTCCAAATATCACTTTGCCAATTCCACAAGAACTGTCTTAGCGAAAGGCTTCTTGAGGGGAAAGCTGTAACTCTGTGTGATGATTTCACAGAACACAAAGAAGTTTCTCAGAAAGATTCCTTCTCTTTGTTATGGGAGGATATTTCCTTTGGCCCTATAGTCTTCAAAGGGATCCGAAATATCTGTTCTCAGATTCCACAGAAATAAGGCTAGCAAAGAGATCCACGAAATACAGATGTAACTCTGTGAGTGGAAGTCAAACATCACAGAGCACTTTCTCAGAAAGCTTCTTTCCAGATTTTATCTGAGGATATTTCCTTTTTCACCATAGCTCTCTATGGGCTTCCAAATATCACTTTGCCAATTCCACAAGAACTCTCTTAGCGAAAGTCTTCTTGAGGGGAAAGCTGTAACTCTGTGAGATGATTTCACAGAACACAAAGAAGTTTCTCAGAAAGCTTCTTTCTCTTTGTTATCGGAGGATATTTCCTTTGGCCCTATAGTCTTCAAAGGGATCCGAAATATCTGTTCTCAGATTCCACAGAAATAAGGCTAGCAAAGAGATCCACGAAATACAGATGTAACTCTGTGAGATGAATGAACAGAACACTAAGCAGTTTCTCAGAAAGCTTCTTTCCAGATTTCATCTGAGGATATTTCCTTTTTCACCATAGCCCTCTAAGGGCTTCCAAATATCACTTTTCCAATTACACAAGAACTGGCTTACCGAAAGGCTTCTTGAGGGGAAAGCTGTAACTCTGTGAGATGATTTCATAGAACACAAAGAAGTTTCTCAGAAAGCTTCTTTCTCTTTGTTATCGGAGGATATTTCCTTTGGCCCTATAGTCTTCAAAGGGATCCGAAATATCTGTTTTCAGATTCCACAGAAATAAGGCTAGCAAAGAGATCCACGAAATACAGATGTAACTCTGTGAGATGAATGAACACAACACTAAGCAGTTTCTCAGAAAGCTTCTTGCCAGATTTCATCTGAGGATATTTCCTTTTTCTCCATAGCCCTCTATGGGCTTCCAAATATCACTTTGCAAATTCCACAAGAACTGTCTTAGCGAAAGGCTTCTTGAGGGGAAAGCTGTAACTCTGTGAGATGATTTCACAGATCACAAAGAAGTTTCTCAGAAAGCTTCTTTCTCTTTGTTATCGGAGGATATTTACTTTGGCCCTATAGTCTTCAAAGGGATGTGAAATATTTGGTCTCAGATTCCACAGAAATAAGGCTAGCAAAGAGATCCTCGAAATACAGATGTAACTCTGTGAGTGGAAGGCACACATCACAGAGCAGTTTCTCAGAAAGCTTCTTTCCAGATTTCATCAGAGGATATTTCCTTTTTCACCATAGCCCTCTATGGGCTTCCAAATATCACTTTGCCAATTCCACAAGAACTGTCTTAGCGAAAGTGTTCTTGAGGGGAAAGCTGTAACTCTGTGAGATGATTTCACAGAACACAAAGAAGTTTCTCAGAAAGCTTCTTTCTCTTTGTTATTGGAGGATATTTCCTTTGGCCCTATAGTCTTCAAAGGGATCCGAAATATCTGTTCTCAGATTCCACAGAAATAAGGCTAGCAAAGAGATCCACGAAATACAGATGTAACTCTGTGAGATGAATGAACAGAAGACTAAGCAGTTTCTCACAAAGCTTCTTTCCATATTTCATCTGAGGATATTTCCTTTTTCACCATAGCCCTCTATGGGCTTCCAAATATCACTTTTCCAATTACACAAGAACTGGCTTACCGAAAGGCTTCTTGAGGGGAAAGCTGTAACTCTGTGAGATGATTTCACAGAACACAAAGAAGTTTCTCAGAAAGCTTCTTTCTCTTTGTTATCGGAGGATATTTCCTTTGGCCCTATAGTCTTCAAAGGGATCCGAAATATCTGTTCTCAGATTCCACAGAAATAAGGCTAGCAAAGAGATCCACGAAATACAGATATAACTCTGTGAGATGAATGAACAGAACACTAAGCAGTTTCTCAGAAAGCTTCTTGCCAGATTTCATCTGAGGATATTTCCTTTTTCACCATAGCCCTCTATGGGCTTCCAAATATCACTTTGCCAATTCCCCAAGAACTGTCTAAGCGAAAGGCTTCTTGAGGGGAAAGCTGTAACTCTGTGAGATGATTTCACAGAACACAAAGAAGTTTCTCAGAAAGCTTCTTTCTCTTTGTTATCGCAGGATATTTCCTTTGGCCCTATAGTCTTCAAAGGGATCCGAAATATCTGTTCTCAGATTCCACAGAAATAAGGCTAGCAAAGAGAACCACGAAATACAGATGTAACTCTGTGAGTGGAAGTCACACATCACAGAGCACTTTCTCAGAAAGCTTCTTTCCAGATTTTATCTGAGTATATTTCCTTTTTCACCATAGCTCTCTTTGGGCTTCCAAATATCACTTTGCCAATTCCACAAGAACTCTCTTAGCGAAAGTCTTCTTGAGGGAAAGCTGTAACTCTGTGAGATGATTTCACAGAATACAAAGAAGTTTCTCAGAAAGCTTCTTTCTCTTTGTTATCGGAGGATATTTCCTTTGGCCCTATAGTCTTCAAAGGGATCCGAAATATCTGTTCTCAGATTCCACAGAAATAAGGCTAGCAAAGAGATCCACGAAATACAGATGTAACTCTGTGAGATGAATGAACAGAACACTAAGCAGTTTCTCAGAAAGCTTCTTTCTAGATTTCATCTGAGGATATTTCCTTTTTCACCATAGCCCTCTATGGGCTTCCAAATATCACTTTTCCAATTACACAAGAACTGGCTTACCGAAAGGCTTCTTGAGGGGAAAGCTGTAACTCTGTGAGATGATTTCATAGAACACAAAGAAGTTTCTCAGAAAGCTTCTTTCTCTTTGTTATCGGAGGATATTTCCTTTGGCCCTATAGTCTTCAAAGGGATCCGAAATATCTGTACTCAGATTCCACAGAAATAAGGCTAGCAATGAGATCCACGAAATAGAGATGTAACTCTGTGAGTGGAAGTCACACATCACAGAGCAGTTTCTCAGAAAGCTTCTTTCCAGATTTCATCTGAGGATATTTCCTTTTTCACCATAGCCCTCTATGGGCTTCCAAATATCACTTTGCCAATTCCGCAAGAACTGTCTTACCGAAAGGCTTCTTGAGGGGAAAGCTGTAACTCTGTGAGATGATTTCACAGAACACAAAGAAGTTTCTCAGAAAGCTTCTTTCTCTTTGTTATCGGAGTATATTTCCTTTGGCCCTATACTCTTCAAAGGTATCCGAAATATCTGTTCTCAGATTCCACAGAAATAAGGCTAGCAAAGAGATCCACGAAATACAGATGTAACTCTGTGAGATGAATGAACAGAACACTAAGGAGTTTCTCACAAAGCTTATTTCCAGATTTTATCTGAGGATATTTCCTTTTTCACCATAGCTCTCTATGGGCTTCCAAATATCACTTTGCCAATTCCACAAGAACTGTCTTAGCGAAAGGCTTCTTGAGGGGAAAGCTGTAACTCTGTGAGATGATTTCACAGAACACAAAGAAGTTTCTCAGAAAGCTTCTTTCTCTTTGTTATCGGAGGATATTTCCTTTGGCCCTATAGTCTTCAAAGGGATCCGAAATATCTGTTCTCAGATTCCACAGAAATAAGGCTAGCAAAGAAATCCACGAAATACAGATGTAACTCTGTGAGATGAATGAACAGAACACTAAGCAGTGTCTCAGAAAGCTTCTTTCCAGATTTCATCTGAGGATATTTCCTTTTTCACCATAGCCCTCTATGGGCTTCCAAATATCACTTTGCCAATTCCACAAGAACTGTCTTAGCGAAAGGCTTCTTGAGGGGAAAGCTGTAACTCTGTGAGATGATTTCACAGAACACAAAGAAGTTTCTCAGAAAGCTTCTTTCTCTTTGTTATCGGAGGATATTTCCTTTGGCCCTATAGTCTTCAAAGGGATACGAAATATCTGTTCTCAGATTCCACAGAAATAAGGCTAGCAAAGAGATCCACGAAATAGAGATGTAACTCTGTGAGTGGAAGTCACACATCACAGAGCAGTTTCTCAGAAAGCTTCTTTCCAGATTTCATCTGAGGATATTTCCTTTTTCACCATAGCCCTCTATGGGCTTCCAAATATCACTTTGCCAATTCCGCAAGAACTGTCTTAGCGAAAGGCTTCTTGAGGGGAAAGCTGTAACTCTGTGAGATGATTTCACAGAACACAAAGAAGTTTCTCAGAAAGCTTCTTTCTCTTTGTTATCGGCGTATATTTCCTTTGGCCCTATACTCTTCAAAGGTATCCGAAATATCTGTTCTCAGATTCCACAGAAATAAGGCTAGCAAAGAGATCCACGAAATACAGATGTAACTCTGTGAGTGGAAGTCACACATCACAGAGCAGTTTCTCAGAAAGCTTCTTTCCAGATTCCATCTGAGGATATTTCCTTTTTCACCATAGCCCTCTATGGGCTTCCAAATATCACTTTGCCAATTCCACAAGAACTGTCTAAGCGAAAGGCTTCTTGAGGGGAAAGCTGTAACTCTGTGAGATGATTTCACAGAACACAAAGAAGTTTCTCAGAAAGCTTCTTTCTCTTTGTTATCGGAGGATATTTCCTTTGGCCCTATAGTCTTCAAAGGGATCCGAAATATCTGTTCTCAGATTCCACAGAAATAAGGCTAGCAAAGAGATCCACGAAATACAGATGTAACTCTGTGAGTGGAAGGCACACATCCCAGAGCAGTTTCTCAGAAATCTTCTTTCCAGATTTCTTCTGAGTATATTTCCTTTTTCACCATAGCCCTCTATGGGCTTCCAAATATCACTTTGCCAATTCCACAAGAACTGTCTTAGCGAAAGGCTTCTTGAGGGGAAAGCTCTAACTCTGTGAGATGATTTCACAGAACACAAAGAAGTTTCTCAGAAAGCTTCTTTCTCTTTGTTATCGGAGGATATTTACTTTGGCCCTATAGTCTTCAAAGGGATCCGAAATATCTGTTCTCAGATTCCACAGAAATAAGGCTAGCAAAGAGATCCACGAAATACAGATGTAACTCTGTGAGTGGAAGGCACACATCCCAGAGCAGTTTCTCAGAAAGCTTCTTTCCAGATTTCATCTGGGTATATTTCCTTTTTCACCATAGCCCTCTAAGGGCTTCCAAATATCACTTTGCCAATTCCACAAGAACTGTCTTAGCGAAAGGCTTCTTGAGGGGAAAGCTGTAACTCTGTGAGATGATTTCACAGAACACAAAGAAGTTTCTCAGAAAGCTTCTTTCTCTTTGTTATCGGAGGATATTTCCTTTGGCCCTATAGTCTTCAAAGGGATCCGAAATATCTGTTCTCAGATTCCACAGAAATAAGGCTAGCAAAGAGATCCACGAAATACAGATGTAACTCTGTGAGTGAAAGTCACACATCACAGAGCAGTTTCTCAGAAAGCTTCTTTCTAGATTTCATCTGAGGATATTTCCTTTTTCACCATAGCCCTCTATGCGCTTCCAAATATCACTTTGCCAATTCCCCAAGAACTGTCTTATCGAAAGGCTTCTTGAGGGGAAAGCTGGAACTCTGTGAGATGATTTCACAGAACACAAAGAAGTTTCTCAGAAAGCTTCTTTCTCTTTGTTATCGGAGGATATTTCCTTTGGCCCTATAGTCTTCAAAGGGATGTGAAATATTTGGTCTCAGATTCCACAGAAATAAGGCTAGCAAAGAGATCCTCGAAATACAGATGTAACACTGTGACTGGAAGGCACACATCTCAGAGCAGTGTTCTCAGAAAGCTTCTTTCCAGATTTCATCTGAGGATATTTCCTTTTTCACCATAGCCCTCTATGGGCTTCCAAATATCACTTTGCCAATTCCACAAGAACTGTCTTAGCGAAAGTGTTCTTGAGGGGAAAGCTGTAACTCTGTGAGATGATTTCACAGAACACAAAGAAGTTTCTCAGAAAGCTTCTTTCTCTTTGTTATCAGAGGATATTTCCTTTGGCCCTATAGTCTTCAAAGGGATCCGAAATATCTGTTCTCAGATTCCACAGAAATAAGGCTAGCAAAGAGATCCACGAAATACAGATGTAACTCTGTGAGATGAATGAACAGAAGACTAAGCAGTTTCTCACAAAGCTTCTTTCCAGATTTCATCTGAGGATATTTCCTTTTTCACCATAGCCCTCTATGGGCTTCCAAATATCACTTTTCCAATTACACAAGAACTGGCTTACCGAAAGGCTTCTTGAGGGGAAAGCTGTAACTCTGTGAGATGATTTCACAGAACACAAAGAAGTTTCTCAGAAAGCTTCTTTCTCTTTGTTATCGGAGGATATTTCCTTTGGCCCTATAGTCTTCAAAGGGATCCGAAATATCTGTTCTCAGATTCCACAGAAATAAGGCTAGCAAAGAGATCCACGAAATACAGATGTAACTCTGTGAGATGAATGAACAGAACACTAAGGAGTTTCTTAGAAAGCTTCTTTCCAGATTTCATCTGAGGATATTTCCTTTTTCACCATAGCCCTCTATGGGCTTCCAAATATCACTTTGCCAATTCCACAAGAACTGTCTTAGCGAAAGGCTTCTTGAGGGGAAAGCTGTAACTCTGTGAGATGATTTCACAGAACACAAAGAAGTTTCTCAGAAAGATTCCTTCTCTTTGTTATGGGAGGATATTTCCTTTGGCCCTATAGTCTTCAAAGGGATCCGAAATATCTGTTCTCAGATTCCACAGAAATAAGGCTAGCAAAGAGATCCACGAAATACAGATGTAACTCTGTGAGTGGAAGTCACACATCACAGAGCACTTTCTCAGAAATCTTCTTTCCAGATTTTATCTGAGGATATTTCCTTTTTCACCATAGCTCTCTATGGGCTTCCAAATATCACTTTGGCAATTCCACAAGAACTGTCTTAGCGAAAGTCTTCTTGAGTGGAAAGCTGTAACTCTGTGAGATGATTTCACAGAACACAAAGAAGTTTCTCAGAAAGCTTCTTTCTCTTTGTTATCGGAGGATATTTCCTTTGGCCCTATAGTCTTCAAAGGGATCCGAAATATCTGTTCTCAGATTCCACAGAAATAAGGCTAGCAAAGAGATCCACGAAATACAGATGTAACTCTGTGAGATGAATGAACAGAACACTAAGCAGTTTCTCAGAAAGCTTCTTTCCAGATTTCATCTGAGGATATTTCCTTTTTCACCATAGCCCTCTATGGGCTTCCAAATATCACTTTTCCAATTACACAAGAACTGGCTTACCGAAAGGCTTCTTGAGGGGAAAGCTGTAACTCTGTGAGATGATTTCATAGAACACAAAGAAGTTTCTCAGAAAGCTTCTTTCTCTTTGTTATCGGAGGATATTTCCTTTGGCCCTATAGTCTTCAAAGGGATCCGAAATATCTGTTCTCAGATTCCACAGAAATAAGGCTAGCAAAGAGATCCACGAAATACAGATGTAACTCTGTGAGATGAATGAACAGAACACTAAGCAGTTTCTCAGAAAGCTTCTTTCCAGATTTCATCTGAGGATATTTCCTTTTTCACCATAGCCCTCTATGGGCTTCCAAATATCACTTTGCCAATTCCACAAGAACTGTCTTAGCGAAAGGCTTCTTGAGGGGAAAGCTGTAACTCTGTGAGATGATTTCACAGAACACAAAGAAGTTTCTCAGAAAGCTTCTTTCTCTTTGTTATCGGAGGATATTTCCTTTGGCCCTATAGTCTTCAAAGGGATCCGAAATATCTGTTCTCAGATTCCACAGAAATAAGGCTAGCAAAGAGATCCTCGAAATAGAGATGTAACTCTGTGAGTGGAAGTCACACATCACAGAGCAGTTTCTCAGAAAGCTTCTTTGCAGATTTCATCTGAGGATATTTCCTTTTTCACCATAGCCCTCTATGGGCTTCCAAATATCACTTTGCCAATTCCGCAAGAACTGTCTTACCGCAAGGCTTCTTGAGGGGAAAGCTGTAACTCTGTGAGATGATTTCACAGAACACAAAGAAGTTTCTCAGAAAGCTTCTTTCTCTTTGTTATCGGAGTATATTTCCTTTGGCCCTATACTCTTCAAAGGTATCCGAAATATCTGTTCTCAGATTCCACAGAAATAAGGCTAGCAAAGAGATCCACGAAATACAGATGTAACTCTGTGAGATGAATGAACAGAACACTAAGGAGTTTCTCACAAAGCTTCTTTCCAGATTTTATCTGAGGATATTTCCTTTTTCACCATAGCTCTCTATGGGCTTCCAAATATCACTTTGCCAATTCCACAAGAACTGTCTTAGCGAAAGGCTTCTTGAGGGGAAAGCTGTAACTCTGTGAGATGATTTCACAGAACACAAAGAAGTTTCTCAGAAAGCTTCTTTCTCTTTGTTATCGGAGGATATTTCCTTTGGCACTATAGTCTTCAAAGGGATCCGAAATATCTGTTCTCAGATTCCACAGAAATAAGGCTAGCAAAGAGATCCACGAAATACAGATGTAACTCTGTGAGATGAATGAACAGAACACTAAGCAGTGTCTCAGAAAGCTTCTTTCCAGATTTCATCTGAGGATATTTCCTTTTTCACCATAGCCCTCTATGGGCTTCCAAATATCACTTTGCCAATTCCACAAGAACTGTCTTAGCGAAAGGCTTCTTGAGGGGAAAGCTGTAACTCTGTGAGATGATTTCACAGAACACAAATAAGTTTCTCAGAAAGCTTCTTTCTCTTTGTTATCGGCGTATATTTCCTTTGGCCCTATAGTCTTCAAAGGTATCCGAAATATCTGTTCTCAGATTCCACAGAAATAAGGCTAGCAAAGAGACCCACGAAATACAGATGTAACTCTGTCAGTGGAAGTCACACATCACAGAGCAGTTTCTCAGAAAGCTTCTTTCCAGATTCCATCTGAGGATATTTCCTTTTTCACCATAGCCCTCTATGGGCTTCCAAATATCACTTTGCCAATTCCACAAGAACTGTCTAAGCGAAAGGCTTCTTGAGGGGAAAGCTGTAACTCTGTGAGATGATTTCACAGAACACAAAGAAGTTTCTCAGAAAGCTTCTTTCTCTTTGTTATTGGAGGATATTTACTTTGGCCCTATAGTCTTCAAAGGGATCCGAAATATCTGTTCTCAGATTCCACAGAAATAAGGCTAGCAAAGAGATCCACGAAATACAGATGTAACTCTGTGAGTGGAAGGCACACATCCCAGAGCAGTTTCTCAGAAAGCTTCTTTCCAGATTTCATCTGAGTATATTTCCTTTTTCACCATAGCCCTCTATGGGCTTCCAAATATCACTTTGCCAATTCCACAAGAACTGTCTTAGCGAAAGGCTTCTTGAGGGGAAAGCTCTAACTCTGTGAGATGATTTCACAGAACACAAAGAAGTTTCTCAGAAAGCTTCTTTCTCTTTGTTATCGGAGGATATTTCCTTTGGCCCTATAGTCTTCAAAGGGATCCGAAATATCTGTTCTCAGATTCCACAGAAATAAGGCTAGCAAAGAGATCCACGAAATAGAGATGTAACTCTGTGAGTGGAAGTCACACATCACAGAGCACTTGCTCAGAAAGCTTCTTTCCAGATTTCATCTGAGGATATTTCCTTTTTCACCATAGCCCTCTATGGGCTTCCAAATATCACTTTGCCAATTCCGCAAGAACTGTCTTACCGAAAGGATTCTTGAGGGGAAAGCTGTAACTCTGTGAGATGATTTCACAGAACACAAAGAAGTTTCTCAGAAAGCTTCTTTCTCTTTGTTATCGGAGGATATTTCCTTTGGCCCTATTCTCTTCAAAGGTATCCGAAATATCTGTTCTCAGATTCCACAGAAATAAGGCTAGCAAAGAGATCCACGAAATACAGATGTAACTCTGTGAGATGAATGAACAGAACACTAAGGAGTTTCTCACAAAGCTTCTTTCCAGATTTTATCTGAGGATATTTCCTTTTTCACCATAGCTCTCTATGGGCTTCCAAATATCACTTTGCCAATTCCACAAGAACTGTCTTAGCGAAAGGCTTCTTGAGGGGAAAGCTGTAACTCTGTGAGATGATTTCACAGAACACAAAGAAGTTTCTCAGAAAGCTTCTTTCTCTTTGTTATCGGAGGATATTTCCTTTGGCCCTATAGTCTTCAAAGGGATCCGAAATTTCTGTTCTCAGATTCCACAGAAATAAGGCTAGCAAAGAGATCCACGAAATACAGATGTAACTCTGTGAGATGAATGAACAGAACACTAAGCAGTGTCTCAGAAAGCTTCTTTCCAGATTTCATCTGAGGATATTTCCTTTTTCACCATAGCCCTCTATGGGCTTCCAAATATCACTTTGCCAATTCCACAAGAACTGTCTTAGCGAAAGGCTTCTTGAGGGGAAAGCTGTAACTCTGTGAGATGATTTCACAGAACACAAAGAAGTTTCTCAGAAAGCTTCTTTCTCTTTGTTATCGGAGGATATTTACTTTGGCCCTATAGTCTTCAAAGGGATCCGAAATATCTGTTCTCAGATTCCACAGAAATAAGGCTAGCAAAGAGATCCACGAAATACAGATGTAACTCTGTGAGTGGAAGGCACACATCCCAGAGCAGTTTCTCAGAAAGCTTCTTTCCAGATTTCATCTGAGTATATTTCCTTTTTCACCATAGCCCTCTATGGGCTTCCAAATATCACTTTGCCAATTACACAAGAACTGTCTTAGCGAAAGGCTTCTTGAGGGGAAAGCTCTAACTCTGTGAGATGATTTCACAGAACACAAAGAAGTTTCTCAGAAAGCTTCTTTCTCTTTGTTATCGGAGGATATTTACTTTGGCCCTATAGTCTTCAAAGGGATCCGAAATATCTGTTCTCAGATTCCACAGAAATAAGGCTAGCAAAGAGATCCACGAAATACAGATGTAACTCTGTGAGTGGAAGGCACACATCCCAGAGCAGTTTCTCAGAAAGCTTCTTTCCAGATTTCATCTGAATATATTTCCTTTTTCACCATAGCCCTCTATGGGCTTCCAAATATCACTTTGCCAATTCCACAAGGACTGTCTTAGCGAAAGGCTTCTTGAGGAGAAAGCTCTAACTCTGTGAGATGATTTCACAGAACACAAAGAAGTTTCTCAGAAAGCTTCTTTCTCTTTGTTATCGGAGGATATTTCCTTTGGCCCTATAGTCTTCAAAGGGATCTGAAATATCTGTTCTCAGATTCCACAGAAATAAGGCTAGCAAAGAGATCCACGAAATACAGATGTAACTCTGTGAGTGGAAGTCACACATCACAGAGCAGTTTCTCAGAAAGCTTCTTTCTAGATTTCATCTGAGGATATTTCCTCTTTCACCATAGCCCTCTATGGGCTTCCAAATATCACTTTGCCAATTCCACAGGAACTCTCTTATCGAAAGGCTTCTTGATGGGAAAGCTGGAACTCTGTGAGATGATTTCACAGAACACAAAGAAGTTTCTCAGAAAGCTTCTTTCTCTTTGTTATCGGAGGATATTTCCTTTGGCCCTATAGTCTTCAAAGGGATGTGAAATATTTGGTCTCAGATTCCACAGAAATAAGGCTAGCAAAGAGATCCTCGAAATACAGATGTAACTCTGTGAGTGGAAGGCACACATCACAGAGCAGTTTCTCAGAAAGCTTCTTTCCAGATTTCATCTGAGGATATTTCCTTTTTCACCATAGCCCTCTATGGGCTTCCAAATATCACTTTGCCAATTCCACAAGAACTGTCTTAGCGAAAGTGTTCTTGAGGGGAAAGCTGTAACTCTGTGAGATGATTTCACAGAACACAAAGAAGTTTCTCAGAAAGCTTCTTTCTCTTTGTTATCGGAGGATATTTCCTTTGGCCCTATAGTCTTCAAAGGGATCCGAAATATCTGTTCTCAGATTCCACAGAAATAAGGCTAGCAAAGAGATCCACGAAATACAGATGTAACTCTGTGAGATGAATGAACAGAAGACTAAGCAGTTTCTCACAAAGCTTCTTTCCAGATTTCATCTGAGGATATTTCCTTTTTCACCATAGCCCTCTATGGGCTTCCAAATATCACTTTGCCAATTACACAAGAACTGGCTTACCGAAAGGCTTCTTGAGGGGAAAGCTGTAACTCTGTGAGATGATTTCACAGAACACAAAGAAGTTTCTCAGAAAGCTTCTTTCTCTTTGTTATCGGAGGATATTTCCTTTGGCCCTATAGTCTTCAAAGGGATCCGAAATATCTGTTCTCAGATTCCACAGAAATAAGGCTAGCAAAGAGATCCACGAAATACAGATGTAACTCTGTGAGATGAATGAACAGAACACTAAGCAGTTTCTCAGAAAGCTTCTTGCCAGATTTCATCTGAGGATATTTCCTTTTTCACCATAGCCCTCTATGGGCTTCCAAATATCACTTTGCCAATTCCACAAGAACTGTCTTAGCGAAAGGCTTCTTGAGGGGAAAGCTGTAACTCTGTGAGATGATTTCACAGAACACAAAGAAGTTTCTCAGAAAGCTTCTTTCTCTTTGTTATCGGAGGATATTTACTTTGGCCCTATAGTCTTCAAAGGGATCCGAAATATCTGTTCTCAGATTCCACAGAAATAAGGCTAGCAAAGAGATCCACGAAATACAGATGTAACTCTGTGAGTGGAAGGCACACATCCCAGAGCAGTTTCTCAGAAAGCTTCTTTCCAGATTTCATCTGAGTATATTTCCTTTTTCACCATAGCCCTCTATGGGCTTCCAAATATCACTTTGCCAATTCCACAAGAACTGTCTTAGCGAAAGGCTTCTTGAGGGGAAAGCTCTAACTCTGTGAGATGATTTCACAGAACACAAAGAAGTTTCTCAGAAAGCTTCTTTCTCTTTGTTATCGGAGGATATTTCCTTTGGCCCTATAGTCTTCAAAGGGATCCGAAATATCTGTTCTCAGATTCCACAGAAATAAGGCTAGCAAAGAGATCCACGAAATAGAGATGTAACTCTGTGAGTGGAAGTCACACATCACAGAGCACTTGCTCAGAAAGCTTCTTTCCAGATTTCATCTGAGGATATTTCCTTTTTCACCATAGCCCTCTATGGGCTTCCAAATATCACTTTGCCAATTCCGCAAGAACTGTCTTACCGAAAGGATTCTTGAGGGGAAAGCTGTAACTCTGTGAGATGATTTCACAGAACACAAAGAAGTTTCTCAGAAAGCTTCTTTCTCTTTGTTATCGGAGGATATTTCCTTTGGCCCTATACTCTTCAAAGGTATCCGAAATATCTGTTCTCAGATTCCACAGAAATAAGGCTAGCAAAGAGATCCACGAAATACAGATGTAACTCTGTGAGATGAATGAACAGAACACTAAGGAGTTTCTCACAAAGCTTCTTTCCAGATTTTATCTGAGGATATTTCCTTTTTCACCATAGCTCTCTATGGGCTTCCAAATATCACTTTGCCAATTCCACTAGAACTGTCTTAGCGAAAGGCTTCTTGAGGGGAAAGCTGTAACTCTGTGAGATGATTTCACAGAACACAAAGAAGTTTCTCAGAAAGCTTCTTTCTCTTTGTTATCGGAGGATATTTCCTTTGGCCCTATAGTCTTCAAAGGGATCCGAAATATCTGTTCTCAGATTCCACAGAAATAAGGCTAGCAAAGAGATCCACGAAATACAGATGTAACTCTGTGAGATGAATGAACAGAACACTAAGCAGTGTCTCAGAAAGCTTCTTTCCAGATTTCATCTGAGGATATTTCCTTTTTCACCATAGCCCTCTATGGGCTTCCAAATATCACTTTGCCAATTCCACAAGAACTGTCTTAGCGAAAGGCTTCTTGAGGGGAAAGCTGTAACTCTGTGAGATGATTTCACAGAACACAAAGAAGTTTCTCAGAAAGCTTCTTTCTCTTTGTTATCGGAGGATATTTACTTTGGCCCTATAGTCTTCAAAGGGATCCGAAATATCTGTTCTCAGATTCCACAGAAATAAGGCTAGCAAAGAGATCCACGAAATACAGATGTAACTCTGTGAGTGGAAGGCACACATCCCAGAGCAGTTTCTCAGAAAGCTTCTTTCCAGATTTCATCTGAGTATATTTCCTTTTTCACCATAGCCCTCTATGGGCTTCCAAATATCACTTTGCCAATTACACAAGAACTGTCTTAGCGAAAGGCTTCTTGAGGGGAAAGCTCTAACTCTGTGAGATGATTTCACAGAACACAAAGAAGTTTCTCAGAAAGCTTCTTTCTCTTTGTTATCGGAGGATATTTACTTTGGCCCTATAGTCTTCAAAGGGATCCGAAATATCTGTTCTCAGATTCCACAGAAATAAGGCTAGCAAAGAGATCCACGAAATACAGATGTAACTCTGTGAGTGGAAGGCACACATCCCAGAGCAGTTTCTCAGAAAGCTTCTTTCCAGATTTCATCTGAATATATTTCCTTTTTCACCATAGCCCTCTATGGGCTTCCAAATATCACTTTGCCAATTCCACAAGAACTGTCTTAGCGAAAGGCTTCTTGAAGGGAAAGCTCTAACTCTGTGAGATGATTTCACAGAACAAAAAGAAGTTTCTCAGAAAGCTTCTTTCTCTTTGTTATCGGAGGATATTTCCTTTGGCCCTATAGTCTTCAAAGGGATCTGAAATATCTGTTCTCAGATTCCACAGAAATAAGGCTAGCAAAGAGATCCACGAAATACAGATGTAACTCTGTGAGTGGAAGTCACACATCACAGAGCAGTTTCTCAGAAAGCTTCTTTCTAGATTTCATCTGAGGATATTTCCTTTTTCACCATAGCCCTCTATGGGCTTCCAAATATCACTTTGCCAATTCCACAAGAACTCTCTTATCGAAAGGCTTCTTGATGGGAAAGCTGGAACTCTGTGAGATGATTTCACAGAACACAAAGAAGTTTCTCAGAAAGCTTCTTTCTCTTTGTTATCGGAGGATATTTCCTTTGGCCCTATAGTCTTCAAAGGGATGTGAAATATTTGGTCTCAGATTCCACAGAAATAAGGCTAGCAAAGAGATCCTCGAAATACAGATGTAACTCTGTGAGTGGAAGGCACACATCACAGAGCAGTTTCTCAGAAAGCTTCTTTCCAGATTTCATCTGAGGATATTTCCTTTTTCACCATAGCCCTCTATGGGCTTCCAAATATCACTTTGCCAATTCCACAAGAACTGTCTTAGCGAAAGTGTTCTTGAGGGGAAAGCTGTAACTCTGTGAGATGATTTCACAGAACACAAAGAAGTTTCTCAGAAAGCTTCTTTCTCTTTGTTATCGGAGGATATTTCCTTTGGCCCTATAGTCTTCAAAGGGATCCGAAATATCTGTTCTCAGATTCCACAGAAATAAGGCTAGCAAAGAGATCCACGAAATACAGATGTAACTCTGTGAGATGAATGAACAGAAGACTAAGCAGTTTCTCACAAAGCTTCTTTCCAGATTTCATCTGAGGATATTTCCTTTTTCACCATAGCCCTCTATGGGCTTCCAAATATCACTTTGCCAATTACACAAGAACTGGCTTACCAAAAGGCTTCTTGAGGGGAAAGCTGTAACTCTGTGAGATGATTTCACAGAACACAAAGAAGTTTCTCAGAAAGCTTCTTTCTCTTTGTTATCGGAGGATATTTCCTTTGGCCCTATAGTCTTCAAAGGGATCCGAAATATCTGTTCTCAGATTCCACAGAAATAAGGCTAGCAAAGAGATCCACGAAATACAGATGTAACTCTGTGAGATGAATGAACAGAACACTAAGCAGTTTCTCAGAAAGCTTCTTGCCAGATTTCATCTGAGGATATTTCCTTTTTCACCATAGCCCTCTATGGGCTTCCAAATATCACTTTGCCAATTCCACAAGAACTGTCTTAGCGAAAGGCTTCTTGAGGGGAAAGCTGTAACTCTGTGAGATGATTTCACAGAACACAAAGAAGTTTCTCAGAAAGCTTCTTTCTCTTTGTTATCGGAGGATATTTCCTTTGGCCCTATAGTCTTCAAAGGGATCCGAAATATCTGTTCTCAGATTCCACAGAAATAAGGCTAGCAAAGAGAACCACGAAATACAGATGTAACTCTGTGAGTGGAAGTCACACATCACAGAGCAGTTTCTCAGAAAGCTTCTTTCCAGATTTCATCTGAGGATATTTCCTTTTTCACCATAGCCCTCTATGGGCTTACAAATATCACTTTTCCAATTGCACAAGAACTGGCTTACCGAAAGACTTCTTGAGGGGAAAGCTGTAACTCTGTGAGATGATTTCACAGAACACAAAGAAGTTTCTCAGAAAGCTTCTTTCTCTTTGTTATCGGAGGATAATTCCTTTGGCCCTATAGTCTTCAAAGGGATCCGAAATATCTGTTCTCAGATTCCACAGAAATAAGGCTAGCAAAGAGATCCACGAAATACAGATGTAACTCTGTGAGATGAATGAACAGAAAACTAAGGAGTTTCTTAGAAAGCTTCTTTCCAGATTTCATCTGAGGATATTTCCTTTTTCACCATAGCCCTCTATGGGCTTCCAAATATCACTTTGCCAATTCCACAAGAACTGTCTTAGCGAAAGGCTTCTTGAGGGGAAAGCTGTAACTCTTTGAGGTGATTTCACAGAACACAAAGAAGTTTCTCAGAAAGATTCCTTCTCTTTGTTATGGGAGGATATTTCCTTTGGCCCTATAGTCTTCAAAGGGATCCGAAATATCTGTTCTCAGATTCCACAGAAATAAGGCTAGCAAAGAGATCCACGAAATACAGATGTAACTCTGTGAGTGGAAGTCACACATCACAGAGCACTTTCTCAGAAAGCTTCTTTCCAGATTTTATCTGAGGATATTTCCTTTTTCACCATAGCTCTCTATGGGCTTCCAAATATCACTTTGCCAATTCCACAAGAACTGTCTTAGCGAAAGTCTTCTTGAGTGGAAAGCTGTAACTCTGTGAGATGATTTCACAGAACCCAAAGAAGTTTCTCAGAAAGCTTCTTTCTCTTTGTTATCGGAGGATATTTCCTTTGGCCCTATAGTCTTCAAAGGGATCCGAAATATCTGTTCTCAGATTCCACAGAAATAAGGCTAGCAAAGAGATCCACGAAATACAGATGTAACTCTGTGAGATGAATGAACAGAACACTAAGCAGTTTCTCAGAAAGCTTCTTTCCAGATTTCATCTGAGGATATTTCCTTTTTCACCATAGCCCTCTATGGGCTTACAAATATCACTTTTCCAATTACACAAGAACTGGCTTACCGAAAGGCTTCTTGAGGGGAAAGCTGTAACTCTGTGAGATGATTTCATAGAACACAAAGAAGTTTCTCAGAAAGCTTCTTTCTCTTTGTTATCGGAGGATATTTCCTTTGGCCCTATAGTCTTCAAAGGGATCCGAAATATCTGTTCTCAGATTCCACAGAAATAAGGCTAGCAAAGAGATCCACGAAATACAGATGTAACTCTGTGAGATGAATGAACAGAACACTAAGCAGTTTCTCAGAAAGCTTCTTTCCAGATTTCATCTGAGGATATTTCCTTTTTCACCATAGCCCTCTATGGGCTTCCAAATATCACTTTGCCAATTCCACAAGAACTGTCTTAGCGAAAGGCTTCTTGAGGGGAAAGCTGTAACTCTGTGAGATGATTTCACAGAACACAAAGAAGTTTCTCAGAAAGCTTCTTTCTCTTTGTTATCGGAGGATATTTCCTTTGGCCCTGTAGTCTTCAAAGGGATCCGAAATATCTGTTCTCAGATTCCACAGAAATAAGGCTAGCAAAGAGATCCACGAAATAGAGATGTAACTCTGTGAGTGGAAGTCACACATCACAGAGCAGTTTCTCAGAAAGCTTCTTTCCAGATTTCATCTGAGGATATTTCCTTTTTCACCATAGCCCTCTATGGGCTTCCAAATATCACTTTGCCAATTCCGCAAGAACTGTCTTACCTAAAGGCTTCTTGAGGGGAAAGCTGTAACTCTGTGAGATGATTTCACAGAACACAAAGAAGTTTCTCAGAAAGCTTCTTTCTCTTTGTTATCGGAGTATATTTCCTTTGGCCCTATACTCTTCAAAGGTATCCGAAACATCTGTTCTCAGATTCCACAGAAATAAGGCTAGCAAAGAGATCCACGAAATACAGATGTAACTCTGTGAGATGAATGAACAGAACACTAAGGAGTTTCTCACAAAGCCTCTTTCCAGATTTTATCTGAGTATATTTCCTTTTTCACCATAGCTCTCTATGGGCTTCCAAATATCACTTTGCCAATTCCACAAGAACTGTCTTAGCGAAAGGCTTCTTGAGGGGAAAGCTGTAACTCTGTGAGATGATTTCACAGAACAAAAAGAAGTTTCTCAGAAAGCTTCTTTCTCTTTGTTATCGGAGGATATTTCCTTTGGCCCTATAGTCTTCAAAGGGATCCGAAATATCTGTTCTCAGATTCCACAGAAATAAGGCTAGCAAAGAGATCCACGAAATACAGATGTAACTCTGTGAGATGAATGAAGAGAACACTAAGCAGTTTCTCAGAAAGCTTCTTTCCAGATTTCATCTGAGGATATTTCCTTTTTCACCATAGCCCTCTATGGGCTTCCAAATATCACTTTGCCAATTCCACAAGAACTGTCTTAGCGAAAGGCTTCTTGAGGGGAAAGCTGTAACTCTGTGAGATGATTTCACAGAACACAAAGAAGTTTCTCAGAAAGCTTCTTTCTCTTTGTTATCGGAGGATATTTCCTTTGGCCCTATAGTCTTCAAAGGGATCCGAAATATCTGTTCTCAGATTCCACAGAAATAAGGCTAGCAAAGAGATCCACGAAATAGAGATGTAACTCTGTGAGTGGAAGTCACACATCACAGAGCAGTTTCTCAGAAAGCTTCTTTCCAGATTTCATCTGAGGATATTTCCTTTTTCACCATAGCCCTCTATGGGCTTCCAAATATCACTTTGCCAATTCCGCAAGAACTGTCTTAGCGAAAGGCTTCTTGAGGGGAAAGCTGTAACTCTGTGAGATGATTTCACAGAACACAAAGAAGTTTCTCAGAAAGCTTCTTTCTCTTTGTTATCGGCGTATATTTCCTTTGGCCCTATACTCTTCAAAGGTATCCGAAATATCTGTTCTCAGATTCCACAGAAATAAGGCTAGCAAAGAGATCCACGAAATACAGATGTAACTCTGTGAGTGGAAGTCACACATCACAGAGCAGTTTCTCAGAAAGCTTCTTTCCAGATTCCATCTGAGGATATTTCCTTTTTCACCATAGCCCTCTATGGGCTTCCAAATATCACTTTGCCAATTCCACAAGAACTGTCTAAGCGAAAGGCTTCTTGAGGGGAAAGCTGTAACTCTGTGAGATGATTTCACAGAACACAAAGAAGTTTCTCAGAAAGCTTCTTTCTCTTTGTTATCGGAGGATATTTACTTTGGCCCTATAGTCTTCAAAGGGATCCGAAATATCTGTTCTCAGATTCCACAGAAATAAGGCTAGCAAAGAGATCCACGAAATACAGATGGAACTCTGTGAGTGGAAGGCACACATCCCAGAGCAGTTTCTCAGAAAGCTTCTTTCCAGATTTCATCTGAGTATATTTCCTTTTTCACCATAGCCCTCTATGGGCTTCCAAATATCACTTTGCCAATTACACAAGAACTGTCTTAGCGAAAGGCTTCTTGAGGGGAAAGCTCTAACTCTGTGAGATGATTTCACAGAACACAAAGAAGTTTCTCAGAAAGCTTCTTTCTCTTTGTTATCGGAGGATATTTACTTTGGCCCTATAGTCTTCAAAGGGATCCGAAATATCTGTTCACAGATTCCACAGAAATAAGGCTAGCAAAGAGATCCACGAAATACAGATGTAACTCTGTGAGTGGAAGGCACACATCCCGGAGCAGTTTCTCAGAAAGCTTCTTTCCAGATTTCATCTGAGTATATTTCCTTTTTCACCATAGCCCTCTATGGGCTTCCAAATATCACTTTGCCAATTCCACAAGAACTGTCTTAGCGAAAGGCTTCTTGAGGGGAAAGCTGTAACTCTGTGAGATGATTTCACAGAACACAAAGAAGTTTCTCAGAAAGCTTCTTTCTCTTTGTTATCGGAGGATATTTCCTTTGGCCCTATAGTCTTCAAAGGGATCCGAAATATCTGTTCTCAGATTCCACAGAAATAAGGCTAGCAAAGAGATCCACGAAATACAGATGTAACTCTGTGAGTGGAAGTCACACATCACAGAGCAGTTTCTCAGAAAGCTTCTTTCTAGATTTCATCTGAGGATATTTCCTTTTTCACCATAGCCCTCTATGGGCTTCCAAATATCACTTTGCCAATTACACAAGAACTGTCTTATCGAAAGGCTTCTTGAGGGGAAAGCTGGAACTCTGTGAGATGATTTCACAGAACACAAAGAAGTTTCTCAGAAAGCTTCTTTCTCTTTGTTATCGGAGGATATTTCCTTTGGCCCTATAGTCTTCAAAGGGATGTGAAATATTTGGTCTCAGATTCCACAGAAATAAGGCTAGCAAAGAGATCCTCGAAATACAGATGTAACTCTGTGAGTGGAAGGCACACATCACAGAGCAGTTTCTCAGAAAGCTTCTTTCCAGATTTCATCTGAGGATATTTCCTTTTTCACCATAGCCCTCTATGGGCTTCCAAATATCACTTTGCCAATTCCACAAGAACTGTCTTAGCGAAAGTGTTCTTGAGGGGAAAGCTGTAACTCTGTGAGATGATTTCACAGAACACAAAGAAGTTTCTCAGAAAGCTTCTTTCTCTTTGTTATCGGAGGATATTTCCTTTGGCCCTATAGTCTTCAAAGGGATCCGAAATATCTGTTCTCAGATTCCACAGAAATAAGGCTAGCAAAGAGATCCACGAAATACAGATGTAACTCTGTGAGATGAATGAACAGAAGACTAAGCAGTTTCTCACAAAGCTTCTTTCCAGATTTCATCTGAGGATATTTCCTTTTTCACCATAGCCCTCTATGGGCTTCCAAATATCACTTTTCCAATTACACAAGAACTGGCTTACCGAAAGGCTTCTTGAGGGGAAAGCTGTAACTCTGTGAGATGATTTCACAGAACACAAAGAAGTTTCTCAGAAAGCTTCTTTCTCTTTGTTATCGGAGGATATTTCCTTTGGCCCTATAGTCTTCAAAGGGATCCGAAATATCTGTTCTCAGATTCCACAGAAATAAGGCTAGCAAAGAGATCCACGAAATACAGATGTAACTCTGTGAGATGAATGAACAGAACACTAAGCAGTTTCTCAGAAAGCTTCTTGCCAGATTTCATCTGAGGATATTTCCTTTTTCACCATAGCCCTCTATGGGCTTCCAAATATCACTTTGCCAATTCCACAAGAACTGTCTTAGCGAAAGGCTTCTTGAGGGGAAAGCTGTAACTCTGTGAGATGATTTCACAGAACACAAAGAAGTTTCTCAGAAAGCTTCCTTCTCTTTTTTATCGCAGGATATTTCCTTTGGCCCTATAGTCTTCAAAGGGATCCGAAATATCTGTTCTCAGATTCCACAGAAATAAGGCTAGCAAAGAGAACCACGAAATATAGATGTAACTCTGTGAGTGGAAGTCACACATCACAGAGCAGTTTCTCAGAAAGCTTCTTTCCAGATTTCATCTGAGGATATTTCCTTTTTCACCATAGCCCTCTATGGGCTTACAAATATCACTTTTCCAATTACACAAGAACTGGCTTACCGAAAGACTTCTTGAGGGGAAAGCTGTAACTCTGTGAGATGATTTCACAGAACAGAAAGAAGTTTCTCAGAAAGCTTCTTTCTCTTTGTTATCGGAGGATAATTCCTTTGGCCCTATAGTCTTCAAAGGGATCCGAAATATCTGTTCTCAGATTCCACAGAAATAAGGCTAGCAAAGAGATCCACGAAATACAGATGTAACTCTGTGAGATGAATGAACAGAACACTAAGGAGTTTCTTAGAAAGCTTCTTTCCAGATTTCATCTGAGGATATTTCCTTTTTCACCATAGCCCTCTATGGGCTTCCAAATATCACTTTGCCAATTCCACAAGAACTGTCTTAGCGACAGGCTTCTAGAGGGGAAAGCTGTAACTCTTTGAGGTGATTTCACAGAACACAAAGAAGTTTCTCAGAAAGATTCCTTCTCTTTGTTATGGGAGGATATTTCCTTTGGCCCTATAGTCTTCAAAGGGATCCGAAATATCTGTTCTCAGATTCCACAGAAATAAGGCTAGCAAAGAGATCCACGAAATACAGATGTAACTCTGTAAGTGGAAGTCACACATCACAGAGCACTTTCTCAGAAAGCTTCTTTCCAGATTTTATCTGAGGATATTTCCTTTTTCACCATAGCTCTCTATGGGCTTCCAAATATCACTTTGCCAATTCCACAAGAACTGTCTTAGCGAAAGTCTTCTTGACTGGAAAGCTGTAACTCTGTGAGATGATTTCACAGAACCCAAAGAAGTTTCTCAGAAAGCTTCTTTCTCTTTGTTATCGGAGGATATTTCCTTTGGCCCTATAGTCTTCAAAGGGATCCGAAATATCTGTTCTCAGATTCCACAGAAATAAGGCTAGCAAAGAGATCCACGAAATACAGATGTAACTCTGTGAGATGAATGAACAGAACACTAAGCAGTTTCTCAGAAAGCTTCTTTCCAGATTTCATCTGAGGATATTTCCTTTTTCACCATAGCCCTCTATGGGCTTCCAAATATCACTTTTCCAATTACACAAGAACTGGCTTACCGAAAGGCTTCTTGATGGGAAAGCTGTAACTCTGTGAGATGATTTCATAGAACACAAAGAAGTTTCTCAGAAAGCTTCTTTCTCTTTGTTATCGGAGGATATTTCCTTTGGCCCTATAGTCTTCAAAGGGATCCGAAATATCTGTTCTCAGATTCCACAGAAATAAGGCTAGCAAAGAGATCCACGAAATACAGATGTAACTCTGTGAGATGAATGAACAGAACACTAAGCAGTTTCTCAGAAAGCTTCTTTCCAGATTTCATCTGAGGATATTTCCTTTTTCACCATAGCCCTCTATGGGCTTCCAAATATCACTTTGCCAATTCCACAAGAACTGTCTTAGCGAAAGGCTTCTTGAGGGGAAAGCTGTAACTCTGTGAGATGATTTCACAGAACACAAAGAAGTTTCTCAGAAAGCTTCTTTCTCTTTGTTATCGGAGGATATTTCCTTTGGCCCTGTAGTCTTCAAAGGGATCCGAAATATCTGTTCTCAGATTCCACAGAAATAAGGCTAGCAAAGAGATCCACGAAATAGAGATGTAACTCTGTGAGTGGAAGTCACACATCACAGAGCAGTTTCTCAGAAAGCTTCTTTCCAGATTTCATCTGAGGATATTTAATTTTTCACCATAGCCCTCTATGGGCTTCCAAATATCACTTTGCCAATTCCGCAAGAACTGTCTTACCGAAAGGCTTCTTGAGGGGAAAGCTGTAACTCTGTGAGATGATTTCACAGAACACAAAGAAGTTTCTCAGAAAGCTTCTTTCTCTTTGTTATCGGAGTATATTTCCTTTGGCCCTATACTCTTCAAAGGTATCCGAAATATCTGTTCTCAGATTCCACAGAAATAAGGCTAGCAAAGAGATCCACGAAATACAGATGTAACTCTGTGAGATGAATGAACAGAACACTAAGGAGTTTCTCACAAAGCCTCTTTCCAGATTTTATCTGAGTATATTTCCTTTTTCACCATAGCTCTCTATGGGCTTCCAAATATCACTTTGCCAATTCCACAAGAACTGTCTTAGCGAAAGGCTTCTTGAGGGGAAAGCTGTAACTCTGTGAGATGATTTCACAGAACACAAAGAAGTTTCTCAGAAAGCTTCTTTCTCTTTGTTATCGGAGGATATTTCCTTTGGCCCTATAGTCTTCAAAGGGATCCGAAATATCTGTTCTCAGATTCCACAGAAATAAGGCTAGCAAAGAGATCCACGAAATACAGATGTAACTCTGTGAGATGAATGAACAGAACACTAAGCAGTGTCTCAGAAAGCTTCTTTCCAGATTTCATCTGAGGATATTTCCTTTTTCACCATAGCCCTCTATGGGCTTCCAAATATCACTTTGCCAATTCCACAAGAACTGTCTTAGCGAAAGGCTTCTTGAGGGGAAAGCTGTAACTCTGTGAGATGATTTCACAGAACACAAAGAAGTTTCTCAGAAAGCTTCTTTCTCTTTGTTATCGGAGGATATTTCCTTTGGCCCTATAGTCTTCAAAGGGATCCGAAATATCTGTTCTCAGATTCCACAGAAATAAGGCTAGCAAAGAGATCCACGAAATAGAGATGTAACTCTGTGAGTGGAAGTCACACATCACAGAGCAGTTTCTCAGAAAGCTTCTTTCCAGATTTCATCTGAGGATATTTCCTTTTTCACCATAGCCCTCTATGGGCTTCCAAATATCACTTTGCCAATTCCGCAAGAACTGTCTTAGCGAAAGGCTTCTTGAGGGGAAAGCTGTAACTCTGTGAGATGATTTCACAGAACACAAAGAAGTTTCTCAGAAAGCTTCTTTCTCTTTGTTATCGGCGTATATTTCCTTTGGCCCTATACTCTTCAAAGGTATCCGAAATATCTGTTCTCAGATTCCACAGAAATAAGGCTAGCAAAGAGATCCACGAAATACAGATGTAACTCTGTGAGTGGAAGTCACACATCACAGAGCAGTTTCTCAGAAAGCTTCTTTCCAGATTCCATCTGAGGATATTTCCTTTTTCACCATAGCCCTCTATGGGCTTCCAAATATCACTTTGCCAATTCCACAAGAACTGTCTAAGCGAAAGGCTTCTTGAGGGGAAAGCTGTAACTCTGTGAGATGATTTCACAGAACACAAAGAAGTTTCTCAGAAAGCTTCTTTCTCTTTGTTATCGGAGGATATTTACTTTGGCCCTATAGTCTTCAAAGGGATCCGAAATATCTGTTCTCAGATTCCACAGAAATAAGGCTAGCAAAGAGATCCACGAAATACCGATGTAACTCTGTGAGTGGAAGGCACACATCCCAGAGCAGTTTCTCAGAAAGCTTCTTTCCAGATTTCATCTGAGTATATTTCCTTTTTCACCATAGCCCTCTATGGGCTTCCAAATATCACTTTGCCAATTACACAAGAACTGTCTTAGCGAAAGGCTTCTTGAGGGGAAAGCTCTAACTCTGTGAGATGATTTCACAGAACACAAAGAAGTTTCTCAGAAAGCTTCTTTCTCTTTGTTATCGGAGGATATTTACTTTGGCCCTATAGTCTTCAAAGGGATCCGAAATATCTGTTCACAGATTCCACAGAAATAAGGCTAGCAAAGAGATCCACGAAATACAGATGTAACTCTGTGAGATGAATGAACAGAAGACTAAGCAGTTTCTCACAAAGCTTCTTTCCAGATTTCATCTGAGGATATTTCCTTTTTCACCATAGCCCTCTATGGGCTTCCAAATATCACTTTTCCAATTACACAAGAACTGGCTTACCGAAAGGCTTCTTGAGGCGAAAGCTGTAACTCTGTGAGATGATTTCACAGAACACAAAGAAGTTTCTCAGAAAGCTTCTTTCTCTTTGTTATCGGAGGATATTTCCTTTGGCCCTATAGTCTTCAAAGGGATCCGAAATATCTGTTCTCAGATTCCACAGAAATAAGGCTAGCAAAGAGATCCACGAAATACAGATGTAACTCTGTGAGATGAATGAACAGAACACTAAGCAGTTTCTCAGAAAGCTTCTTGCCAGATTTCATCTGAGGATATTTCCTTTTTCACCATAGCCCTCTATGGGCTTCCAAATATCACTTTGCCAATTCCACAAGAACTGTCTTAGCGAAAGGCTTCTTGAGGGGAAAGCTGTAACTCTGTGAGATGATTTCACAGAACACAAAGAAGTTTCTCAGAAAGCTTCTTTCTCTTTGTTATCGGAGGATATTTACTTTGGCCCTATAGTCTTCAAAGGGATCCGAAATATCTGTTCTCAGATTCCACAGAAATAAGGCTAGCAAAGAGATCCACGAAATACAGATGTAACTCTGTGAGTGGAAGGCACACATCCCAGAGCAGTTTCTCAGAAAGCTTCTTTCCAGATTTCATCTGAGGATATTTCCTTTTTCACCATAGCCCTCTATGGGCTTCCAAATATCACTTTGCCAATTACACAAGAACTGTCTTAGCGAAAGGCTTCTTGAGGGGAAAGCTCTAACTCTGTGAGATGATTTCACAGAACACAAAGAAGTTTCTCAGAAAGCTTCTTTCTCTTTGTTATCGGAGGATATTTACTTTGGCCCTATAGTCTTCAAAGGGATCCGAAATATCTGTTCACAGATTCCACAGAAATAAGGCTAGCAAAGAGATCCACGAAATACAGATGTAACTCTGTGAGTGGAAGGCACACATCCCGGAGCAGTTTCTCAGAAAGCTTCTTTCCAGATTTCATCTGAGTATATTTCCTTTTTCACCATAGCCCTCTATGGGCTTCCAAATATCACTTTGCCAATTCCACAAGAACTGTCTTAGCGAAAGGCTTCTTGAGGGGAAAGCTCTAACTCTGTGAGATGATTTCACAGAACACAAAGAAGTTTCTCAGAAAGCTTCTTTCTCTTTGTTATCGGAGGATATTTCCTTTGGCCCTATAGTCTTCAAAGGGATCTGAAATATCTGTTCTCAGATTCCACAGAAATAAGGCTAGCAAAGAGATCCACGAAATACAGATGTAACTCTGTGAGTGGAAGTCACACATCACAGAGCAGTTTCTCAGAAAGCTTCTTTCTAGATTTCATCTGAGGATATTTCCTTTTTCACCATAGCCCTCTATGGGCTTCCAAATATCACTTTGCCAATTCCACAAGAACTGTCTTATCGAAAGGCTTCATGAGGGGAAAGCTGGAACTCTGTGAGATGATTTCACAGAACACAAAGAAGTTTCTCAGAAAGCTTCTTTCTCTTTGTTATCGGAGGATATTTCCTTTGGCCCTATAGTCTTCAAAGGGATGTGAAATATTTGGTCTCAGATTCCACAGAAATAAGGCTAGCAAAGAGATCCTCGAAATACAGATGTAACTCTGTGAGTGGAAGGCACACATCACAGAGCAGTTTCTCAGAAAGCTTCTTTCCAGATTTCATCTGAGGATATTTCCTTTTTCACCATAGCCCTCTATGGGCTTCCAAATATCACTTTGCCAATTCCACAAGAACTGTCTTAGCGAAAGTGTTCTTGAGGGGAAAGCTGTAACTCTGTGAGATGATTTCACAGAACACAAAGAAGTTTCTCAGAAAGCTTCTTTCTCTTTGTTATCGGAGGATATTTCCTTTGGCCCTATAGTCTTCAAAGGGATCCGAAATATCTGTTCTCAGATTCCACAGAAATAAGGCTAGCAAAGAGATCCACGAAATACAGATGTAACTCTGTGAGATGAATGAACAGAAGACTAAGCAGTTTCTCACAAAGCTTCTTTCCAGATTTCATCTGAGGATATTTCCTTTTTCACCATAGCCCTCTATGGGCTTCCAAATATCACTTTTCCAATTACACAAGAACTGGCTTACCGAAAGGCTTCTTGAGGGGAAAGCTGTAACTCTGTGAGATGATTTCACAGAACACAAAGAAGTTTCTCAGAAAGCTTCTTTCTCTTTGTTATCGGAGGATATTTCCTTTGGCCCTATAGTCTTCAAAGGGATCCGAAATATCTGTTCTCAGATTCCACAGAAATAAGGCTAGCAAAGAGATCCACGAAATACAGATGTAACTCTGTGAGATGAATGAACAGAACACTAAGCAGTTTCTCAGAAAGCTTCTTGCCAGATTTCATCTGAGGATATTTCCTTTTTCACCATAGCCCTCTATGGGCTTCCAAATATCACTTTGCCAATTCCACAAGAACTGTCTTAGCGAAAGGCTTCTTGAGGGGAAAGCTGTAACTCTGTGAGATGATTTCACAGAACACAAAGAAGTTTCTCAGAAAGCTTCTTTCTCTTTGTTATCGCAGGATATTTCCTTTGGCCCTATAGTCTTCAAAGGGATCCGAAATATCTGTTCTCAGATTCCACAGAAATAAGGCTAGCAAAGAGAACCACGAAATATAGATGTAACTCTGTGAGTGGAAGTCACACATCACAGAGCAGTTTCTCAGAAAGCTTCTTTCCAGATTTCATCTGAGGATATTTCCTTTTTCACCATAGCCCTCTATGGGCTTACAAATATCACTTTTCCAATTACACAAGAACTGGCTTACCGAAAGACTTCTTGAGGGGAAAGCTGTAACTCTGTGAGATGATTTCACAGAACACAAAGAAGTTTCTCAGAAAGCTTCTTTCTCTTTGTTATCGGAGGATAATTCCTTTGGCCCTATAGTCTTCAAAGGGATCCGAAATATCTGTTCTCAGATTCCACAGAAATAAGGCTAGCAAAGAGATCCACGAAATACAGATGTAACTCTGTGAGATGAATGAACAGAACACTAAGGAGTTTCTTAGAAAGCTTCTTTCCAGATTTCATCTGAGGATATTTCCTTTTTCACCATAGCCCTCTATGGGCTTCCAAATATCACTTTGCCAATTCCACAAGAACTGTCTTAGCGAAAGGCTTCTTGAGGGGAAAGCTGTAACTCTGTGAGATGATTTCACAGAACACAAAGAAGTTTCTCAGAAAGATTCCTTCTCTTTGTTATCGGAGGATAATTCCTTTGGCCCTATAGTCTTCAAAGGGATCCGAAATATCTGTTCTCAGATTCCACAGAAATAAGGCTAGCAAAGAGATCCACGAAATACAGATGTAACTCTGTGAGATGAATGAACAGAACACTAAGGAGTTTCTTAGAAAGCTTCTTTCCAGATTTCATCTGAGGATATTTCCTTTTTCACCATAGCCCTCTATGGGCTTCCAAATATCACTTTGCCAATTCCACAAGAACTGTCTTAGCGAAAGGCTTCTTGAGGGGAAAGCTGTAACTCTTTGAGGTGATTTCACAGAACACAAAGAAGTTTCTCAGAAAGATTCCTTCTCTTTGTTACGGGAGGATATTTCCTTTGGCCCTATAGTCTTCAAAGGGATCCGAAATATCTGTTCTCAGATTCCACAGAAATAAGGCTAGCAAAGAGATCCACGAAATACAGATGTAACTCTGTGAGTGGAAGTCACACATCACAGAGCACTTTCTCAGAAAGCTTCTTTCGAGATTTTATCTGAGGATATTTCCTTTTTCACCATAGCTCTCTATGGGCTTCCAAATATCACTTTGCCAATTCCACAAGAACTGTCTTAGCGAAAGTCTTCTTGAGTGGAAAGCTGTAACTCTGTGAGATGATTTCACAGAACCCAAAGAAGTTTCTCAGAAAGCTTCTTTCTCTTTGTTATCGGAGGATATTTCCTTTGGCCCTATAGTCTTCAAAGGGATCCGAAATATCTGTTCTCAGATTCCACAGAAATAAGGCTAGCAAAGAGATCCACGAAATACAGATGTAACTCTGTGAGATGAATGAACAGAACACTAAGCAGTTTCTCAGAAAGCTTCTTTCCAGATTTCATCTGAGGATATTTCCTTTTTCACCATAGCCCTCTATGGGCTTCCAAATATCACTTTTCCAATTACACAAGAACTGGCTTACCGAAAGGCTTCTTGAGGGGAAAGCTGTAACTCTGTGAGATGATTTCATAGAACACAAAGAAGTTTCTCAGAAAGCTTCTTTCTCTTTGTTATCGGAGGATATTTCCTTTGGCCCTATAGTCTTCAAAGGGATCCGAAATATCTGTTCTCAGATTCCACAGAAATAAGGCTAGCAAAGAGATCCACGAAATACAGATGTAACTCTGTGAGATGAATGAACAGAACACTAAGCAGTTTCTCAGAAAGCTTCTTTCCAGATTTCATCTGAGGATATTTCCTTTTTCACCATAGCCCTCTATGGGCTTCCAAATATCACTTTGCCAATTCCACAAGAACTGTCTTAGCGAAAGGCTTCTTGAGGGGAAAGCTGTAACTCTGTGAGATGATTTCACAGAACACAAAGAAGTTTCTCAGAAAGCTTCTTTCTCTTTGTTATCGGAGGATATTTCCTTTGGCCCAATAGTCTTCAAAGGGATCAGAAATATCTGTTCTCAGATTCCACAGAAATATGGCTAGCAAAGAGATCCACGAAATAGAGATGTAACTCTGTGAGTGGAAGTCACACATCACAGAGCAGTTTCTCAGAAAGCTTCTTTCCAGATTTCATCTGAGGATATTTCCTTTTTCACCATAGCCCTCTATGGGCTTCCAAATATCACTTTTCCAATTCCGCAAGAACTGTCTTACCGAAAGGCTTCTTGAGGGGAAAGCTGTAACTCTGTGAGATGATTTCACAGAACACAAAGAAGTTTCTCAGAAAGCTTCTTTCTCTTTGTTATCGGAGTATATTTCCTTTGGCCCTATACTCTTCAAAGGTATCCGAAATATCTGTTCTCAGATTCCACAGAAATAAGGCTAGCAAAGAGATCCACGAAATACAGATGTAACTCTGTGAGATGAATGAACAGAACACTAAGGAGTTTCTCACAAAGCCTCTTTCCAGATTTTATCTGAGTATATTTCCTTTTTCACCATAGCTCTCTATGGGCTTCCAAATATCACTTTGCCAATTCCACAAGAACTGTCTTAGCGAAAGGCTTCTTGAGGGGAAAGCTGTAACTCTGTGAGATGATTTCACAGAACACAAAGAAGTTTCTCAGAAAGCTTCTTTCTCTTTGTTATCGGAGGATATTTCCTTTGGCCCTATAGTATTCAAAGGGATCCGAAATATCTGTTCTCAGATTCCACAGAAATAAGGCTAGCAAAGAGATCCACGAAATACAGATGTAACTCTGTGAGATGAATGAACAGAACACTAAGCAGTTTCTCAGAAAGCTTCTTTCCAGATTTCATCTGAGGATATTTCCTTTTTCACCATAGCCCTCTATGGGCTTCCAAATATCACTTTGCCAATTCCACAAGAACTGTCTTAACGAAAGGCTTCTTGAGGGGAAAGCTGTAACTCTGTGAGATTATTTCACAGAACACAAAGAAGTTTCTCAGAAAGCTTCTTTCTCTTTGTTATCGGAGGATATTTCCTTTGGCCCTATAGTCTTCAAAGGGAACCGAAATATCTGTTCTCAGATTCCACAGAAATAAGGCTAGCAAAGAGATCCACGAAATACAGATGTAACTCTGTGAGATGAATGAACAAAACACTAAGCAGTTTCTCAGAAAGCTTCTTTCCAGATTTCATCTGAGGATATTTCCTTTTTCACCATAGCCCTCTATGGGCTTCCAAATATCACATTGCCAATTACACAAGAACTGGCTTACCGAAAGGCTTCTTGAGGGGAAAGCTGTAACTCTGTGAGATGATTTCACAGAACACAAAGAAGTTTCTCAGAAAGCTTCTTTCTCTTTGTTATCGGAGGATATTTCCTTTGGCCCTATAGTCTTCAAAGGGATCCGAAATATCTGTTCTCAGATTCCACAGAAATAAGGCTAGCAAAGAGATCCACGAAATACAGATGTAACTCTGTGAGATGAATGAACAGAACACTAAGCAGTTTCTCAGAAAGCTTCTTGCCAGATTTCATCTGAGGATATTTCCTTTTTCACCATAGCCCTCTATGGGCTTCCAAATATCACTTTGCCAATTCCACAAGAACTGTCTTAGCGAAAGGCTTCTTGAGGGGAAAGCTGTAACTCTGTGAGATGATTTCACAGAACACAAAGAAGTTTCTCAGAAAGCTTCTTTCTCTTGTTATCGCAGGATATTTCCTTTGGCCCTATAGTCTTCAAAGGGATCCGAAATATCTGTTCTCAGATTCCACAGAAATAAGGCTAGCAAAGAGATCCACGAAATACAGATGTAACTCTGTGAGTGGAAGTCACACATTACAGAGTAGTTTCTCAGAAAGCTTCTTTCCAGATTTCATCTGAGGATATTTCCTTTTTCACCATAGCCCTCTATGGGCTTACAAATATCACTTTTCCAATTACACAAGAACTGGCTTACCGAAAGACTTCTTGAGGGGAAAGCTGTAACTCTGTGAGATGATTTCACAGAACACAAAGAAGTTTCTCAGAAAGCTTCTTTCTCTTTTTTATCGGAGGATATTTCCTTTGGCCCTATAGTCTTCAAAGGGATCCGAAATATCTGTTCTCAGATTCCACAGAAATAAGGCTAGCAAAGAGATCCACGAAATACAGATGTAACTCTGTGAGATGAATGAACAGAACACTAAGGAGTTTCTTAGAAAGCTTCTTTCCAGATTTCATCTGAGGATATTTCCTTTTTCACCATAGCCCTCTAAGGGCTTCCAAATATCACTTTGCCAATTCCACAAGAACTGTCTTAGCGAAAGGCTTCTTGAGGGGAAACCTGTAACTCTGTGAGATGATTTCACAGAACACAAAGAAGTTTCTCAGAAAGATTCCTTCTCTTTGTTATGGGAGGATATTTCCTTTGGCTCTATAGTCTTCAAGGGATCCGAAATATCTGTTCTCAGATTCCACAGAAATAAGGGTAGCAAAGAGATCCACGAAATACAGATGTAACTCTGTGAGTGGAAGTCACACATCACAGAGCACTTTCTCAGAAAGCTTCTTTCCAGATTTTAACTGAGGATATTTCCTTTTTCACCATAGCTCTCTATGGGCTTCCAAATATCACTTTGCCAATTCCACAAGAACTGTCTTAGCGAAAGTCTTCTTGAGAGGAAAGCTGTAACTCTGTGAGATGATTTCACAGAACACAAAGAAGTTTCTCAGAAAGCTTCTTTCTCTTTGTTATCGGAGGATATTTCCTTTGGCCCTATAGTCTTCAAAGGGATCCGAAATATCTGTTCTCAGATTCCACAGAAATAAGGCTAGCAAAGAGATCCACGAAATACAGATGTAACTCTGTGAGATGAATGAACAGAAGACTAAGCAGTTTCTCACAAAGCTTCTTTCCAGATTTCATCTGAGTATATTTCCTTTTTCACCATAGCCCTCTATGGGCTTCCAAATATCACTTTTCCAATTACACAAGAACTGGCTTACCGAAAGGCTTCTTGAGGGGAAAGCTGTAACTCTGTGAGATGATTTCACAGAACACAAAGAAGTTTCTCAGAAAGCTTCTTTCTCTTTGCTATCGGAGGATATTTCCTTTGGCCCTATAGTCTTCAAAGGGATCCGAAATATCTGTTCTCAGATTCCACAGAAATAAGGCTAGCAAAGAGATCCACGAAATACAGATGTAACTCTGTGAGATGAATGAACAGAATACTAGGCAGTTTCTCAGAAAGCTTCTTTCCAGATTTCATCTGAGGATATTTCCTTTTTCACCATAGCCCTCTATGGGCTTCCAAATATCACATTGCCAATTCCACAAGAACTGTCTTAGCGAAAGGCTTCTTGAGGGGAAAGCTGTAACTCTGTGAGATGATTTCACAGAACACAAAGAAGTTTCTCAGAAAGCTTCTTTCTCTTTGTTATCGGAGGATATTTCCTTTGGCCCTATAGTCTTCAAAGGGATCCGAAATATCTGTTCTCAGATTCCACAGAAATATGGCTAGCAAAGAGATCCACGAAATAGAGATGTAACTCTGTGAGTGGAAGTCACACATCACAGAGCAGTTTCTTAGAAAGCTTCTTTCCAGATTTCATCTGAGGATATTTCCTTTTTCACCATAGCCCTCTATGGGCTTCCAAATATCACTTTGCCAATTCCACAAGAACTGTCTTAGCGAAAGGCGTCTTGAGGGGAAAGCTGTAAGTCTGTGAGATGATTTCACAGAACACAAAGAAGTTTCTCAGAAAGCTTCTTTCTCTTTGTTATCGGAGGATATTTCCTTTGGCCCTATAGTCTTCAAAGGGATCCGAAATATCTGTTCTCAGATTCCACAGAAATAAGGCTAGCAAAGAGATCCACGAAATACAGATGTGACTCTGTGAGTGGAAGGCACACATCACAGAGCAGTTTCTCAGAAAGCTTCTTTCCAGATTTCATCTGAGGATATTTCCTTTTTCACCATAGCCCTCTATGGGCTTCCAAATATCACTTTGCCAATTCCACAAGAACTGTCTTAGCGAAAGGCTTCTTGAGGGGAAAGCTGTAACTCTGTGAGATGATTTCACAGAACACAAAGAAGTTTCTCAGAAAGCTTCTTTCTCTTTGTTATCGGAGGATATTTCCTTTGGCCCTATAGTCTTCAAAGGGATCCGAAATATCTGTTCTCAGATTCCACAGAAATAAGGCTAGCAAAGAGATCCACGAAATACAGATGTAACTCTGTGAGATGAATGAACAGAACACTAAGCAGTGTCTCAGAAAGCTTCTTTCCAGATTTCATCTGAGGATATTTCCTTTTTCACCATAGCCCTCTATGGGCTTCCAAATATCACTTTGCCAATTCCACAAGAACTGTCTTAGCGAAAGGCTTCTTGAGGGGAAAGCTGTAACTCTGTGAGATGATTTCACAGAACACAAAGAAGTTTCTCAGAAAGCTTCTTTCTCTTTGTTATCGGAGGATATTTACTTTGGCCCTATAGTCTTCAAAGGGATCCGAAATTTCTGTTCTCAGATTCCACAGAAATAAGGCTAGCAAAGAGATCCACGAAATACAGATGTAACTCTGTGAGTGGAAGGCACACATCACAGAGCAGTTTCTCAGAAAGCTTCTTTCCAGATTTCATCTGAGGATATTTCCTTTTTCACCATAGCCCTCTAGGGGCTTCCAAATATCACTTTGCCAATTCCGCAAGAACTGTCTTAGCGAAAGGCTTCTTGAGGGGAAAGCTGTAACTCTGTGAGATGATTTCACAGAACACAAAGAAGTTTCTCAGAAAGCTTCTTTCTCTTTGTTATCGGAGGATATTTCCTTTGGCCCTATAGTCTTCAAAGGGATCCGAAATATCTGTTCTCAGATTCCACAGAAATAAGGCTAGCAAAGAGATCCACGAAATACAGATGTAACTCTGTGAGATGAATGAACAGAACACTAAGCAGTTTCTCAGAAAGCTTCTTTCCAGATTTCATCTGAGGATATTTCCTTTTTCACCATAGCCCTCTATGGGCTTCCAAATATCACTTTGCCAATTACACAAGAACTGGCTTACCGAAAGGCTTCTTGAGGGGAAAGCTGTAACTCTGTGAGATGATTTCACAGA